>NW_028275161.1:701666-1398333 GCF_013281855.1 Momordica charantia | reverse complement strand
AATGGTCAACGCCTCCTCCAACACCTCTACCCACCTCACCTTTAGCAACCCACTCAATCAATTGCTTAACCAAATCACCACAATAAAGCTATATAGAAGCAATTACTTGTTTGGAAAAAAACTAGCTTTACCCATATTACGAAGTTACAAACTAGAGAGGCATCTCTCCGGCGAGCACTCATGCTCGCCCATTTTTGTGCAACAGTCGATTGGTAATATGGAAACAAGCCAAACGAACACATCGCATCGTTGAGTTCGTCTATAGCAATGGAAACAGGTGTCGATCCACTATGTGAGTCATGGGTAACTACTGACCAGTTACTTCTTGGCTGGTTGTACAACTCTATGACTCTAGAAGTTGCAACACAAGTGATGGGGTATGAAAATGCTCATAATTTATGGGCTGTCATATAAGACCTATTTGGAGTACAGTCTTAGGCTGAAGAAGATTATCTCTGTCAGGTATTTCAACAGACTTGAAAAGGTTCTCTTAAAATGACTAAATTTTTTGCGTGTTATGAAGTCTCATGCAGACAATTTGGGTCAAGCTGGAAGTCCCGTACCCACTTGATCTTTGATTTCTCAAGTTCTGTAGGGATTAGATGAAGAGTATAATCTTGTGGTAGCAACGATCCAAGGAAAAAGAGACATTAAGTGGCCTGAAATGCAAGTCAAATTGTTGGTATTTGAAAAGAGGTTAGAACTTTAGAATTCTCATAAAATACAGTATCATTTAGCAACTTTGTTTCTGTGAATATGGCTACCAGTAGCAGAAATATAAGTGGTGGAAACCAACATCCAAATCAAAACTCTTGGCCACCATTCAACAACAATCAGGGGGAAGGGAGGTCGAAATCGAGGTAGAGGACGGTGGAACAACAACAATAGTCAACAAATTTGCCAGGTGTGTGGTAAACCTGGACATTCAACACTAGCATGCTACCATCGATTTGATAAGGGGTAAAGGAACAATACAAAAAGTCAGAGTAAAAACTTCAACAACGACTCTAATCAGGGAGTTAACAGCAACCCTAGACAAGGTACATCTTATGCCTTCACAATAACCCAAAATAACAATCCTTTTTTGGCCAATCCAGAAACAGTGGTAAACCCGAATTGGTATGTGGATAGTGGTGCTTCAAATCACGTCACCACGAACTACAATAGTATGCTTCAACCTACTGAATATGGAGGTATAGAAAGAGTTACAGTAGGTAATTGCGATAAATTAAAAATATCCCATGTTAGTAAATCCTGTTTAGTTTATGACAGTAGGTTGATCATACTTGAAAATGTGCTGTGCGCACCTAACATAGCTAAAAATCTAGTTAGCATGTCCAAACTCGATAAAGACAATAATGTATACCTTGAATTTCATACTGATTCTTGTCATGTAAAGGATATACATTCGGGCAAGGTGGTGCTGAAAGGGGCTCTTAGAGATGGACTTTACCGCCTCAATACAGTTGGAGTAGTTATTGGGAGTACTTCGAGTCTAGTTGACCCTGGCTTGGAGTTGACTACTAATAAAACTATTTGTTCTGTGTCTCTTCCCAAATCATTTAGTAGTATAAATGTTATGGTATCCAAGGACGTTTGACATCGTTGACTTGGACATCCGTCTTCTCAAGTTTTTAGAAGTTTAATTAAACGTTGCAATCTGCCCGTAACAGTTCATGATAATGTCAACTTTTGTGAAGCATGCAAGCATGGTAAATCTCATGGAGCGCCTTTCCCTCTATCTAGTTCATGAGCTCTGATTTGTGTAATTCAAAAGACGTTGGAATCGTTATTTCGAGCTTTATGCTGTGGACACTTCAAAACACTAAAATTTTCAATAAACAAAATTAGGTTTGTTATCGTCAAAACATTAATTAATTAATTAATTTGAGATTAAGCGCCAAAAAATCAATAGGGTTAGAGAGATTTTGAAGGGTAGTAGCCTAAGTAGTGGGTTAGTCTGTTTTCTTATTTCCCTATAAATTCTTGTAACAATTCTCAATTCAATGAATAAAAGTTCTTCCTTCGAACAATTTTTCTCTTGCTTCTACGATGTTGTTCTCTTCGTTTTTCGTTACATGGTATCAGAGTGTTCAGGTTCTTTATCCTGTATTTGAGTTTAGTGCTCGTTGTTTGAGTCTAGTGCTTGGTGTTTGAGTTTAATACTAGGTGAAGATAAACGGTGGAAGAAATGTTAAGCTTACCGATGATAATTATATCTACTGAAAGCTATGTATGGTAGCTTTTCAATCATCATGGGTGGCTTATTGGTCTAAAGTGGCTAGGGTTAATTAAGAGAGAATGGGTTCAAATCCCATGATGTCCATCTACCTTAGGAATTAGTAATTCCTTTGTGTTTCTCGGCACCAAACGTTGTAGGAAGATCAAATGTGGTAAAGTTTTATTTGCTTTGTGAACTTCTATTGGTAAGGAGTATATCGAGCATGTTCGTGATGTAGATTCTCCAAAAGAAGTGTGGGATACACTTGAAAGGTTGTTCACCTGGAAGAACATGACGAGGTTGCAGTTTTTGGAGAATGAACTTACTGGTTCAACTCAAGGTAATTTGTCAATTTCAAAATATTTTCTGAAAGTTAAAAGTTTGTGTTATGAAATTTCAGAATTGGACAAGAAGGAGCCCATTACCGATGCTTGTTTGCGTTGGTATCTTATCGTGGACTGCGAAAGGAGTTTATGCCATTTATTTCTTCGATATAAGGTCGGGTAACTTAACCTTCTATCATTGAGTTGGAAAATTTGCTATCAAATCAGGAAGCCTTGGTGGGTGACAACAAACAAGCTTCTTCCGAGATAGAAGCCAACAAACAAGGATGTTTTAGGTGCGGAATGTTAGGACATATCAAACGTGATTGTCGAGTGAAGGTGGTATGTAGTCGATGTGGGAAACCAAGCCATATTAGACAAAATTGTCAAGTGAAACTTAAAAAAGCAAAAGCAGATGTTGTACAAGAAATTAACAAGTCTGAACAACTCAATCGGGAACATTGTTTATCAATTAAAGTTATTGATCAACCCATTAATTGTTGTCCTAATGCTTCTTTTGATTATAGTGATGACTGGTCTGATGGTTTTGGTTGTTTTCATCATACTACTGAAGATGTATCTCTTATTTATGATGTTTGTGGAAGAAGAGTCAATGCTGAGGCTGATAATTCCTTACATCCTGATGTGGAAGGACATGTCAATGTTGAAAATCGTGAATGTGGTAGTGTTCCTCGTAAAGTTGGTTGTCATGATCCAAATTTGAAGGAAAATTTTGTTTCAATCTCTTAAGTTGTTGATGCTGGGAGTTTTTCTAAAAACAAGTTGAATTGTGATAGAAATTCTGCATATTCTTGTACTAGATATAATACAAGTTTAAGTTGTTTAAATAATCTGAAGGTTAGCCTTATATCTGGACTTATTGCTTGATTAACATTTGTTCTTTTGGTTGGATTATTGTTTTTCTACAAGGGTAATTACAAAGGCTACACGTCCAGAGTCTTTGTAGATGTTACATGTGAAGTTTATCGAAGAGTTTCATTCGGTCAGTTGAAAGGATTCACATGGAGGGAAAGCCTTGAGGGAGATGCTTTCCAACTTGAGAATTTGAGTGTTATCTACCATCCTCAAGAACTTAAGCTTGGGGAACTTGCTTTGGATTGGTCTACTCGAAGGTTTGTGCCATTGGACACAACTCAAGGTTTAGAGTACTTTTGTGAGCATTACAATCCAAAGATTACTCATCGAGGTGTTGTGATTGTTACTGTATTGCTTGATGAAGATATTAAAGCGGTTGTTGATGATTTTGGCCTAACGAAGTTGGCTAGTACTATAATGATTACTCAAGTTTGGGTGATAATGAGCCATATAGCACTGAAGTATGTATCTACTCGAAAATTATCAGAAATGATGAATATTTTTTTGTTATGACATGTATGTTTGGACCTTGATGCATCTCAATTTGACTTGAAAGAGTTTGTAGCTTTGTGGCTTAGTGGAGTTACGATGTTGGTTTAGAGAGATTTTGAATGGTAGTGGCCTAAGTAGTGAGTTAGTGGCCTATGTAGTGGCCGAGTTAGTAGTCGGTTTTCTTATTTCCCTATAAATACTTGTAACAATTTTCAATTCAATGAATACAAGTTATTCTTCGTACCATTTCTCTATTGCTGTCACTTTGTTGTTCTCTTTGCGTTTTTTCGTTACACATTTTGCCTTTTATTGAAAAAGAAAAAAAATCATGTTAGTGTTTTTAAATATCTCAAGTTTATTGACCATTATTTTTAATGGTAGTTAATGAAGAATAATTACGAATGGCTTAAAATCATCCAAATTTTTATTGGAATTTAATTGGCATCTCAATATCAATTCCTCACCTTAAGAATATTGGAATCCAATATCTTGATCTCTCTAATTTCCATCCTTATATTTTAAAATATATGTGTTGATGCTGGAATTCGGCCTCCTAGGAACTCGCCAAATTCGCACAAATCTTCTCGAACAAAAGGATCTATGAGACCTACAAAACATAATAACGCTAAGTTGCCACACGAGCTCCGATGTTTAAGTTAGTATCGGAGTAGCCGGGTATAGAGAATATGATTTTTAGGCATACCTTTAGGGTTTAGCTTACTCTCGTATTTATAAAGGTCGAATCCTAAACCCTTCAGGATTTACATCAGTTGAACCCTAATCCCTTTAGGGTTTACATAAGTTGAATCCTATTCCCTTTAGGATTTACGTAAGTTGAATCCTTATGCACGCAGGAGATCTTAAACGGAGTGGGCCTCATGCTGCATTTAGAACCGAGACCAAGTCAACTAGGACCGGGTTGCACAGGGGTCGGGACACATCAGAGAGGTTCTCGACCACTGGGCCGAGAACTCCTTGGCGCAACCCCGGGTCGGCTATGGTCGGCCTGGGTTGCTAGGCCCCGACCCACTTACCTCTCTTCGGGTCCGCTCCTTCTTCGACTCTCTTTCCTCTTTTCGGTTGTTTAGCTTGATCTCTATTTTCCCCTATAACAATAGCCCCCACTCTTAAAATAGAAGGCGTAAAGCATGTTAGAGCTTCTATTTTTAAAGTATTTGTCGCTGTTAGTTGTCGTTTTTATGAGTTGGCTGCCATAGCCCCATTCTCTTTGTTGTAGTTGGCTACCATCAAGTCTCTTAGTATTGAGGGCACTTGTCGTTGTCAGTAGTCGCTTTTTATGGGCTGGCTGTCATTGCCCCCATTCTCGTTTGTTGTAGTTGACTGCAATCAAGTCTCTTGGGCTTTGCTATACGGTTAGTTTTAACCGTTAGATTCGGTCTTGGGATCTAACTTTCAGCAGGGCCAGTAATACTTCCTTTGAGTTTCTAACCTATTTGGCTTTTGCCCATGTTTATACCTCAGGCTTACTCTCGAGTTTCTAACCTATTTGGCTTTTGCCAATGGTTTTTATACCTTGAGTTTAGTTGGCATCCTTAGGTGTTTAACATATTTGGCTTTTACAGTTTTTTACCCCAAGTTCAATCAACACCCTCGGGTTTCTAACCTATTTTGGCTTTTGCCACATGGTTTTCTATTCGTGGATTTTATTGATTGGTTAGGCTTGCTTGCTTTTTGTTTTAACCTTGCTGGGCCTGTACGCATGCCTTGACTGGCTTCTCACTTATCGGCCTATTTCTAGGTATGTCCCAGTTCGATTTCCTTGATCAACTGTTGATTTACTTACCCATGCCCCCACTTGAAGGTTTTATATTTAGAATAAAGATAAGCGCTCAAGTAGAAGTCAATCAATAAAAAGTACCTAATGACTTTATTGAAAAAGAAATAAAATAAAACCTACCCTATTTCAACGCAAATATGCAATCATCATACGAGGAAAAAGTAAAAATAACCTATCCTATTAAACATGCAATTAATATGGTCCTATCTATGGTAGAAAATAGAAAATTTAATATAGCCCTGAAGTGTGAGTCCTGCAAGCTTCCTTAGTTGCTTCTTAGTGAGGTGTAGTTTATACTTTCGTATTGTTCTCCTTTGACCTCACCTACTCCTCCCAAGATGGTCTTTATCTCCCTGACGGGTGACCTGTCATCTCGATCTATGTCTGGAGTTGCCCTGGATTTTTCTAGTATTCTTTGAGGTAACCTCTTCGAATGAGGTCCTCTATTTCTTCTTTGAGGTCAAAACAATTATGTGTTGTGTGGTCATGATCTCTATGTAATAAACAATACATTCCTTTGCTCCTTTTACTGGATGATGTTTTTACCCTGTCAGGTCATCTGGGTAGTCTTTGGTCTTTGATTTCTATCAAAATCTGCTCGAGCGGGACCACTATTGGAGTGTATTTTTAAAATTTCCATTAAGGATCCCGTTGGACTAGTCGACCATGTCCGCTATCTAACCTCTCCTAGCTTGATCCATGTAGCTTTTCTCCGCACCTCTCTCTCTTTGCGTTATAATTCGCATGTTCTCTTTCAGGGTCACGCCTCGAGTGAATTAATTCTCCAGCACTCATGTATTTCTGGGCTTGGCTTAAAACCTCCAAGAAAGTGCCTGGAGTTCTCTTCCCAAAAGAGAATATCAATTGCTCGTCTTTCACACTGGATACAAAGGCTAGCAGTGCCACTACATCTGTCAGACCCTCCACTTGTAGCTTCTCTTCATTAAACCGAGCCATATAGTCTTTGAGGCTCTCTGTCGCCTTTTGCTTAATATTCAGTAGGTATGCTACAGGTCTGCTTCTAATCCATCCTCCGATGAATTGGGTGACAAACACCCTCACCAATTCCTTAAAGCTTGAAATCAACTTTCTTTTCAACTGTCATAACCAGATGCGTGCCCAACTAGTCAGAGTGAAAAAAAAAAAACACTCTGCATCTAATGGCTTCCGTTATGCCATAAATATCTGTCCATTCTTGGTATGCATCAAGGTGATCGATGGAATCTGTCGAACCGTCGTATTGTGTGATGGTAGGTAGCTTGAACTTCGGAGGAGCTTTTTCCTTCATTATTTTTTCTATAAAGGGCGAGTCGCCTGGTCTATCAATAACTCGAGATCAAATTTCTTGTCTTTGTGTCCTCTTGATCGTATCTATGACTACTTGGTTCGACTTGGTGGTCTTCTTCTATCGACAGTAGTATGCCCGAGGTCGGCTCGGTCAACTGGGTTGCTCTTGCTTTAGTTGGACACGACAACCTCTGTTGTCATACATCTGCTTGCCGACCTGACCGGCCGAAGACGTTGGTTCGAGGTTTGTCGTTTCCTCCTATCTTCAGTTTGCTCCGTGCATGGTTGGTTGTC
The DNA here is from genome assembly GCF_013281855.1 of Momordica charantia. Classification (NCBI taxonomy): domain Eukaryota; kingdom Viridiplantae; phylum Streptophyta; class Magnoliopsida; order Cucurbitales; family Cucurbitaceae; genus Momordica; species Momordica charantia. The sequence continues at coordinate 1,391,042 of NW_028275161.1, read as the reverse complement.
TCCCCAACTCTTTCAATCATTGGAGCTTTACCCTTTCGTGTATCACGAACAAGTGCTAGTTGTTCCACTTCATGTTGCTCGAATTTTCGTAGAAGCAGGTACATGTTCTGGTGCATTCCCTTAAACTTCTCCTCTAAGGCGGCCATCTTGTCACCTTGTTGATTCAGAACTTCGATCGGTTTGTCTTTCTGTCCGAGAACTAGTCGGCCCGTATCCTTCTGTCCGTCATTTGGTCGGCTCGTATCCTTTGGTCAGAAAACTGGTCGGTCAATCTCTCCTTCGGCTTTCTCGGGCGGAGGTGCACCCCTATTAACTTTCCTCATGTGGTGGCACTCATCGTCAGAATGTTGTAGACTCCTTCCCGAACTCATGTCGACAAGTCTGCAATCTCCAGTCTTCCCTAAAGAGGGCGTCAATTGTTGATGCTAGAATTCGGCCTCTTGGGATCTCGCCCAGTTCACACCAATCTTCTCGAACAACGGGATGGATGAGACCTGCAAAACAAAATAACGCTAAGACCGGTGTGGCTTTTGCCACACGGGCTCCGATGCTTAAGTTAGTGTCGGAGTAGCCAGGTATAGAAAGTAGGGTTTTTAGGCATACACGTAGGGTTTAGCTTACTCTCGTATTTATAGAAGTTGAATCCTAATCCCTTTAGGATTTACATCAGTTGAACTTTAATCCCTTTAAGGTTTACATAAGTTGAATCTTATTCCCTTTAGGATTTACGTAAGTTGAATCCTTATGCACTCAGAAGATTTTAAACGGAGTCGGCCTTATTCTGCATTCAGGGCCGAGACCAAGTCTACTCGGACTGGGCTGCGTGGGGGTCAGGGCGTATTGGAGAGGTTCTCAGCTACTGGGTCGAGAAGTCCTCGACGCCGAGGTCTGGTCGGCGCCTAGCAATGCTCGGCATTGCTCGACGTCGACCCCGGGTCGGCTATGGCCGGCCTGAGTTGTTGCTGGGCCCCGACCCAGTTACCTCTCTTTGGGTTCGCTCCTTCTTCGACTCTCTTTCTTCTTTTCAGTTGTTTAACCTGATCTCTATTTTCTCCCATAACAATATCTATTAATAAAAAGAATTGATTTGTTATTTTAGTAAAGAATAAATTTATTTATCTTTTATAAAAAAAATTTATTTCTCAATTAAAAAAGAAATTATTATTATAATTATAGACTCCAAATCAACCTTCGCATTTTATTAAGATTTCTCAATCCGCAACAGCATTGAAAAATTGCCATCCAAATAAGAAAACATGGTGCCAAGTAAGGTGAGTTAATGAAATTTTTTAAGGCCCGTTTGATAACCATTTCGTTTTAGGTTTTTTGTTTTTTGTTTTTAGTTTTTCAAAAATAGGGCTATTTGATAATCAATTCAATTTTCTCTATTTTGTTTTTCAAAAACCATTTTGAAATTCTATATAAATTAAAAAAAAATTATTTTTCAAAATCAGGTTTTTGTTTTTCAAAATCTCATTTTTTCTTCTAATACTCGACTTTTGTTTTTCTTTCTCATATTTATCTCTAAAAAGTTTTTTTCACTCTAAAAATTTTTTTATTTCTAAATTTCTCTCTACAAACTTTATTTTTATCCTTCTAAAATTTTCATATTTTGAATATTTTATTGTAATTTGTCTCTCTACAAATTTTTCTGTATTTTTTTTTCTAACAGACCAGTTTCAAAATTTAATATTTTTCCTAACTTTCTTCCCTCTAAAATTTCATATTTTATAACTTTTATTTCTCTTCGTAATCTAGTTTTTCCTCTAAAAATCATATTTTATTTTCTCGTTCAATTTTCTTTCACGGTAACTTTTATTTATCTTTGTATTTATTTATTTTCTATAAAAATTTTATTTTGGATCTTGTTTTTATCTCTAAATTTGTTTCTACTATAATTTTTATATTTCTTTATAATTTTTTTTTTCTTTAACATATATTTTCCTCTGGACTTTTTTTTTCTCTTTTTGTCTTTAACTTTTCTTTCACTATTTTTTTTCTAAATATTTTTATTTATCTTCCACAAGTTTACGTACATCTCTATTTTCATGTCTCTACATTAGGGGGAGACAAAAATTTTCGTAGGTTCGATTCCCAAAAATAGAAAATGCATGTCCGAACCCCGTCCCTGTCTCCGATTCCATTTTTTAAATAATTAATATATATTTATTACACTTTTTTTATGCTTAAATTCTAAAAATAATTAAAAACAATTAGAAAACCGATAATTTTTTTCGAGATCATCTCTCGAGCCCAAGAACGAGGTGGAGACGGAGACTAAAAATTTTCACGAGCTCGATGATCGGAGAGAGCATCCTCACTCGCAGTCACATCATTGTCATCTCTACTCTACATAAAATTTTCTCTCTCTAATATGTATTTTCAATTTTCTAACTTTTTAAAAACAAAAAACCTAAAAATGGTTACCAAACATGTTTTGAAACAAAAAAACCAAAAACTAAAAACAATAAAAACCAAAAACTAAAATGGTTATCAAACAGGCCCTTAGCTAAAGGTTTTTTTGAAGGAGGTTAAAAAATTATTAAGACTTTTGAAGAAAAATATTAGCATCAAATCTTGGCCGCGGCCTCCAAACATATCGAAACATATATGTGTGCATATATATATTTGAATATATATATAATTGAATTAGTACAATATGTGGAGGTGAGGATTTGAACTTTCAACCTCGTCGTTGGATACATGTGCTTTAATCCACTAAATTATGCTCTGGTTGACGGCCTCCAAAGATAATGATGTTTCACCTTGTAAATTATTGATACCTCAAATAATCTAAATTTCATAATTTTATAGGATTTTTCTAAAGGATTACAACGTAATTATTGAACCTATAAAAAATACATCATCCTTTTATATGTATATATATATATATATATATATATATATATATATATATAAAAAAATACATCATCTTTTTATATATATATCTATATCTATAGTATATATAAAATGTGGGATGAGGAGAAACTTCTATATACCATTTTTGCCCTCTCATTATAACTCTTTTCACTTTTCTTTTCTTTTGATGACAATTGTGTCATTTAAATACAAACTTTCTCTCTCTCAATTTATCTCTTCCCTCCGTCACGATCCCATCCCTCTAAATTCCCCTATTTTCTCTTACTAATCTTCTCTCTCTTGATTATTCTTTCATTAACTTTATCTTTCTCATTGATTTTTTTTAACTCCTTTCATCTACCACATACCCTCTCCCAATCCTTTCATCTTCCTAACCCCCTTCCAATTATCACATACCCTCTCCCAATCCTTTCATCTTCCCAATCCCCTTCCAATCCATATATAAATATGTGTCCTCTCTTTCTCATGCCAACCAAAAATCAAGAGGTGGTGGATGGAACAAAGTGGAAAATTTTCCAAGTAGTGTGAAGGTATGAAGATTATTCTCTTGCTTTAGTAACGACAACAACAATGCACATATGGGTGATCGAGAAGATAATTGATAGTTAAGAGAAACCAAATTAAAGCTGAGTTGATGGCATCGGTTCGCTTTCCCCAAATTTATCATTGTTCAAATTGAAAGAAATTCTAAAGTACGATGTGTCGAGATGGTGGTCGATGGAATCGAGATAAAGCAAAATTCGATTATTATCATAATTTGGATAATAAGAATGCTTATGAGTTTGATTTTTATTTATTTATTTTTTAAACTGATGCTTTTGATTTATATATGTGAAAGTTAGGGCAAACAAACAATTTTTATCCCTCTCAATATCATCAAGTTGGACCTTTTAGGGTTTACTCTTTCTCTCACTCTTAGCTTTCTTTTTCATTCTAGAATGAACAAACTCAATGATTTAACGTCACACAATTTAACAAAGATAAAATGTAATATAATAATTTATAATCAAGAAAATTAGAGGTAAATTAAGAACGTTCATTCATTAAAAAAAAAAAAAACTTGCACATTGGTGCTTTTTCATCTTTCTTACACTTCAAATTTGTACTTACTTTCCATGCTAATATTTCAACATCTTCTTTTATTACAACAATATCATACCTTGAATTTATATTTATATATAATCACTTTCTTTCTTTAAAATGATAATATTATAAGCTTAAAAATACTATTTGTTTTACTTTAATTTAGAACTACAAGATTCTACGTGCACCGCACGTGTTTCTTACTAGTATATATATATGATAAAAAATACATCATTCGCAACATGAAAATTTTGACATAATATACATAAGTATTTATCAAAATTGAAATTTGAATCAATCCTGTTTATGCAAGGGTCTGCACAACGGTACTTTACGAACCTAGCCCGAACCCGGTCTCCGGTTCGACCTAAACACAAGAGCGGACCTGCACAAGAGGGTAAACACTCCGACGCTCAAGTCAGTATAGGTCGGACTCTGTATTTAGTTCGAGGTGAGATTCGATACCTGAGCGTGAAATGAGGCCCTCTATTTATAGGTGGTGGATCCGACAATACACACTACCGGCGGTTACATGCTTTTTCTCATATCGGACCTGTCGGATTTCGAGTAGATCAAACCCCAAACAGATCGGACTTCGGCATGTATACTTAGCCTGTTCCCGATGGGTGAATCCGACCTCTTCGGCAGGGCCGATGTGGACCTGGGATATTCAATCCTTGCACACTAGTAAGCATCCTCCACGTGTCCAAATATGGTAGGTCAGTCATTTTTCCTTGTTTTTATTCTTATTTCAAATATGGTAGTTTTCTTGTTTTCCCCTTCAAGTAGTGATAGCCTAGGCAACGCAGGTCGAACTATAAGCAGTTCGTCCCCCAAACCAAGTGATTCTGGGGAGGTCCTAGCTCTTAGGTTAGAGTCCGAGCTGGAAGAAATAGAAAATTGCACATGGCAGGAACAGACTGCACCTTATGTGGCGAGGTGGTGTTAGCATGGAGATTTTATTATTGTCAATCCTCCCGTGGACAATGATGGTGCTTGCGATCCAAAATACATGAGTTGGTATTTATCCATCACTAGGTGATATACCACTCGTGAAGGAGCAGCATTTGGTGCTACTGTATAATTTTTAATTTGGTTATATAAAATATTTGAATTTAAATATATATTTATTCAATTTTTTTTTCATGTAGGCTGTATGTTTCGAGCAAATAAGTATTATCTCATCATTAGAAGATATTAATAGGTTGTGTAACGTTGGTGGGAGACATCTGCAAAGCCTTCATCAGATGTATAAAGTGCCTACTCCGGTTCGTGGTCCTATACGTAGAGGACGTCGTCAAGTAGATCAGGATGCCCCAGTAGAGCTTGATGATTCTATACCTGAAGTTATTTATTATAACGTCGAAGAGGTTCCATCGTTTACACAGACACAGGATGATGCTGGTCCGTCCACGCCTATGGTCATGATACCAACTTCTGGTTCTAGTTAGTATCACACACCACCGTTGCCACCATAATATGGTTATGGAGCCAGCCATGGACGTGGACATGGGGAGTATGGACAATACCTCAACTCTACAGATGATTGAGACCGTACAGAGGATCAAGAGACACCAACGGCACCAATAGTTCGTCGTCAGCCACATCGTAACCGGCGACGTCCCCATTGTGGGACGGATTAGATGGATAGGCTGTAAATTGACATATTTATTTGATTTATATAAACGTAAAACGTTATCCTCCGATTTCTTTTTATTTGAACTACAATGGAAATTAATCTTGAATAAAATAAAACATAAATCCTAATGAAATGAGGAAAAAAAACTAACTTTTTAAGAAGAAATTATAAATAAAAGATATAAAATTAAAAATTAAAACTTAAAAATAACAAAAAAAAAAACAAAAAAACAAAAAAAAAGAAGTAACTTGGTCATCTCTTCAAGAGACGACCATCCCACTACATGGTCGTCTCTGACGATCGTGTATGATTTAAAAAAAAAATTAGACGTGGCGCCACGTGCTAGAGACGACCAAGCCGCTTGGTCGTCTCTTTCCCTCAAATTTATTCCAGCATTATTTATGGAATAAGTTTGAGAAGTTGCAATATTTCCGTTTTTTTTAAAGTAACATTATTTAAAAAAAATTTATTAATTAACATTATTAAAAAAATCCAAAATAGGGACGGTTCTATTCTCGTAGATAATATCTCTACCATTATTGTACTGAAAAAATAATATATGCAAACATAGTTTATTGTTTATATATTAAGAACCATTCAACAAACTTTTTATTATTTATTTATTTTTATTTATTTTGGTTATTAGAAACAAATAAAGTACGTCTTTTATTTACTCTATAATCTTTTTGTTTCTTTTCTAAATATTGTCAGCATGTTGGTTAAAGAATAAGCTTTTATTTTTATCTTTTAATTTTAATAAAACTTAAAAATTTATACTTTATATAAAATGGGTTATAGATTTTTTTTTCTCCATTTTACCCTTCTATTTTTTATAATTCATTCATTGCAATTTTGTATAGTTTCTTTCTCCTTTTTCGATTTTTTTTTTTCATTTTACACTCTAATAGCTTCATATTAACAATCTTAAGAAAAAATATCAATAGTTATGACAGTTTATATAGTTATATTTTCTAAATATTTTTATTTTTTAAATGTGTGACATTACATAAATTTATCGTTTAAAAATAGATTTTTTTTTTGATCTTCAAAAGTAGCTTAAGGGGAGTAAATGTGTAATTTATCTATTACCTCTCATTTTAATTCTAATTTTAACCATCTAATAAATGTTTTTGAGTTTCTGAATTTTTTTATGCCTAAATTATCACAATAAATTTACTTAATTATGTCTTGATTGACAGAATAAATTTTAACAGTTTACATTTAAATCCATGAAATTGATTTTAATTAAAAATTGCTAATGACATTAGTTATTAAAATTTACAACATATTTATACATTTTTTCATATTGATTCTTTTATTGTTTTGTTTTTCATTTATAACACTGTAATTTGCATGCAAAACTGAAATTTTTAACGAACTTATGTATTTAATTACTAGTACCACTTGAAAATTATGTTTACTTTTTATTAATTGATATTATATCAAATAATTTAAGTTAAATATCAAAGATTATTTTAAAACTTTCTAAAAAAAAGAGATTATTTTATAACATTAAACAACACCTAGGTGTCACTAACTAGTGATTATAATTAAAAAAAAAAGAAAAAAAATTATGAACAAATACGCTTACAAAATTGTTATTCAATGGAAATTTTACCAAACATTATTCTTCACCACTAAACGCTTTGAATTTCTTCAACTCTTTATTTATAATAATATGATAATCATTTTTTTAATCTACCATTATTAAAAAATTAAAATAATAATAATAATAAAAGTCAAAGTTGTTGAATCTCTCTTGATTTAACTATTTTTTTTTATTAAACTTGATTTAACTAATTAATTAGAGACTAAAAGGGAATAAGAGAAGAGTCAAATTATACCTAACCCTTCCCATGTCAACTCTTAGAAGGAACAATTCCTACAATCACTCCACTTAGATATTTTCAAACTCTAAATTCTATTTTATAATGATATTATCACATTTAATATTTTTGACAATAAGATATATATAGTTAATTACAAATAAAAAATATATCTATATTTTTTAAAATATATGGTTAGTTATTAAAGATGTTTGTCAGTTGGTTGAGATGATGACTTTAAATGATGGATTGTTATTATTGAGTGTTGTGTCGAGCTATGAGTTGACTCCCTCTTTTGATATATAAAAATAAAGTATATGAAAATGAAATTCATTCAATCAAAGAGGATATCAGAGATCGAGAGGAGTAAAAAGGTTATATGATTTCTCTTTACCACATGTAAAGGTAACATCTTCCCTTTTTTAAAAAAGAGAAGGAAAAAACCTTTAATTTTTAGAATATATGGTTAAAATTGTAATTAACTTTTAACATGGACCAAAGAAGATTTTTTTGGGCTCAAGTAGTTGGCCAACGTCTTCCTTTCTAATGGGAGAAATATTAGTATCGCAACGTTATCGCAATGCAGAGCGGTCGACGTCATCTCCTGAAGGGTCTCTTTCAAGATAAGGATTTGGAGTCATCATCAATGATCTACAAGGTGTGATTGGTCACCTAAAAATAAGGACAAGGTCTACGAAAATAGATTGTTGGTTCAGAAGTTGACTGAGCATAGGGAAGGTGTTAGTACTCTACGACATCCGTTTGAAAACATTACCACATTTTATCATAAATTATCCTATTATTTTATTTGGTCAAAGGAAAAAAATATTTTTGTGTTTTGATTGAAATGTCTCATGTTATATTAATTCACACCTTGTTATAAGATTTTAATTAATAGGTATGAGTGGCACGAAGACCATTAGAAAAATTTTAACACCTCGAGAATATTGGAGAATTCCAATCTCCGTCATTGGAGTTTTTTGAAATAATTATTTAGTAAAAAAAATGATAAATAAAAATTAAAGTTTTCAAATTTATGATATAATGGGACTTGAATTTGAGACTTAAAGGTGATACTCACATTTCTTACCACTGTGCCAACATCCAAAGTTATAAACAATACATTTTTTTAAGAAACAAATCTTTTTAATTATTTTTTAAAAACTAAAAAAAAACCCACGAAAATTTTTATTTAAAACAAAAAAAAATAAAACCTTCTATTTGTTTGGATTTTGAAATTTGTTTTTTTTTTCAAAAAAAACCATAAACTCATTTAAAACTTATTTAACAAATCTTTTATTTTAAAAATAAATTTTACTTAATTTGTAATTTGAGATCCATTTTAACTTAATTTTTTTTTTTAGAAATCCATTTTAACTTAAAATAAAACTTATTTAAAAAAACAATTTTCTTTATTTTAAAACAAAATCTTATTTCCTTTTTTCTTTTTTTTTTTAACTTTACTTCTAAGATTTAAACTCAAAACAAAATTTTTATTGAGAAATAAACTTAAAAATGAAGCTTAAAAAAGCTTTTATTTTAAAATTCAACTTTTTAACACTTTTAAATTTAAAAGAAGATTTATTTTAAAAAATCGTTTACTCTTTTTCCTTTAGAAATCCTTTATTAAAGAAAAATTTTTAATTTTATTTAAATCTCAAACAATATTTAAAACTTAAAATAAAACCTTTTTTTTAAAACATCTTTTATTTACCTACATTTTAAAAACTTCACTTATTTTAAATAAATAAGATAAATTAAAATCTTTTCATTTCTTCAAAAGAGGAGGAAAAAATAAACTTTCATTTTCTTTCCTACGTCACCAAAATAGTAAAAGTAACTGGAGGCATTGGTTGTTGGAGGATCTCCAATCACGTCGTCGGAGGTCGTCGGTGTCTGTCATCGCAGACTGAACTCGCTGGAGCGGGTTGTGTCAGAATGTCACTGTAATGTTGCTGCCACGGACATGAACTGTCGCCGGTCAAAACCTACAATGTCGTCGCCGGAGTCTGGGCATCGGTCGGAGGTTGCTACGCTAGTGGGAGTTAGATCGCTGGAGGTTGTTGCTGTGGGTGCCGTTCGTGGAGGTTATTGGAAGTGTGAGGATAGTGGGTGAGTTTGGGAGAGGACTTTGAAAGTGGGAAAGAGAGAAGAAGAAAAGAGGATGAAGAAGATTAATGGTTGAGAGAGAGAAAAGTGTTAGCATAATAACTATTTTTAGATATTTACTAATTAATGTCATATGTTAAGTCAATATTGTCCTAGTCTTTAGGAAACTAGTTGATGACTTAGTTAGTTGTGGAGTGCTATTTTTGTCGAATTTAGTTATGTATTTGCCTAAATAAATAGGTCATGTATTCTCAATTCAAAGTAGTGAAAATCATTCCTTCCTCACATTTATTGTCCCCTGTGTTTATTTTTTTTTCTTTTAACAGTGGTATCAGAGCTAAGTTTGGGAAGAGTGTGAAAATTCTGAAAGGGAAACACAGGGAAAGAAAAACACAAGGAAGTGAGAGCAATAAGTGCAGTAGCATTAAGTTTTGTTTTGCTCATATTGTTTTTCTATTTTGTAGCATAAATGGCCTCGGAGAGCAACTTTGTGCAAGCAACTATTCCTCGTTTTGATGGTCACTATGATCATTGGAGCATGTTGATGGAAAATTTCTTGCGGTCCAAAGAATATTGGCATGTTGTTGAAACAGGTGTTGCAACACCTGCAGCTGGAGAGATTCTCACAGACGCTCAACAGAAGGAGTTGGAGGGACTCAAGTTGAAAGACTTGAAGGCAAAAAATTATCTGTTTCAGGCCATTGATCGTTCTATCCTGGAGACTATTCTTTGCAAAGAATCATCCAAGGATATTTGGGAATCAATGAAGAAAAAGTATCAAGGCTCTTCCAGAACAAAGCGTGCACAGCTTTAAGTCTTGAGAAAGGAATTCGAGATGTTGCAAATGAAGGAAGGTGAATTTGTGACTAGCTATTTCGCAAAAGCGATGGTTGTGGCCAACAAAATGCAGTTCCACGGTAAAAAGATGGAGGATGTTGTCATTGTTGAGAAGGTATTGAGATCTATGGCACCTAAGTTCAATTATGTTGTTTGTTCAATTGCAGAATCTAAAGATGTAGATACGCTCTCCCTTGATGAGCTCCAAAGTTCGTTGTTGGTTCATGAACAAAACATGAATTGAGATTCAACAACAAAGGAACAAGCATTAAAGGCTTCTACCTTTACTTCTTCCTCCAATTTCAGAGGACGAGGATGAGGTCGAGGTTGGAGTAGAGGTACAGGCCGAAGCACAGGCAAAGGAAGAAGAGATCAAAGCAACAACAATGGTGGTGCCAACCAATCTCAAGGCAGAGGTAGATGGCGTGATCAACAATTTGACAAGTCCAAGATCGAGTGTTTTCGATGTCATAAACTTGGTCATTACCAGTTTGAATGTTACACCAAGCTACCCCACAGAAGAGACTTCACACTTTGTTGAAAAAAATGAAGTCGAAACACTATTGATGGCTGCCCAAGATAGCAAGGAACCAGAACCCGATATTTGGTACGTTGATACGGGTTGCAGCAACCACATGAGTGGGAGTAAGTCTTCTTTTTCTCATCTAAATGAAGATTTTCATTCCACGGTCAGTTTCGGTGATTATCTATTGTAAAAGTAATGGGAAAAGGGGATATTAAGATAAAAACTAAAAATGGCTTTGTGGAAACGATCTCCAACGTCTTGTTTGTTCCTAGTTTAAAGAGTAATTTGTTGAGTGTTGGTCAATTACTAGAAAAGAGTTATGTTATTACTCTTAAAGATGATTCTTGTGAAATTTATGATCCTATTAGAGGAGCTATTGCAGTAGTTCCTATGTCTGCAAACAGATTGTTTCCTTTGAAGATTGAAAGTACTCAACCTTGTTTAATGGCTGAAATTAAAGATCCCTCATGGCTGTGGCATTTTCGCTATGGCCACTTGAGTTTCAGTGGTTTGATGACCTTGAAAAAGAAGAACATGGTCAACGGTCTTCCTCAGATTATTTCACCTACTCAAGTATGTGAAGAATGTGTTGTTGGCAAACATCATCGTTCTAAATTTGAAAACGGGAAGTCTTGGAGAGCAAAACATGTTTTGGAGTTGGTGCATTCAGATATTTGTGGGCCAATAAACCCAATTTCAAATGGAGGTAAGAGATACATTATTACCTTCACTGATGATTTTTCTAGAAAAACTTGGGTCTATTTTTTACAGGAAAAATCAGAAGCTTATTCTACATTTAAAAGCTTCAAAGCCCATGTTAAAAATGAAGCAAGCAAAACCATAAAGACTCTTCGTACAGATCGTGGGGGCGAATATTGCTAAAAAGAATTCGAAATTTTTTGTGCAAAAAGCATGACATTCGAAGAGAGCTTACGGCACCCTACACACCACAACAAAATGGTGTGTCCGAGAGGAAAAATAGAACCATTATCAACATGGTTAGAAGCTTGTTGGCAAGAGGAGGAATCCCGAAGACTTTTTGGCCTGAAGCGGTAAATTGGAGTGTTCATATTATTAACAGAAGTCCAACTTTTGCTGTTAAAAATATGACACCAGAAGAAGCTTGGAGTGGAAGAAGACCTGCTGTGGATCATTTCAGAATTTTTGGGTGCATCGCATATGCTCATGTCACAAATGTAAGGAGGAAGAAGCTGGATGACAAGGCTGATAAATGCATCTTTCTCGGCGTAAGTGAAACATCTAAAGCATTTAAATTGTTTAATCCACTAACAGAGAAGATAGTGATTAGCAGGGACGTAGTTTTCGATGAAGAAAACATATGGGATTGGAACAGGCAGCAGCCTACCCAAGTTCTTACAGAAGATAATGATAACGAGGAGCAAATTCCAGCCCCTCTTGTTGTTGAAAATGAAACTCCAACAACCGATGTAGTCTCACCAACAGTCACAGAAGTTAATGAAGAATAAGCACAATCTCTGCATCGTGTCAGAAGAAGGCCTGCTTGGATGGAAGATTACGAGGTCACTGACATTCAAGATCCAATCACTCATTTTGCTTTGTTTTCAGATTGTGATCCTACAACCTTTGAGGATGCTATCAAAGAAGAAAAATGGAGAAAAGCTATGGATGAGGAGATTGATTCCATCGAGAGAAACAATACTTGGGAGTTATCTGATCTTCCAGAAGGTCAGAAAACGATTGGTGTTAAGTGGGTATTCAAAACGAAGTTGAAAGAAAATGGCGAGATTGACAAGCACAAGGCGCGTTTGGTGGCTAAAGGATACAAGCAGCAATATGGAGTCGACTATATCGAGGTTTTTTCTCCGGTTGCAAGACATGACACGATCAGATTGGTGGTAGCATTGGCAGCTCAAAATTTTTGGCCTATCTTCTAACTAGATGTCAAATCGGCATTCTTACATGGTTATCTGAAGGAAGAGGTATTTATCGACCAACCCCCTGGTTATGTTGCAATTGGAAATGAGAATAAAGTTTTCAAATTAAAGAAAGCTCTTTACGGGCTAAAGCAAGCCCCTCGTGCATGGTATAGTCGCATTGAATCTTATTTTCTTAAAGTTGGATTTTCTAAATGCCCCCATGAGCATACACTTTTCATCAAGGTTGGATATAGTAGCCAAATTCTCATAATTTGCTTATATGTTGATGACCTTAGTTTTACTGGAAATTGTGATGTCATGTTTAAAGAATTTAAGAAATCCATGATGGATGAGTTTGGAATGTCTGATCTTGGTATGATGCATTATTATCTTGGAATAGAAGTGCTACAATCAAAGGCTGGTATTTTTATCTCTCAAAAGAAATATGTGGGAGACATTTTTGACAGATTTCAGATGAAGGATTGCAATCCTGTAAACACTCCAGTTGAGTTTGGTTTGAAGCTCCATAAAGATCGTGAAGGGAAGAAGGTGGACAACACACTTTTCAAGCAAATTGTTGGCAGTTTGATGTATCTAACTGCAATAAGGCCAGACATAATGTATTCAGTGAGTTTAATCAGCAGATACATGGAATATTCTACAGAAATGCACTTGTTAGCAGCCAAGAGAATTCTCTGTTACTTGCAAGGGACGAGAGATTTTGGATTGTTTTACAAGAAGGGTAGCATGTGCTTGTCAAGCAATTTGGCTTCGGAGAATTCTAGAGGAGTTGAAATTCAAGCAATCAGGAGCAACCACGATTGACAACACTTCAGCCATTAAGTTGTCCAAAAATCCTGTGCTACATGGAAGAAGCAAGCATATTGACGTGAAGTACTATTTTCTAAGAGATCTTAGCAATGACGACACCATTGATCTGAAATACTGCAAAAGCGAGGAACAACTGGCTGACATACTAACGAAACCTCTCAAGATTTCGGCTTTCCAAAATTTGAGAAGGTTGATGGGTATGTGCACTTTGAAGGACGTTGATGTTGTTAACTGAAGCACTGTAGTGTTCAGTTTAAGGGAGGGATTGTTAGCATAATAACTATTTTTAGATATTTACTAATTAATGTCATATGTTAAGTCAATATTGTCCTAGTCTTTAGGAAACTAGTTGATGACTTAGTCAGTTGTGGAGTGCTATTTTTGTCTAATTTGGTTATGTATTTGCCTAAATAAATAGGTCATGTATTCTCAATTCAAAGTAGTGAAAATCATTCCTTCCTCACATTTGTTGTCCCCTATGTTTATTTTTTTTCTTTTAACAAAAAGAAACCTAAAAGAAAATAAAAAGAACAAGAGAAAGTAGTTGTTTGAAAAGAAGAGACGGGGAAGAAGAGACGGGGAAGAAGAGACGGGGAAGAAGAGATGGGGAAGAAGATGAACAATAGATAGAGAAAGAAAGGAAAGAAAAAGGAAATAAAAAAAAAGTGGGTGTTTGAATGGAGAGAATGATGGTTTCCGGTGTCTTCGTCTGCTCTGTGCACATCCCTCTTAAATATCCAAATTTTAAACATAACATATTTAAAATTCCTATAAAATCTAACCCTCTTTCTTAATTTAAGTTAATTTAAACTTTTATCTCATAACATTTTTACAATTCCTATAAAATCTAATCCTCTTTTTTAATTTAAATTAATTTAAACTTTATCTTAAAATTAATAATAAAGTAAAATGATGTTATTTTTAATCAAAACCATTAAAATCAAACTTAATTAAAATAAATAAATTAAGTCGGAAAAATACGGGTCTACAATTAGTTTAATGTCATTTCTTACATTAACATACCTTTTTTATATTATTAAAATGTGATTATTTTTTGTTTAATGAAAATTCTCTCATTCTCTTTTGGAATATTATATTATAAGGCTATACAAAAAGGGAGCAAAAGGACATTTGTCCTTTTATCCCAGAGAAGAGGGAGATAGTGACATTAGGAATTAAAGAAGAGAGATGAAGTAAAAGATTTGAAAATAAAATAAATTTAAACAAATTACCATATTAACTCGTTTTTTTCCTGTAGACAAAACGCTTATTATTATCTTAAAAGTTAATGATTTGATCCTAATCCACGAAATAGTTTGATCCTAAATTAATTTTCAAATTGACAAATCAAAGTATGTTACGTGTCTTTCATGTGCATATAAATTGTGCCCAAACCCATTAAACTCATGAAAAGAAGATCCACCTAAGATCCACTAAGTCTCTACACTCCTCGCGCTAAAAATGGAGATTCAAAACATTTAAAATCGTCTACAACCATTTAGAGTCAAGACTCTTCACAGGTCACACGCCGAAGAACTTCATCAAGCTGCAAAGTTGAATAACTTCAACAAGTCTAAGAATTTCATCAACAAGCCAAAATTTAAGAACGATGAAATTTAAATTCTTTGCTTTTATGACTTATTTATATTGATAATTTGAATGATGAAATTCAAATTCTTTGATTTTTTTTTAATTAATTATGAGACATTTTTAAGAAATTTAAGAATTATGAGAATCGATGCGCCACAAAATTAGCCCAACGCCTAGTGAAGCTGAAGGAAACAGAAGAAAATTGTGAAGCAAGGAGCCGACCGAACTGTTTTGACAATTTATGGAAAAATTGAAATTTGTCAGCAGCTCCTTCCACACCTTTTATTTTTCTCTTTTGCATCGAAATAATGCATGGTCAATTGTTTCGAGGAATTTGTCACAAAGGGGACATCTCGGTATAATCTCTAACCCCATTATCGTAAATTTCCTTTTGTTGGAATACATTCATGACCCTCCACATGAACATTTTGATTTTGGGAGGAATTTTTAGATTCCATAGCTTTTTCCACCGATCTTTACAACTATCTATGCTTGATAAACTTTGTTATTGTTTAGAATGCATATAGGGTTTATAGCGGCTTCTAACATCGAATAAGCCTCATTTATCGTAGTGTCATATCCAAGAGTCTTCTGCCCCTCTTTTACTAATTGGGATTTGAGTGATGACTAATATATCTGTTTAGGGGTAAAAATATCTTGGACACGTGGAGGATGCTTACTGGTGTCCAAGGGTTAAAGAATCCCAGGTCCACCTCGAACCTACCGAAGAGGTCGAGGTCACCCATTGGAAAAAGGCTAAGTACGCACGAAAGTTCGACCTGACTCGGGTTCGATCTGCTCGGAACCCGACAGGTCCGACATGAGAAAAAACATGTAACCGCCGGTCGTGAGCACTGTCGGATCCACCACCTATAAATAGAGGGCCTCATTTCACGCTCAGGTATCGAATCTCACCTCGAACTAAATACGGAGTCTGACCTATACTCACTTGAGCGTCGGAGTGTTTACCCTCTTGTACAGGTCCACTCTTGTGTTCAGGTCGAGCCGGGGACCGGGTTCGAGCTTGGTTCGTAAAGTATCGTTGTGCAGACCTTTGGATAAACATTTGGCGTCGTCTGTGGGAAAAGGACGATCTAAGTCATCCCGATCTAAAAGCACGAACAAAAATGGGTCAGCCAGCAAACTCAACCAACACGGTGGACCGAAGAGCTCTGGCTGCCAATGATGGCCACCAGAGGGAGGTCGGGGCAGAGGTGGTAGAGGGACAGGTTCATGAAGGCCTGGGGACCGAGCCTCTCCGCAGGTCGGCACGCATCACCACGCCCGTTCTGCCACCAGCACATCCAAAGCCATCCAAGGCCAATCGCAGCCGAGGTGGGGCTTCAAAGAGAACCACTCGAGGACCAGCCCCAGCTTTTACAAGGGAGAATTTTGATGCACTCCAGAAAGAAATGGAGGCAATGCGTACCTAGATGCGCACTATGGAAGAGATGTACAACGAGATGGTGTAAGCCGCAGGCGCTGGGTTTCGATCTGAGGACCAAGCGGTACGCGACGAGGTACACGGGCACAGAAGTCATCACCTCGGCCCAGTCGAGGAAGAGCGCCCTGGAGGAGATAAGGACGAAGAGTACACTCATCAAAGTGGCGATCTTCCCGAACACCTTAACAAAAAGAGAAGCTCGTCCCTCCGAAAGGGACGATCTCCGTCCTGCTCGCACAGGAACTCCAACCAGCAGGCCGAGTCCTCCTATAACCCCATAACTCCCGAGGGAGTGATCACAAGGGAGGAGTTCGACCAGCTAAAGAGCAAGTTTGATGCTCAGGTTGAAGCCTTGAAGGCTAGATGCGAGAAAAAAATGTCTGTTTGATGATGGCGACTTGGGAGAATCGCCATTTACCTCGGACATCCTAGAGGCTCCGATCCCTCCAAAATTCAAGACTCCCACCATGAAGCCTTATGACGGGTCTAAGGACCCAAAAGACTATGTTGAGGTCTTCGAAGCCTCATGGATTTTCAGGCGGCAACAGATGCAATCAAGTGTCGCGCCTTCCAGATCGCGCTCACCGGCAGCGCGCGCCTGTGGTATCGAAGATTGCCGGCCAGGTCGATCTCGACCTACTCCCAGGTGAGGAAATAGTTCATCAGTCAATTCTCTTCCCGGCACTACGACAGAAAGACAACGACTCACCTCACCACTATCAGGCAGAAAGAAGGAGAGACGTTGAGAGAATATGTCACAAGGTTCCAGGACGAGCAGTTAAAGGTCGCACACTGCTCTGATGACTCAGTCATGTGCTACTTTCTCACCGGCTTGGCCAATGAGACCCTCACTGTGAAGCTCGGAGATGAGGCTCCAGCAACCTTCGCCAAAGTTTTGAAAAAGGCAAAGAAATTCATTGATGGACAAGAGCTTCTTCGAACAAAGACTGGCCAACCTGAGAAGCAGATCGACCAGAAAAAGCTAAACCAAGAGAAGATGAAGGTTGATTCCAAGTCAAAGGACAAGGGATCGTCCTCTTCCGGTAGCTGAACTGAGTATCGTAGGTCGGAGATCGACCCCAATCGAAGCCAACCTTACGAACGTTATACTTCAACCACTATCCGCATCTCTGAGATACTTACAAACATCGAGGAAAGTGGGATGGAAAAGCTCCTCAAGCGATCTGAGAAGCTCCGACGAGACCCAGAAAAGCTCAATAAGGATATGTATTGTCGTTTTCATCACGATCACGACCATAATACATCAAATTGCTGGGAATTGAAGCGTCAAATTGAAGACCTGATTCAAGATGGCTACTTCAAAAAATTTGTTGGAAAACCGAGGTCCAACTCGGTGGAGAAGAAAGAAGAGAGGAAGCGTTTAAGGACGCCACCTCGTCGAGATGACCGACCTGCGGTCATCAACACTATTTTCGGGGGCCCTAGTGGGAGCCAGTCTGGAAATAAAAGGAAAGAGCTAGCTCGCGAGGCCAGGCGCGAGGTATGCATCATCAGGGAGTAGAAACCAACTTGCTCCATTAGCTTCGACGATGCCGATCTAGAGGGGATCCACTTGCCCCATAATGATGCACTTATGATCGTCCCTCTTATCGATCATGTCCTGGTCAGAAGAGTATTGGTAGATGGAGGCGCGTCTGCCAACATCTTGTCCCTCCCAACATATCTGGCCTTGGGATGAACCAGGTCTCAGTTGAAGAAGAGTCTAACACCCTTGGTTGGATTCTCTGGAGAATCGATCTCTCCAAAAGGGTGTATCGACTTGTCAGTTACGATTGGGCAAGATGATACACAAGTAACTCAGATGGCCGAGTTCGTTGTGATTGAAGGAAGGTCGGCCTACAACGCCATCTTCGGGAGACCCATCATCCATTCTTCCGGGTCATCCCCTCAACACTTCATCAAGTCTAGAAGTACTCAACTCCTAATGGAGTGGGCATGGTCCGAGGAGAGCAGAAAACTTCAAGGGAGTGCTACGCCTCCGAGCTCAAGGGATCATCAGTATGCGCCCTAGAGGAACAAGCTAGCTTGGACGAGTTGCCGAAGCCCGAGGCCGACCTACCGAAATCAGGAAAAAGGGAATTCTCAATACCAACAGAGGAGCTCAATCTTGTTCCTTTGCTTAGCCCCGAGAAACAAGTAAGCATAGGAACCAAGCTGGGGGCCACTACCAGGGAGGAGCTGATCAACTTCCTCAGGTCCAACTCGGACGTCTTTGCATGGTCTCACGAGGACATGCCCGACATCGACCCAAAGATCATGGTGCATTGCCTCAACATAGACCCATCATTCCGACCTGTAAAACAGAAAAGAAGACCTGTAAATAAGGAGAGGAGTGATGTAATTGTTGAGGAAGTAAACAAACTTTTAAAAGCTGAATATATAAGGGAAATTTTGTATCCTGAGTGGCTCTCTAATGTTGTATTAGTTAAAAAAGCTAACAAGAAGTGGATGATGTACGTAGATTTTACAAATTTAAATAAGGCATGCCTAAAAAACTACTTCCCGTTATCGAGGATCGACCAGCTCGTAGACACAACGGCCGGACACGAGCTGCTCACCTTCATGGATGCCTACTCCGGATACAACCAAATCAAAATGCATGTGCCAGACCAAGTTCATACCGCGTTCATAACAGACCAAGGTCTGTACTGCTACAAGGTGATACCCTTTGGCCTAAAGAATGCAGGTGCGACCTACCAAAGGATGGTGAACAAAATGTTCGCCAAGCAGATCGGTCGGAATATGGAAGTATATGTGGACGACATGCTTGTCAAGAGCAAGCAGTCAAAGTCGCATCTTTCCGATCTGACCGAAACTTTTGGAGTTCTGCGGAAGTATCAAATGAAGCTCAACCCAGCCAAGTGTGCCTTTAGAGTCTCCTCGGGAAAGTTCCTTGATTTTATGGTAAATAACCGAGGAATCGAAGCCAACCCAGAGAAGATAAAGGTCGTGCTTTAGATGGAAGCGCCCAAAACTTTGAAGCAGCTTCAATGCCTCAATGGAAGGATTGCAGCTCTGAACAGGTTTGTCTCGAGGTCAACAGATAAGTGTCTTCCTTTCTTCAAAATCCAAAGAAAGAAGGGACTGTTTGAAGGGACGGCAGAGTGCGAGCAAGCATTGGAACAATTGAAAAACTATCTCTGCTCGGCACCTCTGCTCGCAAAGCCGTTGCCAGGAGATAAGCTCCACTTATACCTGACAGTGTCTGATAGCGCTGTCAGCTCGACCCTAATCAAACAGAAGGGAGTGCGTCAAAGTCCCGTTTATTACACCAGTAAGGCCATGACTGAGGCCGAGACCAGATATCCCCAAATGGAGAAACTGGCCCTCGCCTTAGTCACTTCGGCCCGAAGGCTGAGGCCGTACTTCCAAGCGCACACCGTCGTGGTTCTTACCAACTTGCCCCTGAAGAACATCTTCCATAAGCCAGAAACATCAGGGCGTCTGATGAAGTGGACAATGGAGTTGAGTGAATACGACATTCAGTTCGAACCCGAACTGCACTGAAGGGGCATGCAGTGGCCGATTTCATCGCGGAGCTTACCCCACCACCTCAATCGACCGAGGCCGATCTCCCGTGGACGATCTACGTTGACGGATCTTCCAATGAGAGAGGGTGTGGAGCAGGAATCCTCTTGCTCGCACCAAGTGGCATGCGGTTCGAGTATGCCCTACGGTTCAACTTTCGGACCTCAAACAATAAAGCCGAGTACGAGGCACTTTTGGCAGGCCTACGCGTTGCCAGAGGGCTGGGGGCCATCCACGTCAAGGTCTTTAGTGACTCCCAGTTGGTCGTAAATCAGATTAAGGAGGAGTATCAAACGAAAGACCCCCGAATGGAAAAATATCTAAGCAAAGTCAGATCGCACCTCGCCCAGTTCGAGACTTAAGAGGTGACTCAGGTTCCAAGGTCAAAAAATTCCAATGCTGATGCCTTAGCTAAATTGGCATCAGCATATGAGATCAACCTGGCCAGGTCGGTCCTAGTCGAGATCTTGGACAATCCTTCAATCTTGGAGCCAGACATGATGGAGATTGACACTCCATCACCCTCGTGGATGGACCCAATCGTGGAGTTCATCAAAGGGAATCTGCCGCAAGATCCAAAGGAACACAAGAAGATGGCTCGAAAAGCAGCTCGGTTTATACTCCGAGATGGAGCATTGTATCGGCGAGGATTTTCCCTGCCTCTCCTTAAGTGTGTGACTCCCGAAGATGTGAATTACATCATCAGAGAAATTCATGAAGGAGTATGTGGCAACCATTCAGGGGCCAGGTCGTTATCGGCCAAAGTGGTCCGACAAGGGTACTACTGGCCCACCGTTGATCAGGATGCCAAGCAGTTTGTGAAAGCCTGCGATAATTGCCAGCGCTTTGCAAACATTATCCATCAACCTCCCGAGCTGCTCACCCCCATTTCGGCCCCATGGCCATTCGCGCAATGGGGAGTAGATATCATAGGTCTTTTTCCTCTAGGCAAAGGGCAAACCAAGTTCGTCGTTGTCGCTGTGGACTACTTCACCAACTGGGCCGAGGCCGAGGCGCTCTCTCACATCACGGAGTCCAGAGTCATATCTTTCATATGGACGAACATTGTATGTCGTTTTGGTATACCAAACGCTATTGTGACAGACAATGGAAAGCAGTTCGACAATGCAAAGTTCAAGGACTTTTGCAGTAACCTGGGAATAAGACATCTCAGTTCGTCCCCTGCTCATCCGAAGGCAAACGGGCAGGTCGAAGCAATAAACAAAATTATAAAACGAGGACTTAAGCTGATATTAGACTCCAGAAAGGGAAGATGGGTCGAGGAGCTACCTGAGGTGTTATGGTCATATCGGACTACCCCAAGAGAGTCAATTGGCGAAACTCCGTTCTTACTGGCCTTTGGCTCTGAAGCTGTTGTTCCAATTGAGATCGGCATGCCAACTGACAGGATAGAGCAGTATGAATCACTTAGAAACGAGGTCGAACTGCTCCTCAACCTCGACCTATTAGAAGAAAAAAGGGAAATGGCTCAACTACGCTCAGCAGAGTATCAGAACAGAATGGCCAGACATTACAACACCCGAGTTCGACCTCGAAGCTTTCAAGTTGGGCATTTGGTCTTAAGGAAGATTCAGGGTCATGTGGGCACCCTTGACCCAAGTTGGAAGGGACCGTTCGAGGTTAAAGACATAGTCCGACCTGCAACGTACATGCTAGTCGATCTAGAAGGAAATGTGCTCGCACATCCATGGAACGCGGAGCACCTAAAGCGCTATTACCCTTGAAATGTCAAAATGGTCCTAAAATGGACTTGTAAAAATTTTCAAGGGGAGGAACTGAATTGTTAATAAACAGAGTTATTTAATTTCGCGACTCCGAGTTTGATCAGAAATTAAATGGGGGTCACGGACTCCCATAAGACTTACGTTTTATAAGTGTAAAAATTGATTAAATTCAATCCTCAAAACCCATGGGCTTGAGGTGCGATGTCAAAATCAATTGCGAGTCAAAATTCAATCCTTTGAACGTTTAAGTTAAAGGTGCGATGTGAAAAATTCAAAATTGTTTAATACTATCTTTTTGAACTTCCGAGTTCGAGGAGAAATATAAAAGACCAGAGAAAGAAACTCTCAAATCCAAACCTTAAGTGAAAGGTGCGATGTGAATAGAGTTCATCCCACACTCAATCCTTTAAACACACGAGTTAGAGGTGCGAGGTGAAATTATTCATATAGTAGTTCAGAGTTACAAAAGCAAGTTCAAAAGCCTAAAGAAAAAGTAATGAAAGAAAGAGATAGAGCTAGATGCACAGAGGTAAGGGAAAGAAGACTTCATTGATTGAAGGACAGAGCCAAGGCTTGTATACCTTGCAGCTTTGCCCTGAGACTTACAAAAAATAATAAAAAAAGAATATACAACAAAATCTACAAGGAATCTCAGCTGCTCCCGAGGTGAGAGGATAGCTCGCCTTGGGAACCCAGAAGGTTGACCTCCTGAGATCCGCCCTGCTGCGAAGGAACTTCTTCTTGGGTAATGCCGACCTCGTTAGGCTCCTGACTAGGGGCATCGTCTTCTTCCAGGTCGGAGTAGTCAGAGTCTAGATCTCTGACGTACTTTTCTACCAGGGAAGCAGGACCTGGAGTGCCGTTAGGCCCAGAAGCCCATTTCTCAACATAGCTCTTCTTCAGATCGCCGAGGTCGACCTGGAGGTGGGGCATGTCAGCAGCAATGCCTTTCATCAAAAACTTGAAGCCTGCATTGCTGAAATCCTTGGCAAACCCATCAAAGTCTGGGTGTTGCCTGAAGGCTGCTTCTAGAAGAGCTCCGTTGGCGAGGCATTCCTTCTCCACCTTGAGCTCAGCAGTGAGACGCCCAATTGCAGCGTCCTTCGCCTCAAGGGCCTAGAGCATGTCGTCCTTCTCCTTAAAGAGTTGGAACTTCTCCTTCTCCAGCCCTTTAGTGATGACGTGGGTAGCTCGGAGGTGGCCCTTATGCCTCTCATCCTCCCTCTTCAGCAGCTCGGCCTTGGCTTCCACCTCGGCCTTCAAAATATCCACGTCGCTCCGGGCCTTCAGCAGCTCGCCCTTCAGCGTAGTGGCAGCCTCTAAGGCAGTAGAGGAGTTCTCCCTCTCCTTCGCTGCCAAGGCCTCCCTTCCATCCAGCTCGGCCTTGATCATAACCGCTGAATGAATGGAAGCAATAAACGCCTGCGAACGCAAAACACACAAAAGTCAGACCAAGTCGCAAGTTAAAAAAAAAATGGGTGGATGAAATAAGTGTAGAAGAATGTCTTACCTCGGCAGCGTGGTCAATGGTCCTTTGCAGTACAGACCCAAGGTCACTTACGAACTTGGACGCCCTCCTAAGGCAGCGGTCCAAGCACGCAGCCGAGATGCGGGACACCTGGTCTTTCACCCCGAAGCTCGACGGTTCCATTCTGAACCGCATCTTCACGTCGGATGTCCCCCCATCCGAGCTTCAGGGTCGTCCACCAGGTCGACATGGCTCGTGGGCAGGGAACCACGAGGTTCAACCTCCGAGGAGGAGGTGGCTTTCTTCTTTTTCCTTCTCCTCTTCAGAGGAGAGCCCTCCCTCACCTCGCAAAGAGGCGACACGTCTAGCGCCACGGATTGGTTCCTCGAGCGCTTCTCGCTGGAGTGTCCCCCAGTAGAGCCCAACTCGATCAACAGAGTTGGAACTTCAGAGGATGGCCCAGCCTTGTCCTGAACCGCAGGCTGAGCCACAGCAGAAGTCGCAGGCTTAGTGCTTTGAACAGTCTTAAGGGCGTGAGCACGGCCCTTAGACTTGCGCTTTACACTGCTGGTGAATCCGCACACCATTGTTGCAAG
The DNA here is from genome assembly GCF_013281855.1 of Momordica charantia. NCBI lineage: Eukaryota > Viridiplantae > Streptophyta > Magnoliopsida > Cucurbitales > Cucurbitaceae > Momordica > Momordica charantia. The sequence goes on along the minus strand of NW_028275161.1, from coordinate 1,367,021 downwards.
GCAGTTAAAGCAAGATGTCAGAAATAACAATTGAAATATAAGTAGAAAGAAGGCCGAGCTCGACTTACCAAGTTCAGAGTTCGGTCTCGAAGCTTTAACCGAACGCATCAAGGGGTTGTAGTCTAACAACCCAGACTCTAGGAGCAGCTTGTCAGTCACAAAGGTTCCGATCTTCCGGCCTCTTGGGAAGTGATCCTAGTAGTACTTGAGGGTGTCGAAGGTGGCTTGAGTGAGCTCGGGAATCGGTTTGATTGATACTACACAAAACAAACGAAGGTTCAGGTTAGATGTGAGAGGCAAAAAATTGAAAGGATTAGAGCTACATAATAAAAGAAGCAATAATGACTTCATACCTAAGTTCCCAAACCTAGTGGGAACGTCAAAGAAGGTACGACCTGACTCGTCCTTTGCCAGTCATTCCCCAGAGGCAAAGAACCACTTCCCTACCCATCCTTTGATGGAGGTCGGCCCCTTGATTATACCACCTACGCCTTTCCTTGCGCACATATAGTACCGACCTGGCTTCTTAGCTATCCTTTTGGCTTCGAAGCATCCAAGTAACTGCTCAACGTTCAGCAGCTTGACCTCGTCCACGTCCCGAGCTCGCAACCAGAAAAGGATGGCCAACGCACAAATGACACCCCATCCATTGGGGGCCACTTGAGCAGGAGCCAGACCAGTTCGGTTGAAAAACTCCTGGGCAAAGGGTGAAGAGGAAGTCTGAGGCCGTACTCAAACATTTTCAAGTAAAGAGTGACTCATCCCTCTGAAGGATTGTCAGCTCTTTCCCCTTCCTCCGGAATTCTAAGGAGGATGTCATTTGGAATTTTAAACCCCTACAGAGAGGTCTGAGATAGTGCTCGGGCATTTTCGAAGGGTATTCCAAACCCTGGCCGGAGGTGGAAGTGTCACTATCCTCCCCATCGTCCGAAAACCTAAACTTCTCTATCTCTTCCAGCTCGGACTCTAACCTAAGAGCTAAGTCCTCCCTAGAATCACTTGGTTTAGGGGCGAACTGCTTATAGTCCAACGTGCGCTACCTAAGCTATCACTACTGGAAGGGGAAGATAAGAAAACCACCATATTTGAACGTACGAATAAAAACAAGGAAAAGTGACTGACCTACGAAGGGTTCGAGCTGGTTTCAGATCGAACTCCAGAAATTCAGGGAACGTAAGGTTTGACCTGAAGTCTCAAAACTATTTATAACTAATCAGAAAATCCTCTACGTCGTACACATGTAATGAACGAGTGGCCAGGATCACCTCGAAATTCGTAACGACGAGATACTTGAGTGCTCCGACAGCCTGGCAGATCGAAACATCTTCCACAACGGTCATATTCTCTTTACGAATCAAAAGTCACCACGTGTCCAAAGTGGGATCGTATCAACTTCTCTGCCAGGTCGAGATCGAACCTGACAGAGAGGGGGCCAATGTTTAGGGGTAGAAATACCTTGGACACGTGGAAGACGCTTACTGGTGTCCAAGGGTTAAAGAATCCCAGGTCCACCTCGAACCTACCGAATAGGTCGGGGTCACCCATTGGAAAAAGGCTAAGTACGCACGCGAAAGTTCGACCTGACTCGGGTTCGATCTGCTCGGAACCCGACAGGTCCGACATGAGAAAAAATATGTAACCGCCGGTCGTGAGCACTGTCGGATCCACCACCTATAAATAGAGGGCCTTATTTCACACTCAGGTATCGAATCTCACCTCGAACTAAATACGGAGTCCGACCTATACTGATTTGAGCGTCGGAGTGTTTACCCTCTTGTGCAGGTCCACTCTTGTGTTCAGGTCGAGCCGGGGACCGGGTTCGAGCTTGGTTCGTAAAGTATCGTTGTGCAGACCTTTGCATAAACAATATCGTCTACATTTACGAACTCCCGAAGTTCTCACCCTACCTTGATAGTACTGTTGGTTAAAGTATACATCATAGTTTTGGATAAGAATGAGAATTTGGACCATACAAAATAGGCTAAATTTTGGGATGAATTTTGTCCAAGACACGATGAGTGAAAAAATGGAAACAAGAAAGATTTAATTATTTATTTATTTATGGTACTAAAAAAATATGTATTTATGAGTAAACAAATTTAATTAATTATTATTAATTATTATTGGCGGGTCAACTGGTACATGTGGAACATCACAATCTCCGCCGCTATTCCCCCAACAAAGAATTATAATAAATTGGGATTATCCAATAATATATTAATATTTATCCAATTTATTGTTTTTATTTACTCAAAAAAGTTATAATTAATTGGATATTAAACAATAAGCTATATCTCTTTTTCTTTTTCTTGTTTAAATGGTTTTTTTTTGTCAAAAGGTAAATGAATTTTATTCTTATAGGTTTTTCTTGTTGAGTACAACATGTGGGGTGGACGATCGAACTGAGGTTGGAGATATATATCAATTACTGTTGAACTATGATCGCTTTGACCTTATAGGTTTATTTTTCAATTTATTTATATAAATATTAGAGGAAATTACATAATCAAATACAAGTTAGAAATTTTATAAATATAGCACCATTCCAACCAAACTCAAACTCAAATATAATGTAAAGCACTAAAATAATATAATGAAAAATATAAGCGGTTGTGACTTTTTTTTAATATACATATTATAAGTAAAAAAATAGACAACATTCATATAATGTAGTCTATATTAGTGTTGTCGCTCCAAGTTGAAGATTCAAATCAGGATTTGACCTTAATTGCCTCGACATTTTCATGTCTTTGTACTCACTCACATGCTGTCACTCGATCTAAGATTGTTCCAAATCAAACACCTTTAACTGTGGAGTTTTTATAGTTGAGCCACCAAAAAGGAAGGTACACATTGTTAGTATAGATAGTGACTATCAATTTTTTTTAGGTCTTTTTTAACCATGCTTCCATGATTTTAGTATCCCCTCGTATGAATGTGATACTGGTTCATCATTGTATCTCTCCTTTCTACTCAGGTGTCACATATCCACCAGTTTCTGCTTGCTCTATCCCAAAACTACATCGTCTTAGGAGAGGTTTTGTTCTGCTCATTAGTGCTATTTTCATTTCTTGTCAACCATCATTAATGGTAGGGATATTTGAAATTAATAAATTAAAATACATAATGAAATTGTTCAATCCAAGCATAACTCAATTGGATAAAATACCCCACTAGTATTTTAAAGGTCCGATAGTTCAATCTCTCACTCCGCGATTGTTGAAATTTTAGAAGACATTTATATAAATAACATATTTTGTATTCTTAAATAAAATAGAAAGTTTGAAATTTTATATAAGGTGGAACATGCTAAAACTTAGGTTGTATCTGGAAAAAGTAAAAATAAAAATGAAAAGGTGTGCCTTCTTTAAAATACATATTAATTTTATGCTATAGAATAATGGAATTTCTTTATTTTTTAATCGTATATATTTCACATGAGTTTTGAATTTAATTAAAGTTGTTTTAATTAATTCCAAATATTTTTTTAAAATATACTTTACTTAAAGGATTTTTTTTTTTTACTTAAAGCACTTAATCAAAAGGTTTTCCTAAACTACTTTATAAAAGAGTATTTTACTTTAAATCATTATTTTAATCAATAAACACTAACTCAATTTAATAACTTCAACACCATATCTGATATATATGGATGAATGGTTAAAAGATTGCCTATTTGTGCCAAGCGCACCGATCTATGGAGCTCCAAGCTTTCAGACCGAACTACAGACCAAAATCAGTTACAACTGTGTAACAAACTCTACAATGACTGTAATAGAACGGTCTATCTCCAACTCCTATAAATACACACTCACTCCAGAATGCAGGTATATAATTTTCTCTGGAACTGATATACTTAGCTCCGACTTTTGGTTGATTTGAGTGTCTGAGGGTTTGTTCATTGTGCGCAAGTCTCCTTACATAGCTAGCTCTGCATAGCTCGACTAGGAAGCTCAATGTGGATATCAGCTCATCCATAATTTAGTATAATGGGTTCAAACATCATGAGTTCAATCACACGTAAGGGTGGAAATTTGAATCTTCGATCTTTTGGCAAAGTCTTAATCAGTTGAGTTATAATTAAATTTGACCAAATCAATTCAATATTAAAAAACATACCAAAATTAAAGACATCTTGATTACTATCTATTCTTTGAAAAGACATTTATGTAGTTTAAATCAATTTACAAGTAAAACAGAACACTTTTTTTTGTTACCATAAACTAAAATTAATATGATCCTGAATATTTGAATATATTTTTTTTACTTTGAAGTCATAGGTCAGTGTCTATTTGGTTCTCAAAGTTTTAAAAAAGACCATCTAGTCATCTCTAAGATTTAGAAAATCGTTCTAAATGGTTGAGCTCATTTAACCATTTATTGACCTAACCATGAGACTAAAACTATTCCTTTTGAAACTTTAGAGACGACAAATAGACACAAAGTCTAAATCTCAGGAACCAAAGTGTAATTTACTTGAATTATTTTTTAAGTTATATTATAAGTTCAGGTCTCTAACTTTTAGGGTTGTCTTATAGATTGTTACTAAACTAAAAAGTATCTTAACGAGTCTACTTTTAATTTTGTATACAACGTAGAATCTTGAACTTTCAATTTGTATTTGATAAAGTCTCGAGAGTAACTAGCTACTCCGCATTTAAAAAAAATGGACTTTTAAGATATAAAATTTAAAGATGGATTAGTTATTATAAAAACAAGAGGGAGTAAATTATTAAGGGAAAGGAATCAATTTGTCATGTCTCATGACATCAATCCAATGGAACATGGAATCCAACATGTTGTGTTTTATAGTAAACCCAAATTGGTCAGCCTTTTGTCGACTGGCCACCATTTTTTCCGGCAACCTAAACAAGCTGTCCAAGAATCCCCAATTGGCCAGCTCCTCCATTTCCGTCGGAACTAGCCCTTCCTCCTCCACTATCTCCGCCCACAACTTCCCTTTGTCCGCCATTGCCGCCGTGTAACGGAACTCCGCCGAAAACCTCACGTCCTCTGTCGCCGCCCCGAACTTCTCCCCCACCGCGCCCCATATCTCCTTCCACTTGAAGCTCCACCCATTGCACACGTTGAAAGCTTCCCCCTCGCCCGTGCCTATTCATGTACATGTCGACAGAAGATTAATAAGTGTTTTATATTCAATATCCGAATTGTAAATGAGACGATTTTTACTCTTTCTAATGCTTGAATTTTGAAATGTACTCAAGCTAAACATAGCTTAATGGTGTGGAAAATTTTCTAATTATATGGTGGTATAGTAAACAATGGTCTATTTTAGTGTAGCCTCTGCTACATATTATAGTTGATTTTAACTATGGTTTATAATATCGTTTACGGTTAATGTTAGGTGTAGTTTATTCTAATAGATTATTATAAAGAAAATTAAAACAATACTTGTCTATATACTATACTAACTTTTTTATTTCGCTTATGTATGATGCATAAACATACGCTACATCATAAAAATCATCATAAAAATCAGTAAATAGTCTTACTAGCATGTAAAGTCAAGTATGAAAAATTAGTATTTATGTGTAGATTGAAGATTACCTGCATACCACATTAAATTTCTTTTTTTAAATAAGTGAGAAAAGAAATAGGTTTTCATTTTTTTTATTTTTAAGTATTGAATTATCAGCTTTTTAACGATAATTTTTTTATCTCCTAGAATCAATGTCGTGTGGCTGCAACGTAGGACTCGAACACATTAGATGATATCACAAGACATTTTTGCCACTACCTAATTTTCGGTAGACTTTTTATCGATGGTCATACCAAAAAATTTTCTAGTGTAGAAAAAGAAAAGAATAAATAGTGGGGGAGTATTAAAATTTTCTTCTTCTTTAAATAAGACTACATATTAATAGAGGTCAAGAATTTAAACTTTCGAGTGATGACATACCATTTAGCGGGAGATGTTTGGTGGCGGCCCATATGTGCTGGTGGGCAACCAGCCGAGCGTCGGATCCATCAATATAAACCTCCGCCCAACACTCCGCGGTGCCGCCGAACACGAACGGCAGCTTCAATTTCTTACAAATCGCGCCATAAACACTCAAACTCCCCATGAAATTGAAGAAACTCCGGTTCGATGACCCGATAATCAGACCCGGCCGGAGAACGGTCCACGCCACCCTCCGGCCCAGCCGCTCACGGAGGAGATCCTCCAACGCGTAGTAGAAATTGTTCCCGGACTCCGATCTCGGACTGTCCTCGCAGAAAACGGCAGATTCCCCTCCGCCACCGCCGCCGCCGGTGAGGGAAACGTAGTGCTTGACGCCGGTCTGGAGAGACACGTGGCGGAGGGAGGGCGCCGCCGGGAGGAGCGCGTCGAGCGCGTGGGCCAACATGGCCTTGTTCTGGTCGGAGCACTCGCGGGAGTCGAAGCGGAGCTGGGCGGCCCAGGTGATCCAGAAGACGTGAGTGACGTGGCGGAGCGGCGAGAGATTCCGGTAAGTTGACCGACGGTCGAGCAAATCGCAGGAGATGAAGTGGAAGTTGGGATCGGCGATGGGGCTGACGTTGTCTGGCCGCCGCGCCACGCCGTAGACTTTCCAGCCAGCGGTTGCCAGAAGGGCTATCGCCAGCTCTTTTCCGACCAACCCTGTCACTCCGAAAATTACGGCGACGAGTTCGCCATTGCCGCCGCTTCTCATTGTTTCAGCCGCCATTGATGGAAACCCAAGCTTAATTTCTTTTCTCTGCAACACCATAATCAGATTTAAACATATATATAATTTTTTTTTTTATATGTTTGTTGTTTAAGTTTGAAGATTATTTATAGAGCCAAAGTAGAGGACGGAGCATTCAATAATGTTACTTCAGAATGGAATTATCTTAAATAGACAATTATTTTCTACTATTGTTTTTCTTTTTTTTTTTCAACGAAAAATAGTAGTAAAATAATTGGTTAAATTTCAAGTTCGGTCTCTAAAGAGTTGTATATTTAGAGTGTTTTTAGCGGGTTTAAAATCACTTTCCTCTGACAAATTAAAAAGCTTAAAAATTGATTTTAAGAAAAGGTACACTTTTGAAAAATCAATTATATTAAAATCTTTTTTTTTCAAAATTACTAATTCTACCCTTACTTCCAAACACACCCTTAATCGATGTATTTGTAAGAATTTCAAACAAATTTATGAACTCTCACTGCTATTGTCTGTGATTTAAAAAAATGTTTCAAATTGAGTTTTTATCTATTAGTTGTGTCCGTTACATGTTGTATTATTTAAGAATAACATATTGGGCTGATTTCGAGTAAGTACAACTGTTTCGTGGTGTAAGTGTTGAAGTAATGAAGTTAAATAATAATGACTTATTAGATCAACTTTGAAAGTTTATGGGTCTAATTAGACGATTTTAGAAGTATAATGACTAAATCGATATGACTCAAAAAGGTTTGTGTTTTTTCATTTTCTCTTTACAATTTTTATCTATAACTAAAACGACTTAAGTTACTATCGAGTTGAGTATAGTTTAATTGGTTGAAGTATTTTAATTACTTTGTTCGGTTGAAGGTCTTATTCAATTAAAAAAATTGTTTAGATTGTCAAAGAAAAATGTGGACGATTAACTTTTACTTTATTTGAAATAAATTATATTTAAATGATAAGAATGCTTTTTTTAAAAAAAAAAGAATTATTTTCAAAATAATTATGATTGATTTTGTTTACGAACATTTAGGAAGTAAATGAGTTAAAATTAATGGTGAGATTTATAGACAAAAACTGAGATTAAAAAGTGCTAAGAAAAGAAAAAAAAATCAAATTTGAATTTGAGAATAAAATTTGTTAGACTCTAGGTGAATATTCCAACATTTGATTTATAGAAAAAGTTATAAACGTTCAAATTGAGCATATTTTTTATATTTTTTGGAATAGATTGCACGAGGCTTGACATTAATAGATTTCTATAATTGAAGTTTGTGACTAGTACATGACGGGAACACAAGACTTCATGGAAGGTGATATTACGAGGTCCCATGTCATTGTCACCGTCTAAGAGACAAATTTACAGCATTATATATATTATATTCTTTAATTTTAATATCATTATGTTTCAATTGTGTATCTAATTTAATTAGGGAAAAAAAAGGGTGAAGACACCTATTGCAAAGACAAAAGGGTAGATCTTCAAAAGCTAGATCAAAGATGGAATTGTCTTTTTAAGTTTCCAAGGGAAGGGTTTATCCGGAAATGAAGGAAAAGTTTTGCTTAGTTCATGGGGAACATCTTTTTATACCATTTTCTAAATACAAGTGCTCCATGAAAATGAATAAGTTTTATCTTTTATTTTTGTTAGAAGAATAAATTTGGAATAGTATTTAGGTAATTACTCATTAATATGTATTTTTGTATTGATTACCAATAAAATTTTGACAATTTTTAATTTGTTAAAAGATAGAAAAAAATATGTTTCTTTCTAATATTTACGCTCTCATAATTTCAAAAGTTTAATGGTGGTGATTGTTTGATTCCTGAGCATTTAAGTATTTTTCATAAATTTGGGGTAAGAATTGAAAATCTTTGAATCCCAAAGGTATGTTCAAATTAGTAAAAATTTGGGAGATTTATTATCATAATTATTTTCGGACATAATAACTTTTAAAATGTTATTTACTTCAAGAATTTAATTTTTTTAGGTCTTATTTGAGTTTACATTTTGTCGGTAACTACTTCTCTCGATATGGTTATGGCGACGAATTTCCAGACGAATTATTTTATGTCAACATTATTTTTTCCCCACTTTTGCTAGCAGTCTATTTCATCGGTAAAAAATCAAAATTCTTGTAGTGACCACAGTGTATTGATCTTTTAGTGCCTGTTTGCTAGAGAATTCGAAAATTGTTTTTCGGAATTCTGTAATTCAAATAATGGAAATTCTGAAAACAATTTATTTATTTATTTATTTATTTCCAAAACTTTAAAATTGAGAGTTATATTTAAAATAATGAAAACTTTGATAAATACACTCTTTCATGTTATAAACTCATTTCATTTTTTTAAAATTAAGACAGGTAAAATATAATATATTATAAATTATATAATATTGTAAAATAAATAAAATTTATAACATTTATATTAATAAATAAATTAATAATATTTTAGATTAAACTAAATATTTAGTTGCTAACCAATGAATTATCAATATATATATATATATATATTTATTTATTTATTTATTATCGAGGAATCTTTTTTCGATATTCAATTTTCAAATATGCTACCAAACACATATTTAAAAATAAGAAATACAATTCTATTTTAATTGAATTTCTTGTTTTAAGATGACAAACAAATCCTTAAATCTTCTTTTATTGCAACTTAGATTCAAATCCAGTATCAACAAATATATAGAGTCAATTGTTAGAGAGATGATGACTATCTATTAAGGTGAGAAATGAGTATACCTTAATCAAGTAGTGTAAACTTTAAAAGCTTGAAATGCCCTTCTGGAAAAAGCCCTCCATTTTTCCATTTTATACAGACATTTTCACTTCCCCAACTGAATTATTAATAATAAATCACGTTTATAAATAATAATAAATCGCTAATTAATAACAATAATAAACCCTCAAATAATTACTTCACTCGACAACAACTTGTAAGGTGGAGATTAGAGCTCAATCAAGATCTTTTGATCGAGAATTTATGTTTTAGCCCATTAAATTATTTAGATGGTCCAGTTGAATAAAGTTGCATGATAAAATTTTCAACTAATTTCTCAGAGTAGTATAGAAAATTTTCATTCATAGTCATGAGATTCCGTTTGAAAAATATTAATACTAAGATTTTCAAATCCCGAACTGCATTAATGAGTAACAATAATAAATCCTCAATTAATTGCTTCATTGCTTCTCAGAAGAAGAAAAATAATTACTTCATTCAATCAAGTTGTACTTAATGACTTCATTATTGCCTATCTTAGCAATATCGCCCAATCAAAGTCATTGTTAACTATTCGTCATTAACAGTAATCTAACCGTGTAGCATAGGTGCTTGATTTGGTAATCTCCATTTTGACACTAAAAAAATCTATTATTGATATGAGATATTGATAATTAAGGTTAATACCCGTCAATTCAATAGTAGACCTAATGAGTATCGGGACCTCAAAAAAATTATCTTTCACCAATGTAGACCTAAATAAATAATAATAAACATGAATTAATTTCTCTTCAGGAACTTGATAATACGAGTATGGTGGTACTTGCGTAGGCAGAATACCAGTTGACTTTTATTGGTAAATGCGATTATTGCATGTCATCACCATACGTCTATGTTTGGAAGTCGTGAGTTCGATACTCCACTCAATATGTTGTACTAACAAAATAATAGGAGGAATTTTTTTTAAGAATAAAATAATATGAGATCTATAAAATAAAAATTAATTATCTATCTAAATACTAATAATGGAGTAGGTAGAAGCTTTAAATACGTTATTTATTATTATTTTTCTTTGATTATCCAGGTCGACAACTCTTTGATCTGTTATGTCTCTTATTATATTCTTTATTATAGTAACTCTTTTTTCTTTCTACCTATCAAAATTATTAAAATACAATTCCTACCTAATCTATATATTTTAAAAAACAAATGTATTAGAAACCAAAATTATTTTAGAAGTTTTCAAACACGTGTATGCTCATAAAATTTAATTAGTAACAAGAAACTTATACAATGAGAAAAAAAAAATGAAAGAAAAGAGAGACGTGCAAACCAGAAATGGAAGTTTAACAAACTACCAAGATGCAGCCGCACCTGAAAGTCCCAAAAGTTTAATTAAATAAGTAATTCATTAAGTAGCTTTTTTTAATACAACTAATTAAAGGTATTCAAAAAATCCGACAACTCGACTAATCCAAGAAAAATCATAAGGGTTAGGTTGGGTTAGACAAAGCCTCGAGTTGGGTTGGATTGTGATTTTTCCAATCCAATCGGATTGGGTTGTGTCCCGGGTTCAACCTTTAAAAAATCGGGTCAACCCAACCCAACCCTAATTTATACATATCTTTGTCTATATATATATATATATATATCTTACAATGTCAATCTTTCATTTAGTTTTAATCCTGGCTTTTCATTTAAGGTTTTCATATTATCTTCTTCTAATTTTGTATCTTAATCTTAGCCTTCTATTTTTAGTTTTAATTCTAACTTCCCATTATCGTTGTCGTGATAATTAACGATTAAAAAAAATCCAATCCGACAAAACCCAACCAACAGATACTAGGTTGGGTTGAGTTGGCCACTCAATTCAAACCCAACGGTTCCTATATATGGCCAACCCGAAAATTCGAGTTGGTCCCGAAACTCCTCCTAACCCAATCCAACCCAACTCGTGAACAAAATTTTATAGAAAAAAAATTGTCCTATTTTTTATCATGACTCATTTTGAAATCAATTGACAATGAGAGAAGTAGCACAATTATATTATAAACCTTTGTTAGATTTCTTATTTGTTCAATAATGAGGATCCAAGAGAGACACTTTAGTTTTTGAAGTTTGATAAATGGTTCAAAATAGTCATTGAATTCCTTTGACGGTTAGTTGACTAATTAAAAAGTAATATGCCACTTAATTGAGTGATTGGACTATGTTATGTGTCATTTTCAAATAAGTTGGAAAAAAAAATCAGAGTTAATGTAAAAAGCATAACCAAATCGATCTAGATTTACATTTTAATGTAGGTATTTGGTTAACTTTAAGTAGTTGTCTTTCGCACCATATCAACTCAACTAAAATTTTTGTCAATATGATGTTAGTTCGACAATTAAGGCATTTTGTTCCATTATCTCCATATTTGTTGTACTCAAAGAAAAAAAATACATCTAATATTTATTTACATAAGTATTTCATTAACTGTGTTGACGGTGGAAACATAAACCAAAGTTTAGGAATATGATAGAAACTTTTAAAATTTAAAAACTAAAGGATGATCAAAATATAGAATTTAAATGGAGAAACAATTAAAGTTTTAAAATATTAGATATAAACTTTATTATTTATCTCATGAATTTGGTCAAAGAGAGACATAAATTATGGGAAACACTATATAAAATGAGTTTGAAACTTCCCATTATTATTGATCAAAGTCAAATTATTTGAGAAGTAAGGCAAGCAAAGGAGATTCAAAGGGAAGAAATAAGACACTTCTGTAAATAAGAAGGCATCTCTTCCACATTTTTCAATTTTTTTCTTTTAAATATATAATTACAATAGTCAACTAACACATGTGTACACCACATTTCCACCCTAAAAAAAATTATAATTATAGCTTTAAAATCACAATTTAAAATTTATTTTCATCTATTTATTTCATTTTGATTTCTAAATGCTAAATTCAGTGCTTTCTTTTTTTTATATAATATATTTATGTTTTTATTTATTTATATGATTAGGAGAAATGTCGATATAGATAAATATTTGAAGTTCCATGTAATAATTCCAGTTCTAACCTTATTGATTTATTTCATTTTTGGTCTTTGAACTTTTCAAGATGTCTAAACAGCTAACCTTATGTGACTTGTAATCTTCCTAGATGATCTATATCTTCTAGCTTATTGATCTTCTATGATGATATGCTTCTCGACTTGTTTTGTTGACCTTATGTGATGATTGGCTCCCTCGTTGTTCAGGCTCGACTCCTAACTTGTGAATCTTCTTAGATGATTAGCCTCTAATTTGTTAATCTAAGGATATGGTGTTTTATGGGTCTTAAAGGTGGGTGATTAAAATGAATTTCTTTTGACTTTGAGCATTCTGATTATCGTTGAATTTTGATTTATCATTTTTTCTCTCAAATTTTTCTACTTAAGTTTTGCTTTAACAAATGTTGTAGAAAAATTATTCATCTTATCCTTGTGATGATCAATCCGACACATGAATTTTATTAGATGATTGACACCAAATTTGTTGACTTTCTTAGATGATTAGTCTCTCACGGTTGATCTTTTTGGATTAACCTCTAGCTTTTTCCGGGTATTCAAAGTGAGTGATTAAAAGGAAGTTTCTTTTAGCATTTAATTTATTGTTTTTTCTTTTAGAATTTTCCTTTGTGTTTTGACTTTTCATTTCCCTCTTGTTTTTTCTCTAAGGTTTTTCTAGTTAAGTCTTGCTTAACAAATTTTAGAAAAGTATTATTCTGTCTCGTCTTTTTGTCACGATGGCTCTCGACTTATAAATCTTTTTGAATGATTGGTCTTAGATTTGTTGATCTTCTTGGATGACCGATCTCTAAATTGTTGATTTATATTTATCGGATTCTGACTTTATGATCATTTTGATTTTACGCTTTTCTTCATAGTGTTTTTTCTAGCAATTCGTCTTTTCCCTATGTGATGATCTACCATTTACTTGTACTTGTTGATTTTGTCCCTCCTTTAGATTTTCTCCAATTTTATTCACTGTAAAGATGAATTTGGTGGTGAATGACTTAATGGATTTGGACCAAGTTTTAATTCCAATAACACGTGTCACAATCTATGACACAACCTAATTAGATGGTCCAACTAAAGTGGTTATAAGATAGAATATGACATTATTTAAATAGCAAGATTTTAATGTCTTTGATTTAATTTAATTTAGAGACATTTCTCGAATTCTAATTGATTTCAATTATGATGACATAATTTAGTGATAATTTGTGATTGCCCAAAATTTATCTACAATGATCACCCTCATTTACAATCTCCTTCATGAATAGTGTCAAAGATCAAACTAAAATTATTTTATGATGAAACGGATGGAATTAGAGATTTTTTTTAATAATACTTTATTTTAAATTTTTTACAATTATATATCAACCCCAAACTATTTTTAAGAATAATGCTAGGAAAGTTATAGGTTGTCTCTTGTGCCACTTTACAATTTCCGAATTGCATGGCGCAATGTGATTTTTTTTTTAATTCTAGCATGAGAGATGACATATGCTAAAATAGTACAAAAGAACCACTCTGTTACAGTGGTAGTATACCTGCTTTTTAATTTAGAGGTCATGAGTTTAAAAATCTCTATTATATTGGTGGCCCCGACTTTAGTTAGACGAGCGGACAATTTAGTTTTTTGAAATTTTTTATTTATTTATTTTTTCGTATAGTATTTTCCGAACTTATTTATGTTAAGTTATTTTCTCCTTAATAAACAATAGTATTGAATGAAAATAGTTTTCGGGGAACCAAACCGAGCATAGCTCAAGTGGATAAGGCACCTAACTCTGACCAAAAGTTCATGGGTTCGAACCCCATCCCCACGTGTTGTACTAAAGCAAATAGTTTTCGGAGTCACAAGGGAAATATGTAAAGATTTTTGTCCGGTTCAGGAATAACCAGAAGCTTCGGGTAACTTTACTAGACCGGAACTTGTCGTTTGTGAAGAAAAGCTTGGTGTGAAATACAGAGAGAAACCGCGGGAGAGGGGAGAAGCAAACCCTAAGAAATGGAAGAGAAATTGGCTCCAGAAAAGCGCCATAGCTTCCTCCACAACGGTTCACGCTTTCTCTTCATCAATTTGATCTTGAGAATTTTCAATTGGAGCGAATGAATTCACTGTAGTGCCTGTCTTTTTGATATTTGTTCTCGCTTGCACGGCGTTTTTCAGGTCAGGAAGTGTTTGAATGGGATCAGACTCTGGAGGAGGTTAACATGTATATTAATTTGCCTCCAAATGTTCATTCGAAGCAATTCTACTGCAAGGTTCAGTCTAGGCATGTCGAGGTTGGCATCAAGGGGAATCCTCCTTATCTCAATGTCAGTACGTTTGAATTTTCATCTCTCCCTCTCTCTCTCTCTCGCTTGATTTAAGTTTATGATTGTACCGATCGCTTCCGATCATTGATCTGCAGCACGACCTTACTGGCCCTGTGAAGACGGATTCTTCTTTCTGGACGCTAGGTGAGTGCAAATTCTCGATTGCTTGATGACTAAATGGAATGTCTAGGCGGTTTAATGTTATGCCTTTTAGATCAAACAAGTTCAATGGGACTGAATTTTGCTGGAGGATTGAGATAAATATAAGTATTCGATGGCACAGGTTGTTCCCTTGAAACTGCTCCAATGTTGTTTATTATATGCTGTAATAGCTTTATTTTTCTGTGGCAGAGGATGGCATAATGCACATTACACTGCAGAAGAGGGACAAGGGTCAGACATGGGCTTCTCCCATACAGGGACAGGGCCAACTTGATCCTTACTCTACCGATCTTGAGCAGAAGCGTCTTATGCTCCAGAGGTTTCAAGAGGAGGTCAGCTATTCTTGTGTACACTACATGAAGTCTATATAATATGCTTTTGTGGTTTTCATCTTTATGTTGATTTACCATGATTATTCAGAGACCAATTCTTTCAACTTACCAAATTTGATTTGTCATCCTACGGGGCTAGGATCATGGGTTTTGAACTTTTTATTGCTCAGGTTGATGGTTAATAGTAAGTGGAATGTTGTAATAAGTGCTAAATGTTGATAGCTGAAATGAGGATATTATGGCAAAAAACAACGATTGAAAAAAACAAGAGAGAAGAGAGAGGAAGAGAGAGGCTAATATGCTCAGTTAACTATAGCGATAAACATTGAACTGTTCCAATATAGAAGTAACTACTTTTAATGTTTTGCTATCCAGACTTGGTGGACTGAGTTCCTGGGAACTGACCAGTGGTAACTCATGTAAATTGCACGAGCACTTATGCCTGAGCGAAAGTTTGGTAGCTTATTCATGTATGATAGACAAACCAGATAGCCTAATTTTTTTTCCTATACTCACCCTGGATCAGAACGTTCTCCATGCCTGTTCCATTTGGCTCATCTTTTGGAGGCATCTAACTTAATTGAGTGTACCTAATAGATACACCACCATGCATATGTGACGCCCAGCATTGTCCTCCTCTCCTTGGGACAAATTTCCTCTCTAGACAGTTTTTTTTTTTAAAAAAAAAACTAGGAGTCATCACTTTGCTTTCCTATACCCAGAGGCACTTATGCCCGCCCCAAGGTCTAGACCTAGGAGACATCAAGGGTTTTTTGGTATTAAGCTTATTGAAAGGTTCAAACTTGAGACCTATAAGCCAGTATGATCGAGAGAAGCCGGGGCAAAATTTCCTCTCTAGACTTGAAAGTAAAATTTCAAACTTTGATTCCAAACAGATGAATCAGTTTTGTCAAATTGCTTCAAGTGACTGCAAATGATATGAGAGAGCCTAGTCTACCCCGTACATCACTGAGAGAGACATCTCTTACGAACTCAATTAGGTGCACTCAACGAGTGGGGGGTAAAATCCAGAATCAAATAGGTCCACCCTATGTTTAAGTGATGTCCCTACATTGGTGGCCTCTCCTTTACAAAAAATTCTCCATTCAAGTTGTACCTAAGATGACTTGTACTTATATCAACTGATATAGGGTTGTCGATAGATGAACCAAATTTTCCCAAGTTTTAATTGATAGGGGTCAGGGGAGAGCCCAATCATTCCATATGGCATCCACACTAGGCTCAAGAGTGCACTCTGCAAGGCTCTACTCCATCTGGAGCCTATCCTTGGAGGCATCCGTGGATCCCAATGGAGTTGAAGGAAAAACTTCCAATAAACCGATTGTCAAGTTGAAAGGGTACCCTGCTTCAACTATGTTTGTTGTAATTTGAATTCCTTGATTTTGTATTTTTCTTAAGCTTTTAAATTTTGTTAGATGGGATAAAAATAACTGGGTTATATTCATCCATTGCATAAGACTTCTGGTCTAATTCTGGTTTAGTCATTACAAATGTTATCCACTCAGAGTGTCACTTAAACACATACAATGATAGAGAATTCATGAATATGGATTATGGATGGGTCACAGTTTTTACTTTTTAAGAAAAACAGTTGTAGGATTCCTGGTAAAATTTCATTGGGTGCCGGTTTTTTGTATTCTCAAGTGGCAGTGTCGTAGTTGTTGATCTGCCTGACTGCCTCTGTATGGACTGCTGTTGAAAAGTTTTTATATTTTTGAGTTACATGAATACATTTCTTTTCCTTCAAGGCTTCAAAAGTCTTCTCAGTCAAGTGTCACGTTATGAAATCTTGAAATATAATCTGCACTAATCATTCTCTGCAGAACCCTGGTTTTGACTTCTCACAAGCTCAGTTTACGGGCAACTGTCCTGATCCAAGGACCTTCATGGGTGGAATTCGGTCAGATTGACAAAATATAGTGTGTAGCATTTATAACTTGCATGGATGTGACATCCGACTAATGCTTGGTAAATAATGTAGATTTTCTACTGGTCTTGATTTATGCAATCCCTGTAATGACTGCTATTTGTGGAAAGGAGATTTACTGAGTTCATGTGCAATCCATGTAATGAAGAGAAGATATTTAGTTAATATAAATCTTACCAAATATTTTTTATTATAAGTTTTTAACCTTCCATTTGGGTTGATAATTGATATAATCAAATCTAATTCCTAGAGTTTCAGCTCTGAGAGCATATGCAAGTTCAGGACTGACAGAGTTCAAAGTTCATGCCTTCATGGTAAATATAGTTACCGATATCATCATTCCCTATTTATTAGTTTACCTACATCCCAAAGGATCGCTTTGGTTTAGGTTATCCCCCAATTATGTTCCAAACTTCCAAGTATAATGAGATCCTATTTAGAGTTCAGCACTATGGGTTCACTTTAGTAATTAAAAGAGTAAAGAAACTAGAGAGAACGGGTCGAGAGTATGATAATCACATATTTAGGATTTCATGTCTTACGAGTTTTCTTGACTACCAAACATAGTAGGGTTAGAAAATTGTTATAATGTACGTGATGTACGTGCAAGCTAGCTCGGATATAAACTTAAAAATAAAAATGTTGTTTATAGTTCCTGTTCAGGCAGGTTGAATGTTCGAAGTGGGTGAATGAAAACATTTGGTTGCTGGGGCCTGCCCATCCTGCTGGCGTTGGCTGCTATTCCCTTTAGTAAAATAAGGGTTTTGGTTCCTCTAATCCATTGAATAATAGAAAATAAAGAGTGGAGAATTAGAGAAGGAATCCCATTCCAAAGGTGCTGAATTGAGGTGGTATTAGATTCCTAACCACTGTGTCATGGCCATTCATTGATATTCTGCATTTTTTTTGCCTCTCTTTTCAGATTCCCACCTCATGGGACGGACGAAGACTCCACTCCACCAGGTATGCAATTTATAATCTTTTTCTCTCTAGTGGTCCAAAGCAGAAGAAAGCCACTGGTGAGTTGAAACTTTAGTGTATATTTTTTTTACTTTTGAGAGTCCTGATAAAAGTTAAAGCTGATTATCTTTTAAGCTTTTCAGAATCCAAGTTTCCTGGGTGGTATTCTATGGCGGCTTCACTTTCTGTGACTTGAATACCATCAATGTCCCATTGGCATTACTCTTTTTCTTTTTCTTTTTCTCTTTTCAAATTACAATTTAGTAATTGAGATTTTAGGATTGTGTCTTAGGTGGCCGAGTTTAAAGTGTCTGGGAATAATGGGTCTTTGAACTTTTGATTTTGTGTCTAATAAATCCAAATGTCTACTAGGCCCTAAAGATTAGGGACATATTAGACACTTTTAAAGTTTAGGGTCCGTTTGGTAACCATTTTTATTTTTTGTTTTTGATTTTTGGTTTTTCTTGCTTTTAGTTTTTTATTTTTGATTTTCTCTTTTTAAAAAAGAAAAACCATATACGTTTGATAACCATTTTTTGTTTTTTGCTTTTAAAAAATAGAAAACCAAAATATGTTTTGTAACCATTTTTAGTTTTTTTTTTAAAAAGTTAGAAAATTAAAAATGCATATTAGAGAGAAAATTTTATGTAGAACAAAGATGACAATGGTGTGGATGCGAGTGAGGATGCTATCCCTCATTCTCGTGCTCGTGAAAATTTTTAGTCCCCGTCTCTACTTCGTTCTTCAGTCTGAGAGATGTTCTCGAGAAAAATTATCGATTTTATAATTGTTTTTAATTATTTTTAGAATTTAAGTTTATAAAAAGTGTAATAAATATATATTAATTATTTAAAAAATAGAATCGAGGATGAGGACAAAGTCGGGACATGCATTTCCTATTTTTGGGACTTGATCCTGTGGAAATTTTTGTCATCCCCTGATATAGAGACATGAAAATACAAGTTTAGATATGTAAATAAACTTTTTGAAGATAAATTTTAGAGAGAAATAAAAAGATTTAGAAAAAAAATAATGAAAGAAAAGTAAAGATGAAAAGAGAAAAATTTTAGAGAAAAAAAATAAAGTTGAGAGGAAAAGATATGTTAAAGAAAAAAAAGAAATTATAAAGAAAGAGAAAAATTATAGCCGGAAAGATAAAAACAATATTCAAAATATAACTTTTAGAGAAGATAAATAAATATAGAGATAAATAAAAGTTACAGAGTGAAAGAAAATTGAACGAGAAAATAAGATATAATTTTCAGAGTAAAAATTAGATTACGAAGATAAAGAAAAGTTATAAAAGATGAAATTTTATAGAGGAAAAAATGAGGAAAAATATTAAATTTTTAGAGAGCGAAATGAAACTAGTTTGTTAGAAAAAAAATAATAAAAATACAGAAAAATTGGAGAGAGGCAAATAGTAATAAATATTCAAAATATGAAAATTTTAAAGAGAGAAAAATAAAATTTGAAACTGGTTTGTTAGAAAAAAAATAATAAAAATACAGAAAAATTGGAGAAAGGCAAATAGTAATAAATATTCAAAATATGAAAATTTTAAAGAGAGAAAAATAAAATTTGTAGAGAGAAATTTAGAAATAAAAAAATTTTTAGAGTGGGAAATAAATTTTTTAGAGATAAATATGATAAAGAAAAAAAAAAGTTGAGTATTAGTGAAAAAAATCAGATTTTGAAAAATAGGACTACTTTTTTTTTTTTTTAATTTACATCAAAATGGTTAAAATTGAATTGCTTATCCAACAATTATCAAACGAATCCTTAATGACCAATGTGATACAATTAGTGAAAGTTCAGGGATTCTATTAGATAGATTTTAAAGTTTATGAATGTATCACCCTAAAGGTTAAACTAGTAATTTAATTCTTTTTTTTTATTTATTAAACTTTTAGTAGATCATTATTCATTTTATTTTGGTTAAAAAATACTTGTGATCTCTGATCTATCATTAAAGTAACGATTTGATTTCTGAATTTTAGTACGTAACAATTTAGTTATTGTATCTTTAAATTGGTAACAATTTAGCTCCAGAACTTTAATATGTTACAATTTAGTCATATTATAGTTAAAATTTGTTATGATGTAGTTGTAAAGATTTAATAGGATTTCTCATAAATGGATGAAGAATCAAATGTGTTTATTAAATTACAAATATTAAATTATTATATAATAAAAATTGAAACTTAATTTTTGTAAGGTCATTTCATAATAGAACTAAACTCTTTCAAATTTCAAAATTATGCAAATTAAATTGTTATATGCTAAAATTGGAGGATTAAATTGTTACTAAAATTCCTTTTTTCCTTTTTCTGTTTTTGAATGGTCCATTTCATCACTGAGCCCATACCTTGTATCATTCTAAAATCCAAAGATTCAAATTTAACCTTTTATGTAATTGGAGTTTGTCCAAGTCACATCGCTTCCGCCAACAATATTGGAAATGTTTGAAAAATATGATAAAGGAGTATTGTTTTCATCTTTGTTTTCTTGTTCCTTTAAGATTAAACTTCGGATCGTTTCATAACTATTTCAAGCCTATTTAGTAGCATTTTTGTTTCTTATTTTTATTTTCTCATTACTAATAAAAAAAAATGAATTGTATGGTCTCAACATCATTGAATTCAAATATGATAAAACAATATTTATTTATGTTTTGAAACCAATTAAAAATGTGAACAAGAAAATAAAAACATTTTATTTGGGCTGTTTTTAAAATTTCTATAAAAAGAAATAGTTTTTAAAATAGATTTTTATTTTTCAAAATCTCATTCTCCTTCTTATTTGATATATTTCTCTCTAATAATCTTTTTTCCTCAAATATTTTTGTGCTTAATTTATTTTTACAAAATTTATCTTTCTCATTCTCAAATTTTCATGTCTAGAATATTTACTATTATTTCTCCCCGCAAAATTTTACCTTTTTATATTTGCTTTCTTTTTCTAATCTAATTTTAAGTAGTAAATTTATCTGAAACCTTTTTTTTTATCTAATCTTTCTCTTTCAACTTTCTTTCGCTATAATTTTTATCTCTTTCATTTATTTATTTTTCCGATTTCTTTTTTAAAGTTTTTCTCATTATAATTTCTCTTTCATTTGTTTTGCTCTCAACTTTACTCTATTTCTCTAAAATTTTTCTATTTAACTTTTCTCTCGGTAAATTCTTTCTCTAACTTTTTTTTTTCTAAATCGTTTTATTTATCTTTCTAAATTTATTCTATTAAATTTCTCTTTAAATAATTTTTTTTATCTCTCTAAATTTTATTTTTCATGTCTATACATCAGGGATTACAAAATTTCTTGCAAGATTGGTTACTTAGCTCTAAAAATAGGGAATGTATTTCTCATGCCCCGACTTCTTCCCTGATTCCATTTTTAAATAATAAGTTTTATTAACTATTTTACTAAATTATGAAAATATATATTAAATATTTTTTAAAACTAATTATTTATACTAGTAAATAATAATTTACTACTAAAAAATAAACAAAATAAAATTTCCAGTAAATAGATATAAGTTATATATATTTATTATTCTTTTTATTTTTAAATTCTAAAAATAGTTAAAATTAATTACTAAATTGGTAATGTTCCTCCCAAAGATCTTTAATTTGTCCCGAAACAAGGATTCCTCGACTCGGACCTCGATTCCCGAAATCGAAGAATGGGGTGGAGACGAGAGCTAAAAATTTTAACAAGGACGAGGTAGGGAGGGCATCCCAACTCAGGCCCCATTCCGTTTTCATCTCCACTTTTATAGATTTTTCTCTTTTTAGCTCTCCAACTCTCTAATTTTAATTCATATAAAAATTTTATTTTTATTAATTTAATATTATGTTTTTAGGTCAATTGTAGTTTATGTTTGGTGACTATTGGAAGAGTAAAATAAATAAAAGATTACACGCTAGATTTAAATTAAAAATAAATTAAGATATTATACCATTGACTAATGTTTATTTTATATCTAAATGTACCATATAAATAAAATTGTATTCAGACCCTTAGAACTAGTACATACATTTATTTTTCAAATAAAATAAAATAAATGAGAAATACATATTATTATGTAAAAATATTATAGAACAAAAATGACGAGAAACAAAATTGTCAAAAGAACATGCGCTCAACATGGGAATCTTTAAAACTATGGGAATTTGGATGTACATCTCATGGGAATCGATTCCCACCAAACAAATAGCCTCTGGTGAAAACTCCAAAATCCAATGGAGGTTTTACCTTTCATACGGCATAGTCATGCCTGTAATTTTTTTTTTCACTGAGGCTATAGTTAAAAGTTAGACCTCTTTTTAAAAAATTGTCAACTTGAACTAACTCAACAGTCTGTATTTTTTTAGAAATATTGGACATCCATATTTATCTATATTTTAATCAACATTTCCATGAAATTAAACAATATTTAGGTGCTTATTCATCGACACGTATCTTCCTGCTAACCGCCGCAAATAAATCTAACTACTCTTTGCAATTTGATTAGCTCCTTTTGTTGACCCATTTTGTTTGAAGAACTTTCACATTGAGATTAAGAGAATAATTCCATTCCATGCAATTGCAAATTGCAAAATGCAAACCAAATCTTTGATTTTTGTTTCTCTTACGTAAACCCTTTTGGATCCAAATCTCTCTCCGGCGCGCGTCGCCATTCTCTGCCACCATCTCCCTCTCCGTTTTACACGATTCCCTTTTTCCTGTCGTCTTATCTTTTTTCATCGTTTCCTCTACAAATCTTCCTCTCCCATGGCGGCCTAGCCCTTCCCCTTCCCCCTTCCACCCATGATCCCCATACCCACCTGCCCATTTCACGTTTCTCTTCAATGGTGAGCGATTCCAATCACAATTTCTCCCCCCGTGCCCTGATTGTCGGCAATTTCTGCCACGACGTCCTCATTCGAGATGCCCATGTCGTCACCCAGTCCCTCGGCGGGGCCGCCTCCTTCATCTCCGTCGTGTTCGATGGCTTATCGGTTTCCCATTTCACCGTCTCCAAGGTGGGGGCAGATTTCGCTTATTCGACCAACCAGGGCCCGGTTGTTGTTCCCAATTCCAAGACGACGACATTCCGTGCGTATTTCGATTCCTCCGTCGCCGGCGACGGGCATGGCGATCGGGTTCTGAAACGGGTCGCCGCCTGTGCTCCGATTACGCCGTCTGATCTTCCCGATGTCAGATTCGATTTCGGAATGGCGGTTGGGGTCGGGGGCGAGGTTCTCCCCGAGACGCTTGAGCGGATGCTCGAGATTTGCGGTATCGTGTTTGTTGATATTCAGTCGCTGATTCGAGTGTTCGACGAAATCGACGGGACTGTGGAGCATGTGAATCTGAAGGAGAGTGGGTTCTTCCATTTGTTGCCTCGAATTGGGTTTCTGAAAGCGTCCGCGGAAGAGGCGCCGTTCATGGACGTTGAAGAGGTGCGGAAGCTTTGCCCTGTCGTCGTCACGAACGGGAAGGAAGGGTGTAAGTTGTACTCCAACGCCGGCGAGTTGCAGATTTCTCCATTCGCGGCGACTCAGCTGGATCCCACCGGCGCCGGCGACAGTTTCTTGGGCGGCTTCGCGGCGGGCTTCACGCGTGGATTGCCTGTGCCCGATGCTGCATTGCTTGGGAATCTGTTTGGATCTCTCACCGTCGCCCAAATTGGCCTCCCCCATTTCGACTCCAGAATCTTGCAGGTTTGTTTTCGAATTCCTAAATCTGGATGAGCCTTGGACAATTTAAGCAATTCTCGATTCAAATTTTGGGGGTTCAGTTTAATAGTACTATGATTTTATCTTGAAGTAATTGGATTCTGTAGTTGAATTTGTAATCGGACCTGGTTGAGTTAGACTGGTGGCTTTGTCTGTGCTGAAGATCTTGAACAAAATTACAGCAAAAAATGTCTTAACTTAACCCTGTTCTGGTCTGGCCAGGTATGGATTGAACGGAATATCATGAGATTATAGATTTTAAGTTTACAAGTTCATAACCGTAGCCGATTCCCATTTTGAGCTGTTTTCACCCATGACCTGTTTCTAAAGAACGATTAGAAGTTTTGTCTAGAGCTTGTAAAGGGTGATTTTTTCAGGTGCCAAAAACAAAAGTTGAATTCTACTTCTTAGAACAGAGTTCTCTAAGGGAATCTCTTGTTAAAGTTTGTGGTTCTATTTGTTAGCCATGAGTAAACATCATCCTGTTTTCTTCAAGGTCTAACAATTTTTTAGTACAACATGTGGGTTGGGGGATCGAACTCATAACCTCTTGGTTGGAGATATATATCGATTACCGCTGATCTATGCTCGCTTTAGCTCTTCAAAGTCTAGCAGTTAGTGATTCTGGAATCCTGCATGTTAGCGTTAGCGGAGTTTCGGATATAGTTCGACAACCGAAATGGTTTGATGAAATCCCAGGTTGGGGGAACACTCCTGCCTTTTATTCCAGTGCTTAACAGATAATAAATTACTTATAAATTATAATCCTTCAATTCCGTAAGTTCTGGTGTGCCATATATATCAACCTGTCCTTAGTAAATCCTAAAGAATCGATTCCTTAGTCTGAGAGTTGTTAGTTTGTCTGAAGGCGTTTTGTTCTGGTATACATCATGTTTCGAGCTCATCTCGAACACGGGTATAACTTATAAGTACCGACACTTAATTAATGGCCACAGTTCTCTTCGAAAATTTGACAAAGATGAGATTCATACTGTTTGTATTTTTTCTCCCTTGCAAAATGTACAGTACGCTCTTAGAATGGTTTCATTGGTTT
This sequence comes from Momordica charantia, assembly GCF_013281855.1. Lineage (NCBI taxonomy): Eukaryota > Viridiplantae > Streptophyta > Magnoliopsida > Cucurbitales > Cucurbitaceae > Momordica > Momordica charantia. The sequence goes on along the minus strand of NW_028275161.1, from coordinate 1,342,080 downwards.
CTGCCTTCTATCTTGTCATGTTAATTGGTGCTTGTGGAAATTATTGAATTGTTGGAGACAAAGGAGGAGATTCGATATCTTCCGAACTCATGTTCTCGAGATAAAGGTGCAAAACTTGTCGTCTGGGACCGGGAGTTCAATCTTGATTCTATCTAAAAGAACTTACTGCAAGTGTTCAGAAGTATAGATAGTATCAAGTTTTTCGTTCTCGCGTACTCATCTAGTCTCTTGTCTTGCAGAGAATTAAGGACGAGGTAGAGAAAAGAAAGCTGCAGTGCATCAACTCGTGCCATCCAGGGGAGAACCAGTCGATTCATCGGGTGCCCGAAGGACACGAACAGTTCCACGAATGTCTTGGAACAGTCAGATCGGAATGCCGATTGAATCAACCGGCTCCTGCAAGAGCAGCGGAGCAAGTGAATGGGCAGCATAAGGTATTATGAGGAGCAAAATAGGAAGCAGCTGAAATTTTCCCATAAACCTAACAACTTTGAAGTTTTCTTTGTGCAAAAACTTCTGTTAGCAATATAGAGAGAGCTGCATAGCTTTTGTTAAAAGTTGTATTTATAATGATTATAAGGGGAAATGAATTCTGAAGCCCCATTTTAGTATTGGGCATTGAAATTCCAGATGCCATTTTTCATCACTACCTTAATTTAGCCATTTTGTTTCTTCAACTAAAATTTTAACCTCAATAACAATTAGTGAGTCATTTTTAACCAAAAAAAAAAAACAATCTGAGTCGATCATTAATACAAAAAATAAAATTAATTCAATGTTATCATTTAAGTTATCAATAATTTTTGCTAACTTGAATGGGTTAAAGCATATATGTGAGTGATAAAAGATTTTTTTTTAAGGTCTAGTCAAATTTATTACACACAAAAATAACTTGTAAATTGCTAATTTTTTCTCTTATATATTTATATATATAATTCTTCTATCATTGATATTCTCATTCAATATAGTATATTAAATGATATATAGTATACAAGTAATATACTATTTTTGTAAAAGTTTATTAGTGATATACTAACACAAGTACATCATCGATGCATCATTTTTATATCATTGGACATTGATAAAGTCTATCACTAATGTAACAATATAAATATTACTGATATACTTTTTTATTTTTTTTTATAAAAGTCTATTAGTGATATACTAATATTACTTTTTTATTTTTTATTTTTATTTTTTTGTATAAAAGTCTATTGGTGATATACTAATATAAAGTATATCAATGATGTATTACTTTTATATCACTAATAAAGTCTATCATTGATATACCAGTGTAAAGTATTTTACTGATATGTTATTTCTATGTTATTTTTATTTTTTGAAAATGTCATATTTATGTATTACATTTGCTTTATTTCAACAAAATACTTTATTATATGAAAAGTTTGCAATTATTTTGGCTAAATTCAGGCAAAATCTCATTTTAAAATTTGTTAGAATTTTGAGAATTTAAATAAAAAATTAAACAAGAATGAAACTAAATAAATTTAATTCTAGAATAAAGAATCGTGCCTTCTTTTTAATTGTTAAATAGGTTAAGGTATGAATAGGTATGGTAAAAAGTGACAGGTGTTTTAAAATTTTATTATTATATTTTGATGTATAAGCCTTTAAATTTATTATATTCTAATTTTTACACTTTGAAAAGGTCTATTATAGGCTTTAAATTTTAGGGATAAAATTTATGGATTAAATTTATAAATTAATCTTTTAACATTTTAACATAAATTGTGCTATTTTGTAACTATATATTTTACAGATGTCCCTTTTCGTTCATATTATTGATTTCCCTTACTGAATTGCACTCCATCAATTTCCTTCTATATTTATCACTTCTATATTTATTATTCTGATTTCATTTGATTCTTTTTTTAATTTTTATTTCTTTATATTCTATTTAAGGTAATTGATACGCTGAATTGATTTGACTTTTTAAAAATTTATTATTTCATTATACTTCATTTAAGGTAATTAATAGAGTAAATATAGAAGAACGAAATTAAGAGAGTAATTTAGTAAGGAAAATTAACTAATTAAAGGTAGAAATCTAAACATAAAAATATTAAAGTTTAAATACTATTTTTATAGATGTACTTTTTATAAATGAGAATCAATGGATGAGAATAAATATTTGTATTCCCTTGGTGATTTACTAAATTATAGCAAATTATGGGACCCATGTCCTTTCTCTCCTTCTTTATTATTGAAGACTCATAATTTTTTTAATTAATTATTTCTTTTCCATTTCTACCCCTAATACAAATTTATAGGTTAAAAAACACATTTGGTCCCTGTACTTTCATTAGAGTTACAATTTAGTCCCTAAACTTTCAAAAGTAACGATTTAATCCATGTACTTTAAAATTGGTTACAATTTAGTCCCTATCGTTAAAAATGAGGTTAAGATTTAACGGATCGCTGACGTGGCTGCCATTTAGGACTATGCGTACAAATTAAAATCCATTTGGCGAGTTGGTTCAACATCAGTTCGGTTCGATTCGTATTTAAAATGGTTCAGGACTTTAAAAATAAAAGAATGAAAATTTTACTCAGTTTCTCACCCACGACTGCTCTCTCTACGACTCCTCCCGCTTCATCTTCTCCACCATCGAACTCTCAATCGGTACAGAATTTCCTCCCTTTCGTTCACGCTTCATCTCCTCCACCATAAAACTCCCAACCTATACAGAATTTCTAAACTCATACTTCATCTCTTTCTAGGTTTCTACTTCATCCCCATTTGAGTGTTCTATTTTAGAGAATCTTAGTTTATTTTAGTGGTGCGATTTTGTTTTTTAATTTATGTAGAGTTTGTTTTATTATTATTTCTTTTTGGATTTTGTGATTTTTTTTCTTAACGATTGATAGGATTTTATTCTTGTTTTTGTTTCCCTTTTTATTCAATGAATTTGTTGGAATTTTTTTCTACAAAAGAAAATTCTATTTAGGGTTTGTTCTTGTTATGGATGATTTTCTACAATTCAGATTCCCGAATTCAAATGGACGATATCTGGCCTTATGATTCTGATATTCTATATTCAAGATATATTGATTGCCTCAAGATTCTCCCCAGATTCAGATAACCAGATTTCCTAGATGTATCAAGATTCGAATTCCACAATCCTTAGGGATCAGGATTCAACTCCTATAAATAGGGAAGTAAGCCAAACCCTACAAGGAGGCACACAACACTCTACACTTTATACTCAACTACTCTGATTCTGACTTAAGCATCGGAGCCTGTGTGGCGAGAGCCACACCGATCTTTAGTGCTATTGTGTTTTGCAGGTCTTGTTGATCCCTTTTATTGTTGAAGATTGGTGCGAACTTGGCGGAATTCCAGGAGGCCAAATTTATGCATCAACAATTGGCGCCGTCTGTGGGGACGACTAAGACCTAAAAGTCAAGACGATTGACGACGAATTGACCGAGAACTACTTAGATCCAAGGAGATCTCGGGAGAAACGAATCGACATGTATTCTAGAGGCAGACCACAATTTTCTAACGACGAATGTCATACGACTCGGGGGCTTAATTACCCTACCTGAGGTAGCCGAGAAAAAAACAAATCAATGAGTTCTGAGACAGGACCCAGAATGAATGAATCAACAAATTCCAGGACAGATTCTGGATGAGATAAATCGACGGATTCCAAAATAGACTCTGGGATAAACGAGTCAACAAATCCCAGAAAAGAAAAAGCAACTGATTATCATACGAAGTTTCTACTTCAGACGATGGTAAGTTTACTATGTAATTTTTGTTGTTTATGATTATGAGAGTTTAGGTTTAATTTTCTGGTAACCGCATATTTGGTAGATCGCATAATTTAGGACTAATTTTTTGGTAACTGCATGTTGATAGTATGTTTCCAAAAATACTTACTCGTTTGTGATTTAAAAAAGCCCCTAGCATCTGAAATTTAATTAATTCCTTATTACTTGAGCAATTATCTTTTTATAAATTATGAATAAGACTTTTGACACTTGAAATATAATTAAATCCTTACTACTTAGTGTTTATCTTTTATTCTAAATGAAAATCCCTCGAGTGGGAGCATGTGTAAGTAAATCAACAGCTAGTCAAGGAACTCGACCGGGACAGACCTAGAAGCAGGCCAATAAGCTAAAAGCCAATCAGTAAAACCAGGGAAAAGAATCCCGAGGTGCTGAAGAAGGCACGCGTACAGGTTCGGCAAGGTTAAAACAGAAAACAGGCAGGCCTAACCAATCAATGAAACCCACGGGTAGAAAACCATATGGCAAAAGCCAAAATAAGTTAAAAACCCGAGGGTGTTGATTAACTTGGGGTAAAAAACCGGCAGAAGCCAAATATGTTAGAAACCTAAGTGTGTCGACTAAACTCAGGGTATAAAAGCCATTGGCAAAAGCCAAGTGGGTTAGAAACTCGAGAGTAAACCTGAGGTACAAAACATGGGCAAAAGCCAAATAGGTTGGAAACCCAAAGGAAGTACCACTGGCCCTCTTAAAAGTTAGATCCGACGGCCAAAATCTAACGGTTAAAACTAACCGTATAGCAGTGCCTAAGAGACTTGATTGCAACCAACTACAACAAAAGAGAATGGGGGCTATGATAGCCCGCCCATTAAACGACAACCGACAACAAAAGGGTATCGACTGACTCGGGTATAAAACCATTGGCAAAAGCCAAGTAGGTTAGAAACCCAAGAGTAAATCAAGAGACTTGACTACAGTCAACTTCGACAAAAGGGTATGGGGGCTATAACAGGCCAGTCCATAAAAGCGACAACTGACAACGACAAGTGTTTCGACTACAACAAAAGGGTACCGACTGGATTCAGGGTATAAAACCATTGGCAAAAGCCAAATAGGTTAGAAACCCAAGAGTAGACCAAGAAACTTGACTACAGTCAATTACGACAAAAGGGTATGAGGGCTATAACAGTCAGCCCATAAAAGGCGACAATTGACAACAACAAGTGCTCTCAGTATTAAGAGACTTGATGAAGACCAACAACGACAAAATACTCTCAAAGCAGAACTTTGACAATCTTCAACTTTGAGAGTGGGGGCTATTGTTATGGATGATTTTCTACAATTCAGATTCCCTTTATTTAAGAAAGTACTCAGTTTCATGTTAAGTCATGTGTGTTAAACCATTATGTGTCATCATTTTCTAAATTTTTGTTTTGTTTCTTTTGGGATTGTCCCAAAGATGTTGTCAAAGAAATTGAAAGTTGTCAAACTGAAGGATAAATTGATGTCTGTATTTCAAACTGGAGATTACATTGTTATGCTTTCAGTAATTGATGTCGAGGTGTTGATTGATGAATTATTTGCATGAACCAAAATTTCTACCAAACTTAAAAGTTCAAATAATGCGACATATAAAAATATTCAATCCAAAATTATAAAAAATATATGTCATTACAAACAAAAAAGTTAACATTTATCGTTACAAAAAATTCTCCACACTTGGCGTTACAAACCCACCATAACAAAAATATTTCTTTACAAAATTATACTTTCACAACTACCACAGTAGAAATCTATAAACAGGGCTTACAACCATATAATCCCAGTTACAAGTTTATACCCTCCTTATTTTGATAGGCAACTTGGACCGGCTATTCACTTCAATTGCTTGAGAAGATGAACTTCGCTGCAATGTATTTAAAAAGTAAGGAAAAAAATGTTTACAACAAATATATTATTCATAATATTTATGGAATAGAAACATAATTCAAATTAATAGTTATTTGCAATACTAACCTGTGGATATTTTTCTTTATCAATTGGCCCTTTGCAACTCCTTTTGTTGTGGTCATATTGGTTTACATTTACTACATTTCATAGATAAGTGTCTCCTACCAACTGTGCTACCTTTTCTTGGTTCATCGAACTCTCTTCTTCTTAATTTCTTTGGCCTACCGAGAGCTCTTATAAGATGTGGTAGACTAATAACATTGAAATTTGTACTTGACCACAAGTTTGGACCGTTGGGTAAATAAGAGGCTCGTAGCATGCAATGTAAGCCTTCTTTTTATAACAATCTTCAACATACGTCTCAACATCATGCCCTTTATAGAAAATACAACTAATGGCATGTTGACATGGCAACCCACTGAGGTCCCATTTCCTACAACTACACGTTCTTGAATCAAGTTCTACAACGAATTTATCACAACCATTCCTAACCTCAAATTTCAAGTCACCGGCCCACACAGGTAACCAATTCCTACTATGCAGTTTCTCCTCCTCAATCTTCGTTTTAATTTTGGGACACACCTACCCTTCAAACTTTTCTATTTTATCTCTATTTTTTTGAAATCTTCTCATTAGATAAATTCTAATCCATTCACATAAAGAAATAATTGGTTGGTCTCTAGCTTCAAGTATAGTAGCATTAAATACCTCACATAAATTATTAACCACAGAATCACACTTAGATCCGCAACTAAAAACATGCTTACTTCATTTCTCACGAGGTACGGCCAACACCCACTTGTATGCACCTTCATCTACCTTCTTAATTTCTTGCATCTCCCTCTCCCACTGCTGATAATAAGTTGCGTTGGCTGCTCGCCAAAAAAGCTTTCTCAGCTGCATTCTAGGAAACCTCTTTCTCATGTTGCTATAGATGTGTCTCACATAAAAGCGATGTTCAGATTTTGGAATTAATTCATTAAATGTTGGCACTAAACCTTGCAAATATAAGTAAAATAAACATCACAAATACGTAAAGAAACAAAAAAATAATTGTAATTTAAAAAAATAATGAGATTACCTTTTGTTGATCAAATATAAATGTAACTTTTTGACTTCCAATATCCACAAGTAATTTAGTCAAAAACCATGTCCACGAGTCTTTCGTCTTTGCCTCAACAATTGCAAAGGCTAACGGAAAATATTGGTCATTAGGATCTCTTCCAATTGCTGCAATTAATTGTCCTCCATAAGGGCCTTTTAAATGACAAGCATCTAAACCAATAAATGGCCTACAACCAGCAATGAAACCTTGTCGACATCCCTCAAGACATATATACAACCGTTGAAAAGTATTGATTGTTATAATTCTACCAATTGATTTACCATCAACCTCTTCTTGTTCCTGTCGCACATCCAAGTTCAAAAAGAGCACTACTATCTGGATTGGATCTGCGTATCTCCTCACAATACTCCCATAATCGACTATATTGCTCTTTGTGTGATCCATGCACTATATCTAAAGCCATTTTCTTTGCTCTAAAAGCTTTCACTTTATTAATTTGTGAAATGTAATTACATTGTACCTTATCCTGGATGGCTTTCAATCTCATATCTGGTTGTTCCTTCACATCATTTACAATCTGCCTACTTAGCCACCTAGATGTTAGGCGTAGATTGTTGAAGGATCTACTACACGAGTGCTCACCAACAAAGGTCTTCAACTGATAAGTCATTTCTCCTTGTACCTTGGCAACATAAGCCAACCATTTACAACTATCCACACATTTGGCTCTAACTCTAGTCTTATCATTTTTCACAAATTGTATTTGTCATCCTCCCTTAACAGCATAATCATCTACAACATTCTTGAACTCACTCAATAAGTTAAATAACATGCCTAATTCAAAGTATGGTTTCTCATCACCTGTTATTTCTCTATAAATAGGATATTTTGTTACAACACAAACTTCAGAATCAAACGAGTCTTTTAATGAGAGTAGCTCGCTAGAGTCAATATCATTTCTGCCATCATTATTCTCAACATTATCATATGTTCTTATGATATCCGATGGTTTTGAAGTACCCTCTACATCCTTATCAACATATATATTAGACAATACATCATCATCATCTTCAAATTCAGATTCACAACCACTCATATATGGTAATGCATCACTATCATTGTCTAACAATATTGCTTCATCCTCACATTCATGTTCTACATATATCTCAAATGTCATTCCATCACTTAAAAGGCTAGCTAATTCTATGACATCTTTATCAGATTCTATTACTCGATAACCACCCACCTCTTTTGTTGGATCCCTACCCCACAATTTTAGATAATTATAGTACCCCAATTGTTCAACAACATCAACTACATCAAAGAAAGACCAATAATCTGGATCAAAATTTGTATAGCAATCCACCTTACCACTTATGTATTGAATATATGGCTCATGCATAAAATAACCATTGTGATGCACTTCTACTACAAAATTTGTCATCTCTGCATATAGAATAAAATATAAATATTAGTTGTAAATTACTTTAAGATTGTTTGAATGTGACACATGTAAAAAATACGTGCACAAAATTGACAGCAGCCGCAAATTGACTCTCGATAGCAACACAAAATAAAGGAAGGTTGATCTCCAACACTAAGGTACTGCCAAGGGAGGTAAGTTTAGGACATATAAAGGCAATATTCATGTTTTTGGGCTGGAAATTGGAATTGATAGCAGCAGCTTGACACTTGACACCAACATGAAAATTACTTTTGTCTGTAGAAATTAAAATTGACAGTAGTAGTTGCTAGCAGTATCACATATCCATCTTTTTCTTTTTTTTTTTTTCTTTTTTCTAATTATATTCATTTAACCAAAAATGATAATTGATATGGGTGAATTGGAAAATAGTGTCCATATGAGAATAAGCCCTAAATAGAATTCCCTTTCCTAGAAAAAAAATTGCAACAAATTCATAAAAGGGAAAAAAGAAACAAAAACAAGAATAAAATCCTATCAATCGTTAAGAAAAAAAATCACAAAATCTAAAAAGAAATAATATTAAAACAAACTCTACATAAATTAAAAAACAAAATCGCACCACTAAAATAAACTAAGATTCTCTAAAATAGAACACTCAAATGGGGATGAAGTAGAAACCTAGAAAGAGATGAAGTATGAGTTTAGAAATTCTGCATAGGTTGGGAGTTTTATGGTGGAGGATGAAGCGTGAACGAAAGGGAGGAAATTCTGTACCGATTGAGAGTTCGATGGTGGAGAAGATGAAGCGGGAGGAGTCGTAGAGAGAGCAGTCGTGGGTGAGAAATTGAGTAAAATTTTCATTCTTTTATTTTTAAAGCCCTAAACCATTTTAAATACGAATCGAACTGAACCGATGTTGAACCAACTCGCCAAATGGATTTTAATTTGTATACATCAGTCCTAAATGGCAGCCACGCCAGCGATCCGTTAAATCTTAACCTCATTTTTAACGGTAGGGACTAAATTGTAACCAATTTTAAAGTACATGGACTAAATCGTTACTTTTGAAAGTTCAGGGACTAAATCGTAACTCTAATGAAAGTACAGTGACCAAATGTGTTTTTTAACCAAATTTATACAACTTTTATTGGTTGGTATGATTTTATTATAAATTTATATTTAATTTATATATTTTGTACTTTGTTAATTAATTAATATCAATAGATGTTTTAAAATAGAATTTATTGTTATTAAAAATTATAATAATAATATTTAATAATAAAGGATATTTGTTCAATTTAATTGGTGTAATTTTATTTTAATTATTCGTTATTATTAATATTAAAGAAATTGTTATAATATAAAATATTTACTATCAATCCTATAGCAATAAAATAAATTAAAATTTTGTAACTAAAAAAAGATTAGTACAATAATATATTTATAATTGTTAAAGAGAAGAAAGAGGTATTTTAGTAATTGTTATATATCTGATTCCGATTCCGATTTCAGGTAACGAATTCTGATTCTGATTCCAATTCCAGAAAATTTATGGTAAACAACATGAAAGGAATATCATTCTCATTCTGATTGATTTCATTCCGATTGATTTTTATTTCGATTCATTCTCATTCCGATTTCTGGTCAGTAAACAGGGTCTCAGTTCATTTAGTCTTTGTACTTTCAAAACGTTTATTAGAATTCTTATACTTTCAAAACATCTATTTTGTTCCATGTACTTTTAAAATGTGATCAACGTGATTCTTATTTGTAAAATTTTTACACGAATTTTATACATAACTCTTTAATACAAATTTATAACTACATTTCAAGAAATTTAGCTATTGAAATGTCATGTTAAAATTAAATGAACAATGAAAGGACCAAAGTATTCATTTTCTCAAAGTATAGAGACCAAAAGTACATAAACTAAAATGACAAAAGTAGAAAGCACAGAGAAAAGCCGCAGCCGATACATAATCTGAACTAATAATTATAAAACAAATAACCAACTCATCGCTTCGCAAGTACCAATGCGACATCAATCCCAATTCCATCAATAGTGCGGACACTAGGGGAAGCATAGCTCCACACCATGGTTGTCAAACTGGGCCACACGACCCAAGACTACTGTGGCCCATCAGCTCGACCACCAACATGTCATACCCTGTGTGGTGTCACGGTCATACTTTCTTTCGACCGTGCGACGCCATAATCTTAGCTCAATCATGGCCAGCTTTACAGGGAACTTTACCCCAATACACTTTTTCCACCATTTTGTTGCTTCATTAGACCTTAGGCAAGGTTAATTAACTTCCTTTATCGAGCTTCACTATATTTCTACATCACAATACCGTCTTGAACATTCACCCAACTAACCACACGCAAAAGTATCCTTTCACTCATCGTTGGCTTAGTCTCACATTGGTGTTCGCAACTACACATGTAACTTAACTCTTTCTCGGCAATGCATGCCGCCTCTTCGTGCATCCTATCTTTGAATGCGACTCTAACCGACTCGCCTTTGCTTTAGGCAAATTTCGATAGCTCTACCTTGCCTCTACTTTTGGTCAAGGCCTGTCTAAATGCTCTATCGCATCATTTCTCAACATCTTGGTTTCTCGCCCTTTGTGACCGTCCTATTGCCACACCAAGCAAGGATGTCAATAAGTTCTGACCTATGAATGAGATTTGAACAAGCTTATAATTCACAACGGAGCCCAACAATATCTCAAAATGCCATCCTGAACCTCGGGATGTCATTTCGCTTCATTACCAGTTTGGACATGTTTTTCGAGAATCGACACGTGGTCTCGTCTCCACTACCAAGACCTTTTGGACATCCATCCTTTCGGTTAGTTAACGAGGCATGACGACTTTTGCATTCATGCCAACTTATTTGTGCGTACCGTCCCGCTACACGGACATATGATGAAACCTCCGCTCCACGGGATAAGGCACAATACCGACACACTCACTCGATATTGTCCCTGAGATTCATGTCCTCAAGGAAACACCCAAGACATTTGGTTTTTGATGCTCGCCCACGCCATGCACATGCATGTGTCGTGGGGTAGCTTGTTTAGGCACGCTTGGCCAGGGGGTGGTGGAGAACTGGCACCATGCCTCCCCCTCTATAGTACATTCTAAGGCAAAATAGATCTCACAAGCATGAACGTCTTTTGGGCGAGGAGTCACTCGCTGACCTACATAACACATTATAACTCCGTTTGACGTGATACTTTGTGTGCTTACACATCTCACTATGGAACACTTAACCCCAAAGCTACACTTAACCCCAAAGCTGCTCGTCGAAACTCCTCCTAGAACCTTGACTTTTTCAGTCCCAGTTGGGGCCCACTCGACCCTTCTCGGACTCAACTAAGACCACCATTGCCTCTCGGACTCAACTGAGACCACCACTGCCTCTCAAACACTTGTACCTTACTTGGATTTGCTTGTACACTTTATCTTTGGTGTCTTTAGTAATGCATCATTATCCTTTGTCGCATCACAACTCTTTTCTCTCTGGCCATTTCTTGGCCTAGCATACGACTATATCGAGGTACTTGCTTGATGATGTCGAGGTGCTTGCTTGACTTGTCGATCTACTTACTGACTCGTCGAGCTACTTGCTTTCTAGACCATGTTAGCCACCTGCTTCATTGTGCTAATTGTTTAATTAGCACTGACATATGGTGTCAACCTTCTTGCTTGCTACTGGCTCGCTTTCGTGGGTTGTCCCACTCTCTTACAGTAGTGTTGAGACACGTGGCACGTGCGTTGCCACTGTTGCCCATTGGACCATCAACCTGCGCGCCACACCTAACATGGCGTGTACAACTCCAATCTTGCACTATCTCTCAATCAAGGGTGCCCCTCATGCAATGGTTACTTGGAGAAGGGGCACAAAGACGTCTATAAATATAACGGATTCCCAAACCATATAAGGTACACAACACAACCCACTACACATTCATTGAGTCTTTCACTTCATTAGTTCTTACATTGACTTTAACATTAGAGCATGATATTTTGGTACTATGTCGGAATTAGCTCACTCTTTCTTTAGCCAAACCATCTTTGGCCCACCAGCCCAAGTTGAGATTTCGTCTTCCTCTTACTCACAATCCGTCTGGTCAAGTTTAAATCACTTGGTACAACTGATATCTACAAATTACATTTTAATCGTTAGTGTCAAAATAAATATTTTGAAAGTATAATGATCAAAATGAATCAAAACCAACCTAGAACCAAAATAATTACAAAGATAATACAGTTTGGGAAACATATAGTTAGAGAGAGAGAGAGAGAGGTGCTAAAACACAATTTATGCAAGAAAAATGACCAACCACCAGACAAACAGGAGAGGAGAAGAGAGGAGAAAAATGAGGAGTCGAGTTCTCCGGAGGGAGGAACCAAAATCTGATAACAGAAAAAACGGAGGCAACCAAAATTGTGAGCCTCTAATACGTCTTTTCCAAATCAGGAACTTCAAAACTTGGTCCAGAATTTCCCTTCCTCCTCACAATTCACAATTCAATGCAGTTTCAGTTTCAGTTGCAGAGCCTCATCTCCTCCTCCGCACCTCCGCCATGGGATTGCCGCCGGCCAGACACCACTCTCCCCGCTCCCGCTCCCCCTCCTACCTCCTCCCCTCCGTCCTCGCCTTGTCCTTCCTCTCCCTCGCTTTCCTCGTCTTCTACAAGGTCTGAAACCCCCATTTCGTCGAACACCTGGTGGGTGGGTCTCCTAATCTTGTTTCTCTTTCCCGTTTCAGGTGGACGACTTCGCTGCGCAGACCAAGACCGTTGTTGGGCACAATCTGGATCCCACGCCGTGGCATTTGTTCCCCCCCAGGTCCTTCGACGACGAGACCCGCCACGCCAGAGACCTCAAAATCATCCGCTGCTCCTACCTCACTTGCCGCTACGCCACCAACACTAATACTTCTGCTGCTTCTTCACGCCCTTCGCGTCGCGCTCAATCCAGCTCCAAATGCCCGGACTTCTTCCGGTGGATTCACCACGATCTCGATCCCTGGGCTCGGAGCCGAATCTCGACGGCCCAATTGGCGGAGGCCCAGAAATTCGCGGCGTTCCGCGTTGTGATCGTGGAGGGGAAGCTGTATGTGGATATGTACTACGCGTGCGTGCAGAGCAGGGCGGTTTTCACGATCTGGGGATTGGTTCAGTTGCTTGAAAGGTTCCCTGGAATGGTGCCGGACGTGGATATGATGTTTGATTGTATGGACAAGCCGAGCATCAACCGGACCGAGCACCACGACATGCCGCTGCCTCTGTTTCGGTACTGCACCACCGAGGCTCACTTTGACATTCCATTTCCCGACTGGTCCTTCTGGGGATGGTAACTCGCAAGCAAATCCCTTCTCTGCTTCTTTATTTCTCATCATATTACTGTTGGAATTCATGTCTTCACTGCCTTTTTGTCATCTTCTAAATGATGTGACTCAAACTTTAATTTTGTCTCTTATATATATATATATATATTTTATTATACCCTTTCTGTAATTGGGTGATATGGCATCACATGATACTTGGTTAAATTTAGGCCAAGTAAAAATCGAATTTTCTACCAACTTAGAAATTTTGACGAGAAATTAGCAACTTGCCTCCTTTGGGTGCTTAGTTTTTCCTTTAAATTTATGTCAACTCATTAACAGGGTGTTTGGGATGTGGGTTTGACTTAAAATGTTAAGCTTTCTAAACTTTCACTCCATACACAAGTTTCTTAAAATTCTCTATTTAAATCTCTAAGCTTGAGAGTAAGTATCATGCTGTTTAAGCTTGTGATTATTCTATCTGAATATTCATGAACCAAAAGGATATAATTGAGAAATGTTAAAAACACAAGGGATTAAATTGAAGAAACGCTCCAACAATGTGGGAATAAAACATAGATATTTAGGGAAACTTATGTTATTTCATGATGGATGTGGGGATGTGATGCAGGCCAGAAGTGAACTTAAGATCATGGAGTGAGGAGTTTGAAGATATCAAGAAAGGCTCGAAAAAGTCGAGTTGGTCGAGTAAGCTTCCTCTAGCTTATTGGAAGGGAAATCCAGATGTTGATTCTCCTGCTCGTACTGAGCTGTTGAAATGCAATGACACAAGACAGTGGGGTGCTCAGATCATGCGTCAGGTTCAAACAGGAACCTTCAACTTCTCTCTTCGTATTCTTTTTTATACACAAACCATTGTTGCTGAGACCTGAGAAAAACCTCTTTTTCATGGCAGAACTGGGTAGAAGAAGCAAGAGCTGGTTTTGAGCAATCCAAGCTATCCAACCAATGCAACTACCGGTTAGTATGCTTTAAATTCTTAAGTAGGAGTGTGCAAAAAAGGTGAAAAATTGAACCGAATAGATCGGTTTGGTTCGGTTTTTTTTTCCGGTTTTAAAAGTGGGAAAACTGAGTTTGTGTGGTTTGTTTGTTCAGGTATAAAATCTATGCTGAAGGGTTTGCTTGGTCAGTGAGCTTGAAGTACATTCTTTCATGTGGTTCAATGTCTTTGATTATTTCACCTCAATATGAAGATTTCTTCAGCCGTGGTCTTGACCCTTTGAAGAACTACTGGCCCATCCCCTTCACTAATATGTGCCAATCTATTAAGCATGCTGTTGACTGGGGAAATAGTCATTTGCCTGAGGTATTATATTCTTACTTCCATACATTCTTTTCTTGCTTCCATGTAATACTATACCTCTCCTCTTCGAATCAGTTGGTTGAATCCATGAACATTCATTTTTGTTAAACATTACGCTAAACTCAAAAGCTTAAAAACTTTTGTCGAATGTGAACTTTAGAATCTCTCTTCATATTAAGTTAAATCACCGTTAAATCTAAAAGTTTAAGCTACAGTGAGATGTTTGACTCATGGGTTAGGTTTATGTAGCCCAAAGTAATTAAAAGAGTGGAACCTACGTTTGGTATTTGCTAATCTCACGACTACATGGACTCTAGTTAGATAAATTCGAATCTATATGAAATGTTTCTTATACCATATACTAAAATTTTAGTAATTATAAACCTACAAACTGATTATACACATTTTTATAACTGCAAAATTATGCAAACCCAAACTTTCCAACCGCTACTTAGGCTTATCAAAATCGTGAACCAAACATCCCTTAAGATTATGTTAAATAATTTAATCTTTCTCTAATATGTTCTCAAGAATTTACAATGCCTATGTTCGAGAATGATACGTCTAAAACGTGTATTTTGAGACAGACTGAGGCAGTAGGACAACGGGGACAGGATTTCATGGAGAGCTTGAGCATGGACACAGTCTATTCTTACATGTTTCACCTCATTAGGGAGTACTCAAAGTTGCAGGACTTCAAGCCAACCCCACCACCATCTGCTTTAGAAGTATGTGCTGAGTCCTTGCTTTGCATCGCCGATGAGATGCAGAGGTCATTCCTCGAGAAGTCAGCCACCTCCGCTTCTTCAGTTCCTCCGTGCTCGCTCGACCGTGCAGGTAGCGATATCGTTTACAGTTGGTTGCAGCAAAAGAAGACAGAGAAAGCAATGCAGGAGGAAGGGCTGGCTGCACAGATACCCTTAAAGTAGCGAATTTTGTTTGATTGGTTTTCATTCCATTTTAGAGCATTGAGTGAGAGTAGTGTTTATGATTTAGTGGTTTATAGTTGATTTTAGTGAAAGTTTGAAATACTAGGTTTGCATAGTGAGAGGACATCACTGTCCAAAATTTCTTTTTCCACCATCCATATTTTTTTATATATAATAAAAAATATAGATAATATAAAGATTTAAATACTACATTGGTCATTATATTTTTTACTTTGGTTCATTTTAATACATGTATTTTCAACTTTTGTTCAATTTGGTCATTGTACCTTTAAAACGTTTATTTGATCTTTGTAATTGTAATAAGTGACCAATTTGGTCCTTGTTTATAAATTTTAAAACAAATTTTATACATATTGGAAACCTTTAGTACAAATTTATAGAAACTTAGTGATTGAATTGTCACGCTAAAATTGCATTAAAATGAGCGTTTTATAAGTACTTGTAAGAAACAAAATGCACGTGAAATTTCATAATTTTATTTTAAATTATTAAAAACATAAAAGTTAATTAAATAGTTAAATTTTTCAATATAATTTGACTATTTTCTCTCTTCGTGTTTATATCACTAACATTTTCGTAGTATCCTTCCCCGTAGCTAACACAAAATGTTTACTCCTATGGAGATATATGTCAATTATGCTATGATCACTTTGCGGTAACATTTTAGATTAATAAAAAGAAAAACCTCAAAAAGAATATATCTCAAAAATATAAAATCAAAATATAAACTTAGCGAGGAAATGAAAATTGCATAAATTTAGAAGTTCCAAAATCCGATGCCTAGCTAAGTTGAATGATAAATAAGAACTAAAGAGAACGATGAGAGGTCCATATCGGTTGCGCCGTTGTTGCCACTGCCACCTTTTCCGACCTCCTCCTTCACCTTTTCTCCTATCAGCCATATTACAATATATATTACAAATCCAAAACCGTACGAAATATATGAGACAAAGTAAAATATTTATATACTCAAAGAGAGCGAATGATAGAAACAAATAGACCTTTTTCAAAATTGGAAAAGAAAATTTTGAAATTTTTATTATTAGAAATTTAGAAGGTTTTAAGTTTTAATTTAGGTGAAAAAATTGGTATAAGTTTCGATTTAAGACATCCGTGTTATTAAATTTTATGGCTTTTGAGTTTCTTTAAATTTTAAGATTAAATGTAAATACTCTATATTTTTAGTGATAATATTCCTAAAGTCAATGTTATTAATTTAATTTTACAGTCTATTTGTGTAGAAGGATGAGACTCAAAACAAATTAAAGAAATTTAATAAAGGAGATATAAGGTTTTATTAGTTTTTAAAAAAATTAATGGTTTTCTTTTACATGTTTCTTGATTTTATCCCAACGTGAAATGTGATAATTATTTATTATTGTAAAGAAAAAAAAAACAGATCATTTATTAATAGTTAAAAAATACGTCACACACTACTTGCAATAACATAAAACCTAGAGACAATGATAGCGGAACCATCGTCTGATGGTGATGGTGTGTTCAAAATAAACACAGATGCATCTTTAATTTTTTGTCTGATGAATTTTCTGTAGGTTTGGGTATAATTATAAGGAACCATCAAGGTCAAGTTATGGTAGCGGAGTTGAAGTACTTGGCAAATGTTGCGTTGATGGATGAAGCAGAAGCCCTGGCAGCGATGGAAGGTCTTCGACGTCCGAATCAGGAATTTCTCAAATCCAGCTTGAGACTGACTCTGGATTTGACTCATCCCCTTTTAATTAACCCTAGTCCATTTGAATCAAGAACTACCCATGGTGGTTAAAAATAAGCTAAATTCATTTCTTCTAACTTTTTTTTTTTATGAAGAATTAACTCTCATTTAAAAATAGGATAGCAAAAGGCAAAAGACGTCTTATTTTCATCAACTAAATTGTTTTTGTAAAAGTTAACCGAGAAGAGGAAAACTTTAGACATAAAAGTTCTGTTTAATAGCCTAGACATAGGACCTTAACCCTTTGTTGCAATTGATTTTTACTAAACTAAGGTTTTTTTAATTAATAATAGACATATTAGTAAGAGATTTAAAAGTTCGAGATCTCTCGATGGGTTAAGAAGCAGAATTCTATCAATTTCGTACTAGGTATATGTTTTATAATTCTTTTGATACATATGAGAATACTTGTTACAACAAAATTTCAAATTTAAATCTATAAAATTTAAAAGGGATACTTTTAAAGTTTAAAGTATAAATTGCAACACTTACCCAAATTTAATGCGCAATTAATAGAATTAAAAGTTTAGGATAAAAATTAATATATATTGTCAAGTTCATTACAATTATATGAATTTATGCTCCGAATCTTAAATTCTGTATCCGCCGCTTCAAAATAGTATTCAAACCTAATATAAAATACCAATGATACAAACTTTTAAAAGTAGATAAATGTGAATGTATAAAAACGAAAGTTATAATTAAAATATTTTTTTAGCACAAGTTATAATTTAATTTGAAGGAAAAGAGAAAAAAAAAAGGGTATAAGCCAATCCCTTTTCTCACAAAATATTCCATAATTGATTTAGATTCTTTTTTTTTAAATATTTTTATTTGATTACAAAACATAGAAGTGATACGATCTTATTTAATTAATGTATGAGGATTTTTTTTCTTTGAAAAGAAAAAAAGAATGTTAGAATAAATAAACAAAAGTTTAGGGAATGGGCAAAATGGGAATTTCGATTTAAATAGAGAAATTGAAGTAGGTGTCTTTATTTAGCTCTCTATTAAAAATGACAAATTTCCATTTTATATTTTTCAGCCGTTTTGTAAACTTTATTTTGACTGTCTATTTTTAAAATTAAAATAAGTTTTTTTCTTCGCCCTCCCTCCTTTATTTTACATTTCAAAAATATCCTTTAAATTCTCCCTCTTCATTTTACTTTTCAAAATAACTTTTTTATTCTATATTTGATTTTATCCTTTTCAATTTTTCCTAACTATCTCTCCTTTAGATTTTAATTTCAACATGTTTATATCATTTATTAAGATTTTGTTTTTTTTTTATATTATTTTCTTCTTATTTTCTTCATTTTATTATTTTCCTTACTCTCTTTGGTATATTGAATCGTTTCTCCATATTTATTAAATTTTATTTTCGTTAAATTTTATTTAATAGTTTTGGAAGATTTAGAGTCTTCTTGGTTGGAAACTCTGTATTCTGTTTTTTGTTTTCAGATAAATAAGCCTTTGGCAGGAGATTCGTTTTTTTATTTTTAAGAGTGTCTTCAAATTCATAATTTCAAATTGAGATAATATCTTGGGAGAGCTATTTTTGAATCTTAATTTCATAAATGTCTTTAGTTTTTAAAGTGTAGATGTTTGCAGGTAGGATTTTCTGTTAATACCGATTCTACCCTTATTTATTGCATTTTATTTTATTATAGTTTTTAAATTTAAAAGATTTGAATCCTTAATTTGTAATTATATTCATTTAATTATTGGGAAATTGGGATTTTTGACCCCTTTCAATAACCACTTTGGACTTTTGACCCCCTTTTGATTTTTACCTATTTATGACCCTCCACCTCAGATTTCTGACCCCTCCCCTTATTTTATCATGTAAATTGACTAAATTGCCCTCATTTCATAATAAATGCATTTATGATATAATAAATTTCCAACCAACCCACCAACCACCAACTTAACAATTCTCACTTCGTTTTTTCAACTCCAAATCACCACACACACGCAAGTCACGTTTTTTTTTTCCAATACTCAAGATTTTCTCCACGTGATTGTTGGCCCACATTATCCAATCGATCGGTCCCCACATAATTCGTTATCTCGAATCCATTGTTTTCACAATATAGGTATGTCCATTTCGTCATTTTAGAATATTGTACTTCTTCAAACTTGTAATGATACGAAATTTTATCATTTTTCTAGAAAAAACGTTATTTTACGGAAAACAGAAATGAAGTCTAGAATTTATCTTGGACCGAGATTGGTACCGGGATGAAATTTAGAACCGGGTTTGAGACCGAGATATAAGGTAAACTCAAGCCCGGTCCTTCATGTCCAGATATGACCGGGATCGAGACCGAGATGGGGATAAACTGGGGTAGACCGGGATAGGGATTGGGACCGGGATAGGGACTGTGACCGGGACCGGGATAGGGACTGGGACCGGGACCGGGATAGGGACCGAGACCATGCAATATAAATCTTGAATTTTTCTTGTTTGTTTGTAAATTTATTGATTTGTATTTAATTATAGTGTTTTGGTCTATTTGCAGGATGCCTCGTGTTTTTATATCATTCGGTGGAGAATGGAAAGATATTGAAAAGGATTATGTGGGTGGTCGTACAAGAGGATTGACTGTGGATAGTAAAATCACCTATGCTGAATTTCTAGGACATGTATGTAGGCTAAGTAGTATAAATCCATTACAGGAAGATATCATAATTAGACGTGTATATAATTTTAAGGCGAAGGTTTGTGTAATGGAAATAACTGACGACGATGACCTGACTTTCTTCTTGACTGGTGAAGATGTCTCTGAATTGCCGCTATACATATCTACCGTGCCAAAGAAGGTACATCAGAATGAACCGTACATGTCTTCTTTCCCATATTATTTAGGCCAACACGTGTCCAATGTTCCTATTCCCTCAGCTTGTGCCCCCCCCCATTTGCAAAACCCTTATTTCCGAGACCCTCATTTTCAAGTCCGTCAGTTCCGTCCTCGTCGTCGAACCCCTCTTCTTCCCGCCCACCACCCCCTACTTTGGTCATATTGGTCATGATATAGCATCTCTTGCACCGTTAGGGTCAAATGTTGTTCCTTGTAATTTGGGAGATGATAGGGCATATGATTGGGATGTGTCTGGCTTGTGGAATGGAAGTGAAAATGTGGATGAAGATAGTGATGAATCATATCGTCTAATGACCGACACGGAAGAAGGAGACGACGAAAGGGAATATGGAAATGAGCACGCCAGTGATCGACTTGATGTGCAACATGAGCATGAAGAGGTAACAATTCATAATACAATGGCTGAATATCCTGTAGATGTCGTCCATGAAACGGCAAGCAATAGACTCACCGGTCAGTCAGAAGTTGATAGATTGCAAGCCATGGTCCAATCGGCTGGGACCAATGATGTTAAGGAGGGTGATGTATTCAACTCGAAGAAGGAACTAGTTATGAAAATGCATTTACTTGCATTGCGGAAGAACTTTTAGTTTCGAGTGAAGAAGTCTACGCCGAAACTATACTTGCTGCGATGCGTCGATCCTACTTGCACGTGGCGACTTAGAGCCACTAAGATTAGAGATTGCAACCTGTTTAAGATAAAGAAATATATTGCAGTCCATTCTAATTGCAATGGTGCCCTTATGAAACAGGATCATCGTCAGGCGAAGAGTTGGGTGGTCGGTCATCTAGTACAATCAAAGTTTACTGATGTTTCTCGCACGTACAGGCCGAAGGACATCATCCAAGATATTCGTGAGGAGTACGGTGTAAATATGAGTTACGACAAAGCCTGGCGTTCGAGCGAAGAAGCACTCCGACTTATCAGAGGGGATTCAGCTTCATCGTACGGGCTACTACCCGCTTATGGGGAAGCCGTGAAAATCATGAACCCAGGTACTATATTTGAATTGGAGTTGGATGATAGCAAGTACTTCAAATATGTCTTCATGGTCATGGGTCAATCAATTAGAGGTTTTATGTGTTGCATTCGACCAGTTTTGGTTATTGACGGGGCACACCTTAAAGGGAAGTACGGAGGTGTATTACTAACTGCTTCTGCTGTTGATGCGAATAACCAAATATACCCAGTTGCTTTTGCAATAGTCGGGAGTGAGAGCGTCGCATCATGGGTATGGTTTATGGCTCAATTGAAGAGTGTTGTCGACACCGTTCAGAATTTGGTCTTCATTTCTGATCGACATGCCGCCATCTGTAAAGCGATTGATGAGGTATTTCCTACTGCATTTCATTGCTTTTGTATACATCATCTAAAGATGAACTTGCTGGCCAAATTTAAAACGCCCGCGTTGGAGGAATTATTTTTTAAGGCTGCGAAGGCATTTCGCGAGTCATATTTCAATGAGAACTGGGTCCAACTGTGCGCACACCCAGGAGTGAGGGAATATCTGGAAGCTATAGGAAAGGAACGATGGGCTCGCTGCTTTCAGACGAAACTAAGATACTCACAAATGACCACCAATATTGCAGAGTCTGTTAATGCCCTTTTCAGGCATGCACGTAAGTTGCCAGTCACCGTATTACTTGACCATATCAGAGGTGTGTTGCAGAGGTGGTTCTACGAACGTCGGACGCTTGCTTCTTCACGTCAGAGTACGTTGTCTGACTATGCAGAGGAAATGATTGCCGAAGCTTCGGATAATGCACGGAGACACATTGTTATGAACATCGACCAGTTTAATTTTGAGGTACGCGACGGGAACCTCAATGGGGACGTTGACTTGCAATCGCAGACGTGTACTTGTCGGGAGTTCGATTATTTTAAAGTCCCGTGCTCCCATGTTATTGCTGCAGCCAGTTCTCGTAGCATAAATCTGTACACACTATGCGATGAGGCGTACACGGTCAACAGCTGGATGTTGGCATATGCAGAACCAATATTTCCAGTGGGTTCATCCTCAACATGGAAGAGTTCTCCGGGGTTTGTGAATATCGATGTTCAACCACCGAAGAAGGTCGTTAGGGTTGGACGGTGACAGACGGTGAGGATTCCTTCCACAGGTGAGGTCCGTCCACCGCGCAAGTGCAGTCGATGTGGTACGTCGGGACACAATCGTAAAACTTGTCGCGAACCACTAAATACTGTGTAGCAATATTATGGCTATTTACGTTGTAATATGTAGACATTTATGTATCTCAAACAAAAATTTATTAGAAGGACTAATACATTGTATTTTGGGAAAATTGACTTTGCCTCCTGCAGGGGCCTTTTAAGTTTTTTAATCGCCCTTCTCAAACCAAAACTTTCTAATCATTTGCTGACATCGCCTATTTTGCCAAATGACCTCCAATGCCCCTCCTTAACTTGGCCCAAATCTCCCTTACTTGGGTAATACGAATAGTCCGTTCCATCTTTAGCGCACTCACACTGTAGCATTCTTCGCTCGACTCAAATTTGACTGTCTTCACCTGCGATTGAAATTACATTTCTCTAAATCTCTTGTTCTTTCTCCTTCGTATTTCGATTGCGACTCGCTAATGTAACTCTGACCCTGTCGTCTTCAAGCGGGGAGACGAAGTGATTTCGGTTGCAGATTACAACGAAGGAGATTTCATCGTTAACTTTGGGTTAGTGCATTTATCTCTCGAATAGCTTAAGATTTTCGTTTTAATTACCACTATTTTAGATATTGTTCGTAAGTTCTGTACAACCCCGACGTTGTTCTTCTGTCTCTTTTGCGATTTTTGTGGATTTTTTACACTGCACATCTAGGGCTTTCGAAGAAGAGGAAAATAATACGTAATCGGCGCCAGGGAAATGAATCTATTGAGACTAGCCAAAGAGCCAAAAATGAGATCGAGAAATACTGTGAACATGAAAGGTCGAAAGCTAGAAAAATCGAGAGCTAGAAAGATCGAGAGAGAGACATATCTAGAACGAGAGAATCTCCATTGATTGACAATTACCGTGAGTGTGCTAGGAAGAGCGAAATCGAGCGCTAGAAATATCGAGAGCCAGAAATATCGAGAGCTATAACATCGAGAGCTAGATAGATCGAGAGCGAGAAATATCGAGTACGAGAGAAGCTCCATTGATTTGCAATTATAGGTTGTGAAATAGATCGAGAAACATCAAGATCGTGAAACATCGAGATCGAGAATCATCGAGATCGAGAAAAATTACAGTGTTTTACATTTTGTATTTGAACTAGTTGCGTGTTTCCCTTTCCCTGTCTTTTTAATCCGTGATTATGTATCATGTTCAATTATTAAATTTTTGAACTACTTGCATGTTTCCGTTTCTCTATCTGCTTAATTTGTCATCATATATCTTGTTCAATTTGTTGCAGGTGCACAATGGACCATCAGTTGAGGATTAAGGAGAATGACCGCTTTCCGGCTCAAGCTACCAGCATGTCTCACTTGAGCAATGTCAACAGGCTTATCAAGGATAAACTCACACCGGACCAACTTGATATGTTCCGTAGAAGAACAATATTTGGTCGATTTGTCGACTTGGAGATGATGTTCTGCAGTGGTGTAGTTCATCACTTTCTGTCAAGGGAGGTTGCTGGGAGCAGTGACGACAACATGAGTTTCTTAATTGGTGGCAACGTGTTGACATTCTCGAAGGATCAATTCATGCTTATAACGGGATTGTGGCGGCTGCCCGATAAGGTGGTTCAGAAAAAGATTGGAAAGAATAGGTTGCGGAGGAAGTACTTCAACAATGAAGCCTCCATGCTGCTCGAAGAGTTTGTGGAGGTTTACAAGCAGACTGATTTCGAGGATGACGAGGACGCCGTTAAAGTGACATTAATTTTGTACACGGAGCTTGTGATGATGGGAAAGAGCAAGAGCAAGTCGAAGGTTGACATCGACTTGTACAACCAAGTCGATGACTTGGACTACTTCAACCATTTGGACTGAGGTTCTGATGTCTGGAGTAGGACAGTCAACGGTCTGAAGCGTGCGATGAATGGAAAAGTTGCGCTATACAAGAACAAAGTAAGAAGGAACAAAACGTATCTAGTAAAGTATAAGCCTACCGGGATTTCCGCTTGCGTTTCAGGTAATCAATACGTATGCATACTCGTTGTCCTTGTTTGTGAAAACTTTTTTCAGGTGTGAGACTAAACTGAAATTTTATATTCAGT
The DNA here is from genome assembly GCF_013281855.1 of Momordica charantia. Classification (NCBI taxonomy): domain Eukaryota; kingdom Viridiplantae; phylum Streptophyta; class Magnoliopsida; order Cucurbitales; family Cucurbitaceae; genus Momordica; species Momordica charantia. The sequence continues at coordinate 1,317,433 of NW_028275161.1, read as the reverse complement.
TGTGGATATACGAGGTTGTCCCATCTCTCATCACTCCTGGTGTCAATCGTTTGAGCGAGACTGCCATTCCCCGGATAATTCGGTAATCGTGCAGTAGAGTCGTCGGTACAAAAGATCTAGGGGAGGAGGTACTTGGTTCAGCGGTGGTAAGTGATCTATAATATGTTTATTGTTGTCTAGTTGTAATGGTATTTACACTTCCTTATGTTCTTGTGATTTACGTTCAGTTGGTCATATCTTATCCACTCGTGGAGACGGAGCTAGATAAGGACTACCAGCGGTGTCCATTGGACGAAAGAGAGGTGGTTGATTTAACTGCGCCTGGGTGTTCCACCTCCGACAGTGATGATGGACACAATCCTTCCCCCATCACCGACAATCTTGGCGCCGAAGACGATCTCCCACTCGACGATGCGCATTCGTTGGAAACGAATGTACAGGCAATGCCGGACGAGTCTTCGGATATGACACGTAAAGAGGCCGCATCTAAAGGTGGGCAACGGACACCGGTCGAAGTACTTCGACGAAGTACTTCTATTTGGTCGAATGTGGGCCAAAGCCCGCGGCAATCACCGCGAGCGACGTCACGCGCTGCTTGCCCTACACAACGGCACGACACCCGTCGATCGAATGATAGATTCGGGGCTATGGAGAGAAGGCTGGATCGTTTAGCTTCGGACATGGCGGAGGTGAAGACGGATTTGGCGGAGGTCAAGTCCGACTTGAGTGAAATGAAACTCCTGCTTCAACGGTTGTGCCAGGTAGCCTTTTCCTATGACTTGGTATAGTTCGTATATTGTACGTACTCATTCAATCGAAGTGCTAATACGTTAGTTCGTTTGCAGATCGATAGGCGAGAGGTGAATATTGGTGTCTCTCCGTCGGATACAGTCCAAGTGTCACATCCATTGGTATCCAATGTTATCCCCGAGCATGATGGGGATGCTGATGACCACCAACCTAGAGGTTCCGAGGGTGGAAAGGAGGACGATGTGGTTCCTGTAGAAGCGTCGTTGCATGAAAAGGCAACGGATGGAGTAGAGATGACCATACCCCCATCCGATCTTGGAGATGCAGAACTAGCCAACCCCGCATGTATTGTCGATTCGGTGGAGTCGGACGTTGCAGTGGTGACACCCATTGTTTCGAGCCTCCTGCCTCAACCAACATTGATGGTCTGTGTGGCATGATCCATGGGCCTCGTCAAGCCGAGCATATTGAGTTGGCCCTTACACCAGCGGATACGAGCCCCACAACTCAGTCGGCCAGGAAAATCGAGGTACGGTCCTGCACACCCTTTTCTAAACTTAACAAACTACGTACAGCATAAAAAATTACCTATTTCTTGTGTTTTGTAGGTTTCGTATCCCGACGAAACAAGAAGGACCGAGCGTAAGCGGACGGAAACGAAACCATTCAGTCCGGAGGACACGCGTCGGCAGAAGAAGAAGCAGAAGGTGGTGGATGTGGATCTCGTACCTGCCAGCCAGGTTAGGCCATTCCGTCCCAAATACAACCCGTTGCATAACTTTCCGGATGCCAAGTTTAGGGAGATGATGCGTTGGGTACGGGACCCTGGGAATGACAAAACAACGCGGCCGTCTACAACTTGGAATGTGGAGAGCGGATATTCCAGAAGATTCTTCATTAACATCCTCAATCATGTGGAGAAGGTGGAAGACCTGGTAAGTGATGCAACACATCCTATTACCCTATGCCCATTACTGAACTGTGTTTCACCAAACATATTTGTTGTCCTCGTGTGTGCAGGAAGCTGCTGGCATTCTATATTTCATTATGAGGAAGCTCAGTAGTCGGCCGCACCTGTGCGTTCATAAGTTTTCTGTCCTGGACCCACTACAAATGGTAAGATAGGTAGTTTTTTTAGAATGCACGCATAATATTTGTGTTTCGACGAACCTAATGGTGATTGTGCTGTGTGTGTGTGATGTTGTTGTTATGCAGCAAGTTCTTGCCGCTGCAGGTGGTCCCTACGCACGAATCAAGGGGAAGGTCGTCCAGGACACGATCAATGCTTGGGACGAGTATAAGGAGTGCATGGATGTTGTGCTGGGTCTTGTGGAAGATTTCATTCCAGCCTGGGTGGACGTCGACGTAGTGTACAGCCCGCTCTGTATCAAGGATCACTGGGTCCTGGTTGCGATGGATATGACCCAGTCCGAGATTTTTGTATACGACTCATTGCCAGGCCACATTTCCACGTCGAAGTTGCTGACAGACATGCGGCCGTTGAGTCATACAATCCCATCGCTTTTGTACGCATGTAGGCTGATGGATACGGCCGATTGCAAGCTGAAGAGGACTCCTTGGCGTGTATACCGTCCTACGACCGACACGAGGCAGAAAGGTAGTATAGACTGTGGTATTTTTGCATGTAAATTTTTGGAATATCTTGTGTCGGGTAATAGTATATAAACTCTTGTTCAGGCTCAAGTGTCGCACATTAGAAGGCAGTATGCGACACAACTTTGGCATAATGAACCTTACTTTGAATGAACCATTTTTTTTCCATTGCATCTTTGAAGCTCGCTCTCGATGTTATCCAGTCTCGATCTCGATTTAACTCGATCTAACTCTCTCGCTAACTCGATCAAAATCGCTTTCGATGTTATCCAGTCTCGATCTTGATCTTACTCGATATAACTCAATATAAATCGCTCTCGATGTTATTCACTCCTCATCTCGATTTAACTCGATCTAACCCCCTCGCTAACTCGATCAAGATCGCTCTCGATGTTATCCAGTCTCGATCCCGAATCTCTATAGTAGTATATACTCGATCAAACTCGCTCTCGATGTTATCCACTCTCTGTAGCAGTTCCTCCTCTATGAGAACACCCAACAACTTCTGTAGTAGTCTATACATTTGTACTTCAGTATCTGGAATCTGTCTCGCTTTATGGCTTATTTGTCTCGCTCTCGTTGTCTCGATCTCGTTGTATCGCTCTCCTTGACTCGTTCTCAATGTCTTGCTCTCGTTGTCTCGCTCTCGATGTTATGCTCTCGATCTCATTCGCTATCTTTCTTTTTTTCGTTCGTCTCCATGTATGTATATTTATAAGATCGCAAAGATAACAACCTATCTTTCTCGTTATCTCGCTTTCTAAATTTCTCGATTTCTCTCTTTCTCGCTATCTCGCGTTCTAGACGTATGTATCCATACACACTTATCTTATAATTAAGAGGTTAGTAAGAGGGAGGGTGGTTGATTAATTAATGCGCCCTTTCAAATCCTCAGTCCCAGCCCAGTTGTCTTTCCACCTTTCCAATGCAGTGATTAATTACTCTTCCTCTTCCTTACTACCCCGTTAACCCAATTTTCGATTTAATTATTTTTTCAATTTTCCATGAAACCAACCAAGAATTTCTCTATATATAGATACCACAAAGTACACAACAACGACATCCAGATTAGAAGTATCTATCTATCTAACATTTATTAGAAGCAAACATGTCAACATCTTACGAGTCGGACCGTTCCTCTTCCGACGGAGCAACCAGTCCTATCTCAAACCATTCCTCCTCCTTCGCGGAGAACGGAGTGCCAATTAACGGTCCTCTTCAACAAGCACGGGAAGAAAACGACCAGCTCAGGAGAGAGCTACATCGAACGCAACACGAGCTCAATAACACGAGGTATAAGTTAGCCCGGGTTGAAGAAATGCGGGACTTGCTGGAGGGACTGCTGAAGGAGGAGAAAGAGGAACGACTTCGTCTGGAGGACAGGGTGGATCAGTTACTGGCCCGTCTACGTCGATACCGTAATAATAATAATAATTTGTAAAATCTCATTTTAGTAGTAGCTTATGGTTGTTGTTTTGTTTAAGCTACTAAAAAAACACTTTTTGTAATGGGATGGATGGATGGAGCCCCTGTTTCCTACTTTAATGAATCAATTATTATTATTTTTGTTGTTACTGCTTGCTTACTTTCTCAAAATCCTACAGTCTTCTTTCTCTTACACGCTCATTCTCGTTCGTGGTAATTTTCGTTGATTTTCGTTGTACTTCTAAAAAAATTTATCCTTATTGTCATCACGGTCGCTTACTTATTACGCTATTTTTCTTCTTCCACATTATTATATATCCACTTATATGCTGTTAATCGTTCACGATGACGTCTCATTTTCGTTCAAGCTCATTCTCGTTCAAGCTTATTCACGATCTCTTTCGTTATCTGTTTTGCACTCTCGCTGCTATTTTCCACTGCCGCCGTTTATTCTCAATAGACTGAAATCGAATAAGTACTAAAAAAAAATTAGATGCAGTCTTTCTTTGATTTAAAGAACATCAACCAACAATTGAAAGAATTAAATTTCACGTCTTTTCATCTCTCTCGCTCTCGTTCATGCACGCTCTCGATCAAGCTCATGCATGTTCTAGATGTACGCTCTCGTCAAGCTCATGCACGCTCTCGATATCGATCACGATCAACCTCATTCACGCCCTCGTCAAGCTCATGCACGCTCTCGATCGCGATGACGATCAACCTCATTCACGCTCTCGCTGTACGCTCTCGATGAAGCTCATGCACGTTCTCGATCTCGATCAGATCTCGCTCTCGCTCATGAATGCTCTCGCTCTCGCTAATGAACAATCTCGATCTATAACATACTCTAAGTGGCTATCCATATCCATTTAACGCGCTAACGATCTCCTTCTTCTTCACGCCCTGTCCATCAGCAAATGATTTGGCAAAGTAGGTGATGTCAGCAAATGATTAGAAAACTTGTGTTTTGAGAAGGGCGATTAAAAAACTTAAAAGACCCCTGCATGAAGCTTATTTTGTCAATTTTCCCTTGTATTTTGTTAGATATGAATAGGTAGCTTGTACCGCAAGTAAGAATCCATGCACATGCATGAACAATAGGTTGCTATTCTTTCATATATGATTACAAACATGTTTTATGTTATGTTACTGTTCATCAGTGACTACAGCTAAACATAAGTATGCTAAAACAAATTATGATAGGTCATATTTAGGTCCGTGGAAAAAAATCGATACAAAGAATAATTACAACTAAAAAAAGGGTCTGCGAGCCCACATTTGTACAGCATATTGACGACGAAATAAAGAAATGTTATTTTGAGTCAAAGTGTCCATCTTTGACCCAGTTACATCGTACTCGAAAAATCTAACACAAAATATGTTGTAATCTGTGAACCCGGCTTGCTGAGGTACAGTACGTCTTCGGACCCTCCACGGCACCGTGGGCAGGTTAGGCCGAACTGCGAGCATCCCGCTCCAATGAAGAATCGCCGGGATTATCGTGCACATTGGCTTGAGCACCTTCTCGAGATCATCCAACGGGGTGATCGACTGCAGTGAGTCCCATACGGTTAGATCACCCTCCACAAGATCAATCCCGATCATGACCCAGTGGTTGCCGCCAATATTCATCGGCGTGTACACGATATCGGCTTCGGTCCATGGGGTGTCGTAGTCCGATTGTCGACCAAGCACGTACCGAAAGATGGTACGCTCTTGCCTCCAATCATACGTACATTTCGACGGCAGGACACCCGGTTTCATAGCTGCATATGGTCCGTCTGTTCGTCGTAGCAAGTTCTGAAAAAAAAACCCCCATAAACGTCATTCACGTATCGAAGTAATATTGTTCGTTACATGGGTGAAAGGTAAGCCGAACTTACGGATAGAAGTACGTCGCCTATTGCGAATCGCACGCGCAATAGATGTTTACACTTCTCAACCTTCCTCGCCGTTAACATCATGAGCGAGTCGATATACTGCATGTGACATTATAAAATGTATAAGTCTATAATTAAAAACAACTTTGCTGCTTCTAAACTTCACTAACCTTGTCGTCGAGTTGAAACTCAGGATCCAGGAGCAGGCCAAACCAACTCTTGTATTTGATCCCGACGGACGTTGAACGGGAATTGCCATCGGTTGATGGGTCGTCCATCCACTTCTGGAACCCCTCGTCCAGGAGCGGTGGGATGGGGCATGTAGGGTCGTACGCTCAAACTTTGATACCACGTTGGCCGGTGGGCGTGTATATGACCCGCAACTTCCACGGATATTTCCTCTTCCGAAGACCCTGGCCAAGTGGGCCTTCAATAAACTCAGGTTCAACCTGTAACAAGTATAAAAGAAGTTAAATACAATACTTAATGACGTTGGAGTTGGAGTTGGACGTTGGCGTTACCTTAACAACGGTCAGGTGTGGAGTTCCTCCATGTGATAAGGGTAGGGGTCGACTTTCTGTCCTATCAGTTTGCTTTCTCGGTGGCCCTGCGAGTTGCGGTGTCGGTACGTTAACCATCTGCCCCTTACTTGCCTCCCCGTCACTGGCGCACGTACCTAGAGTAAGATCCTAAAAATGGACGAACATTTGCTTTAAGTAAATAAAGTTAGGTTAACGTAAAAAAGTTAGTATCGTTACAGAAATACCTCAATTACGTCGACCGGACTAGGGTGGCCACTTGGGACCTCCTGGGTAGCTCCAACAATGGTAGGAGCGTGATCCATCTCCACGTCACTCTCGTGAACGTCGGCGGGTTCTTCACAAGTCTTCGGATCCTCGTCCATCCTCGGCTTGTCCCCTGTCTTCGGCTCTTTCCCTGTCTTCGGATCCTCAACCATGTCCATATCCTCCTCGTTACGCCCACTCGGATCACGTCCACCCGAAGAACCATCCCGATCCGGCACACCGCCCCTTCTATCACATTTATTCTGGCCCTTCAACATAACCTACGTAATAAAAATTATAAATATACGGATGTGAACAAGAAATTCAGATAATACAATACAATAACCCTTACCTTTGTTAGCCTCTTCATAAACTTCTTTATGTCCTTTATGTCAGTCGTCATGCCCGTCAGAGTTGTCTCAATGGCCGTCACTCTGTCGCCGAGCCTCCGCAGCTCCCGACTTCTTCTTCTTCTTCTCCGTCCCTTTCTGTGGCAACAATTGATCTTGTCCTCCATCGGTCCCAATAATATCTTCTGTTACATGATCAACCACTAGGGAAGCATCCTTTGCTACATCATCGAGCTCAACTGGATCCCCAACTTCACCAGTAACGGGAGACTTCTGAGCGGTGGAAGTAGTAGCCAGTGGTTCTGTAGCAAGTTCTGTGGGTGCAGGAGGTCCGACAGGGGCCACTGGTGGATGCATAACGCGAGCCATGTGCTGTCGTTCGACATCAGTCGCCTCCAAACGAACTACAACCTTCGACTGTATAACACAAATAGTTAGGTCAATTTTAATATTAAATACTAAAAACAATAAGAACATGTTGTACTCACCTTGACGTTCTCAAAGACCTCTCGCTCCAAAACATTAAAAGCACGCGAATAGGTGCAGGACCATCTAAGTAGACGAGGAATAGCATCGTCATTCAGCCTCAATGCTACTCGAGTCGACAAGGTTGATATTGTCTCGTATGCCCAAACCTGCAGTCACGTCAATTAGACTCTACGGTATTTCACAGGTACATAAATATATAATAAATTACATTTAAATTTCACTAACCTGAAAAGTGTATGGAAACCCATACAAGCTATACGTCTCAACATGGCTCGAGTCCATAGCGACCTTCTTTTTGTACGCCTCGACCTTGTCCTTCAGAGCGTTCTTCAAGCTCCAGAGAGTCCTTTCAAAAATCATTGAACTCCAGTCATAATTACAGAAAACTTCTCACCGATCCACAATCCCAAGGAGGCTCGTGTCCATTTTCTACTTCCTTTCCTTGTCCATCATGGCAAGCTCTATGTAGTACACTATAGCAATCTTCACAGCGTCCTCATCATTTTCGAATGTGTGTTCTAAAAAAATTTTCTCCAACTCCGAACACTTCACACTCGCCTTGTCTTGAAAATACAGAATTCTAAGTCTCCGGTTATGAACATCCTTGTCTACCCTATTCATGGTGTGTCTAAGACCGGTTATTAGGTCGAACTCCCGCTTCCCAAAAGAGACCCTATTCCCGAATAGGTTAAAGCTAATGAGGTCGTCTCTAGGTTCCTCCACCTCTCTAAGCAACAGGTGATGGAGCAACGGACCGTTAAATACAACGTTCATCCCTAAAATCGGACCAAAACATGTTTGACTAAACATGTCTAACTGAGGGGGAGTTAACCTAGCCTTAAGACGAGAAGAGGTTTTCCCTACGTGAGCGAGATTTGACAGCGCGGCCGGGAACCAGTCGTCTTGGTTGATCTTAAGTGTCATATTCATGTCTCCTGTAACAAAACAAAACAATATTGCTTAGAAACGGACCGGGTTGAAGCTTGGGATGGAATCCAGAAAGTCGAAGTACAAGATATGGACTTTCTGGATTCTATCTCGGGCCTCGTCCCCGTCCATTTCGAACCGGGATGAGTCCCAAGATGGATTCCAAAAAGTCCAACCATCCTTCTTGAATCCATCTTGGGACTCATCCCGGTCCGAAATGGACCGGGACGAGGCCCGAGATAGAATCCAGAAAGAAGGATGGTTGGACCTTCTGGAATCCATCTTGGGACTCATCCCGATTCGAACTGGACCGGGACGAGGCCCGAGATGCTTTCTGGATTCCATCTCCATCTCGGGCCTCGTCCCGGTCCATTTCGAACCAAGATGAGTCCCAAGATGGATTCCAGAAGGATGGTCTTTCTGGATACCATCTCGGTCTTCATCCTGGTCTACTTCGAACCGGGATGAGGCCCGAGATGGAATCCAGAAAGTCCATCCTTCTGGAATGGACTTTCAGGGTTTCATCCCAGTCCTAAATCCACCGGGCTTAAAGCCGAGATGGAACCTTGAAAGTCAAAAATTAAAACAACACAATGGAAGCAACAATAAATCAAACTTCATAATAACCTTGGCTACTTCAGATAGAGCCGAAGGTTGAAATCATTCACACCCACGCAAAGAACGAAGAAAGAAAAGGTAGAAAATCATTCACAATAAGATCGCGAGTTCGAAAGAAACATTACCTCAATTAGGGAAGGGGGAAAGCTCTGATAGAGACGAAGTGAGGGAGACGAAGAGGAAACGACGGAGATGAACTTTCTGGTTGTGAGGGAGAGACCGGGATGAAGACTGGGATGGACAACGAGATAGTGAATGAGGGAGGGGAAGGACCGAGATAGGGAGGGAAAGGAGGGGAGGGCTGGGTTTGATTTGTTTTTTTAAATTGAGGGTAACTTGGTAATTTTACAAAGCAAAATAAGGGGAGGGGTCAGAAATCTGAGGTGGAGGGGTCATAAATAGGTAAAAATCAAAAGGGGGTCGAAAGTCCAAAGTGGTTATTGAAAGGGGTCAAAAATCCCAATTTCCCTTAATTATTGTGGGCATCATTCAATTTGTCAACACTAATTCCTCAAATCACTCTTCCAAAAAAGATTTTTGCCAATAATACATAAATGTCGGCAATTAACAACTTCCAATTTTGTTAAAACAAGTTTTGAATTTTTCCTAATGTTCTATTTTCGCTTAATCTGTCTGTTGCCATCTTCGTGCTTTGTTTCCAGTCGTCGGCTGCCGTCTCCAACCATTGTGTTTATTCCTTCTTCGTCGTCGTTTCAGACCTTCAATTTCCGTCGCCGAATAAAGTTTCTGTCAACGTCTTTGCACGTTTCCGACGCCGAACAGTGCGTTCCTCGTCTCCTGGCCCCTACTATTTATACCAATCGTAAGTTAACAGTCTTCCTGTTAAGATTGGTATATATGTGGATATATTGTATTTATGTGTATATATCTTATAGTTATATATACATAAGATATGATAATAATCATTGGCTCGTATTGTCAAGTAATTTTGTAGAAAGGGTATAGAAAATTAAAGTTCTAAATGTCTCATAGTCTTAGTCTTCCCATTAATATTTGTATATATGGGGATATATTGTATATATGTGTATATATCTTATAGTTATATATAAGTTATATATACATAAGATATGATACTAATCTTTGGTTAGTCTGTAGAAAGGGTCCTCCAAAATTGAAGTTTTAAACATCTCATAATCTTATGTACTAATAACTATAAAATATATACACATATAAGTTATATATTCATATATACAATATATACACATATATACAAAACTGAACGAGAATATTATTACCTTACTATTGGTGTAAACGGAAGGGGGACCGTAGACGAGGAACCCACTACTCAACACCGGAAAGTAGAAGCCGTACAACAAGAAGATGTTGCCTGAAATGTTGTTCGCCGACGGAAAATGAAGTTTTGAAACGTACGAAGACGAAAAATAGGATATAAGTGAAGTAGACGTACAAAGATGGAAAATGAGATGGGGAACGTACAAAGACGGCGACTAGAGACGAAAAACGAGGCAGACGAATGGATATTTACCAATACAGTGGCCGACAAACACGGCGACGTCAGATCGGAACAAACACGGCGGCGTCAGGCGACGGCCGACGAACGGTTACAAACCTCGAAGACGGCAGCAGACGGAGGAAGCGAAAGGGTCACTGATTTCAAATTTGGGGATTTTTAGAATTTGAGGGATATTTTTGGAGGTTTTCAAATTTGGGGAATTTAGGGATTTTTTTTTTATGTTTTAATTACTTTTGGAAAATATCATTAAGCTAAAATTATGGGATCCAAATTATAATCTGAGGATATTTAAGTAATTTATGTGATGGGTACCCTCTTAAATAAGGTTGTTTGATGATAAATGAGTAAATTCTATATATTTCATCCTTTTATGTAATTAGGATCGCTCGTAATAATCCCTTTGAAATTTGTAAGAGACAGAATTACATTAAAAATAATTGTGATAAATATAGTACTTCATATTATAAACTGATTTTATGTTTGTTAAAATTAAAACATGTTACATAATGTATTCTAAATTATATAACCTTATAAAATAATAATTATAAAAAATTCATAAAAAATGTTAATAAATTAATTAATATAAGTTTAGATTAAACTAAATATTTAGCTTGTAACTACTGCTAAACACACATTGAACAATTTTTTAAATTGAGATTCAATTACCAAATTTACTACCAAACACATATCTGAAAATACTGAAAACGAAAAATACAACTTTGGTTTTCATTGAATCTCTTGTTTTCAAATTTATGTTTTTTTATTACTAACCAAACGCACCCTTAATTTCTAATACCGGTATTTTTTAAAGAATGGATATTGTATTTGTATTTGTTAAACTTTTGTCATATATTAGTATTTGTGTTTTTTATTAATTTTACTTTATGATAGTTGTATTGTTTGTGGAAATGACAATAACACATTAGATAAGTGGAATTGAAAAAAAAATTTGTATGTCTTTGCTTTGATTTTAAAGGTGGTATGTTTGAGCTATTTAGTTATATATCAATGTCCTAGTTTTAGGTGTATAATAGGGGTGAAAGAAACCAAACCGATCCAAAAAAATCGAGATTTTTTCACTCCTAGCAGTTAAATTGAGATCCAATTACCAAATTTGCTACCAAACATATATCTGAAAATACTGAAAACAAGAATACAACTCTCATTGACTCAATTGTTTCAAATTGCTGTTTTCTGATTACAACCAAAGACATTCTTAATTTCTAATAGCGTATTTGTTAAGGATGGATAGTATTTTGTCATATATTAGTATTTGTATTTTTTATTAATTTGAAATTTATAATAGTTGTATTATTTGTTGAAATGACAATAACACACAAGATAAGTTTAATTAATAAAAAAAGTTGTACATGAGGCATGGGTATCTCATTCTCTTTTAACGAGGTTCAAGCCTTCTTCAACCACAATGCAACAAGTATTCTCTATTCTATCAGGATACAACAACTCTGTAGCTCAAACCACTCTGCAACTAGAGGTTGAACTCAAAACTCCACAATACAGAACACTCATTTTTTGACCAATTACTCTTTAAAGAACAAAATAGAGAAAGTATTTACGAGATATTTTGTACTCTAGGTTGTAAATTGAAAGTGAGGTTAGATAGATATTTATAGGATTGGTAGATCCAATAACTTATAGAAAAATAAATAAGTTTTTTTTTTTACCTCTCTTTAAATATGTTTTCTTCTTTGGATAAAATACTCAAATTTAACTTTCTCATTTAAAAGTTAAAACTCCTACAAATAATAAATAGTCACCACGATAAGTAAAAATATATGATATAAACGCTACGTAGAAATACCTGAGGAGAGCCTCGCAAAAAAAAAAAATGCAGCATCTGACTCGGGCGAGTTAGACAAGTCTGGCGGGTCTTATTAAAAATAATTATGGAGCAGCCACATGCACCTCTAACATTTTGTATATGAATGACATTCTAATTTCTTTTCCATACGTGTAATAAAAACACCTATATATTTATATATGGATCCTAATGCCCAATTTTGAGGCCAAATTTGAGGCACGTGTTGGTGTCCAAGTCCGATGCTATATCTATATGCTTACGTGTTTTTACGTAGCTCAATTATATTCAACTATATATCTTAAAGTTCGAGGAATTTTTTGTTCAACGTTCATGGAGCATTGACGAAGCTACTACTTTTCGCAATCGATTTTTACAACTTAATGTCTGAAGAGTGGGGCCACTATCATGCGCGAATTACACTTTAAAATTCTCGTGGATTGAAGTTAGGAAAGCGACATGGGTTAAGCCACCCGAGTCACATTGTCCATGTTGAACCTCTCAACCACACCCAATCAAAGTTGATCCACTCAAAAACCGACCCAAGGATACTTCTTTTGTGAATAAGAGAGACTGGAAGCGCGAGGTACGCACCCACAACTATACTCTTGTTACTCTCGATAAAACTATTTGATAACTTAGGCATCGGAATGTATTGATCTTAGCACTATGTCGATGTGCCTCTTTATGAGCAGACGTCCACCAAAACTATTGATGCTGGAGACCATAACCAAATTCATGGATAAACAAATATCTTAGTTAGTAAGCATAAAGAACCTTATGAATCAATTTTTACAACAAAATTTGTTTCACGTATTTATTGATTACTTTTTGTCTATATATAAATTATTTCTTTCTATAAGTTTTTTTTTTATTATTTCTTTCTGAATAATTTTCATTTTACTTATTAGTAATGGATATTATTGATTTTTCTTGTTCTCTAAGTTAAGCAAATTACTGATGAATGAGTAATAATTGCAGACATTAAGTATACTTTTCTTCTTTTTTTTTTCACATTAAGTTTACTTAATATATATATATATATATAAGTCTAAATTATAATGCATATGTTAATTTTTAATTTCATTCCTAATTTTTTTATAAAAAAAATTCTTTATGTATAAAGTTTTTTCAATCTGTCAATATATTTTAATAATTAAGCCTGACATTTGTTAGCATAATAGCATTTTAATGGATGAAATTTCTAAACAGCAACATTTGGTGGGTTAGTAATTAGTTATTATAAGTTGTGAAGTGAATTAGTTTTTATTTTTATAAATGGGAATTTCAAGTCATTAAATTAAAACATGAGGTAATAATTATTTCCACTCTAATAATAAAATATATTGTAAAGTCAAAACATCACTTTGTCAGTGAATTTTAAGCATGACGATAAGAATTTGATTGAAAAAGACTTTAACATACCAAAAAAATTAGAGATAAAGTTGAAAAATTATAGAAAGACTATTGACAAAATTATATATTTAACTTTAAATCTTTTTAAAATGATTAAAGTCCTAAACATTAACTAATAACTGTATCGTACTAAAAAAAACTAACAATTGTGTTGATGGCGAATTCTGGTCGTAGGCCACGTGTCCCTCGAATGAGAGATCCGATCAGAGAACAAGGAAACCTGAAACCAAAAGAACTCGACACCGGTGCAGTGTCCCGTCTAAGAGACTCTGACGATCAAGTTAGTAATCGGAATGGAAATAGGAAAAAAGACACCAAATATGTGAGTGACAGATATTTCACCCTCTTGGTGACGATGAGGGTCGTTCCTTTAATAGCCTCGGGCAGCCGACCAGAAAGGACGACGATTAGGGGTGGCAGAGACGTGTCATGCTGTATAGGGAGCATCAAGGGGTGTGCTCCCGACAGCGCGGGGCGACACCTCCTCCTGCAGATCAGAGCCTGTCGCCTGCAGCTATGAGGCGTGCCTGCCGTACTAGTGGCATTCGCCTCCCACTACACGCATTCTGTTTGGTTTTTTACAGAGTATAAGAATTATGCATTAATTGGTACGAATTTAATGGATGAAAGTTTGAGAGTATATATTAATCTTTTTTTCAATTTTTTTTAGTAAAACAAGTGGAGGTCAGAGGATTCGAACTTTTGGTCTCTTGATCGAAGATATGTGCCAATTACCACACTAAGTTAGAGTTCATATTAACTTTCCAATATTTATTTTAAACTTTTTTCCAACCTAAATATAAAACATTATGCACTTCAAAATATCTCATTTTCTTTATGATAAAGATGGTATCTTGTCTTGAGGTCACTCGTAATTTATGATTTTTATTTAAAATTCTTTTCCAACGTGTTTATAATATTTAATTTGGTTTTGCACTTTACACACTTTTTCTTTTCCCTCTTTGTTTGGTTGGTGAACTCCGAATCACTTTATTCTTTGGGGGATGAATTCCTTAAATTAATTAATTTAGATATTAAATTGCTAAATATTTTCTAGTTAACAAAATTATTAGAATAAGAAAGAAAGCTAAACAAATTTATATAAATGAAAAAATTGTTTAGGTTTATTAAATCATACTTAATAAATATCAAAAGCGTATTAAATGAAATACTGAAACAAAACATATAAGAAATTAAGTAGCAACTTTAACATAACTCAACGAGTATAACCCTCAATCAAAATATAGCCGTTCGAATCCACATCCCATATGTTGTTGAGCTAAAAACAAAAAATAAATTAAAATTAAAAAATAAATCAAGTATTTTCTTTTATTGTTGGAACGACCATAACTCAAGTGGTCAGATATCGATATTTTTTTTTATAGATGGTGAGTTCAAATCTTCTCCATTTTATATGACATATAATAATTTGTAAATGGGTATTTTTTTTCATTCAATTTATGTACCGCCGACATGAGCTTAGCTCAGCGATAATTGAAACATGTATTATTTCATCAATTGTTGACTTATAAATAACAAGAAATAGTTACCTAAATGCAGTTATATTTTTTTCTTTATTGAAAAAAAAAACAAAAAAAAATGAGAACCTTACCAAACAAGTCCTTAAAAGCTTATTTAAAACTTTTACAGAGAACTAAATATATAGAACCATGAAATTCTAGAGACCTATTAAAAAGTTAAAATAGTCCAAAATTTATAATTTAACATTTTTTTCTTAGAATGTTATAGCCCAAAGGAGGCGGAGAGGTAAGAACTTACAACTTCTAAGTTATGTATCGATGTTTTAACAACTAAACAATCTTGAAGTTAACTTGCAATTATTAGTACCGAGTGCAAATTTAGTACTTAATTTTGAGGAACGAAAATGAACAATCAGATTGACTAAAAAATCCTTTCGTACTTCTATTCTCATTTTTTTAAAAATCAGTACAAAATTCATAAAATAAAATAATTCATCAAATAATGATACGACTTAATATAAATTCTAAACGAGAAAATGCACAGTGAAATAGAAGATGGAAATCGTTTGATTCGAATAATGACCCCATATTTGCATGTGATTGTAGTACGAATAAAGGGAGTTGTCCCTATCATGATAATTCATATTATTGCTAAAAGAAAAAAAAAATTCTTTCTTTTTTCAAAATTACATGTTAAATATTCGTCGACACATTGACATGTTTGTCGACATTTTGTCGACATTTTTATATATATGTGAGTTCAACATCGTGTTTAAAAAATTCAATAAAATATAAAAAAATATAAAAAAAAAATGTCACTAAGATATATATAATTCTAATATTAAACATTTTTAATTTATATAAAAATTGAAAAATATTTATTTGTTAATTTAAATATTTTTTATGATTTTTAATTTCTCTGACTTTTACAAAAACGCCTATCAACATCGACATTTTATCGATATTTCTATGAAATGAGACCTCAACATTTCCATCGATGTCTTCAAACACTATTTTTCAGAGATATTCAAAACGCTTATAAATAAAAAGGTTTAAAATTTTCTTTTTGACTTACCTCCCTTTGTCTATTAAAATTGGCTTCACAAGATTTTTTTCTCTCTTCCTATCCTAATAAAATAATCTAGACGCAACAATTTTTTTTTATCCTTAAACATAAATAAAGAGTAATATCAATAAATAAATAAATAAATATATATATATATATATATATATATATATGTGGAAACACGACCAAAGAATCCACATGGACTAAATAAAGAGATGATTATGAATATATAACTATATAAGTACGAGAGAACATTTTCATTGATATGAGATCTTTTGAATGAAACCAAAGTAAAGTTGTGATGCTTATGTCTAAAGCGAATAATATTTGTAGATATATTTAGGTATCGTTTCCTTTAACCAAAGCGGACATGTTGTATTGCATGTCCGTCCTAGACTTAGTCATGTCAGTGGATCATATAAGAGGAGACTCCCAGGTGGAGACAGGTGGAGATAGATACATGGAGTACCGTTGTCGGAAGAAAAATCTCCACTTAAAATATAACTGGATATTTTTATTATTTAAAAAAAATATATAAGCATTTTCAAATGGGATCCAACAATTGACTATTTCACCTTGACCTGATATGAGGGAATTTTTTTTCCCTCTCTCTCCTAACCATAACTAGATTTTGGTGTTGAAACCGACATTGAACAACACGCGGAGAAATTAACATTATAGACTGTGACCTTATTACCCTTTCCTTGTATCAATTTTGAATTTCTCTTCCCGTAAAATTTAAAATATCCACATGCTCATTCAAAACTACGAAATTGTCTTTGAAAAACTAAAAAAAAATAATGATCATGATAATTTTTTCTTCCTAAATTTTTGAGTGTGTGAACTTTGAACAAAAAAAATTATCATCTTAGACCTTGTCACTAATTTCTCTCAATATACATTCAGAACATATCAAAAAATTGTGAGTTGTACTAAAAAAAGAGGAGGTCTAAAATTTTATATCAGAGATGGCTCTAATTCAATTAACTATAGCTTTAATTGCATTAAAATGAAATACATATCTTTTATGTAATATTCAAATATATATAAATAATAAAAAAATTTAAATACTATTTTGATCTTTATATGTTGGCTTTAATTTATTTTGGTGATGTACTCTCAACTTTTGTTCTTTTATTCATTTAATCTCCATACTTTTATAAAGTCAATTTTGATCCCTATATGTTTGAAAGTGACTATTTTAATCCTTATTTGTAAAATTGTAAAACAAATTTTATATCCAAATAAAAATCCTTTAACACAAATTTGTAGCTATATTTCGAGAAATTTAGTGAGTAAAGTGTCACGATAAAATTTTGATAGAAAGAAATAAGATAAAAATGAAAATGAATGGAGTAAAATAGTCATTAAAAAAATCCAATACCCAAAATGAACGTTTCAAGGTACATGGACTAAAATTAATAAAAGTTTAAAGTACAAAAATCAAAGTAGACATTTAAAAGTACATGGACTAAAATAAAAAAAAAATATTTCAGTACATGTACAAGTACGGTAACTAAAATGAATCAAAGAATATTTTAGTTTGTGTACTTTCAACCCTTTATTTTAGTCCCTATACTTTCTAAAGGTTCGTTTTCATATCTATAATTTTAAAATGTGACAATTTTAGTCTCTTAATTTCCTTTTTAATCTCATTTTTCTATCATAATTTGAACACGATACTACATTATTCAATATATTTCTTACGATGTAACCATGACTTTATATGAAAGGTTTTCGTGTATGAAACAAAATGAACCAAAATAAAAAGTATAATTACAAAAACAATATTTTAGCATAATATTTAAACCTTCAAAAAAAGATAAAAAAGAAAATAATTAATAACATTTTGAAGGCAGAAAAAAAAAAAGAAAAACTCAAAATAATAAGAGAGGAATTCATACGGTGGAGTCCGAGAGAGGGAACAAAGTGTATGAATCTGATGTGAGAGAGGCAACAGAAAGAGAGAGAGAGAGAGAGAGAGAGAGAGAGAGAGAGAAAGCAGCCCAATCGTCCCTTTTGGAAGAAGGAATATTGAAGAAAAAAAGTAAACTATTGATCTCATCCATGGCTGCTTTCCCCGGCTGAGTTGTTCAGAAAATGAAGACCACCATTTTGGTCCCTTCTTCTCCCTGTAATTATTGTATAAACCCATTTTCCAAACGGATCCAATTCCAATTCCAAATCCAAATCAACCCTTTTTTCCCATCTCTCTCAATCTCCACTCCATGGGAAATTACAGGGTCTGTCTCTGCTTCATCAGAAGGTTCAAGATGTCCAAGGACGAGCCCCCCTCCGACGTCAAGGAAGCCTTCCTCAACTACGCCGGCGCCGCCGCCACCATGACCGCCGACCAGCTCCGCTCCTTTCTCCTCGACTTTCAGGGCGATCCCGCGCCCTCGCTCGCCGACGCTCACCGGATCATCGACCAAGTCCTGCACCGGCGCCACCACGTCGTGTCCAAGCTCACCAAGCACACTCTCACTCTTGACGATTTCTACTACTTCCTCTTCTCTGTGGATCTCAATCCCCCAATTTCCGATCAGGTAACTTCAAATTCCCAACAATTCCTGAAATGAAATCTCAGCTTGAATTCTGCCTCAAGTTCTTAGATGTATGTGCTAGTGTTCATCACTTTCAGGTCCATCAGGATATGAGAGCTCCATTGTCCCACTATTACGTTTACACTAGCCACAATACGTACCTGACTGGGAACCAATTGAGCAGTGATTCCAGCGATGTGCCGATTATCAATGCGCTGAAGAGCGGCGTGCGAGTCGTCGAGCTTGATTTGTGGCCCAACTCTGAGGAAGATGACATAGATGTTCTTCATGGAAGGTGAGAGAGTTCCACAATCCAACTGTTTTGTGTATTGAATGAACTTTCTGAAGTTCCTTTTTCCATGTAGGACCTTGACAACACCTGTGGAATTTGTTAGATGTCTGAAATCAATTAAAGAGAATGCTTTCTTAGCATCTCCATATCCTGTAATAATTACTCTAGAAGACCACTTAACTCCTGATCTTCAAGCTAAAGCAGCTGAGGTATCTTCTTTTTTACCCCTCCATTTCGTTACAGTATACGAAGAGAAGTAGTTTTGTTCAAACTATGCTTGTGTTTGTTTGTAGAACATAAAGGAAACATTTGGGGACATGCTGTTCGTTCCTGAATCGGAATATCAACAAGAATTCCCTTCGCCTGATGAATTGAAGTATCGGATCATTATTTCGACAAAACCTCCTAAAGAATACCTCAGGTCCAAAAATGTGAAAGGGGAGAGTTCTTTCACTGATGATGACGAGACTGATGAAGAAGAAGATGGCGATGATACGGTCTGCTTTGCGTTGAAATTTACCACATTTTAGCTGTGTTTTTCTAGTGATTTTCTGGTTCCAGTCTCTTGATGAAGTACACAACTCCATTGGGTTGCAGAGTGAGAGTGAGTCCAGCGAGAGTGATGACAGTGATTACGAATCTTACGCCACGGGTGTATCAGAATACAAACGCCTAATTGCCATTCATGCTGGAAAACCAAAGGGAGGTTTGAAGGAAGCTCTGAAAGTTGGAGCTGATAAGGTTAGACGCCTTAGCTTGAGTGAAAAAGCACTCAAAAAGGCAACTAAATTTCATGGCATGGAAGTCATTAGGTAACATAACACCTCAATTTACTCCAGCAAGAAATGAAATTGAGAGCTTCATTTTCCTCGTACTCACTTACTTTTTACAATGATTTTCCAAACTGACACCAAGCTTGCTCTGTTCTTGCTTCTAGATTCACCCAGAAGAACATCTTAAGGATATATCCGAAGGGAACTCGAGTAAATTCTTCCAACTACAAGCCACAGAATGCTTGGTTACACGGGGCACAGATGGTTGCTTTCAACATGCAGGTTTATTCTTTTCCTTTTGACACAAATCTGGGATCAAATAACAACGCTGGCCTTTTCTTCTGAAACATAAATTCAATTGAGCTATTGCAGGGACACGGAAAATCTCTCAGCTTAATGCGTGGCATGTTCCGATCCAACGGAGGTTGTGGTTATGTGAAAAAGCCCGACTTTCTACTGACGGTTGATCCCGATAGCAAGGTGTTTGATCCTAATGCAATCCTGCCAGTTAAAAGAACTTTGAAGGTAGCGTTTGCAAAACAAACTAGATCTTGTAGCATGTTCCGCTGGACCTGCTCTCAAAAACATTGTCTTGCAAATGACAGGTGAAAGTCTACATGGGTGTTGGCTGGAATTTGGATTTTGATAACACCCACTTTCATTTATACTCCCCTCCCGACTTCTATACACGGGTAAGTTTTAAATGAATGGCAATCTAGCTAAGCCAACTCCATAGCTTAATTGATATCAGTACCAAGAGATTATTCCATGCAAACTGCTAGAATTGCATACCGACCGTGTTAGCCATACGCAGGTTGGAATTGCAGGAGCTCCAGCTGATGAGATAATAAAGAAAACAAGGATCATAGAGGAGACTTGGAGCCCTGTTTGGAACGAAGAGTTCACATTTCCTTTGACTGTTCCTGAACTGGCGTTACTTCGAATCGAAGTGTATAGTTACAACATTTCGGATAAGGATGTTTTTGGAGGACAGAACTGTCTGCCCGTTCCTGAAGTGAGGCCAGGCATCCATGCTGTTCCTCTTTTTGACCGCAAAGGATCGAAGTACAGTTCTGTAAAGCTTCTAATGCGTTTTGAGTTTTCCTGAGGATATGATTTCTTTTCCTTTGGCAACATCTCAGAGGAGTGAATTTTTCCTGTCAGCCATCTGTCCGTGCTGGAGATTATTGTTGTTCTTTGACTAGAATGAGTTGGATTCTTACATTTTCATAGGGTAGGAATGAAGCATCGAATATGGGTCTTCCACTTTTCTCTCTCTACTTTTTCCTTTTCCTTTGATGCCAACTGTAATACTAAAAAAAATCAGATTCCTTCTGTCTAAAGAGAGTGATTATTCTTGTAAAGCAAAATAGAGCAAGGAGAATAAATGGATCTATGAACAAGATCGTGCATTTCATTGACATTTTTTCTTTTTGATGAATGAAGTTGTTCGAATGACTTTACTGAATGGCTGGGCTAAGAGATAGCTGTAAAGAATCAGACTCTTAAAGTAAAAAATTAAAATTAAAAGATGAAAGAATCAGACCCTCTAAAAGCTCAAACCATACCTACATTTAGGATTTAGACGGTTCCATCAGACGTCCAAAATTCGACCTAACAGCCTATTCCAACAATCTAAACCAGGTTTCCGAATCTGGAATCACAGTTCCCTTTCTTAGAGTAAAAGCAACTTCTTGCGAGTTCCACATTTTCTGTGCTAAGAAAGGAACTTCTTGCCTTGTGCACAGATTCCAACTTTGGCTGGACGTCATTCTTTAGGGAGTGAAATAGAAGCCCCATCCATCCGATGCATATATGACAAACAGGATAAACAGAAGAAAACGACACACAGAAAGTGCAAATCTGGTGTCTGCCTCTGCCCGTGTCATTGTAAAGAATGTATAAGCAAAGTTTCAGGGTCTGCTTCTGTTTCAGGAGAAGGTTCAGGACAAATGTAGCAGAAGCTCCAGAAGATGTGGAGATGATGTTTCGTAAATACTCAGAAAATGGCATAATGAACATTGATCACTTGCAGAGGTTTTTGGAAGAGATTCAAGGAGAATCATCTGACACAAAAGCTCAGGCCATCTTCAACAATCTCAAGCACCTCGGCATCTTTCAGAGAAGAGGCCTTCGTCTCGAAGATTTCTTCAGATATCTTTTTGGAGACCTTAACCTTGCTTTCTCGCCCTCCCAAGGGGTTATCTATCTTTCTTCTCTTTACTTTCTGACCAATCTACAATATGTGCAATGCCACTCCATCCTTAAAACTAGAGCATCATTCAGAGTCTCATATTTTTAAAAATAAAAAATCAGTTAAATAGTGAGTCCAATATGGATATTAATATTTTGAAAACTATCTATTTTTCAACAAAAGAAAAATAAATCTTGTTTGAAAAATTTATCAAACAAAGTAGTTGTTTCTTTGGATAAATTTACATTTTTCCCTCCCTAGTGCGATCAAGTACTGATATTTCAACAGATATCAAAAAAAAAAAAAAAGAGTACTGATATTTCAACCTCTTGTTTCATCAACGTCAGTTTCCTATTTTCATTGGACAAATAACTGACAAATATTTTTTAACTTTAGCATGAACTATTTCTCCTACTTGACAATATTTAAGGACAAATTCATATTCTAGATCATGATATTTTTTTAATGTATATCATGGTGACAATTATTTTCTGTTTTTATGTTTCTCAGTTATGTCCTATCTAATTTGTTTTAACCGAAACCATTTTCTTAATAATAGCATTATTATAATAGAATAGGCTAAAGAGCAAAGGGCGTCGACAATACACTAGACTACTCAAATTACTAACAAAAAATCGAATCTTTACACTTTTGTAAGAACAGCTCACTATTTTGACATATGTCGTTTTACCTAGTATAGAAGCTAATATTGATTTTGCATAAATTAGGAATGCTTGTTATATCTTCCTTTTAAAAAAAAAAAAATGGTTCAAATTTTGTTTTATTCTTGCAAGTACTTAAATAGCTGATTATGTTTTAGTTTTATACTAAAAATAATTTAAATCTTTGTTATTAAGATTTTATAGAGTATCTGACAAAAATCTTATCTAGATAACATAAACTTACATTATGTCAACTTTAATTGGTTAAGGTATTATATATCGGTCTTAAAAGTTAGAAGTTCAAGTTTCTACCCTATATTGTTGAACTAATAAAAAATACAATATAAAAGTTATTGATAAGAATTAAGATAAATTTTACAAAAGTCTACCGACCAAATAAAACATTTCTAAGAATTAGAGTCCAAAATAAGTGTGAACATTTATGGACCTGAGATATAATTTAACAAAAGAAGTATAAACTAACACTAATATTAATTGACTTTCAATTCATTTTTCACAGAGAAGATTTAAAATAAAATTGTGAAAGAAGCTATAATATTATTGATTATAAGTTGGGAACTGGGTGCAGGTTTATCAGGATATGGGAGCACCATTATCTCACTATTACATATTTACAGGCCACAACTCCTACTTAACAGGAAATCAACTGAGTAGTGATAGCAGTGTGACTCCTATCATAAGGGCTCTAAATAGAGGAGTAAGAGCAATTGAGTTGGATTTGTGGCCTAATTCCAAGAAAAATGACATTGATGTTCTTCATGGAGGGTATGACCTAAAGTTTGCACACAATAAAAGTTTAAAATTAAATTTATAAATTAAACCCTAGAAAATTATTTTTCACGATCATCCTGCAATGCATCGTTTTCTTCCATTTATGTTTCACTATCTGTTTGGTTTTAATTTTTTGCTTTAAAAAACATATATTAGTGGTTTTCCCGAAAGTTGTAGTACGAAAAGTGATCCCCTTAAAAACACTACTCTAATAAGAACTTCTTGATACACTCTAGATCTATTTCCTTCTGATAAAAAAAAATTGTCTCAAGAGGCTTGCACTAACTAATTGAATACCTATGGAGCTGTAGGACACTCACAGCTCCTGTGAAACTCATCAAATGTCTGCGTGCCATCAAAGATCATGCTTTTACAGCTTCTGAGTATCCGTTGGTGATAACTTTTGAAGATCATCTCACCCCAGATCTTCGAAAAGAAGTGGCCAGGGTGAGCAATAGAGCTTACAGTCTTCATTAATTCTTTGTTTTATGTTCTACATCAAGTTTGAAAAAGTTTTTGTATTCGGTTTTGTGTTTTTAAAAATCATGCGTATTTACTTTTTTTTTCCTAATATAATTTTAAAAAATGGTTTTAAAATCATAACCAAAAAGATATATAAAAAAAAAGGTAGTTTCTAAAATCAAGTTTTGGTTTTCCAAATTTGACTAAGGTTTCGAAAGTAAGAAAAAAATGAGGGTGAAATCCTGATTTTTCCAGTTTTTTTTATAATATTTAATAAAAAAATTTTAAACTACTATCTTTAGAAAGTGAAAACATAAACAAATAAAAGCTTAATTAACAAAAAATCAAAAATAAAATGTTATGGAACGGAAAAATTAGAATTAAAACATTAAACAATTATCAAAAGAAATCTTACACTTCCCATTTCCTATATTTGCCATTGATTTTCTTTTACCTTTGTTATTATGTGTAGATGGTTACTGCAACATTTGGGGATATGCTTTACGTCCCTAGATCTGAGTACTTAAATGGATTCCCCTCGCCAGAATCGCTAAGGAGAAGGATTCTAATTTCTACGAAACCACCAGAGCACACTAAAGGTGAGAGCATCAAGGAAAAACCATCAGCAGATAAGCAAAGAGACACAGCAGATGATGACATTTGGGAGAGCGTACAACAACAACAAGATATGGATGAGGTGCACATCATATTTTATGTATTCTTTTCATTATTTTCCATGAAAACAAGAAAAACTAGTAATGAAGTAATAAAATCTAGAATGTTTAGACAAACCTGAAAGATTCAAACTTTGATAATCACCTCATCTTCTGAATTGCTTTCCACGGTGGATGTGATGTAGAATTATTGATGCAGAAAGTGAGCTATTTTCATTTCCTGTTGCCATTCTAATTTGCAGGATCATCTGGAGGAGGAGGAGGAGGAGGATAAAGATGAGAACAATGCTGTTCCAGAATATAGGAGTTTGATTGCCATTCATGCAGGGAAAATGAAAAGCGGATCAAGCCTCAAAGCATTATTTAATGATATAGAAAAAGTTTCAAGACTTAGTCTGAGCGAGCAAGAACTTGAAAATGCTATAAGAAAGCATGGACGCGATATTATCAGGTAAAACTATTTCAATTTTACATTTTCCTAACACATCTAGGCCGCAAACTTATTCATAGAAAAAACGAATGAAGATAAATCTTTTTATTATATAGTAGTTTCTAATAAGCGTATTTGATATTAGTTTTTGCTCTAATTTCACCTTGCCAAGAACGAGACATTCTCAAATTGGTGCCTAAATGTAGAAAATATCGTTCAAACTTTTTATATAGCTTTTCAATTGGGATAAGAGAAAAGAAAAAAAAAATGAACCAGACATCTTTGAATTATGTTTAAAAGATAATAGAGAACAAGAAAGGAAAACATTGTTGAAATAAATCTGTGGTTCTTTTTATTTAGTACTCATTTACATGAATGACATAACGGATAACCATACCAACGTCACAAATGCAGAATCAGTATTTCTATGTTTTTTACGAGAAATTCAATAAAACTTTGCCTTAGGTTTACTCGGAGGAATTTGCTGAGAGTGTACCCAAAAGGTTTAAGATTAGACTCATCTAATTACAATCCTATGCTTGGATGGACCCATGGGGCTCAAATGGTTGCTTTTAACATGCAGGTTAGAGTTCAGATTCACTTTCTATATTTTTGTGGCTAAGCTATACATGTGAACAAAACTTAGACTGCTGACTCAAGTCAAATTCCATATGACAGAGGCCGGAAAACTAGAATCTAAAGAATTTGGTTCACAAGACCAGATTTCACTGGTCACAAGTAGACTTGGTCAGCAACTAAGTTTTGTTTAAATAATTTGGGGAGAAACAGAGCCTGCAGCAAATTTAAGAACTTTTTTGGATTAAAATCAAAGAAATACTAGCATCTACTAATCATTTGTATACATTGAAGGGATATGGGAAATACTTGTGGATCATGGAAGGAATGTTCAGAGGCAATGGTGGTTGTGGCTACATTAAAAAACCCGATGTCTTGTTGAAGAACCTAGATGATCCGGCTTCTTACTCGGAATCAACATCTTCGGCTATAATAAGCCGTTTAAAGGTCATTACACTCATACACTGATCATTTGATTAATTTCCCCCAAAACAAAGGAACAAGATGTTAAGTTCAATGTCAAACAAACAGTCACGATTCGTTCAATTTCGAATTGCGAAACAGGTAAAGGTATACATGGGAGAAGGATGGCATCTGGAATTCGGTCTCTCACATTTCGATTTCTATTCACCTCCAGACTTATACGTTAAGGTAAGAAGCACAAGTGGATTCTAGGAATCAACATTCGAGAAACGGCATATAGATAGATACTGCGAAATCAACATTTGATTACCGATTTCAGGTTGGAATCGTCGGAGTCCGAAAAGACACTGAGACGAGAAAGACGAGTGCGATTGAAGACGAGTGGATACCTGTGTGGAACGAAGAGTTTTGTTTCTCAATAAGCGCTCCTGAATTAGCTTTGCTAAATGTTGTGGTTCGAGATTACGATACCTCTGGAAAAGATGACTTTGCCGGCCAAACATGTCTGCCGGTGACGGAGCTCCGATCTGGAATCCGATCAGTTCCATTGTACAGTCGGAAGGGGGAGAAATTCAAGCATGTGAAGCTCCTCATGCGATTTGAATTTGAATGACAGAAATTAATAAATACTTCTAAAATGGAATTTATATATATAAAATAGTAAATAAAAATGAAAGGAAAATGCCACCTCCTTTATTTTACTTTATTTTAATTTTTTAAAAAATAAATCATCTCGATTCCTACTATTATTATTCTGTATATGGGAAATTGCAGGTCAAGTTTTAATATAGAAGTTAAATAATTATTGATATTTTCTAGTTCACTCAAATACTGGGTGCATAAAAAAAAAGAAAAAGAAAAAGAAAAATCAACGGAAGATTTTAATTTTCAGAATCACAAGAGAAAAGGAAAAAATAGTAAACGAAAAATCAAATTTTGATTTTAAAACAGGGAGAAAAAATAGTAAAAGCGAAAGATGAAATCCAATTTGTAAGTAACGAAGAAGACGAAGAAGAAAAGTAAGTGAAAAAAAAAAGAGAGTAAAATTATACTTTATTGGTTAAAATGTTAGTTGTTTATTTTAATCCTTCTATTTTAAAAATATTAATTTTGATCCATGAACCTTTAAAATGAGATCATGTTAGTCTTTTTATTTTATTTTAAATCTTATTTTTCTATCACAATTCCAATATCACATTACAATCAATATATTTCTTAAAATATTACTTTATATTAAATAGTTTCAATTATGTATAAATTTTATGTTAAAATTTTGCAAAAGCAAAATTAAAATAATATACAGGAATCAAAATGAACATTTTTCAAATACAGAAACTAAAATAAACTAAGAATACATTTTCAAAATACAAATACTAAAATGAACCAAAACAAAAAATAAAGAAGTTTATTTCATCGTACAGAAGGTTAAAATAATAAAAATTTCAAAGAATGAACATATCTGCACGAAAATTTAGGCCATGTCATCCAATTTCTCGTATCTCATTTAAGCCTTTAAATTTAGGTGAAAAAAAAAAAAAGAATTGTGGACTCATTTGGGTGAATTTTCCGTTAGCAATGTCCACAGGATCCGCCATTACAGAGAGCAAGAGCTTTCTCCAGATTTCCAACAATGTCGCCAATATTCGGCCTCTCTTCTCCCTCCAAGTTCACACAATGCATCGCCGTGTACGCCACCAGCTCCACCGCCTCCACTTCCTCCATCTCCGCCGCCCTGACCCTCTTGTCCACCACATTCCACAACTCCCCGTCCCCAATTCGCGCCGCCGCATATTCCGCCACCGTCACCGGTTCTCCGCCGCCGCTATCTCTGAACACAGCTTTCTTCCCCGTCAGAAGCTCCAGCAGAACAATCCCTAGCCCGTACACATCGCTCTTCCCCGTCGAAATCCTCGAGACGTAGTATTCCGGATCGATGTACCCGATCGTGCCCCCGACGGCGGTTTCCGTTGCAATTTCCGGCTGCCGCTTCAAGGAGAAGCCGAAATCGGACACTCTGGCTGTGAAATTCTCGTCCAGTAGTATGTTTGAGGACTTGATGTCTCGGTGGATTATCGGCGGGACTGCGTAATTGTGAAGGTACTCGATTCCTCTGGCTGCGTCCAATGCAATTTTGATCCTCGTTTTCCATGTATTCAACAATAATTCGTCTCCTTGTTCGGCGTAATCTTTATTGTGTAAATGGTCGTGGAGGGAACCGTTTCGCATGAATTCGTAAACCAGAAGCCTCTCGTCGTTTTCTTGGCAGAAACCCACTATGCCCACCAGGTGTTTGTGATTAAGCCGCGATAGCGTTGCTAATTCTGACCCAAACGCGCTCTCTTTCTCTTCAAGATTTTCTGTTTTCTTGTTGTTTCCTCCTCTTTTGATAGCTACCTCACTGCCATCTGAGAGTTCACCTCTATAAACCACGCCGTAGCTCCCTGCTCCAATCTTGCTTTCACATGAGAAGTTGTTCGTAGCAGCAACAAGCTCTGAAAGAGAAAATGACCGAACGGAAGAAGTTTCCATGTGGGCTACTGGGTTTGTGTTGGGTTCTGGATTGTTTCCTGTGTTGCAAGAAGAATGCAAGGATAAGCAACTCGATAGGCAGAACAAAATGGTGCAAATACCGGCAAAAGCCCCAATTGCTCCAACTACGAGAAATGCCAGGGAGAGCCTGTTTCTAGGTTTTGAAGGTGAAGAAGAAGCTGGGGTTAATGGATTCTTTGGCAATGGCACTGCAACTGGGAGCTCTCTCTGGCAAGATTTGCAAATATTTCCAGACCCATCACAGAGAAATGCTGAATTCGGATAGATGCCGCAGAGGCTGCAAGGATCTTGAACGCAGGGGCCGGGGATTATCATCCCCAATGGAAGAACAATCGGTGAGTTTCTGTTGCCCTTGGACCAGCACATTATTGTCAAATTACTTGTCTTCAACCCACATAAGATGTCTGATCCTGCTGTGATTAGCTCGAATGAAGCTTTGAAATTGATGTTGTTTTCATTTTCAATGTTGAGTTCCTGTGCTCCTCCACCCCAACATGAAATCACCCCATTCTTTTGCCTTATTGCACAAGTGAAGCTCCCCCCCAATGCGAGGTCTGAATATTCATGAGCTGAATTGGAAGGAACGTCCAATTGGCCGGCGTTATTGTTTCCTTTGCAGACTAAAACTCCGGCCACCGCAGTCAACCCGCAGACATGCGACTCTCCGGCGACCAAGCTCGCCATTGGCAGATTTCTGAACTGTGATTGAATCTTCGATCCAATGCCATTGCTCCCCCAACACATTACGGTTCTGTTCTGCTTCAGAATTCCACATGAAAACCCACTTCCAGATGTGATCGTCTGGAACTCCAATCCTACCTCAGGGGAAGAAAATAAAGACCCAATTCTGTCTGTTCCCCTCCAGCATCTGCCTCTGCCGGAGCTTACCTCTCTTGCACAAACTTGACTGTCGCCGACTGCGAGATCAGTCAATGGCACGGCGGTGCTGTAGAAGAGACGTTTAGGTTGGAAGCTGGAAGTTGAGAATCCGTCGTCGGTCTCCCAGCAATGGAGGCCGAACCCACCAGTCCGAAGACCGCAGAAGAAGCTCTGCCCACCGGAGATAGCCTCAAAAGAGACATTGGGTAGAATGGAGATAACTTGATCTCCTCTGTAGCATTGAATTGTCTGGCTTTGTTTCCCGGCGATGATGCCGCAGACGGTGGAGGTGCCGTAGGCGATGGCAACGGTGGAGGCGGAGCCGAGGCCGTCCACGGCGGAATGCAGCTGCAGAGATATCAAGAGGGTGACAAGAAAAGCGAGTTGTGATGTCATATTGCAGATTGACTGAATTATCATGCTCCTCCCCCTTCATTGAAGAAGAAGGAAGAATAGGGTGAGATTTATGAAATCTCCAGAAATCTGAATGAACAATTCAAATGAATCTGAAACGGGAGGAGGAGGAAGAAGAAGAAGAAATAGCTCAAAAACCAAGATTCTTCAGAGTGTGATAAATCACGGGCATTGTCTTATTTCGAAAACGTAGCGCAACTTTCTCGCAGCTTCAGAGTTGAATCAATTTGTTCATTTCTTTTTTTTCATTTTATAAATGAAAATTAGTATAAAAATTCCAAATTCAATAGGGTGGGGTTGCACTGGGATCCAAATTATTTTTTTAAATATTAGTGGTGCAAGTGTATGCGTAAATCGTAACATTTATTTTTCTTTCATTATATTTTTAAGGTTTTAAATACAATTTTAATTCCCGTACTTTTTGAATTAATATTTTTGGGCCTGGTAAGTTTAGTTTCTAAAATTTTTTAATACAAATTTATGTGGTTACATTTTAAAAAACTTAATAAATAAAACGCTTGAAAGTTTGGAGACCAAAATAAACGTTTTGAAAGATTTAGTGAAAGAGACCAAAATAAACGTTTTGAAAGATTTAGTGAAAGCAAATAGTACATGGATCAAAATAATATTTAAATCCTTTGAAAAAATTAGTATTTAAATCTATTTTTAAATATATTTGATTTGATCTTTAATTTTCATACAAAAGACCTATTTTATATTTATTATTGAAATTTCATATTTCATTTAATTGAAGAATTATATAGCATCAATTGAATTGTAATTTTGAAGCCACATGAAATAATTGGCCATAATAAGTCAGGTGTCATGAATAAATTTTGAGAATAAAGATTCAAAAAGATTTAGTATTTGGAATTATAAGAAATAAAATATAATATTTTCTATTTAAAAATATAAGACATAAATTCAAATAGAAGTTAAAATAATGTTATTTGATTTTCACTTTGATCTAGATGCTTTTTAAAGTTAAATTTATTTTATAAATTTTACTGGATGACCTCTTTGTTAATTACTTGCAAATATGCCATTTTATAACTAATTTATTTCAACAAGTATGACATTTCTCTGAAGAAAATAGTCACTCTCTGATTTATTTGACAATAATAATTTCTTTTCTTTTTTTTTTGTTGCTTTTTGTAGTAATACTTTATCTATAATTAGTTTAAGTATATGTTACTTGAGATAAAGTTTTAACAAGTGTATCTAATACATTTTTTAGCTTTAATATAATCTAATGAACTCCTTTTAACTTTCAATATTGATGTCTAAATTTTAAATAGTGTCTCAAAGTTTAATTCTTATAAGTCTCTTTAACAGTGTTTAAAAGATCAGGGGCCGATTAGACACAAAATTGAATGTTCTACGACCATGAAATTAGCTTAGGGAATAAATTTATAATTTAACATTGAGATAGTTATAACATCCACTGATTAAAAAATGCATTGTACCGATATTTACAACTTTATTTGAAGTTAATATTGTTAACTTTAGTTTGGCTCAACTAGTTAAAGTATATATCTCCGACCATATAAGGTCATGGGTTCGAATCCAAAAAAAAAAAAAATAGTTAGTATTGTTATAATATTGGAGTTTATTACCGGGATGAATCAATAGTTTCCTTGTAAAAAAAATCAACTATGAATATATTAACAAAATATCATTAATATACCACTAATATTAATAATGAGAATTTTAAACCTATTTTAAAATGGTAAAATGTTTGTGTTAATTTTAAAAATTTTATAATTTTTCAAAAAATACCTATCGACGTCGACATCAACATCAACATCTAATATTTCATCGACAATTAAGACTTGAACATTTCCATCAAACATTTAAAACTTTGGTTTATTATGTTATATTTACAACTCTAAAAATTCTATTCATGACTTAAAATCCTCCAAGATTGCTTGTACAACTTGATTTTCAATCATTTAAGAAGATTTTCATGGATAAGGCATTATTAAACAAATGATAACAAAAAATGTAACTAAGTAAATAAATAAAAAATTATGTACAAAATTTACTAAAGTTGGGGAAAATTTTCTTATAATGTCACAAAATCATTTATATAAAAAAAAGAAAAAAAAAAGAGAGAGAGAGATTAAGAAGATGGTAATAATTTTTAAATATTTGACTTTGTAATGAAAGAAGAAAAAAAAGGAGGTGGCACATTAGATCCAGCTAAGCTTGGGTTGGTTTATTGGCTTTTTCTACCACTACTTCCCTAAGTCTTAGGAAATATGATTTCTTACAACTTATGGTCTATTAAAAATTAGGTGTCATAACTCATGAATTGTTTATTATATCTTGTAGATTAAGATTTTGTTTTATAATAATTTTGTTTTTAGTTTACAGTTATTAACAGAGAAGATATGGAGCAATATGGTGAATACTCTCTGTATATCACAATTAGAGAGATTGGTACATATTTATATAGAGAAGAATAATACAAATATGAGAGAATAAAATCATTGACCATCAAGCGTGGCCAATAATTAAGGAGGCAATAAGCTGGCATATTAACGGGATTACATTTGGAAGGAAATAAAAGATATTTACTATATATGCACTTTGTACTACTGCTTGGTGGAACAACCTCATTTAGCCACTTGTTCTTACATCCCCCCTCAAACGTATGGGTGATGGAATTATCCCAAGTTTGGAATGTAGATCATGAAGATGAGATGTAGCAAGCGGTTTGGTGAGACAATAAGCTAATTGGTCACGAGAAGGCACATATCAAACATCAATTTGCTTGGTGGCTATTTTGTCACGGATAAAATGAACATCTAGCTCAATATGCTTCGACAAGCATGAAACACGACATTCTTAGCAAGGTCAATGGCACTTTGATTGTCACACCAAGCTACCGGACAATGATTGAAGACGAAGTTCTTTGGGTAGAGAGGTGATCCAGAGAACTTCAGCTGTATCATTTGCAAGAGCCCGATATTCAGCCTCTGTACTTGAGCGTGAAACAGTGGACTGTAGTTTGGAAGGCCATGAGACAAGGGATGGGCCAATGAAGACACAGTACGATGAGACAGATCGTCAGTTGTTAGGGTTGGACACCCCGTCAGCATCACAGTAGGTAGTAATGTTCAAGTTGTTGCCTGGGCGAAGATGAAGTCCATGATAAATGGTGCCTTTTAAATATCGAAATACCTTCTTTACGGCTTGCCAATGTTGGTCTGTAGGTTGTTGAAAGTATTGGCTAAGTCTGTTGAATATGAACGAGATGTCAGGGCGAGTTTGAGTTAGGTACTGAAGAGCACCAATGGCTCTTCTATATTCAGTAGGGTGTTGAAGAGACTCATCAGAGAAAGCAGAAAGGGAAGTGCTGACATTTGTTGGAGTTGGGCCAGGTTTAAGATTTTGAAACCCAAATTGGTGGAGAAGTTCAGAAATGTATTTACTTTGGTTGAGAAATATGCCACCGGAGGATCGAAAGACTTGAATACCGAGGAAGTATTGTAGGGGCCTGAGGTCTTTAAGTGAAAACTGATTGCTAAGAGCCTTAACAAATGAGGAGATCATATTACTTTTGTTGTCTGTCACAAGAAAATCATCCACATATACAAGGACAAGTAATATATCAATCCCATGATGCAAATAAAAGAGAGAAGTGTTAGCTTGAGAGTAATGAAATCCCCAACTTAGAAGGAAATGTTTCAAATGATCATACCAAGCCCGTGTGCTTGTTTTAAACAGTAAATAGCTTTATGAAGCTTGCAGACATGATTGGGAAACCGCGGGTCAATATACCCTTCGGGCTGTTGCATGTAGACATTTTCTTGAAGAAAACCATTCAAGAACGCATTGTTCACATCTAGTTGTCTGATTGGCCAATCAAAGTGAACGGCAATAGATAGAATTATGCGGATAGTTGAGGCTTTAGAGACGGGACTGAAAGTCTCGCTAAAATCAACACCAGGTTGTTGATGAAAGCCTTTGGCAACAAGACGTGCCTTGTGCCGCTGAATAGTGCCATCTGAGTTGAGCTTTGTCTTGAAAACACATCTGCATCCTACAATATGCATGGAATCCTGTGATAAGCGCCAAGGTTGCTCGGATTTACAAAGCTAGAGGTCCTTCTAGGATCCTTGCAAACATTCACAAAAACGACTAACTTACCGAATGATTCCAACCAAGAGTAAGGTTAGAAGATGAATCACTCTTAGATCTGACTTAGAATCTACGATGGTCACTCCTAGATCCTAAGACGACTCACTCCAGAATTAGCTTGATCGAGACTAATCTAATGAATCGGTTTAACATCAAACCTAAAGCAAGATTTGAAAGAAGTAACACCAAAAGTGTTAAGGAACAAAAGTTCTTGAATTTCAATATGTTTAATCTGCCAAAACAAGGTGATTACAAGCCTTTAAATAGGCCAAAGGGTCGTTCAACATGAGGAACACCAAAAGTCTTTCAAATCCTATTTAATGCAAATTGTAGAAAATAAGACATGCAAATTAAAACATGATTGCACATCAAACTAGATAACTAAATGTGAATCCAAAAACGTAGAATTGCTTTAAATTGTCTTGGAAATCACATGTAGGAGGCGCTTTTCTCTTCTTGACTCATTAAATTAACATTGTAAAGAATTTTGGCCTCAGAAATCTTTGTCTCCTCGTGTGCATTAGCTAGCCTTTGAAGATGTAATATGAAAGCCTCTTGAATCTTCTTTGCTTTGCTTCTTGTAATTGGTCACAAATTGATTCGTATCATCCTGAAATGGAACTAAACTCCAAGTTTTGTTAGTTTGCAAAGCTTTGAATTCATCATCCATGGCTAGTTTCCACTTCGGATATGGTAGTGCAATCTTTGCTGTCGTTGGTTCTGTTGGAACATAGCATGTTGGTAAGGGAGGTGCAATTGTTGTGACAGAGTATGTTTTGGGTTTAAAAATGCCGCTTTTACTTCGAGTTTGCATGGGATGGGTGGAAATGGGTGCATTTGTTGGTTGTGTAGTTTGTGTGGCAACATCTGAAGAGGAGGTATGTGAAGATGGAGATGGAGGGGAGGAAGGGGTAGGTGAGGTTGTAATGGGAGCAGTGATAGTAGGAGATGATAAATCATGTAAAGTAAAAGACATACCGTGATCTGCTTGTGAGGTCGTTGGAGTAGCAAGAGGTGTCCCAAAAGATTGTGTTGAGATAGAGTCCACAAGTTGATTACTGCCATTGACATAGAGGACATCGAGATAGGATTATTGGAGTCTAAAAATTGAGGAAAGTATACAATGGTTGGAGGATGAGTGGGTGAGACAGCAGATTTGGATGTGAGAAAGCCATTGGCAAAAGGGTACTCATGCTCATGAAAAAAGACATTTCTTGATAGGTAAAGACGACCATTTGGACTTAAGCATTTATATCCTTTGTGTGTATCAGTATAGCCAAGAAACACACATTTTTAAGAGTGAAATTGGAATTTATGAGATTGATATGGTCGTAGACAGGGAAAGTAAGCTGTACCGAACACTTTTAGAAACTTGTAACAGGTTCCTTCATAAATGCCTTTTTATAAGGGGATAAATTATTGAGGACTGGAGTTGGTAACCAATTAATTATGTAAATAGCAGTGGAGAAGACATCCAACCAAAAAGTAAGGGGCATGGTTGCTTGGGCAAGGAGAGTAAGTCCCATTTCAGTGATATGACGGTGTTTACGCTCGATTCTTCCATTTTGCGCACTAGTGTGAGGACAGAGATGTTGAAATAAAATTCTAAAATTTGAAAGATGAGGCACAAAAGATCTAAATTCTCCTCCCCAATCTGCACGGAGAACCTTTATTTTAGAATTGAATTGATTTTCAACAAGTTGTTTGTACTCAAGGAATGAATTTATGGCTTCTCCCTTGGTTTTGAGAGGAAAAATATGTGTGAATCTAGTGCAATCATCTAAAAATGAAATGTAGAATCGATAACCTTCTCTCGATGGGTTAGGTGTCGATCTTCATAGGTCGGTATGAACAAATTCTAAAGGCTTAGTAGTATGAGATGTAGAAGGTGCAAAAGGAAGGGCATGAGATTTTCCAAGTTCACAAGCATCACAGAAAAATGATTTCTCACTTATGTTGAGATTTGAAACATAGGACTTGAGAGCTTGGCATAAGACTCTATGTGAGGGATGTCCCAAGCGTTTATGCCAAACTCCTTGAACTGACTCTAACTTTGAATTGAAACAGACCGGACGCACATCAATAGAGCTTTGTTGGACTGACTTAAAATTTGAAAGAAAGCATAGATGTTTGGTTGCATAGGATTTTCCATGGCAGGGTTGTCCATTATTCAATTGAGTTGGCAGCTTCAAGTTGTAGAGTCCATTTTCAACTTTCCCTTCCAGCAAAATCTTCTTGGTGACCTTGTCTTTCCCAAGACATTTATCACAATGAAATTCAACAAATACATGATTATCCTTGGTAAGTTTAGATATACTCAACAAGTTTTTGGTTAACTCAGGGACATGTAAAATATGTTGGAGATGCAGCAAGATTTTAGGCGTTGATTTAGAAGGGAAAAATGTGTTACCAACATGTTCAATTTTTAAAAGATTACCATTACCAACAGCAAGAGACTCATTATCATTGTAGTTATTCCTTTGATTCAGATTGGCGAGCTCTGGTGTACTGTGATTTGTTGCTCAAGAATCAACATACCACATTGGATCTGTCACTATTTCTGGTGTAGCTATAAGGGCGTTCATTTTTCCACTTCCTCCTGATGAGTTGTTGGATGAATCTATGTATTCTTTATTAAAGCGATGATGACAATAGGCGACTGAATGTCCATATTTTCCACAGACCTGACATATTGGTTTGAAGTTATTGGGACATCCATTTCTTCCTCTGCCTTGTACCATTTCGATTGAAGCTATTAGAGTTTTGGTCTCTCTCACCTTGTGATCTCCATCTGCCATTATTTTGGCCTTGAAATCTACTTGTTGCTATGTGTGCTGATGGAGTAGATATGTCACTTGCCTTGGGAATGATGTTTAAATGTTCTAGTTGACATTCAAATGCAAGCATGGTGGCGTGAAATTCTTGCCACATCCAATCATTTTTCCCATTGATTTGGCAAGTAATCGGTAAATATTCGACTTCTAAACCTGCAATGATGTTAGAAATAAGAGTTTTAGTACTTACAGGTTCACCTGCTACATTCATGTTGGCAGTTATTTGCTTCATGTGACCAAGATATTATCTCATCTTCATTGTTCCTTTTTTGGTGTGTTGTAGTGTATACTTCAGTAGGTATTAACATTTTCAAAGTAGTCTTCTACTCCTTTCCACACTTCTAATGAGGATGTCATTTCAAGGAATGAACTAGCTATTGTTGGTTGCATAGTGCTGAAGAGCCATCCTAAGCGAGATTGGTCTTTTACCATCCAATCATCATATGCGAGATTTGGAATCAACACATCAGATCCTTCTTCTTCTGGAATGTATTCTGCTGGTTTAGCTTTCGTTCCAAGCACAAAGCCACCCAATCTCTGTCCTCTAAGTAGAGCAAGTACTGTTGACCTCCACAAAAGATGGTTTCCATCATCAAGTTTTAGATTTAAAGAGTAGCTGAGCAAGTTGCTGAATTGATAGTATTTAGGGCAACGGTTTGAAGGGTAGGCTGTACTGCATAGTTTGAATTTTCTATAGTAGGATTTTTGGAATTGGATCCACTTATTGTGGTTTTCCCCGACTTTGGGGTTTCTTCTAGGATGGCCATGAAAAAGTTGTTGATGAATGAAAAGAATTTTTGCGTAGGCAAAGGTAACTCTGATACCAAGAGAAAATATGGAGCAATATGGTGAATACTCTCTATATATCACAACTAGAGAGATTGGTACATATTTATACAGAGAAGAATAATACAAATATGGGAGAATAAAATCATTGACCATCAATCGTGGCCAATAATTAAGGGGACAATAAGTTGGCATATTAATGGGATTACATTTGGAAGGAAATAAAAGATATTTGCTATATATGCACTTTGTACTACTGCTTGGTGGAACAACCTCGTTTAGCCACTTGTTCTTACATTAACGATTAAATTTGTTAAACGATTTGTTTGTTCCTTCAATGAAGATTGTTTGATCAAGTCTCGATCGCGAAGTTCGGACTTTTGATACCGACGTACCAAGGATCTGTAGAATATAATTAGCACTTCGATGCTCAAGTCAACATACTATCAGATCTATACTCGAGAGAAAACATAGTTTTGCGTACTTTACATGAGAGGTGGGAAACTCTATTTATAGAGATGAGCTATTGACAGCGGTTTATTGGCCCTTCGACCCCCGAGAATTGCGGCGCCTTGTCAGAGAATGGGTTCGTTACCTTTGCGCCTACAAGTACTCTTCAAGCTCAACTCGTCTTTGACGTCGACCGAGAGGTGAAATGTGGCTCAGCTCGGGTTCCACTGCCCCTAGAGTTATCCAAATGGAAAGATTTATTCGATTCTTCCTATCATCATGGTAATAGATGATCTTTGATGTCGACACATGGTAGGTGATAATTTACCTCCAATAAAGATGATTTTTTAATTTAGATTAAAATTTTCTTTTTATCCTTGTATTTTCAATTAGTTTGGTCATTTTATTTTCAAAAGGTTGGTTTTGGTTTCTATATTTTCAACTTTTATTTAGTTTTGTCCTTTCACTTTTCAAACGTTAGTTTTAGTCCCTAAACTTTTAAAATGTGATCATTTTTGTAAAATTTTTAATACAAATTCTATACACAATAAAAATACTTTAATATAGAATTATGATTATATTTTAAAAAATGAGATAAATGTAAATAAAAAAACTAAATTCTCGATTTTTTTAAAAGCCTAGATTGAAAGTTGAAAGTGATTGGATTGAAGTAATATTTCAACCTTTAGTTTATTAAAAAAAAAAAGTGGTTAGAATATGACTTTCATCTTTAAATTTGGACGGATATTTTGTAGGTAAACTTTTAGATCACTATAATATTTTATATATATATATATATATAAAACAAAGGTTCAAGCTCGACCCAAACTCAAATTATATGGACCACAAATACTGTTTGGACCTAGCTTTAGTCGACCAACAACTAAAATCTAAGTTCATTGTCCAATCCATGAACTTAACTTAATGGATCTAGTTTGATTAGATTTAAACTAATTCATATAATAAATTATTTTTAATTAAAGATCATTTTTAAAAAAAATTCAAAAAAAGAAACCTTTAGAATTTTTTTTTTATTTTTTTTTCTTTTGTACTGTTTTTATTTATTTTTCAAAAAGATAATAAGAAATTTTGTATATCACACTTTTATAACTTAAATCATTTTATTTTTTAAAAAATAAATTGTATTACTATATTAAAAAGTGGAGAAATAAGAATGACGCTAAAGAATATTACATACTAATTAATTATATATTAGTAATTTATGTATGTGTGTATATATATTGAAAGCATATTAAATAGAATAGAATCTCAATAAAAAATAGAAAGGGGTAAATTGCACAAACCACCCCTAAATTATGGTAATTGTTGCAATTATACCCCTAATATAAAAATTAAACCCTCAAACTTTGATAAGTGAAAAAATTGAACCGTTCAATATTGAGTTGTAGAAAAATAAACCCTCAAATTTTCATGAGTGGTGAAATTGCACCCTTAAACTTATAAAAAAAAACATCTGTTTTACGCTTATTTCCTTCAAATCTCTATTTTCTTTCTCTCTCACTCTCCCATCATTGATTTTTGTCATTTAATCGGGTAGAAATGGAAATTGTGGAAAACTGATTTGTAGATGGGAAACTGAATTGTAAGCTCGGAGATAACCACAATAGAGATTGATTCAATGGCGAAGTATTAAGAATTTTGTTTTCTTGGAAGTGAAACAAAATTACAAGAAAAACAAAACCATAAGCCTTCACCGTTTTAATTACACAAGTAAAAAATTACAAAGAGAGTGGGTGAGACAAATGTTGGGGCAAACAGAATCTGTTCCTCAATTGAATAGGTGAAATTTTATGGATATTCCTATTCTTCAGTATTCGTTAAGAGAATTTGGTGTTAAACAGAAATTGGATTTCAATATTTTGCATGACAGAGTTTTGATTTTCTCTCTAATACTCGTTTAAAGGGTTTGTGGAGAGTAATTGACTAAAATAGATGTAATTTTTTAAGTTTAAGGGCTTTATTTTTACTATTAAAAATATTTACGGGTGCAATTTCACCACTCATGAAAATTTGAGGGTTTATTTTCTACAACTCAATATTGAAGGGTTCAATTTTTTTACTCATCAAAGTTTGAGTGTTTAATTCTTACGATTGAAAGTTTAGGGGTATAATTGCAACAATTATCATACTTTAGGAGTAGTTTGTGCAATTTACCCAAATAGAAAGTGTAATTTGTCAAAATATTTCTTATTTAATTTAACTTCTTAAATTTTAAGAATTTTTTTTCTAAATTAGAAATAATTAGTTTTCATTTTATTATAAAATAGTTTATTTAAAAGAATATTACTAAAAAATTATAAAAACATATATTTAAAATATATTAGCTTACTATAATATTTAGTAAAAAGTCTAAATAAATAGATGTTACATTACAATTTCATTCTCAGTAGTACTAAATATGGTCATTTTAGTCTCAAACATTTTTTTTTTAAATTCAATAACGATTGGCATGAGAAATTAAACTACCGTTCTCTAAGATTGTAAGTTTGTAATAGGCGTTTTATTCACTATGTTCGTGATGACTCAAACTTATTTTCATTCCAAATGACTAAAATAATATTTGGACATAGAAAAAAAAATGCTTTTGACATAATTAAGTTGGTTAGAATCACTTTTTAAATAATCATTTAAAAGTTGATTCTCCTAAAAGTGATTGACAAAGAATCTCTTTAAAATCAATTTAGGATAATTTAACATTTTTAGAATAATTTTGGATGTAACGCAATTAAACAAATTTGTGACTAAAATTACTCGAAGTGTAATCAACCCCAAATATTTTCGTTAAAACCATTTTCTTTATTAGGCTTTTTTACCTCAACAAGGACAGTTCCACACAGCTATATATTCACATAGAATTATTTAAAATAAATCAACTTGATTTTGTATTTATCTGTATTACAATTTCTAATGTATAAATCTTTTATTATTTCTCCCGAAAAGAATGTTTAATTTGAGGATTAGTGAGCTTGTTCTCAAATTAAGGAGTTAAAGCGTCTTCAATTTTTAACTTATTGAAGGATCTTTGGAGTTTTCGACTTTGAGTTTGTTGAAATTTTTGAAATATTTGGCCGGTAGATTATATTAGGACTAGTATGATATCTGTAATTGTATAGGTATGAAATATCCTATAAAGAGGAGACTATATAACAGTTTACTTCCATTGGGTGGGGATGCGCTGTTAGGTAGTTATCTGTTGTGGTAGAGAGAGAGTGAAGATAGAGAGTAGTACAAGCTCTTGATGTTGGATATATATTGCTCAGCACTCATATGGTGAAGACGATGTTTGTTAAGGATCCCACATCAATAAAAGAAGGGACTTAACAATGGTTTATAATAGACATGGGCTACTCCTCTCATTGTCAATTGGATTTGAGATGGAACTCCATGAATATTAATATGGTATCAGAGCCCACAAGCTCAAACGAGCATTCGGTTCAAAATGGGATCCGATCCAAGACAATGATTTTATGTAACAGGGAGCCTATCTTGTGTTTAGTTATTCGTTTTCTGACTCATGCTTTATCTTGTAGTGCTTCTAAAATCGATATCGAAGTTGACCGACCTTTATATATTGTATTTTTTGTGTTTGTTTGATATAGAATTTTAAAATGAATTTTGTTTTCATAAATATTGAAAAAGTTGTTTGATGGAAAATCTTTTGAAAAGACAGTCTGAAATCCCAATAAAATTGTAAAATTCTGTGTTTTCAAAATTACGTCTTGCATTTTAATTTTCTGAATTTTTTTTCTTTTTTGCATTCTTAATTTTCTTGTTTTTTCTACATATTAATTGATGATATTTCTGTATTTTAACTTTCTGAATTCTAGTCTTTTTTTGGGCATATTCTTGCCTTTTCTATTTTTTGATTTGTCTAGAAAAATCTTATATTAATTGAAATAATTTGTTCTACACAATAACATATAAAATAACACAATATTGAAATAAAAACAAATCTATTATATAAATATAAATTATATTAAATTAATATATAATTATATCAGTATCTAGATATTTGAGACATCCATATAATTTTTTCTACAAAACAAATGTAGTTATCTGAAGATGCTAGGCCCAAAATTTCATACCTCTACCTTTTTAAAAAAACAAATGGCCCTAGGTGTTTATTTTACTCATCATACAATTAAATATTTTCAAATTTTTTTCATTTTACTTAATAACTCTTAGATTTTTATTCTCCAATAATTTTTAGAAAACAATTAGTAATACTATATTTCATCAAATAAAATTATACTTGACCTTTTTGAAAAAATGGTTGATCAATGCATGGAAATAAAGTATACAGATTTTTAAGTATATTCTCATTTTTATTAAAATTTTAACAAAAATTTAAAATTAACAACCTAAAACTCCTAAACTAACCCAATTAAAAAGTAAATGAATCAGAAACTCTCATGCATGGCTTATCATTGCAAATATTTATAGATTTGTTATAATAATTTAAATTAAAAAAAAAACCCATTATAGTAAATTTCAATTAGGGTTAGACAGTTTGATTGAAATTGGGCTTACAGCCCAATATGGTTGAATATGGGCTCGTTACTAGACAAATGTTTTGAAAAAAAATCAAGTCAAATCCAAATAAATAATATAATATAGGAAACTCCAATTTCCCATATGACTCATTATATTTTCTTTGATTTATAATAAAATTATGAAATCAAATTAAATATAGCCCAAGTAGTTAAATATTATAATGATTTTGGGATAAAATCGATAAGACTATATCTTATAATAAATTCGAGTAAATAAATGGATTTTATTTTTCTAACTAATAAAATAAATTTATTTTTTAAAG
The DNA here is from genome assembly GCF_013281855.1 of Momordica charantia. Classification (NCBI taxonomy): domain Eukaryota; kingdom Viridiplantae; phylum Streptophyta; class Magnoliopsida; order Cucurbitales; family Cucurbitaceae; genus Momordica; species Momordica charantia. Next base: position 1,274,601 of record NW_028275161.1, on the reverse strand, counting down.
ATAAAAATGGTGAAAAGAGAGCATATTGATAAATTTTGTCGTTTTCCATGATAGGGAAATCATCTATGCATTTTTTATTCCATGAGGGATTCATTGACATGTGGGAAGCTAGAACTTAAACACCACTATATTAATATATCCACTATATGCCAAAGTTTTTTTTTTCTTTTTTTTATTGAGACTAAATTTGACTTTTTAGAAAGTTATTTATAATAATATATATATATTTTACTTTTTGTTAATAATATAAATAAAACAAAATATATTATTGTAACATGTGAGTTTAAACTTTTGGTTTAATTGTAGTTTAATATGATATTACTATTAGTCTTATATATCTTTTACACTTTTGTGATGTCATTTTCTTCTTAATTAATATTGATAATTACTTATTTTCTTTTTCGTTTGACCCGTCGATCAAGTAACCTAGCATATAAAGAGAATTGAAGGGGTTTCAAACAAATCATTTTGTTTTGTGTAGTTTTTATAATTTTTTTCATGGAAACATGGATTGAACCTTACTTAAAAAGAAAAAGAAAAACCTACAAAAATGTCAGTGTTTCCAAAAAAAATTAGAGAACTCTCCCTTGAAAAGCAAAAAACTATGATAACTTTTAGATTAAGTGATATAAATTTTTTTAGAAAAACATTCATCATAGTGATCTTTCTTTTTTCCAACCATACACAGCCTTCTTCTTATGATTTTTAAGAAAAACGTCTCTCACGCAATTTCATGGGTGTTTGTGCAGAAAAAGGTACAGTCTCGCCATCAAATTGAGGTGAACCCTTTAAGCCAATTATGACAAATTGGAACAAGAAGGACCTGCACACAAGAGAGCAAACACTCTGATGTTGAAGTCAATCAGGAGATCGACCTTAATATTAAGATCGGGTAGGATCCCCTATTTATAGGTTGGATGTCCACAATGCGTCCGACCAACGGTTGAGCTTGTCGAGTTTCAACTATTCCTATCAGAGATGTTCATACTGGTTGTGCTGAGTTTTTACATCTCTGCACCCAGAACTTGGCTAATTATAGTTGGTTGGAACGAATGCTTGAGACCGATCAGTGGTCGGTCTCCTGTCATATCGGTTCGAGCATCTCGAACTGTTGGGGAATTGTCCAATCTTTATCCTCCACATGGTAGTCTCATTTTATACCTCCAATAATAGATTTTGAGATGAATTTGAAATCGCGATAAATAAATATTTTCAAAAGAGAATATTTCCTTTGATAAAATGTTGTGGATGTCGTCGATAAACGTCAAGCTTGAAATCACCATAAATATATACTTTTTTATGTTAAAAAGATCAAAGATATCTTTAGTTAAAAATTAAAAAAAGAAGTATATATATATATATATATATGCTCTAGCTAGTGTAGAAGTTAGTAAAATTGTTTAGAGCCACACACTCAAGTGGAGGGTTGAATATGTTCATTAAGCATCTTTCAAAGTTTTTTTTTCTCTCTCTCTTTTTTCTCTATGTAATGTATTTCTATGGTATTCTCTCTCTTAAAGAGGTGTGATTGGTCCCCCCAAAGAGAGACCCATTTTGTTTATTCATTTCATTTCTTATGAAAGGAAAAGAGAAAATATCACACTCCCAATGATGTCCTTTTTTGCTCACATTTGAAAATGGTGTCACATCAACTCAAAAGCCCTAATCTTATCTCCATAAAGTTCTAAGCTTTCTAATAAAAAGTGGGAATTTTTTTTTTTTTTTTTTTGGAAGACTTCTTACTATTTGCTCCTACTTTATTATTAGATGTTAAAAGCATATGATATACATAATTTCCTCCCTTTATGTTCTTTCTTTACTTGACACCCATCAAGTTTTCTCATATTTCTTTTCACTTGAAACTTTTCTTTCGAATTTACGTTGTGGTTTGTTTCTCCAAATTTTATAACTTAGTTGTGAGGCTGTTTTTTAAATGGGTTTATCGTTTTCAGAAAAGTTTTAAAATTGTTAGTTAAGTTGTTGTTCGTTTGATAAATGGTATTATCGATACTTATTTTTCGAAAGGTTTTTTGTTTTCATTATTGTTTTTAAGAATTATGATCGAGTAACTTGTAAAAGATGAAGTTACTATTTCTTTGAAAGTACTTTTTCTCGAGTTGTTTTGTTATGAAATAATATTGCCTTACTGAAATCAAATTAAACAATAATAATAATAACAATAATGTTTTTAAAAAATAGTTACTCGAATATATTTGCCTTTGAACTTTTATTCTCGAAATAAAAGCTATTCTAAAATAGTCTTTTAGATTAGCCGTTGCTTTTCATAGTACCACAATTAATTATCAAGTTGAACTAAAATCCTTTTAGTAAGATATTGTATGTATGGAAGAGAATAATATGGTTAGCCATTGATGGGGAATTGTGTAGCTATGAAGGAATTCAATTTGCTATATATATTCTTTCATGTATATACAATAAAAGCTAAATCTTTTCAAAATCTTAAAGATTCTCTTTTAAGAAAAAAAAATAGAATATCTTTACCTATGAGAATTAATTTTAGTTCTCTAAAAGTTCGAGCAGACATGAAAGAGAAATTGAAATGACATCTTCGTCAACTTTCAAGCTTCGATATGAAACTTGTAATTAAGATTTTAAATGTTGATGTTGGTAAAAATATCAAGATCACATTAGTGATATTTTGTTGAATTTATTTTGTCATATTATATAAATGTTTATTTACCCCTCATGTCGATATTAAACTTATAACCATATGAAAATATTGATGGCAATGTCGACGGAAATTTAATACCTTATTTATAATCTTATCTACTCGATTCATAACTCACAATTTTGTGAAAAAAAAACTTATCTACTAGTAGTTGACAACATAAAGTATCATTTTTACTTTACTTTCTTCTAAAAAAAATTAAAGCATAGAATAAAATCCTTTCTTTCATATAGGAAAGAACAATCAATCAAATAATGGAGTGAACTGTTTTATGGAAAGTCATATGCTATAAATACATCAATGAAAAGAAAGAAAAGAAAGAAATTTACTAACAAAGGAAAGGCTGAGGTATGTTAATTTTTTTTATTTTTGTAATTGGAGATGTTTTTAGTTTAAAGAGACATTTTAAATGTTAAATAACCAAAATGATTGATTGACTATGGACTGAAAAAAAATTTTTAGTTCAAATTTAAATAGAATTTTAAAAAATTCAGGTACCAACGGATAATAAAATTAAAAGTTTAAGGAATATTCTCGAGGTTTTTGGTTCAGCCTATAAGTAACGCAACTCTACCCAAGCAAACTCCTTGCGTATGTAGGGATATGGAGATAGTACACATGCACCCAAGTATAGGGACAAAAAAGTCAAAGGATCGTCAATTCGTGATTAATAAAAAATACTAATAATAAAATTAAAAGTTTAAAATATATTTTGCGGCATTCTATTTCTTTATTTCTTATATTATCTTTTTTTAGGGAGTAAAAATAAAGTTATATATATTTGGTAATTGTTATGTTTCTTATTTTTTATTAAAATAATAAAATAAAAAGAATAAATAGATTTGATAATCATTTCTTTTTTTTATTCTCTTAAATGTTATATTAAGAAAATGTTTTACATAAAAATTATATTCTTAAAATAAAATAATTTAAACTTTTTGTTTTATTTAATTTTTTAATAAATAGAATAAATAAGATAATGATTTAATCTATGTTTTTGAAAGTTGGAAATGAAAACGAAGAACCACTCTTTTTTTTTTTTGTTGTTTTCAAAATTTGTATATATGTTATGGGTGAAATTAGTGTACTATGTTCACTCAAGTGAGACTAAGGGAAGCGACGTCGAGCTACCAACACAAGACTAAATTATACTAGATCCGATCAGACTCTCAAATCGAGAGCGGGTCCACTCGAATCAACTAGAGGAGACTATCTCTATAAATAAGAGGAGAACCTTGGTATGCGAGGTACATTACTCTACACAATCTTAGGTTTTGCTACTCTAAACTGAACCTTCTTTCTGGCCTAGACATCAGAGTGTGTGGGACCGGTGCTCAAATCTCTTGTGTGTGCAGGTGTTCATCGGAGTATTTGATGCCGAAACCCGAATCCAAGTCTTGCATTAACTATATACATTTTTGGAGCATTTCTTAATAATGAAAAACAAGAAACAATAACGTTTAGGACTCATTTGATAACATTCTCATTTTTCGTTTATTCTTTCCCATTTTCAATTTTTGGGAAACATAAGCGTTTAGTAATGTTTTCTACTTCTCATTTCTCATTTTTAAGAAACGTTTCCAAAATTGTATAAAAACAACACAAAATCAAGTATTATGATTTTGTTTATAGTTTTTTTTAACGTAGTTAAAAATATTTTTTAATTCATAAAATGCATAATAAATATAAAAAAATAAATATATCATAAAAGTTTTGAAATTTTAACTTTCATATAAAACTTTCTCTTTTTTATTTAAAATTTGAGAGAATCAGAATACGAAATAGTTATCAAAAACATGTTTATATTTTTCTTCGATAAGAAAGAACAAAAAAAAAGAGTTAGCAAACCAAATGAGATGAGAAACAACAAATAGCAAACGTGAATGAAACAAGAAATATGAACATCACAAAAGGGGCCTTATTATTATTAAAAATTAAAAAAACCTATCAAATGCATATATTTCTAAAAAAATAAAGAAAATAACAAAAGCCAAAATGAGATTTAAACAATTTTTTTTTTTTTTTGGGTTAAAAGGAACAATCCATCGTGGAGCTATTTTATGCCAGACATGCTATAAACTTTAAAGACAAATATAAAGAAGTTTTTACTAATATTTTGTAATTTTGAAAGTATTTAAACATTTTGGATAGCTTTTCAAAATATTTAGATAAAAAGGCGATCTTGCTGCTTTTAACAACTTAGTCCCTTAACTTTAATTCGTAACGATGTAGTCGTATATTTTTTAATTGATAAAAAATTTAATCTTTTGAACTTTAATATTTAACAATCAGTCTGCAGTTTAAAATCTGTAACGATTTAATTCATATTGTAAAAATTTTTTTGTTAAGTTTCTTATACATGTAGATCAACAAATCAACGAGGAACCAAATTTATTTATAAATTACAAATACTAAATCGTGATATGATAAAAATGGACACTTGATTTTATGTGATTTTCATAGTATGAACTAGATTGTGACAAATTTTAAACTATAAATACTAAATTGTTACGACTAAATTGTTACAAATCTCAAAGTACTGTTACTAAATGATAAGCGCATTGATTAAAGGCTAAAAAAAGTATAGGTTATCGTGCTTAGTTGAGGGTTATTTAGGATAGAAAATGTATGATCATGCATATAACTTAGCGAAGGTGTACATATTTTGTGATTAACAACACAAGCATTTGGTTATAGGTGAACGAAGGTTAATTTGTGTAAATATGATTGATTTGTAGGAAAAATTGAAAAATTATGATTAGAACGCATCAGCCACATTTGTTGTCCAGATAATGAAATTGTGCATAACACTAAATCTAAATAAACTAAAATTCAAAAATTAAATCGTTAGTTCGTTGAAAGTATAGAAATGAAAGGTATTTTTTAACCTAAAAAGAATGTGGTAGTTTTGATGACGTGGCATGTTAGAAATATTCTCAAAACTGCAATGTTTTTGCCAATATTTTATTTATTTTTTGATTTTTGGAATAAAAAAAAAAGAGAGTTAATGGAAAGAAGTACATAACATTTTTTTTAGTGTAAACAAACAATTCCCAACTTTTCCTATTTAAGAAATAAAAAAACCTTTGGGCTTTGCCTTTTTCTAGAAAGTGAAGTTTTATGATTCTTTCCTTTTCTTGCCCTTTCTCTCTCTAAAACAGTTAGTTAATTCATCACTCCCACGCGCCTGTGTCTCAACGCCGGCTTTCGTGACAGACACGCTCTCCCGAGTGATTGGAGCGTGTTGCACACGCGCCTCTGTGTGGCGCGTGACTCTGCTATACGTTCGTTGTCAAATTTTTAAGCGCGAAAGCGACCTATGCAAAAGAATCAATCACCTTTGACATTTTTTTCTCTTTTTTTATTTATTTTATTTTAAATTAAAAACGGCTGACGATATATATTTTAGTTAATTCATCTATGGTTTGGTTTGTTACTTTACATTCTAGTTTGGAATGCTAATTTAATTTAATTTTGAAAGAGTTAGAGAGGAAGGAATGAAATCCGACTATAAATTAAAAGTTTAATTTCTTTGATAACTATTTTTTCCTTAATTAAACTTATAAATATTATTCCTATCTATCTATTTGTGTTATTGTATTTTAGAAAACATTTCTAAAATATATGGTCGAGCTTTGAAAACTAAAATAGTTAGGCTACAAATTTAACTGTGTTTTAAAAAAGACGAAAAAACGTAGAGGAAACCATCACAGTTTTTAAAAGCATAAAATTAAAATTGAAAGACCTAATAGGTTTTTAATATATCCTAGGTTCGTTGAGTTTGTATTTTTGTTATAAAGATGTTAGACTTATATATCGTGATATTTTTTCTACCTAACAATTTCAATTGTAGACTTGGCAATTCTCGACCAAAAGGTCAGAAATTTGAATTCCCATTCTTATTTGTACGGTTGAACTAAAAAATTGTATACTTGCCAAGATTTTTTTTAGTGTGAAAAATATTTTTTTGGTCCTTATACTTTCAACTTTTATTTATTTTAGTCACTGCAATTTTAAAATATTTATTTTAGTCTATATACTTCAACTTTTGTCAATTTTAATCTCTAAACATTTTAAACGTTCTTTTGATCCATTCATTTTCTTTTTCATCTAATTCATTTTCTATCACAATTTCAACACGACATTACAGTTCATATATTTATTGAACATGCATCCATAAATTTACACTAAAGAGTTTTCGTCGAGGCTAACTTGAACATAACTCTATTAATAAGTTAAGGCAAAATATCATCAACCCAAAAGGCCAGAAGTTGGAATCCACACCCTCACATATTATTAAACTAAAAAAAATCACTGTCAAAATTTTACAAATAAATATTAAAACAGTCACTTTTTAAATATACATAAACCAACCGCTTCCAAATATAACAACTCCTATTCTAATTTGAAAATTTGATTATACTCATCTCATGTACGTAGACGTACCATAATTGAAGTATATCATTAATATACCTAATATCAGTCGAAACATCAATATACCCAACATGAAAAAGACAAAAAAACTTATTTGAAAGTTTGTACCGTACTTGTAAAACAGAAAGTTACTGCTACAATATTTTTTTCCCCCTAACCCACTGAAAGTGTATTTATATATACATATTTTTATGAAAAACATTCTCTGGAGCTTGATTTCCATTACATGCTCTCATAAAAGGAAAAAGGTGACGCAGTAAGTACCACCAATATTTACTTTTACCAGAAAAAGGTTTAACAAAAAAAAAACTGAAATAGAAGGTGAAAAAAAAAAGAAAAAAAAGGCAATAATTCACAAATGGGGGCTGCAAAGCAGGTCAAATCAAAAACTTTTTCTCTCTCATGCCTCATTCATTCATTGATAGAGAGAGAGAGAGAGTTTTTAGATGCCTGCCAGTTGCATGGTTTTGGGTTATGGGTTGTGATCAGGTGCGGTCGTTAGTAGTAGTTGCATCCACGTGGAAGGACAGGGACCGTGTGATGAGTGATGTGACTGTCCAATGGGAGCAGCTGTCCTCTGCCCAGTGGGGGGCTTCTCTGATTGATAGCGATTCCTGGATCTCTCCATAGATTGCGTATCTCTTTTCTTTCCTAAATTATCTCTCTCTCTCTCTCTTCCATCCATGTAAATTGTCTGTCCACTTGTTAATTGATATATCTATGTATGTATGGGCATTTCCATGGTATTACAAAAAGATCGATAAAATATCAATAAAATTTCACTAATATAAACATAATATTAATATTAATCATTTTTAATTTATTTATAAATGGTAAAATTTAATTTAATTTTTTTTTCAAATTTTTTATTTTTATAATTTGTTCAGAAATATTCATCACGTTTAAAACCTTGGAGATAGGGAAAGAAAATGAAGGGATCAAAGTTGAAAGTATAGAGATAAAAATTGACGTTTAACTATATTATATTACAAGGCTCTCAACTTTTAGAGTTGTGTTGTTTAATAGGATTGGACTTTTAAAATATACTTTCAATTTTGTGTCTAATAAGGATTTAATAGATTGTTCTTTACCTATTTGATAATTTTGAAATTTGATGCACTTGACATGCAAAGATCACCTTAAATTTTCAATTTTGTGTCTAAAAGATTTGTGAATCTTAAAGATATTAGGGTAGGCCAGAGACCTATTATCGACCGAACCATGAAAATTTAACTATTGAACTACTTAAGATATATATTATATCGACCAAAAGGTTGAAAATTTAAATTCCCACCACCACATGTTGAATTTTAAAAAAAAATTGAAAGTTTGAGGTCTAAACTTTTATCTAATCTTAAAGTTATAAAAATTTAGTCTTTAAATTTTAATATATACTATTGTTTTAATTATATCTCAAAATTTTGAAATTTGAGATTTTGTTGTGGAGGTGAGGATTTGAACAAATATTTTTTTAATCAGGAATACATGTCTTAAATAGTTGAGTTGTGCTAGATTAACACACTTCATGAGATTTTAATGCTAGGTAATTTTTGTCATTAACTAAATAATCTGACATGTCATTTTGCTTTATTTAGAAATAAATAAAATAACTAGTTGAATGAAATTAAATTGTGTGGTCTATGAAAAGGAATTTGATAGGCTAGCTTAAATATATATATATATATATATATATATATATATATATATGTTAGATGTTCCACTTGATAATTGGGTTTTTGGTTATTTTTAGTAAAATAAATGTATTGCTAATTTATTAATAGAAGATTAGGTGAAATTGAAAATGTCAAAAGTCTTTGTTCATTTTTTTTCTATGTGGAACTAGACAACATTATTCTTCGATTAGTCAAAATCTAAACACACTCGACTCCACACATCCTCTATTTGAATATTAAAGTCATGCTCGTTCTAGTTCACAATTCATAATGAACATTCATCTTAAAATATTAAAACATAATTAAATTTAGAGATATCAAATAATGACTCCACAGATTCATTAGAAGCTCATCCATTAATTACCTGGTTTGTTCTATTTCTTGACAAACCATAAGACATTTTCTCGTATTAATAATGAAGACGTGATATTTGAGAAAGTTTATTAGATCTCGTACAAAAAATAATTCCCAACTTCGCACGTTCCAGAAGTTTTGCATTTAAGTTACTTTTCAAGAATTAACATGAATATAGTTCAACTTTTACTGATATGCATCTTGCAAATTTTAAGTTAGTTTTTCATTAGGGATGATTTTTGCTAAAAGTTATTAACTCTTTTTCTTGAGTGTTTGTTATTCTAAAGTTGAGTTGGCATATTTATTAAATCATTCACCTTACCTTTTCTTTTTGAAACTTTAACTACCAATATTTATGCTTCAAAAAAAGCAAACTCTCCTTAATTATTTAGTGGTTATTGTTCACTATTTCCGTTGCTTTGTTTTTATGTTATTAATCGACCATTGTGCACACCTCGTAAGAGGTGTTTTATCTTCTTGAATTATGTTCAGATTGACCATCTCGACTATTCTTAGCATCTACTTTGCAATAGTATTTTTCAATTTCTTTTACGAGTACCTTTTTAAATTTTATTAATTTGTTTTACACTTTCACCACTCAAATAATAATAATAATAATAAAAAGGTTACGAGGAGTGTTATGTTAATATTAACATAATTTTAGATAAAATTATATATATTTACCAATTTTCATTGCCAACGTTTAAAAGATATATATTTAAAATGTAAAGGTTTATAATTTATTAATATAAGGGTAAAATTAAAATTAAGATAGATGAGTTAATCTTAATTTTAAACTTTCAACATCATATATTTAAATCTTGAATTTGTATAAGTGTGGCAATTAATACCTTCTTAAGATGAAATTTAAGTGCACTAAAAAAATGAAATTTAAAAGACCCATGAATAAATAATATAAAATTTAAGTAACAAAACACTCTAGTTAACTTAAGATACAAAAGTGAGGCACATGGCCAAATGTTACAATTTTAGAAGGCTAATATTTTTCTTATAATATTATTATCTATTTATTTTTAGTTTTTAATTATAAATATAATTTAGAATAATATAAAATATAATATATATAATTCTTAAAAAAAACATTCAATTAAATGTAAATATTTTTAGAATACCCATAATCAATACGCCCCATAATTCCCTCGATTTTAATTGGTTACCATTAAAATGGGTTTACTTTTATTTTTTTTCCAATTAAAAGAGTTCTCTTAAAAAAGGTCTACCATAAATATATGGTATGGATTATATTAATTTCGACTTAACTCTCATTCTCTTTCAACTTTTCATCTTCCTAACTTGTGTGTCACAATTTCAAGTGTGATTATCAATGGTTAGAGTATCATTTATTTTATTTTATTTTTTTAAACGTAGGTTTGCTTACTTTATTAATATAGATTATTGATATGTCTACAAAGAAAATAGGAATTTGGATATAAAAACTTAGTAAGAGAAAAAGAATAGAAAAACTGATCATCGAATCTCAAAAAGTTGCTCTCACTAAATCTTTTATTGGAATTAAAAGTAATAAACTAGACGAATCAAAAGACGAAAAAAAGGCGGATAATAATATATTTGAAATTGAAAATGAAGTCCTAATATGAGCTTAGCTCCGTGGCAATTGAAGTCTATCTTTGATCAAGAGATCGTGAATTCGATAATTTTAATTATAAAAAAAATAGAAATATATAAAAAGAACTTTTTTTTTTTTTTTTAATTTTGCCTAAGATCCTATAGAGACTAAATTAGTAAACGTTTAGATGGTGATAATTAATCACAAAGAAGAGTGGAAGTGCAACACTTAATGAAAGCTAGTAAACGTTTAAAATCAAAGTTGAAGTGAAACTTCCACCAAAATATGAATAAAAAACCAAAAGAAAAGTGATAAGGAAAGCACACAAACATCAAAATTTTTAAAAAGAAAATGGGGTGTGTTTGCAGAAACAGTCAAGACCAATCACTTCGAACTTCAAAAATACACACACATGTCTCTCACTTCATAATGGAATAAAGAAAAATTTAATAAAAAAAGAGTGACCCCTCAATTTCCAAGTACCACAGTCGAGTCGCTGGTCCATTTGCTTAAGTGGATACGGCATCTAATCTAAAGATCTCAAAAAATTATGATCCAAAACAAAAACCCCAACCCATCTAAACAAAATCAGATCTTTTTTCCTCTGCAGAAAGATAAAGAGAAATATATTGGTGAGAATCTATGCTATGCCCTCCAAGTGTTCGATGAATTGCCCCTGAGAACTGCCCCCCGCCCACCGCCGTACGCAGCAGCAGGCGGAAATCCCGATTACCCAAAACCAGAACTAGGGGAACGAACAACGAAACAACTTCCAACTTAGAACTTAGAATTGGGTGTGTTTTTTTCTATGGTGGAGTTGGGGGGTTTGATTTTTCTCTTTCTTTTCGTTTGTTTTGTTGTCTGTGGCCTACTGGGAATAAATAATTTCCCCCAAAAGGTGATGAAGTGAACCAGACTTTGGGGCTGTGGGGATTTGATTTCCCTTTTTTATTAATTTCCCACAGAGAAAAAGGCAGGCCTCGCAGTGGCCGTCGCCCTTGATCTCTGTTTTCTCAATAAATAGGGGTTTCGCCTTCGCATGGTGGCCGGCGATGCCGACGCCGGTGAGCGCCGCGAGGCAATGCTTGACGGACGAGGCCGCCAGGGCCTTAGACGACGCCGTTTCCGTCGCCCGCCGCCGCTGCCACGCCCAGACCACCTCCCTCCACGCCGTCTCCGCCTTGCTCTCCCTCCCCTCCTCCGCCCTCCGCGACGCCTGCTCACGCGCCCGCAGCTGCGCCTACCCTCCACGCCTCCAGTTCCGCGCCCTCGACCTCTCCGTCGGCGTCTCCCTCGACCGCCTCCCCTCCGGCAAGCCCTCCGACGAGCCCCCCGTCTCCAATTCCCTCATGGCCGCCATCAAACGCTCCCAGGCCAACCAGCGCCGCCACCCCGACAGCTTCCACCTCCACCAGATTCACACCCATCACCAAACCCCTTCCATTCTCAAAGTCGAGCTCAAGTATTTTATCATCTCCATTCTCGATGATCCGATTGTCAGCAGGGTTTTCGCCGAGGCCGGATTTGGGAGCTGCGATATCAAATTGGCCATAATGCACCCTCCTCTCTCCCACCAGCCCTCCCGATTCTCCCGCTCCCGCTGCCCCCCGATTTTCCTCTGCAACCTCCCAGATTCCGACCCCTCTCACCGCAGTTTCACTTTCCCCTTCTCCAGCGGCGGCGACGACGCCAATTCCAGGCGAATCGCCGAGGTTTTAGCCAAGAAAACAGGGAGAAATCCTTTGCTGATCGGCGTCTACGCTGCCGATGCTCTCCGGAGCTTTACCGATTGCGTGCAGAGATGCATATCGGACGTGCTTCCGGTGGAGATTTCTGGGTTGCGTGTAATCTGCATCGGGAAGGAGATTTCTGAATTTGTGATCGGAAATGGGAGCAGGGAGAAGATGGAGTTGAAATTTGAGGAGGTATTTGGGATGGTTCAGAGCTGCTCTGGGCCGGGTATGATTGTGAATTATGGGGAATTGAGTGGTTTGATCAGTGAAGAAGAAGAAGAAGGAGAAGGAGATGAAGTTACTAATGGTCTGAGTTTTGTGGTATCTCAACTGACGGATTTGTTGAAACTTTACAGTGGGAAATTGTGGCTGATTGGAGCTGCAGGGAACTACGAGATGTACGAGAAGTTCGTGGCTCGGTTTCCTGCCATTGAAAAGGATTGGGATCTTCATCTTCTTCCCATTACTTCCAAGTCTCCGGTTGATGCGTTTGGGGCTAAATCCAGGTGCCTTTATTAGCTTTTTATTTATAGTTTCTGGTCTAAACTGGGCAGGTCCATTTTTTAATATTACTTTAGCTGATAGAAATGATTGAAACTGAGCTTTTTTCTGTTGCCTTCTTTTTGCCGTTTCTGCATTTTTTTAATCTGCTTGAAATGAAATGAGGAAGAGGAACAAGAAGAAAGAAGAAGAAGAAGAAGAAGAAGAAGAACCATCTTTTTTTTCTCTCTTTCTCTCTGTTCTTCTGATCTCTGCTGTGTATTTTCTTTGAGATTGAGAATTGTTTATTGAAACATTGTTAGTATAATAAGGGTTTCTGCTGTTTACTGGAATGGGTATGAGCCTTGGGGTTCGGTTAAAATTGGAGAGTGAACTGGGGAGAGAGAAAAGGGGGGGTTATTAACAATGTTCTCGGTTCTCGTTTCTCATTTCTTGTATTTTACTTTTGTAATTGGTTTCTTTTAGAAAAATGTGCTGCTGGGTGATTGTTTATTGATTCTCGTTCGTCGAAAAAAGAAATAGAAATATGTTTGGCAACCGACTTTCTTTCTTGTTTCTTTTGCAATTCAAATTTATGAACTGAAGTTGTACTTGAGAAATAAAATATTCATAATGATTTTGTTATACTAATTTTGGAATGTTAGCATACGTTTCTTTTTTGAGAAAAATTGAAAACAACAAACCAGAAAGAATTAATTGAATGGAACAGGACACTGATGAAATGACTTGAATAGTTTTGAAACACGAACGCTTTAGTTTGGTAATGTCTACTGTTCGATCCTTGTTCGACACTTATAGAACACTTGAATTCTGTTGATACATATTTTTTTGTTTGGTCTGAAAAAGTTGATGAAAATACAGACAAGATATTTTTTCGAGCATATAATTACATGCACATAATTGGTTTTAAATTGTCATTTTTACAAGATGGTGAATCATTTGGAAACTTATTCGATATCTTCTCGAGATGTCGCTAGAGAATTTTGATAGAATCATGTTTTGAACGTTGTTCCATGTATGATGGATCTCACAGTTCATGCTTATAATTTTGCAGCTTTATGGGATCGTTTGTTCCATTTGGTGGATTTTTCCCTCCGCAATCCAAGTTTTCGAGTCAATTAAGCAGCCCGAATCAGTCTTTTACTCGCTGTCGTCAATGCAACGAAAAATATGAGCAAGAAGTTGCTGCTATATGGAAGCCAGGATCTGCTTCTGTCACAGGTCGTCACTCCGAAAGCTCATTGCATTTGCCAATGGCTGAACTTGATGAAAAAAGCAAGGAATTTGACGTGTATAAGGTGTGTAACTCTTTCGAAGTCGATTTCTTTGACATCTCTAGTGTCGTGGATTTACTGCCCGAGTAATTATGTTTTTATGAACTTCTTGATCCAGTGCAGACCCGAGATGACAGAAGTACATTGAGCAACAAGGTAATTGGACTACAAAAGAAGTGGAACGAAATCTGCCGACTTCATCAGAGGCAACTGTTTACAAAACTTGATATTTCCCAGAGCAGGCACGGGATTTCGTTTGAGTCGACTCGATTTGCTTTAGATCACGAACGAAGTGGTAAAGAACCATCATCTGTAACTGGGGAAAGATCTGTACTTGTAAATCCGTGCTTATCTAGAGACTCAAAGCAGGGCAGTCAGGTATCAGAAACTTTCAACTCTCACAACGATAATTTTCAACCAAAAATTGTAACCGGAGCCTCTCAGGGTATCGAGACCGAGAGTCTTCGATTTTTCTCAAAGACTGTTCCTAAACCAAAAGAGTGTCTCCACTCTGATGCATTATTACCTTCACCCCACATCTCTGTTACTACTGATTTGGGTTTGGGGACATTATATGGATCAGCCAGTGAGAACAAGAGAAAAGTTTCAGAATTAGAAAGTCAGAAAGTTTGCATTCAACACTTAACAGGCTCCAATCCAGCACAGTTTAGTAGGCCGACGAACAATAATCCGAGCCATTCCCCCGGTTTCTCTGATCTGAATGCTGGAAAGCCGCTCGATATAAGAGAATTCAAGTCACTCTGGAATGCACTGAATGAAAAAGTTAGCTGGCAAGGTAAAGCCACAAGTTCTGTTGTTGAAACCATTCTTCAATGTCGAACTGGTGGTGGAAGGCGCCGTAGCTCGAATTCCAGGGGAGATATTTGGCTAACGTTCCTTGGACCTGATTTAATTGGAAAGCGAAAAATTTCCGTAGCTCTTGCTGAGTTGATGTTTGGCAGTAGGGAGAATCTAATCTCGGTCGATTTTGGCTCACAGGATAGAGGTCGCCGACCGAACTCACTCTTTGACTGCAAAGGTTTAGGTGGTTATGATGAGAGGTTTCGAGGAACAACAGTTGTTGATTATGTTGCTGGGGAGTTGAGCAAGAAGCCATCCTCAGTTGTCCTCCTTGAGAATGTAGACAGGGCCGATATTCGGGCCAAGAGTTGCTTGTCCCAGGCGATCATGACTGGGAAATTTCCCGATTTACACGGGAGACAAATTACCATACATAATACAATCTTTGTAACGACGTGGACGAACAAAAAGGGTGGGAAAACTTCCAATGCTGTTGATGAACAGAGTGAATTTTCCGAGGAGCGAATACTCACAGCCAAAAGTTGTCAAATGCAAATACAGGTAGGAGGTTTTACCAGCAATGTCAGTGAACTCAACAACATGAATGTTAGGATTACAACCGCCCGAGGAAGCTCGAGCCTCTCGTTCTTGAAGAAGAGGAAACTTGCAATCTCCACGGAGTCCACAGACCGGGAAACCAACTCAGAGATGCAGAAGAAGGCATCATCATCATCATCAATGTCCTACCTAGACTTAAATCTACCAGTAGAAGAGGTCGAAACCAGCGACTGCGACAGCGACTCAATCTCCGAGGGCTCAGAGACATGGCTAGACGAGTTCCTCGAACAAGTAGACGAGAAGGTTGTCTTCAAACCGTACGACTTCGACGAGGCAGCAGAGAAGGTAGTGAAGGAAATAAACTCGCAGCTGAGAAGGGTGTTCGGGAACGAAGTCGTGCTGGAGATCGAGTACAAGATCATGGTCCAAATGCTGGCAGCAAACTGGGTAGCAGAGAAGAAGAGGGGGATGGAAGAATGGGTGGAGCTGGTTCTCCATAGAAGCTTTGTGGAAGCAAAGGAGAAGTATGAGATAAGTTGTGGAACTGTGATAAAGCTGGTTTGTAGAGAAGGAGGGGCAGGGGAAGAAGCAGAGGCAGGTCCCATTTTTCTTCCTGCTACAATCAAAATCAACTAAAAATTTTGGAGCCTTTTTTTGTTGGAATGTAAATTGTTATTATTATATTTGTATAATGTATGTAGTTGTAGGATTTTCATAGTCTTTCTGGAGTTTGAAAAAAAAAGGGGGTTTTTGGCTAATGATCTTCTTAAATTTTTGGGCAATCCAATCATCTTTGTTTTCTTTTGTATAGTTTTTTATTTTTATTTCTTGAAACTTTGCAGTGATGTTTCTCAACATTATTTTCTCTTCCGTCACAGATTTCTCTGAATACTTGAACTTAACTAAATATATTTATAAATTAATCGTGCCACCCAATCAATCCGGCCGAATATAAATTGTTGTGTAGTCTATTTTTAACCTCTTAATTACACGTGTCATAGGTAAATTACCAATTTGACCATAGTGATATATTTTTTTTAAAATTTGGGTTAGATTATAGAATGAAATCCCTTATTCTCCCTCTCTCAAACCGTAGTCTCTCTTCTCTCCCTCCTCTTGAGGAAACCCAATGGCATACTTTCTTTATCTCTCTCTCCTTCTCTCCCTCCCTCCACGGGAAGAAAGCAAAAATGGCAACGGAGAAGGCGAAAGCAGCAGCCTTCCTAGCATCGTCGTCCGATGTCCCTATCGGTCACATTGCTGTCGTCGGAATTTCCTTGGTGGTGTTAGGGTGGTAGGCAACAACGAGGGGGTGGACGAGACTGAGAGCCATTAGTTGAGTGGTGTTGGGTTGGGCGAGTGCGATGAGGCAACCCAATTCAGGTGAGAGTGAATAAACTGTCGAAAATTGAAAGGCCATGAGGGATAGGGATGGGAACCTGACCCATTTGGTTCCTCCCGTTTCTCCAAGCAGAGAAGCTCAAGAGAGAAGACCAATGGACATGAAATCCAGCAGGATCGACAAAACACAATTTTTGGAACTGACAAGGTAAGACAGTGTCAAAACCCCACCAGCTACAGCTACGACTTCTGTCTTTTCTACCCAAGCCCAACTTGGTATCTAGAGGCGCTACGACAAAGACACTCGAAAGAACCACCGATTTTTAGACGAATCTAGACTTTACTATATGAATTTGCTGATGAGAAATTAATGTCCCTGTATAATTTCTCTTTCCACAAAAATATCCAAACACATTCCACAATATGCAAATAAGGAAGAAACTGTAAAACACAAAATAATACGACACACCAAAATTATACTGGATCACCCCAACAATTTATGGGCTACGTCCAATAGCACTCAAATATCTCCCCACATATTCACTCTCTAGAGGTCCCAACAAAAACCCTCTAACTTTTAAGTATTATAACACACTATACTTAGGTAAATGAATGAAAAACACTCACAAAATCCATCGGATAAATAATCCTTTTCAACACTACCTACAACCACTCAAGTCTCTTTTAACTTTAACATAAAAGACTCTATTTATAAGAGGCCAAATATAGTAATATTGTAATGCTTATAAGACAATAATATCTACTTCTGGTAGGAATTGGTAATAATGTTGAAAATCATTTTCTTTATAGGACATGTGTTTTTTGTTTTGGCTCCATAATTCCAACACCCACCACCTACAACTACGACTTTTGTCGTTTTTTACCCAAATCCAACTTGGTCTCTAGAGGTGTTATGACAAAAACACCTGAAAGAACCGCAAGTTTTTAAACGAATCTAGACTTTACCGTATGGATTTGTTGATAACAAATCAATACTACATATACTATATTTCTAGTTAATATACGTTGAATATATGCAACATATACCCTAGAAATATTACTTCAATAATACTGTTTAATATGAAGTTGCTTATATGGATTATATTTTGTTTAATATGAAGTTGCTTATATAGATTATATTTTGGGTATATGCTGCATAAAATCTGTAATGTTAAATCATACTTAATTTTGTAGACATTATATAGTGTTATGAATGACATTTTGTTAAGGAAAGTTCTTCAAAACATAAAGAAAGGTTCCACCAATATGTCATACTATTTGACGTTTATGAAGCAAATTTTTGAGAATTTAAATCTTGCAGGAGAACTGGTCACTTTAAATTATTTGATGTCTTGTGTTTTGTCAGGTTTGGAGGCTGAATATATACCAATAGTTTGTGAAATTAAAGTTAAAGATTATATCTCTTGACAAGAACTCCATGCAACTCTACCAACTATAGAGAATACTCTTGTGAAGTTGAATGTTGTTAATCTCAATGTTAATGTGGATGGAACTGCCAATTATGTCAGAATCAATTGGGAATAAGTCCCAAACCCAACAATAAAACAAGAATGGGAGAATGAAAGAGGGAGAGGATGAGGGAGGAATAGTGGTTACAGAAACTCTCCCTCAAAGAAAACTTGTCAGTTGTGTGGCAAGTATGGTCACACTGCTCTATTGTTGTGCCTTTGCTTAATATTCAGAGGGTAAGTGCAAGTGTACACTAGTTTGTCTCCATATGGACTAGTTTTCTTTTAAAATTGATTTTGTATATTGCTTAAATGAAAAAAGTGGTGAAATTGTTAGGAACACGATTTTAAAACACAAAGATTAAAATGTCAACCCCCTACTAAAATTCAGTTCTAAAAAGATGAACTACACCTACCAAATATGTCCGTAATTATGCTCAATTTATGCAAACTGGTTCAACTCCTATTTCATACCGCTTCTGGTTTGTTTAGAAGCTTAAGCTAGCGTTTACATATGTCTATGAAACTCTAGAATCCTAAATAAATGAAATTTCAACTTACGTTTAACGGGTAAGAGAGCCTATGTCTACGATCTTGTTTTAGTTCTTATTTCTAAATAACTTTCCGTTTTACCTTGATGATATCCGTTTGACTCAAACCTTTTCACAATTAAATTCAAACTAATGTGATTTAACAAGTGGCCAACAAGAAAATCAACCGGATAAATTGTATGAATCAAGATAAGCAAAGAGGTGTAATACGCCATGCTCACTGATAGATGTAATTTAAAATAAATGAATTAAATCATTCGTAGGAGGGTTGAAGAAATAATTTAACTACTCATGGAATAAAAGAATTGAAATAATGCATTTTCATTGAAGTTGGAAAGAAAGTACAAAATTAGAACAAATATAATTGAAATAAACTAAACAAATAATAATTGCAGAAAAATTAATTAAAGAACAAAACTTAAATCCTAGACAAAAACTCAAAAACTAAAGTTGATAACAAAGTAGAAAGTAAGAACAAAAGCATGGAAATGAAGTGTGTTGAGATGATCTTGAGAGCTCAATTTATAGGCTTGGGAGGTAACAAAGTGTTGAGAATTCCATGGGAAGTTGGTAACCACCAGTTGTTGTAGAGATCTTAGGAAAGGAGACCAAATATTGGACCAATTACTTGGTAAAAGTGGTTATTCACGTTTTGATAATCTAGATATCGAATGTGGTTGAAGCATTGTGAAGCTGAATCTTTCAAAATAAGGTGGCTGGTGCATTGCTCTAGTAAGCTGCCAACAAAATAAATATATTTACACAAATTAGCCTTCACTTACTGATAACTAAATGACTGCATCCTTAAATATCAAATTTTTTGCTAAGATAGATGCATGATCATACACTTTTCATCATCCTAAATAATCCTCAACTAAGCATGCAAATCTATTCTTTTAAGCCTTTAATCAAGGCTTATGAGTATGTTTCAAAGGGTTCAACCATGAGTTCACAAGAGTGCATGCTAGTGGTAGTCTTATATTGCAATTTGTTCTAAGCATCGAGGTTGGAAGTTGACACGCAAGATGATGTGCAACAAAATTACCCTTTGTGTTGATGAAGCTATAGTGAGCAGCCAAAACACGTTTGAAATTTGAGCGTATAGTGTCACAATCGCACCTTTTCAAAGCAGCTCGAGCGATTGTGCGGCACTTGCTCTAGCTCAAACGAGCAAGTCAGCCGGGAAAAACTGTAAGTTGGGGACAATCTCGGTCGTGGGTCTAGCCTCCGCTCACGTTTTAGGAGAAAATTGGTTTTAGAAAACGTGAGAGAGAAAAACAGTTGAAAACATCTTTAAAACAAGCATTGTAGACATTGGATGCAAGAAAGCTTTGATTGCAAGAAAGTATACAACACTTGGTCGGGGGGAGGTTTGATGACTACTTGGTCTCCCCCCTAAGGTACATTATAAGGCATTTTTGGTGTGGCAGGTGTAGACGTCCTAAGTGGCAAGGAGTCACTCGGTGGCCTACAGGGCCCGTGTGAACTCCGATTGGCTTGAAATTTGGCGTGCTTACATATCTTACTAATACACACCTAGTTCCAAAGCCGCTCGGCCAACTTCCACCTACAACCCCAAAAACCCGATACAAGAAAATTACACTAGAAAGCTTTAAAGACATGAAAGGAAAGCGAGTGGTGATGATGGTTTGGACATGCGGCCATGGGTAACACACCCTGGACAAGCATGCCCACAACATTCTCCCCCACTTAAACGGTTGACGTCCCTGTCAACTGCTACAGCTTGAAGTCCTCGATCTTCGTCTTCCAGGCTTCAAGGTCTTCTTCTCGTTCCCAACTGGTCTCTGCATCAGGTAGGTCCTTCCATTTGACAAGGAATTCTCGAACTTTTCGAACGGGTCTCCCCACCTTTCTGGTTCTCTCTGCAAGGATCTCTTCTGCTTCTTTGTCTTCCTTCCGTTTGAAGTCGATGGCAGGCCGCACAACAGCATTACATTCGTCATCCTCGAGGTCGGGGTGGTAAGGTTTTAAATTGCTCACATGGATCACCGGGTGAATCTTCATCCAAGCTGGTAACACCACCTTATACGAGACACTCCCCACCTTCTTAACGACTTCCACGGGTCCCTCGTACTTTCTCACGAGTCTCTGGTCTTTGCGTCCTCGGAAACGAATCTGCTCTGACCTCAGCTTGATAAAAACTTTGTCGCCTACTCGAAATTCGAGAGGGCGTCTCTTGCGGTCGGCCCATTTCTTCATATGCTTGGAAGCTTTCTCCAAATATGCTCGAGCAATTTCTTTCGTCTGCTTCCATTCCTTTGTGAAGTTGTGGGCTTGAGGACTTTTCCCCGCATACGGGTGGTCAAGAATATGTGGCATAGACGGCTGTCTTCCGCACACAATCTCAAAGGGGCTCTTTCCTGTTGAAGAACTTGTCTGGCCGTTAAAACAGAATTGAGCCACATCTAACAGCTGGACCCAGTTCTTTTGTCTGGCATCGATGAAGTGACGCAGGTATTCCTCAAGCATGCTGTTGAATCTCTTTGTCTGACCATTAGTCTGTGGGTGATAACTCGAGGAAATGTTCAAGCTTGAACCCAGAATAGAAAAAAGTTCCGTCCAGAAGGTTCCTGTAAATCGGCCATCCCTGTCGCTAACGATGCTCGTCGGAACTCCCCATAGCTTTACTATATGTTTAAAGAACAGCTGCGCCGTCAGCTCGGCAGAACACGTCTTGGGAGTCGGAATGAAAGTTGCATATTTGGAAAATCGATCAATAACGACAAGAATGGCTTCATGTTCTCCTACCTTGGGCAAGTGAGAGATGAAGTCGAGCGACACACTCTCCCATGGTCTCGTAGGAGTTGGTAGGGGTTCAAGCAACCCTGCTATTTTAGTCCTTTCTACCTTATCTTGCTGACAGATAAGACAGGTCTTCGTGTATTGCATCACATCTTCCCGCATATTTGGCCAAAAGTACCCCTTTTTCAGCAAGGCGCAAGTCCGTTGCCACCCCGGGTGACCAGCCCATAGAGTATCGTGACACTCATGTAGGAGCTTCTTTCTCAGGTCTCCCATTCTTGGCACGTACAGTCTGTTTCCTCTTGTAAATAATAGGTCCCCTTCAACCCAGAACTGGCGGGTCTTCCCGGTCTTAGCCAGCTCGACCACAGATCGGGCGGAGGGGTCTCTTTGAAGATATTCTCTAATGAGGTCACGGATCGACCCGTCCACTTTGCTGGCGTGAATGTGGGCTAACATGCACATGGCCGCATGTTCTCCTTTACGGCTAAGAGCGTCGGCAGCTTGGTTGGACTTTCCTGCCTTGTGTTCGAACTTAAAATCAAACTCGGCTAACAATTCCTGCCACCTGGCCTATTTGGATGTTAGCTTAGGCTGATTGAAGAAGTGGCAGATTGCACTGTTGTCCGTCTTTACCACAAAATATGAGCCCAACAAGTACTGCCTCCAAGACCTGAGGCAGTGAACGACTGCTAGCATTTCTTTCTCTGATACGGTATAACGTCGTTCCGCATTATTCAGCTTGCGACTTTCGTAAGCGATCGGGTGACCGTCTTGGAGAAGGACACCACCTAAAGCGTAGTCTGAAGCGTCCGTTTCTACTTCAAACGGCTTCGTCACGTCGGCTAGCCCAAGTACTGGGCCTTTCATCATGGCCGCCTTTAGATCTTCGAAGGCGTCCTGACTTTCCTTCGACCACATCCAGGTCATTCCTTTCTTCAGTAACTCTGTCATTGGGGTGGCTCTCCTTGAGAATCCTTCGATAAATCGTCGGTAGTAGTTGGCCAACCCTAAGAAGGAGCGCAACTCGGTCACAGAGGTAGGGACTCTCCATTCTTGGATCGCCTTTACCTTATCTGTGTCCATACCGATCTGCCCTTGTTCGATCACGTGGCCAAGGAACGTGATCCACTTTTGTGCGAACGCACACTTTTCCTTCTTTACGTATAGCTGATTCTGCCTTAGTTTGTCGAAGACCAACCTGAGATGGATCTGGTGTTCTTTCAGCGTCGGACTGTATACCACTATATCGTCTAGATAGACTACCACAAACTGATCGAGATATTCGTGAAAGACCTGATTCATCATAGTACAGAACGTGGCAGGGGCATTCGTTAATCCAAAAGGCATCACGAGGAATTCAAAAGCCCCATACCTCGTCACACAAGTAGTTTTAGGCTCGTCACCTTCTGCAATACGCACTTGGTAGTAGCCCGACCTGAGATCCAATTTCGTGAAGTATTTAGCTCCGTGTAATTGATCAAACGGGTCGGTTATGATTGGGAGGGGATACTTGTTGCGAACCGTGACTTTGTTGAGGGCTCTATAGTCAATGCACAGACGCAACGTCCCATCCTTCTTTTTCTGAAACAGCACAGGGGCTCCGAAGGGAGCTTTAGCTGGGCGGATGAACCCAGCGTTTAACAACTCATCTAGCTGCTTTCGGAGTTCGGCTAACTCCGGTGGAGCTATCCGGTAAGCATTCTTTGCTGGAGGTTTAGCTCCTGGAATGAGCTCGATTTCGTGGTCAATCCCTCGTCGAGGAGGTAAGGTCTTCGGTAAACTATCTGGCATTATGTCAACATACTCTCTCATGACAACTTGAATTTTAGGTGGGACATCTCTTGTCTCCACCGGCTGTTCGACCATCGGAATGGCCATAAAGGTAGGTTCCTCCCGGTTGAGGCCCTTCTTCAACTGTAACGCGGATATCATCCTTATGCCACCAGGTTGTTTGATGCTAGCTGTGACCACAGTGGGACTATTACTAGTGACAATCATACACTTGGCCAGAGGCATCGGTATGACTTTATGTTCGATGAGGAACTCCATCCCCAGTACAACGTCGAAGTCGTCCATGCGAACTACTACGAAATCGACACTGCCTGTCCACGTCCCTAATTTCAACGTCACTCTTTTAGAAACTCCCACAATGGGTAGAGCTTCGGAGTTGACGGCCTTCATCTTACCCGTATCCTTCTCAATAGTCAATTTCAGTCGGCAGGCTTCCTGTTCTGATATGAAGTTGTGGGTTGCACCCGAATCCACCATGGTGCTCTTTGCAGGGTTACAATTGATCGTAGCATCTACGAACATAAGCCCCTTTTCGGACGTTCCTTTGGGTCCATTGACCCTCTTTTGAATGGCAGATAGGAATTTTAACGCCTCCATTCTAGGTGTTTCTTCGTCTTCTTCCTTCTCACAATCCGTTCCAACTTCAGGTTCATTGCACGACTGAACGGATGCTTGAAGGGCAGTAAGGGCAACTCGGTGTGGGCATTCAGCTACCCGGTGGGGACCTTTGCACAAGAAGCATGATATCGGCCTTTGAGCGTTTTGACTTTGTGGATAGGGTCCTAGGGAAGGACCGGGATTCGGGCCTTGAGGTCTCTTGTCAGCTCCCCCACTCTTTGGGGTAAAGGGTTTGAACGTCTTGTTTCCCCCAGTGGGGTTTGTAGCATTCTTTTTTGGGTGGGATGGTTCACTGCTATAGTCTAGCAATCTTTCGGCAGAGGCCATGGCGGTGGCAAGGTCTTGTACCCTTTGTTCATAAAGCTTGGTTCGGGCCCACGGTTTCAATCCTTCGATAAAGACGAACACCTTGTCTTTCTCTGACATGTCGCGAATATCCAGCATCACGGCAGAGAATTGTTTCACGTAGTCCCGGATTGTTCCAGTGTGTCGGAGTTCACGTAGCTTCCTTCTAGCCATGAACTCGACATTGTCGGGGAAGAACTGACCCCTCAATTCTTTCTTCAGATCATCCCAGCTATTGATCGTGCATCGACCATTCTGAATGTCGTTGACTTTAGATCTCCACCACAGCTTTGCATCATCAGTAAGATGCATGGTGGCCAAAGTCACTTTCATCTCTTCTGACGTTGTCCCCGTCGCCTTGAAGTACTGTTCTACGTCGAACAGGAAGTTCTCGAGATCTTTTGCGTCTCTATTGCCATTGAATGGTTTGGGCTCTGGGACCTTCAACTTGTTGAACCCCATGTTCGCTTGGTTGGGAGCCTGATTTCCCACGGCTCGCATGGTTAGGTTCACTCTAGTGCTTATTTCAGTCATCTCAGCTCGAAGGGTGTCGATGGTTACTTTGAAGTCTTCTGTCATTTCGTTAAACAATTGCATCATTGCCGAATGCGAGTTGTTTAACTCTCCCATACGTACCTCTATCTGTGTGTTTGGGTTCGTGGAACTATCTCCACGTTCGAAGCTACCAGGACGCGTAGCTTTGCTTTCTAGGGTCTCAACCCTCATGGCTATATCTTGTATCGGCAACCCGTCTACACGGGCATTCACTGCGTCTATTTCTCCAAACTTCTCGGAGAATTCATCAACTCGCACCTCCAGCAGACGGAGGGAATCTGGGACTTCTCTTAGGTAGAGAAGTTGTTCTTCTATCTCTACCAGTCGATCGACGTGCGACTTGCTCAGTTGTTCGACATGGTTCCGGACTTTTTCGGGTCGAGGAGCTAACCAAGCTCTGATACCACTTGTCACAATCGCACCTTTTCAAAGCAGCTCGAGCGATTGTGCCGCACTTGCTCTAGCTCAAACGAGCAAGTCAGCCGGGAAAAACTGTAAGTTGCGGACAATCTCGGTCGTGGGTCTAGCCTCCGCTCACGTTTTAGGAGAAAATTGGTTTTAGAAAACGTGAGAGAGAAAAACAGTTGAAAACATCTTTAAAACAAGCATTGTAGACATTGGATGCAAGAAAGCTTTGATTGCAAGAAAGTATACAACACTTGGTCGGGGGGAGGTTTGATGACTACTTGGTCCCCCCCTAAGGTACATTATAAGGCATTTTTGGTGTGGCAGGTGTAGACGTCCTAAGTGGCAAGGAGTCACTCGGTGGCCTACAGGGCCCGTGTGAACTCCGATTGGCTTGAAATTTGGCGTGCTTACATATCTTACTAATACACACCTAGTTCCAAAGCCGCTCGGCCAACTTCCACCTACAACCCCAAAAACCCGATACAAGAAAATTACACTAGAAAGCTTTAAAGACATGAAAGGAAAGCGAGTGGTGAGGATGGTTTGGACATGCGGCCATGGGTAACACACCCTGGACAAGCATGCCCACAGCATATAGCACCCATCTCAGATTCATGCTCAAAATTCTTACCCAGCAAGTGAAACGAAGACCCACCTCAAGCGCCAAGCTCATTCCTTTGATGGTTTCCAAACTTTCTGCCGTATGGAATCAGAAATAGCTAAGAAGCACGGACACGGACACGACAAGACACGGCGATACGTCAATTCCTAAAAACTTAGGACACGGACACGTTGGGGACACGTTTAATTTTTTTTAATATTTTTTTAGGATATATATAAATTTCACACAAAAAATGCTAAATACAATAAATGCATAAATATGAAGCCAATTACATCCAATGATCCAATGTTCAACAAAAGTTACAAAAACAATGTCCCAAATGACCAATACAGTGACAACAAAGTTCCAAAGTTCTAAAGCTATCATTTCAACCTTTCAAGTCTCCATATCATCCTTGTCAGCGTGATCATCCTCGTCAAGAATTTCAGCCTCTAAATCTGGTTCATCTAAAGACAAATTTGCTACTTCAAGCATGCCAACGTCTTCAAGAGAATCGAAACTATCTCCAGCAATATCCCATGACTTAGTCTCTCCTTGGGAATATTCTGGGGTTCTTCTTGATAAGAGACGAAGATTGCTATGGATGAATACCAAATCTTCTGTACGTTTATGTGTCATTTTATTCCTCTTGACAGAGTTAACAAAAGAGTATGTGCTCCAATTTCTTTCGCAACATGAGGGGGAAGAAGGTGTTCCAAGTAATTTAAAGGCAATTGCTTGAAGCATGGGTGCATAGACACCATAAGTTGCCCACCAACTTCTAGGATCTAATACATATCTATCCGCCATTAGAATCGTAATCTGCAAAATCTCCGGATTTTGTAGAGAAATTTGCAAATTCTGTAATCACCTTTGTACGATCCAGAGGGCTAATAAAATACCTCTTCAACAACTTCATTCTCTCCCTAGTTAATTCCACATCTTGACTCGGAGGCACACGATTAGAGTCTTCTGCAAGCCACTCTTCACTATAATACCTAAATTTAAGTTTTTACAAAAATGTTAAACTCTCATGTTAAATATAAATCATGCTAATCTCAGTAAGAATTAAATGATAGATAGTAATTAAGCAGTAAATACCTTGGATTTAGAGAATGTGCTAAACAATGTAGTGGAGTATTATTTTTGTTCCAACGATCAACAAGAATGGTGTGCACCACATCATAAAAAGATGAATTTTCGTTCGACTGCAATCCTTCATGTCTATATATGATTTTCTTCACCTTTTCGATCATCGTATCCCACATATCATATACCAAGTGCAAACAAGGCTTGTCTGTATCACAAGCTCTAATCATGTCGTATATAGGTGAAGTGAAGGAAAGAATGTAGTCGATTTTGTCCCACCATAAATCATTAAGCAATAACTCCTTTACATGTTGGGCCTTTCTCACATCATCTTCTCTATAATTTGCCCACTTGTCACTGATGACCATGGCTTGTAAGCCACCTTTAATCAATTTAAACCTCTTCAACATAACAATAATCGATGCAAAACGTGTTTCAGCCACATATAACAATTTAAGAGGTACAAATTCATTAAACATGGACAACCTCATAGAATGATTCATGATAAAATGTTTCACAACCATGACATCTCCATCAACATTAGATATCCAGCTGCATTCTCCATATGCAATTTGATTGTCTTCAACATTCTTAGCAGCACAAATGTTCTTCAGGGCAAGATTCAATGTATGTACTACACATGGTGTCCATACAATCATTGGAAATTGTCCTTCAATGAGTTGTCCTGCACCTTTGCAATTAGGAGCATTATCGGTTATCACTTACACTACATTGTCAGGACCAACTTCATTGATCACTTCTTTCATCAAATTAGCAATAAAAAACTTGTCTTTTACCTCGTCAGAACAATCTACTGCTTTCAAAAACATCGGTCTACCTTCAGAGATGGCCATAAAGTTAATTAAAGGCCTCCTTTGTGAGTCACTCCATCCATCACTCACAATGCTCACTCCTTTCAAACGCCATTCACCTTTAATTGGTATTAATAACCTCTCAATATTCGCCTTCTCTTGTTGTAAAAGACTCGTCCTCAACGAATTAAATCCCGGAGGTACATATCCGGTCAACATATGGTTCGCCGCATAACTAAAGGCACCTCTAAAGTGTGGGTTTCTAGCTAAATGAAATGGCAAGCCAGCAGAATAAAACATTCGTGCAATGAGTGCATTCAGTTGATCTCGAGATGCCTTGTTGAATGACTTCTCAATTGCACTTGGAGTGCCTTTCCTCTTTTTTGGCTCAATATTACTCGTGCCAGGAGAATTACTCACATTAACACCACCGACTGATATGAATGAAGGTGGTAAACGAACATTTTTAGGGGCTTTTCTCTCCTTCCGATTTTTCGCTTCTTCTTCCAATTTCTCCATATCCGCAATATCTGTAGGAGTAACTTTTAAACATATCCCTATTCCTTGACCACTTATCTTTAACAAGTGAGCTCTAACTCTTGTGTAAGAGCTCTTCTTGATGGCTTGACAAAAGTTGCATTGCCATGAAAAATTTCCACCCCTCTCACTCAATTTTTGAATTTTAGTTACATATTGCCAAAGAGGTTTTGAATCATCTTCAATGCTAGAAGAGGTTGTTTCTTGGGATGGATTTGAATTTGATGAAGATGCCATCCTAATGTGTAAGTACAATGAAAGAAAATGAAAATGAAATAAACAAAACTAAGTGGAGAAAGAAAATGAAAATTAAATAAACAAAACTTGGACAGAAACAAAACGTACGAAAAAAATTATTTTACCTAAGAAAAAAAGAAAAACAGAGGCAGGGGCGTTGGCGGCGGCAAGGGCGAGCGGCGGCGACGGCGGCGACAAGGGCGGGCGGCGGCAGCAAGGGCGAGCGGCGGCAAAGAAATCTGGGAGATTGTTATGGACTTATCGTGGGTTCAGGTTGGGTGGGTAGGGTATTAGGTTTTTGTTTTGTTTTTTAATTAATAATTACTAATGGCCATTGGGCCTTTCAATTTGAGCCCAGAAAACCCACAAACTTACACAGGCCGTGTCCAGGCCATGTCCAATCCGTGTCCAGTCGTGTCTCAGCCGTGTCTAATATTAAAAAAAAAATTCAGACACGCAATTTGGCGTGTCCGACACGTGTCCGGCACGTGTCCGGGCGTATCTGTGTCGGACACGTATCCGACAGATACTTCGCCCAAAAATAAGTGTCCGTGTTTCATAGAGAAATAGAATCCAAGGGGATAGTCTCTCTGAAGATTGCCTCTCCATTGTATTTTATCCTTCTATTATTCTCAAACAAAATTGTAAATATCAGTCCATCACCAGTTGTTGAATAAAAGGGGAAAATTTTGCCTGGTGCAACATAGCTGCTTCTACTTTATTACACGACCAAAAGAAATGGACTGCAACCTCCCTCCCTTCATCAAAATATCGTATTCACCCATTTTCAGGATGATGCATGATTGTGGAATCCACGCATATTTTTGTCACTCCATTTCAACCAACATTCTTGAGACAGTTATTTCCAATAAATTTCCTCCTCCATAAATATTGACCACAAACATTATTAACATATTCGAACAATTAAGTTCATGCAATTTGTAATAAAGAAAATTAATTACAAAAATTAAACAGAGAAGGGTTATAAAAAATGACAGGTTCGACAACATCGGCCTACTCCACCTCCCAAGCTTCTCTTGAGTGTTCCACCAGGAAACTTTCTCAATATATGCTCCTCCAAGGCTTAAGGGTGGATTGAATCCAATCCCAACTCTTTCCACGGTAGGAGTCAAACCGGTACAAAGACTTCTTTTTATGGAAGCAAGAAGAAACCCGATCCTTTCCACGGTTCAGGATCAAACTGTTACAATGCTCCTTTTCGAGCTCAAGAGCGACCCTTACAAATGATATGAAAATTTAAGAACAAACTTACAAACTCTCTAAAAGGGTGGATATACAAATTTTTGTTCACAAATTTGTAAGAAAAATTCTTACAAATAAAAACCCTCAATTTGACTAAGAGAAATAAAATTGGAAGCTCAAATATTTTTCAAATAAAAAATCTCTTTCAAAATAAATTACAGGAATATTGAAATTTTGGAGAGAAAAACACGAATAGATTGGAGAGAAAATTGGGAAAGAAATTGTGTTCAAATCTTGGACAAAGAAGGATGTTTAAATAGAAGCAAAATTAGTTTGAAACCAAAATCAAATTGGACCATTGGATTTTCTTGAAAAACAAATCAATGGTTGAGATTTGATTTGAAAATAAATAATTATAAAATAATAATAATAAAATATTATATATATATATATATATATATATATATATATATATAAAACTTTCAACCGCTACTTTCATTTCCTTTTTTTTTAATTATTTTTTTTAACAAGTTACTTAACGATAGCTCTCTCTCTCTCTCTCTTTTTACTTTTCCTTTTCTTTTCTTTTTCTTTCTCATTTTTTAAAGTTATCTCGCCACGTACTGCAATTTCAATGGTCTATCACTTAATTGATTTAGCCGCCACATCATCTTCTCCGTATTTTCCTTTCAATTTGTTTTTGTCATAATTTATTCGTTTAAGTTTCGATTTGGGTGATTCAAATGTCATTGGAATCATTTTTTCGAGTTCTACAGACGCTTAAAAACACTAAAATTATCAAATAACATAATTAAGTTTGTTATCATCAAAATATTAATTAATTAATTAAAATTAATTAATTTAAGATTAAGAGCAAAAAACCAACACGTATGACTTGACATTGTTGGGAAAATTACTACGTGCTACTATACGCACAACATTGGAGTTATGTAATTTCCATATTTTTCGTTGTTGACATTTTCCATTATGATCGATTAGTATTTTGTTATTTTAGGAAATTATTTCTGACACATGTATATATAATATACAGGTCATGTATATATAATATACAGGTGTAAATAATAAACTTAAGCCCATTTATTTTACATTCTCTGCTTCAATATGATATAAGAGAGAATCCTTTGATTTTTTTTTGCGTGCCCTGAGGCGCTTTCGGAAACCATGGTGGATCGTAATCCTGAAACGATTCCTCTTGTTGTCAACAGTATTCAAAATGTCGATGTCGATGAAAATGTCGATATCCCGATTTTACGGACATGTTGATGTTGATGGATATTTCGAGAAAAATAATGGAAATTGTGAAAATTGATGGAAATTTTTTGGATTAGTAAATAAAACTTGAATTGTAGCTTAATTAGCCTATAATTGATCACCTTTAACCATTAAAGGTAAGAATATGACAATTTTACTTATGAAAATTTCGATGTCGATGGAAATATCGAAAAAAGATTTTTTTCCTTTAATGAAGATTGATGGAAATTCTTTGAATATGTAAAGTAAAATATAATTGTAAACTTTTGACTACTTCTTTAGTGTTTTTCATAATAGGATTCATTTGGAAATGAGATAATTATCGATTTGGTTTCCAAACACATTTCTAAATTCTAATTAACTCGTATCTGTTTACTTTTTACCTACCTCTATTTTCACATTTAAATTTACACATTTGTCAAACACATTTTCAAATTAATCATCAATCCAACTTTCCAATCAAATTTACACCATCCAAATACCTCAACCTCGTGATTGTGTCACTTATCCAAATTATCTACCAATGGGATCCATATGTGCTTCATATTCTACTCATTTGAGCAACTACCTTCAAAGCTTTCAGTCTAGAATGACTTGGGAGAACTATTGTAATTTATATTAAAGTTATCAAGATAGTGCACTAGATCCTCCGAGATAATCTTTTTGGTATTAATTAAGTTACCTATTCTACTTCATGTTTCACCACTATTTCTATATAATAATATTTTATTTTTTAAAAATTCTATGATTATTTCAATCTTTATATATGTCAATATTTCACATATATTGTTCAATTGTGTAAAAATTTCAAATCTGATTAGTTATACTTTATATAGTATTAAAATGCAAATGTTTAATTGAACAGACTAAGATTACAATCATCGAGGTTGTGAGAAATTATGGACTGTAGTGGCATAGAAGAAAGAGGAGGAAAATAAAATAACTGTTAAAGAAGAAGAGGAAAAAAAAGACATGTCGACATTTTATCGATATTTTGTCGACATGTCGACATGTCGATGACATGAGGGGAAAATCGACTTTCTCCCCCTATGTCAATGTCGAGCATGTCGACATGTCTCTCAACATTTTGAACCCTGTTTGTCAACACCACCGAGACGATTCTCTCTCCTCCTGATCAATCTTCCACTTTTGAATAATTCGGTGCAAAATTATGCTCCAAATCTTCAAAATTCTGGTGATCCCTATTTTTTGTATCACAATGATACAACCAATCTTGTTGTGAATGCAATAAATTGCACAACGTCAATCTAGCTTGAACCCGGTCCTTGCTCCGACCCGAAACGCTAAGGGAAAACTTGCACAAGAGGGCAAAATCTCTGACGCTCAAGTCAGTAAGCAGCTCAGACTCAATATTAGGTTCGAGGAGAAATTCGATACCTGATGGTAAAATGAGACCCTCTATTTATAGGTTTAGGTTCCGACAAGGGTTGGACAGGTGGTTTACCTTGGTCGGATTGGAGGTCGGACGTGTCGGGTTCGAGCATATCGAACTCGGACACTTTTCTAGGAATAACAAGTTAATCCTTAATAGCAAATAGCAAGTCTTCCATCTCGGAAGGTTTTGAGATGGAGCTCCGTAAGTTTGTTCCTTCGAATCTTCTGTCAGCGGTGAATCTCCGTCCTCCACGTGGCAATAGGGTTTTTCATCCCCAAACATTTGCCCCCTCTTTGCCGGGTTCGATCTCGATCTGGCAGAGAAGTCTTCTTTGCAAAATCAATCCACGTGGTGACTTCCAACGTTTTCATAATAATTACTGTCGTTGGAAAACCTTGAAAATGGAACTAACGTTCGGCGCGCACTTGAGTACCTCTGATGTTCGGACTTCTTTCGATCTGTCCAATTTTGGACACGTGTGCGGTGAGGATTAAATCTCAGGTTACTATAAATACCCCCAGGACTTTATCTCCGCTTTTTACACTTTCTGAAATCTTGGAGTCCGACCTGAGCAGATCAGAATTCACTCTAGGTCCGTCTCGTACTCTTTGTTTGTTTTTTTTCTTTCTCTTGCTTCATAATTTCTCTTTTCGAGTCATGTCTAGTGCTTTCAATTCTTCTAGTTCTTCTAGTTCTTCCGATAGGATAGGTCGGAGTCGGAGCCGTTCTCCTGAAAAGGCTCCGAGCTAAAAGAAGAAATAGATAACTTTATGTTCCTTGATGAGGACGGAGATGATAGCGACACTTCTACCTCAGGCCAGGGTTTAGAGTTTTCCTCTCAGTGCCCGAAAGCTATCTTGGTTCCCTCCGTAGGAGATACAGCATTCCGGATAACATCATTCTTAGGCTTCCCAAGGAAGGGGAACGAGTTGACAACCCTCCGGAAGGATGCATGACCTTGTACTTGAAGATGTTCGAGTACGGCTTCCGCCTGACTGTTCATCCTGTGGCTCAAGAGCTCCTTATCCGAACTGGGCTTGCTTTTGCTCAAGTGGCCCCAAATGGGTGGGGTGTAGTCTTTAGCCTAGTCGTACTATTTTGGCTTAGATGTCGGGAGG
The DNA here is from genome assembly GCF_013281855.1 of Momordica charantia. NCBI lineage: Eukaryota > Viridiplantae > Streptophyta > Magnoliopsida > Cucurbitales > Cucurbitaceae > Momordica > Momordica charantia. Next base: position 1,240,887 of record NW_028275161.1, on the reverse strand, counting down.
TAGAGGAGTTAGATCTCCTTAGGGTTGACCAGCTTCTAGCATGCTTCAAGGTTAAACGAATTTCTAGAAAACCAGGTCGATACTACTTGTGCTCTAGGAAAGGCGCGAGAGGGATCCTCAAAGGGCCGACCTCGATAAATAATTCTTCGCCTTCTGAGCGTGGTTGGTTAGGGACGAGTTCGACCAGCCTTTTTACAACGTCCCTTGTAGGTTTGGGAACCTAGGTATGAAATAGAGTGTTTGCTTTCATCATCTCTTTTTTTCTTTTATGTTCGGATTGTTTAATCTTCTGTCTTTCATAGTTGCTATCCGGCCTATCTCTCAGCTCTCCTCGTCCACTTTCAATATCCTGAAATTTTACAAGGACCAGTTCAAGAGCGGTAAGAAAATCAGCAACTTCCTGACCGACAAGCTTCTTGCGGCTTCAGGCCTGCTTGATTACAACCCGCTGCTCGTTCCTCCTGAAGCCCACAGACCCAACTCGGAACTAGGTAAGTCGTGCTCAAACCTTAATTCATAGTCTGCTTATGTCTTTTAGTCAACTAATCTGGTTCATTTTCTTGTTTCAGCGATGGTTTGTGGTTATTTTCAAGACGTAAGGCGGAAACGCCCTCGTCAGGTGCAATCTTCTAAATCGAAGGAGGTGTCAAGCCCAGCTCTGCTCGACCCACCTATCGAGGTCAAGGTGGTCAATGTGGAGCACGAAGCCCCCACTTTGCAAGGCGCACAAGCGGTTGACGCCTCTCTAGATCAAGAGGTCTTTGATGTCTCTCCTTTTAGGGAGGTTCGAAGGAAGGCATCCCCAAAAAAGTCCAAGAAGAAGAAGCGAAGGCTAACTCTTTCAAGGATGTTGTAGAGGAAGTTCAGGCTGCCCCGCAGGTTAGCCCTTTTGGAGATCTAATCGATGACCCGACTTTAAGAATAGACGGCATCTCCGACATCGAGATGAGATTTAAGGTCGAGCCGTCGAACGTTGGGGTGAAGGAAAGAGCCATGGGGATGTCGAACTCCTGCTTCGACCGTTGCTAGAGGAAGGCTTCCAAGTTTGTTAGCGCTCCCGGGTCAGCCATCCAACGATTGTTGGACTATACTGCCGATGTGAAATCTGACCTGCCTTCTTTTGCTTTTGTAGAATTACCTTTTATGCTAACACTTTGATTCTCTTTGCACACGCCCATAGGCTCACACTGCGGCTTGCTAGACTGCTATTATGGTGAAGGCCGAGTTGGATGGGCGCGACCTCTTGACTTTGAAGGAACGGGATGCCTCCTCAACCGCTTTAGAGACTGCCGCAGCCCTGGAAGGGGAACTGAAGGAGGCCCGAGCTGAGGCCCAACCTTCAAGGCCAATAAGGCCGAGTTGAAGAGCGTGAAGGTGGAGGCTGCCCGACACATTGAGCATTTTAGAGGTGCGCACGCTATGGCCAAGAGCCTGGAGAAGGAGAAGTTTGCGTTGATGAAGGAGAACGATGAACTTCAGTGCTTCCCAGAAGATCTAGAAGGCAAGCTAAAAGCTCGTGACTCCGAAACGGTAGAGCTAAAGGCCAAGCTTGAGCTGGCGGAGTCCAAGCTCAGTAACGAGATTCTTTTGGAGAAGCCTTTCGCCAGCACCCTGACTTTAACGGGTTCGCTAAAGACTTTAGCGATGCTGGCTTCCGGTTCCTGATGAAGGGGGTCAATGAGGTAGCTCCCGAGATCGACCTCACACCTATCAAACTCAGGTATGCCCAGAAGTGGGCTTCGGGTCCAAACGGGACTCCTGGTCCCTAGGACTTCGTGGAGCAATGCCTAAAGGAGCTCGAATCTGACACTGAGCTCAACGAGGGGGAGGACACAGGCCCTTCTTCCTAAGAGGTTGATGAGACTCCCCTTGCAGTGCTGGCATGAACTCCTCCTAAGAGGTTGGGATGATAGACTCTGAGGAGGTCGACATCATTGGGTCTCAAGGTGAGCTCAGGTCGCACCTCGGAAGCAGTTGAGGCTTCTCCAACTCTTTCCGCTTTCATATCATATTTTCACTTTTTGATCATCTATACGGAGTATCGAGGTCTATACGCCTCGGCCTAAACTTTTAAATATGAATATACTGTTTCTTTTTTAGTTCTTTCTAAGTTTTCCTCATCGTGTCTTGAACTTGTAATTTATAAAGCCTTAAATTTTTCTAAGTTTTAGTTCACATCTTACCTCGAACTTATAAGTTCTTGAGGCTTGAATTTTTTCAAATTTTAATGCACATCTCACCTCGAACTTGTAAGTTCTAAAGGTTCGAATTTTGTCTGTCTTAATACGCATCTCACCTCGAACTCATAAGTTTTAAAGATTCGAATTTTGTCTGTCTTAATGCACATCTCACCTCGAACTCGTAAGTTCTAAAGGTTCGAATTTTGTCTAGTCTTAATGCACGTCCGACCCCATTTAATTTCACATCGAACTCAACCCTTAGGAGACATGAAATTAAATAATACGGTGCCCTTTACTGGAATTAATCCTTGAGAATTTTTACAAGTCCCATTCAACTTTTGGACCATTTTGACATTTCAAGGGTAATACCGCCTCAGGTGCTCTGCGTTCCAAGTATGCGAGAGTAACTTCCCTTCGAGGTCGGCGAGCATATACGTCTTAGGTCGAACCACGCCTTTGACTTCGAATGGCCCCTCTCACCTTGGCTCTAGCGTGTCAACATGCTTCTGCACTTTGCGAAGGACCAAGTGTCCGACCTGCAAGCTCCAAGGTCGGACTCTCGAATTGTAGTGTCTGGCCATTCGATTTTGGTACTCTACTAACCGTAGTTGAGCTGCTTCCCTATTTTCGTCGAGGAGGTTGAGGTTGAGGAATAACTCTTCCTTATTCCTAACATGCTCGTAGTAGTCTGTCCTCTCAGTTGGCATCCCAATTTCTACAGGCACCACGGCCTCGGAACCAAAGGTCATACCGAAGGGAGTTTCGCCGGTGGACTCCCGAGGTGTAGTTCGGTAGGACCAGAGTACTTCGGGTAGCTCCTCGGCCCACCGTCCTTTCCTGCTTCCTGCCGTAGCTTAAGACCGCGCTTAATGATTTTGTTGACCGCCTTTACTTGTCCGTTGACTTTAGGGTGAGCTGGGGACAATCAGAGGTGAATCCCGAGCTTGCAGCACAAATCTTTGAACTTGGCGTTGTCAAACTGCTTGCCATTGTCCGTTACAATAGCATTGGGTATGCCGAAGCGGTAAACCACGTTTGTCCAAATGAAGGTCGTGACTCTAGCCTCTGTGATTGTCGAGAGTGCTTCGGCCTCTTCCCATTTGGTAAAGTAATCCACGGCTACAACAGCATACTTAGTTTGCCCCTTGCCTAATAGGAAAGGTCCAATCAAGTCAATCCCCCATTGTGCGAAGGGCCATGAGTTGAGATCAGAGTCAACAACTCGGGAGGTTGATGGATGAAGTTTGCAAAGCGCTGGCAGTTGTCACACACTTTCACGAACTCTTTTGCATCTTGATCAATCGTAGGCCAGTGGTAACCCTGACGAATGACCTTGGCCGATAAGGACCTGGCCTCCGAGTGATTGTCATAGACCCCTTTATGTACTTCCCTGAGAAGATAATTCTCATCTTCTTTGGAAATGCATTTAAGGAGGGGTAAGAAGAACCAGCACCGGTACATTGTTCCATCTCGGAGCAAGTACTGAGCTGCTTTCCTTGTCATCTTTTTGGCTTCCTTCGGGTAAAATTGGGATATTGCTTTCTAAGAAATTTCTGATCGGATCCATCCATGACGAAGGCTGGGAATCAACTTCCATCATATCCGGCTCCAAAATGGAAGGGTTATCCAAGATTTCCACCGGGACCGATCTCGCTAGGTCGGTCTCGTAGGCAAATGCTAATTGGCCAAGGCATCGACATTGGAGTTTTGTGACCTCAGAATCTGGCAGATTTTGTAAGCTTGAAAATGGGCGAGGTGCGACCTGACCTTTCCCAGGTATTTCTCCATCCGAGGGTCTTTTGTCTGATACTATTCTTTGATCTAATTCACTATCAACCATGAATCACTGAAAATTTGAAGGTGGCCGGCTCTAAGTCTTTTTGCCATGCGTAGTTCGGCCAACAATGCTTCGTACTTGGTCTCATTGTTTGAGGTATAGAAGTTGAAGCGAAGGGCGTACTCAAAACGCATGCCATCCGGGGCAAGGAGAAGCATACCTGTGCCGCATCCTTTTTTATTTGAAGACTCGTCCACGGCTGGTCAGACGCGGAGGTTTAAGCCGGTGGGGGAGTGAGTTTAGCTATGAAGTCTGTGACCACCTGCCCCTTCACAGCCGTTCGAGGTTCGAACTGAATATCATATTCGCTCAGCTCCACGGCCCATTTCTTCAAGTGGCCAGATGCCTCTGGCTTATGGAAAACTTGCTTCAAGGGCAAGTTTGTGAGCACAATCACAATGTGAGCTTGGAAGTACAACCTCAGTCTTCGTGCCGAGGTGACTAAGGCGAGGGCCAGCTTTTTCATTTGGGATACCTGGTCTCGACCTCGGTCATGATCCTACTTGTGTAATAAACAGGACTCTGCCGCACTCGGTTTTGTTTGATTAGGGCCGAGCTGACTGCATTGTCGGATACGGCTAAGTACAAATGTAGCTTGTCTCTAGGCATGGGATTTATAAGCAATGTGCCGAGTAGAGATAACTTTTGAGTTATTCGAAGGCAGTCTCGCACTCAGCTGTTTGCTCGAATGGCCCCTTCATTCTTAATACTTTGAAGAAGGGGATGCACTTGTCGGTGGACCTGGAGACAAACCTGTTGAGGGCAGCAATCCTACCATTAAGACATTGCAACTGCTTGAGAGTTCTTGGGGCTTGCATCTCGAGCACGACCCTTATCTTCTCCGGGTTGGCCTCTATTCCTCGGTTATTCACCATAAACCCAAGAAATTTGCCAGATGAAACTCGAAGGTGCACTTGGCAGGATTCAACTTCATCTGATACTTTCAGAGGTCCCCGAAAGTTTTGGTCAGGTCGGCCAGGTGCGACCTAGACTGCTTGCTCTTGACAAGCATGTCGTCTACGTAAACCTCCATATTGCGTCCGATCTGGTCGGCAAACATTTTGTTCACCATCCTTTGATAAGTTGCCCCCACATTCTTTAGACTGAAGGTCATGACCTTATAACATTACAAACCTTGATCGAATATGAAAGAGGTGTGGACTTGATCTAGCTCATGCATCTTTATCTGGTTGTATCCGGAGTAGGCATCCACGAAGGTGAGCAGCTCGTGCCCGGCTGTAGCGTCCACGAGCTTGTCGATCCTCAGTAGTGGGAACACAATCTTTTGGGCAAGCTTTATTAAGATTGGTGAAATCTACGCACATTCTCCACTTTCCGTTGGATTTTTTAACTAAGACCACATTAGAGAGCCACTCGGGATATAGAATTTGTTTAATGTATTCAGCTTTTAAAAGTTTGTTTACTTCCTCAACAATTACATCATTCCTCTCTCTACTTATGGGTCTTCTTTTTTGCTTGACAGGTCGGAATGATGGGTCGATGCTGAGGCGATGAACCATAATCTTCGGATCTATGCCCGACATGTCCTCATGAGACCATGCGAACACGTTCGAGTTCGCCCTGAGGAAGGAGATGAGCTCTTCTCTATCTGCGGCTCCCAGCTTGGTGCCTATGCTCACTTGTTTCTCCGGACTTAGCAAAGGGACAAGCTTTAACTCTTATGTGGGCGCAACTATCTCTCGCTTATTATCTTGGGGCAGCTCATGCTCGGAAGTTTGACTAATTAGACTTAAGAGATTCGACTGTTCTTCCAAAGCATAGACTGACGATCCTTTGAGTGTAGAAGTATAGCACTCTCGGGATGTTTTCTACTCTCCTCGTATCATGCCGACTCTGTTGACTGTAGAGTACTTCATGACTTGATGCAGAGTCGATGAGATGACACGAAGTGAGTGAATTATCGGTCGTCCAAAGATGACATTGTAGGCCGACCTACCATCTATCACCACGAACTCGGCCATCTGGGTGACTTGAGTGTCACATTAACCGACTGTAATGGGAAGATCAATGCAACTCTCGGGAGTGATATATTATCCTGCGAATCCAACTAAAGGTGTTGGACTTTTCTTCAACTGCGCCCTGGTCCATCCCAGCATTAAATAAGTGTTGAGAGATAGAATGTTAGCTGAAGCACCTCCATCGACTAACACCCTTCTGACCTGCATATGGTCGATCGGCGGTGAGATCACCAAGGTGTCATTGTGGGGCAAATGCATCCCCTCAAGATCGGAGTCGGAGAAGGAGATAGGGCATGTCGGCTTATGCTCTTGGAAGACTTCACGCTGAGCTTCCCTGGCTAGCTCCTTCCTTTTATTTCTTGAGTGGCCCCTACTCGGGCCTCCAAAGATGGTATTAATGACCGTAGGTCGGTCATCCCTTCTAGGTGGCGTCCTTGAACGCTTCCTCTATTCTTTCTTTTCTGCCAAGATTGAGCCCGGCTTTACAACATATTTTTTGAAGTAGCCGTTTTGAATCAAGTCTTCAATCTGACGCTTCAACTCCCAACAGCTTGAGGTATCATGGCCGTGGTCGCGGTGGACTTAGAATCATACTTTCCTTTGTCTTGGCCTCCTGACTTTCTCTGGTCGGACCTAGGTCCGTCTGACCTAGCTTAGTTCTGAGCAGCTCCTGCCCATCTATGACTTTATTGGCCTTTTGCAAGACCTCAACGAAGGTTGACAGTGCTTCTTCGCCCAGTTTAACCTTCAGAGTTTCGTTGACCAGGCTAGTAATGAAGTAGCACATGACCGAGTCGTCAGAGCAATGCGCGACCTTAAGCTGCTCCTTCTGGAAGTGGGTCACATATTCTCTCAAAGTCTTGCCTTATTTCTGTCAGATGGTGGCGACGTGAGTGGCAGTTTTCCTGTCATAATGCCGAAAAGAGAATTGGCTAATGAACTCTTTCCTCAGCTGATTGTAGGTCGAGATCGACCTTGTCGGCAACCTTCTGTACCAGGGCCGAGCGCTCCCCGTGAGAGCAATCTGAAAGGCTTGGTAGTTGATGGCGTCAGACGCCGCTTGGAAGTCCATAAGGTCTTCAAAAACCTCTACGTAGTCCTTTGGGTCCTTAGACCTGTCGTAGGGTTTCATGGCAGGCATTTTAAACTATGGAGGGATTGAGGCCTCCAAGACGTTCGAGGTGAATGGTGATTCACCCATCTCGCCATCATCAAATGGGTTTTCTTTCTTTTCGCACTTAGCCTTAAGTGCCTCAACTTGCTCGTCGAACCTATTTTCATCAGGTCGAACTTTTCCCTCGTTATGATAGCCTCTAGCGTCAACGGTGTGTATTTTGACTGGGCCTTGAGGTCGGAATTGGAGTATCTTTGAGAGCAGGATGGAGAGATCCCTAAGCCTCATGAGGCCTTCCTCTTTTTATCGACGAGGTGCTTCCGAAGATCGTGATCTTTCAAACTATAGTCGATCCCTCCGTTGTCGGTGATGGACTTATAGTCATCGGGGTGAATGGGGAGATCTTGGTCATCTCCATCTTTTGGCAGGTCGTCTGCCCCGCCTGGGGCCTTGGAATGGGACCCAGCTCAATTTGCCCTGATCATCTCATTATATGTCTCCTCCATGGTGCACACTCAGTTGCGCATATCATCTAACTCCCGCTGGAGGGTAGCAAAAACCTCAGGGTCTGCAGTTGGCGCGACCCTGGGAGAAATCTTTTTCGAGGTCCCACCTCGATGTCGGTTGGTCTTGCTGGGCCTCGGGTGTGCCGGGGGTAGGACGGTGTTGGCATTGCGGGTGGACCTTCGAGGTGGCTCCACTTCTTGCCCTACCCTAGCCTGGTCTTAAGTCAATTTGGCGTCAACTTCATGTTGAGCACCATTGTTTGCATTCAAAGCCCTCCGTTCAGTGGTGTTCACAGAATCTGCTGGGTGAACCATCTCGGGTCGGATTACTTTGGTTGTTGGGATGACTTGCAATGTCCTTTCCCACAAACGGTGCCAAATGTTTATGCAAGAAATTGAACAACGTCAATCTAGCTCGAACCTAGTCCTTGCTTCGACCTGAAACGCTAAGGGAAGACTTGCACCAATGGGCAAAATTTTCGACGCTCAAGTTAGTAAGCAGCTCGGACTCAATATTAGATTCGAGGAGAAATTCGATACTTGATGGTGAAATGAGGCCCTCTGTTTAGGCTCCGTCAGGGGTTGCGATAGGCGATTAACCTTGTCGGATTAGAGGTCGGACGTGTCGGGTTCGAGCAGATCGAACTCGGACAGTTTTCTGGGAGTAACAAGTTAATCCTTAATAGAAAATGGCAAGTCTTTCCATGTCAGCGACGAATCTCCGTCTTCCATGTGGCAGTAGGGTTTTTCATCCCCAAACACTTGTGTTGGTCACAGAATTATTGACTGATGAGAACTATATTTCATAGAGCCGATCAATGCTAATTGTGCTATCTGTGAAGAACAAGCTCGTATTTATTGATGAATCTATTAATCGTCCTACTGGAGACCTTCTCTCTACCTGGGTGCGCAACAATCACGTTGTCATAGCATGGATCTTGAATTCAGTCTCCAAGCCAATTTCAGTAAGTATAATTTTCTCTGAATCAGCACGAGATATTTGACTTAACCTCAAGGATCGATTTGAGAAGAAGAATGTTCTCGCAAAACCAGGAATCGGTGAGCATTTATTTCACTCAGTTGAAGGCTGTTTGGGATGAATATCACATTTATCGTCCTCCATGCACTTGTGGCCGCTGTACCTACGGTGGAGCGCGACAGATTATGGAATTTGCTTAATTTGAGCACCTTATGTCCTTTCTTATGGGACTCAATGATTATTTTGCTCAAATTAGGGCTAAAGTGCAACTCATGGATCTGTTTCCATCAATTAGTGAGGCGTTCTCTCTGATCTCTCAAGAAGAGCAATAGAGGTCGATTAGATCTTTTTCTTCTGTGCAAGCCTCTGCTTTTGGAATGGTAGTTCAACAGCAACAGGTTCCTCGAACTCATTCATCAGGAACAAGATATAAGTCGAATAATCAACCCTTTTGCACTCACTGCAATATGTTAGGGCACACGATCAATCGTTGTTACAAGTTACAAAGTTTTCCTTATGGATACAAACCATGAAATACTAAAAAATCTCACGCGATGTCTAATTCGACTATTGTTGCTAGTTCTCCTTTGAACTCTGGTTCACATTCTCATATGAGTTCGAATTCGTCAAGTGTGATCCATTCTAATGCCGTTGGGAACTCAGTCTTATCTTCGAGTTCTTCTCCTATGCTCACGGCTTCCGGCACATCTGATGCGATTTCTCAATGTCACAATATCCTTAATATGCTACAGTCACAGCCAAATGCAGCAAAAACTGAAGCTAATACTTCTTCAGCGTATATGGTGGGTATTTGTTCTGTCCCTCATAAATCTGCTCATGTGACTGGACAATGGATTGTTGATTTTGAAGCTTCTGGACATATTTGCTTTATAAAAGAATTATTTGATTCTTTAATTCCGATTACAACTTCTATTGTCTTGCCAAATAACACTCGCCTTGTTGTGAATTTTGTTGGTACCATTCAACTATGTGATTTATTATTCTTCGGGAGGTTTTGTATGTTCCTTAGTTTCGGTATAATTTGCTCTCTATCAGTGCACTAACCAAAGATCTGTCTGTTTCTGTTTACTTTGTTGGTGATGCTTGCTTCATTCAGGACAAGTCCACTTTGAGAATGATTGGGAAGGGTGGCCTCTTTCGTGGTCTGTACGTGTTTGATGGATAAAAAATTGAAGGAGATATTGTTGTTCCTTTGTATGTTGCTTGTTCTTCTACTATTCGTAGGATACCTATTGCTTCATGGCATAATAGACTTGGACATCCTTCTTATTCTCGATTATTTGCTTTGAAAGACACCTTATGTTTTGAGTCCTCTAAGCATGCTTGTTCTGATCCGTGTATGGTTTGTCCACTAGCTAAGCAAAAGCGACTTTCTTTTGAATCAAATAATAAGTTCTCTGCTCATGCTTTTGATCTTATATGCTGATATTTAGGGCCCTTTTTATGTACCTATACATGCTGGTTATACCTATTTTTTTACTATTGTTGATGATTGTACTCGTTATACATGGGTGTATTTGCTTCGAAGAAAGTCGGAGGCGTCAGTTGTTATTCCTCAGTTTTTTAAACTTGTTGAGACTCAATATAGTAAGAATATTAAGGATTTTCTTTGTGATAATGCACCTGAACTTAGATTTGATGAATTTTTTAAGTCTAGAGGTGTTTTACATCAGTATTCTTGTGTCGAACGACCGGAACAAAACTCTGTTGTTGAACGGTAAGCACTAACATATCCTTAATGTTGCTCGTGCCTTGTATTTTCAGTCATGAGTTCCTCTTTATTTTTGGGGTGACTGTGTTCTTACAGCTGTTCACTTGGTCAATCGTACACCTTCTCGTTTCTTGCATTAGCAAACTTCTTATGAGTTATTGCATAAATTGGTCCTTGATTACCTTTCCATTCGAGTGTTTGGTTGTCTATGTTTTGCTTCATCTCTTCCACATCGTCGATCTAAATTTGATGCTCGTGCTATACCTGCTGTCTTTCTTGGTTATCCATATAGGATGAAGGCATATAAGTTGTTGGATATTGAGAAGAGAAAATTTTTTATGTCTCCTGATCTAGTTGTTCATGAAACTGTCTTCCCCTTTCATAAAGTGACACTTGCTTCTGATCTTCATGATTTCCTCTCCAATTTTTTTCTTCCCAAACCCTTTAATGTTAACACTATCCCTCCTGAGATTTCCTCAATTCCCCACCCGCTTTGATATTCCTTCTCCCTTTGATATTCCTTCACCCACCTTAGACCATATGGATTCTCCTTCTACTCTTTCTAATACTATTCCACCTTCTTCCATCCCACCTATTATTCCTACTGATGCCACGATTCCTAATAACACTGCATCTATTATCCTTCATCGCTCCACTTGAATTACCAAACCGCATTCTTATCTTCAAAATTATCATTGCAATCTTGCCTCGCAGAACAATTTACTTGTTTCTTCTACTCATTTTCCCTTCCAAAATTTTGTCTCGTATTGCAAGCTTTCTCCTTCTCATCGTGCCTTCATTGTGGCTTTATCCTCTCATTATGAACCATCTTTTTATCATCAAGCCATTCAATTTAAGCACTGGAAGGATGCTATGAGTTAATTATCATGGAAGAAAATAGGACTTGGTCTATTGTCCCTTTACCTTCGGGTAAACATTCCATTGGCTGTAAATGGGTCTACAAAGTCAAACACAAGACCGATGGTTCTATTGAGCATTACAAAGCTCATCTGGTAGCCAAGAGGTTTACCCAACTAGAAGGATTGGACTTTCTTGAGACCTTTTCTCCCATGGCCAAGATTGTTACTGTGCATATTTTGTTAACAATTGCTGTTTCTAGAAATTGGCCGCTTATTCAGCTTGATGTTAATAACGCCTTTCTTCATGGTGATTCTCTTGAAAAGGTTTATATGAATCTTCAGTTAGGATATCAGCCTACCAATTTTTTGATTCAGGGGAGCATCTTGTTTGTCGATTGCATAAGTCAATATATGGTTTAAAACAAGCTTCACGACAATGGTTTGCCAAGTTTTCAGATGTTTTGTTTTCGCTCGGTTTTCTTCAGTCTAAATCTGATTACTCTCTTTTTACTCGAGGGTCTGGTGCTTCTTTTATAGCTCTTTTGGTGTATGTTGATGACATTATTATTACCAGAGCTAACCTTCCAGATATTGATTAGTTGAAGCTTCTTCTTAACGATCGGTTTCGTCTTAAGGACTTAGGTTCTCTTAAGTACTTTCTTGATCTTGAGCTTGCTTGGTTTACTTTCGGTATTTTAGTTTTCTAACTTTGGCTTATATTTTGAAAATACATTTTTTAAAATATCATACTAAAGAAACAAATAGATTAAAATAATGTTTATAAGATTTTCAATAGGAGAAAATAAACAATGAAATGAAATGGAAAAATCACTACAAAAATATCTGAACCCAACTGCAAGTTTGGAATTTTTTTTTTAAAATGAAATGGTTAATTATTGAACCTATCAAAAGTTTAAGAATAAAATTAGATTAATTATTTTAGACAAATCTCTCTAAAAAGTTAAGATTTGAATTCCCACCTTCACTATTTTTGAAAGGGAAAGAAAAAGAGAGAGAAAAAAAGAAAAAAAAAAACTAAAATTGACTTGTTGTACTAAATGAGAGAGTAAAAATTTATTTTTTTTCCTCATAATTTTTTTATTTTGTGATATATTCTTAAAAAACTTTTTAAATTTTTAAAAAAATTTGACTTCCATCTAAAAGATGCTCACAAAACGTGAAATATGTACAGTGATGTGAAAATAAAAATAGTGATTTTTTATAGAGAACATTACAATTCAAATAAACTCGAACAAAGTTTTTAAATTTATTTGATCATAAGCCCAATTAAAATATCTACTCTTCTTTTTTTTTTTTAAGTTGAAATTCAAATTTATATGATATATTTGAAAGATCCTAATTTGAAATGGATCAATATAATATAATTTAGACGATGAAGAAATTATATGTACGAAATAAAAGGAATTGAGAGAACAAAAATTCTTTCATAAATTTCTTTTTACTTCGAAGGAAAATTCAAAGAACAGATATTCCCTGTTCTTCACGAATCGTGAATTCAAATTCAAATTCAAATTGCAACAGTAAGTTTGAAATTAGAACCGGATTTCTCTTCCATCCTCTTGATTCTGTTTCAATTTCTGGTAAATTTAGTAACTATAATTCGAAATTTACGTGTTAGTTCATGTGATGATCTTTGGTCGAAGATCATTCAATTGTTCTACAAACTCCTCAATCAATCCTTGAAGAATATACGAGTCAAAGCCTTCAATTATACCTCCAAAATCTTCGTGTTCTTCACAAATTTTGCTGAATTTCCAATTTGACTCGGCCAATTCAGTCTCAGTCATCCTGCAAATCTCTTCTTCCCATCTTTCTTGCTGCGTTCCATCGCCGCCCCCTTTCGCCTTCGCAATTTTTACTTCGTTGATTATCAAATCATCGTCGTTTCGAGGAGATGGGCTCTGAGAAATTTCGAGCTCCGGCGATAGTTTCCTTCTCGGGTGTGTGGGGGAGGAGCTTGAAGCGGCGTCTCCTGAAAGTAGTAATTAAGGGAACGTGAGAAACCAATTGAAGCGTCTGAATTAGGATTCGTTGACGAATGGGAAATCAAACCTGATGATGGGGCTCCGGAATCTCTGAGGAATTGACTGCAATCGAGAACTGAAACCGGGCTTGATTCGTCGGAACTGCAGTCTGATTCTACTCTTCTGGTTGCTTTTCTGCCATTGGTGACTCTTTCAGGTACTGATCCTCCGCCTCGGAGTCTCCCATGGCGGTGCTCCTTCGTTGAAATTTTGGAGGTACGTTTATTGGAGACTCTCCTTCTTGATTTCTTCTGTTCTTTCAAATCTATTAGAACAAACTCTTTGGCTTCTTCTGGATCCAGTGTCTTCTTCTTCTTCGTTTTGCTCGCTGAAAGCTGCTCTGTTTTGTTGCTTCCCCCGTTCTTACATCTCTCTTCCTCTTCCTTTCTTTGCTTGAATTCTCCACTCCTCCTTTCGCTTCTTCTTCTTTCTTTGGGTCTGAATTCTTTGCTTCTGCTTTCTCCCTCAAAGCTAAGGATGAAGTAATCCTCATTTTCAAGCTCAAGAAAGGTTGGGATTTCCCTGAATGAGAGCGTTGATCTGATCCGCTGATGCTTGCCCTCCAAGTGTTTGTAGAAATGCTCCAATGAGTTCATGGATTGGCTCCTTGATATCAAATTCTGATTCAGCTTCATCTCTGGCATGGGATCCAAACCCATCAACCTCGCCACAATTCCAGCACTGGGCTTGCCCTCATTTGTTGCCTTGATGGCACTCACATCCTTGACTTGAAGAACCTTGTCACTATCAGACTTCACTGAGTTAGCTTCTTCCATGATCTGGTCAGACGGGTGCGTCGGGAGGCTGCCGGAGCAGAGAATTCGACGGAGAATTCCCGAAAGGCAGCTGGGTGTAGCTCTGGGGTTGCAGACATTGGCATCGAAAGTGGAAGTGGAGAAGGAAGAAGAGGAGGAGCAAGAAGGAGAAGGCAACAACTTCATGCTGATTTCAGGTCAGTAATGCTTAGGAAAATGAGTAAAAGGAAATCTAAGTTAAGAGGGGTTGTGTTGAAATTGGGATTTCCACTAAGGGGGGATTCTTCGTTTTTCTTTTTCTTTTTCCTGGTAAAGCAATTACAGAAAACAAAGTGAAGAAGAAAAATTTGAATGGGTTATGATAGAAAGTAAGAAAGAGAAGAGAAAAAGAGAAAGTGGCGGGCTTTGTGTTTGAAAATGTTGGCTGGTCTAGTTGATTTATGGTGGTTGGGCCAGGATTATGTCTGCTTGCACTTTTGAGGGGTCAATTTTTTTCAATTTTGTTGGCTTCTCCAACTGACTTAAAACTCTTGAACCACCTTATTCCATTCCCATTGCTCATTTCTCATTGCATTATTAACCTAAGAACTGCTCATTTAGATTAGATTTACGTTAATAGAGAGCATCTGTGACACTTGTTTTGAGATTTCGAGCTCCATGATGTTTGTATTTCTTGCAGTTCATCATATTACTATTAGAATAGAAAGAGCATCAACCCATTAGAATGCAAAACAAACAAATCATTCCATTAAAATAGATCATGCCATTCCATATGCTGAAAACTGAAGAGTTTCTTGGGATTGGGGATTTAGTAAAGTATATGAACAGGCAAAGATTGCTTGGCATGTTGTGTTAGTTGGCAGGGTGAAACATTAGGAGTACTATATATGTCAGTAAGGAAATTTTGGAATTGTGTGGCAGTTCTGACTTGAAATTCTCTCTCTCTCTCTCTCTTGGGTTTTCTTTTGTTGAAACTGAACAGAAACCACTCTGCAGACCAACAAGATGGAGTGAAAGATTAAACTGGCAAAGGTTGGACCAGAAGATTATGCAGTTGTCCAAACCGACCAGTTCTGGTAAGAAGAAGATTTTGCCTCTGCTCTGCTCTGCTCTGTGCTCTCTAGTATGTACTGTTTCGAAATTTGAATTTGAGGAGAAAATGGTATGAACATTGTTATACAAAGTTAGTGTTTTGATCCATTTTTATTAAACTTTGTGAGTTATGAAATTTGAATTTGTGGGATGTGTGTTTGAACTAAGCAAAAGAATAAGACAGAGGAAATTTGAAGCTGTGTAATATGTGTTGTCTCCAGTTGTGAGAATAGCAAAACTTAGGACAAATTGCGTAAACCATCCGAAGTATTTTGGTTCTTATAATCTGTAACCCGAAATTTTAATTTTAAAATTGGATCCTTTAACGTGCAAGATTTTAGAATGGTTAAATCTTTTTGTTTCTTGGGTAAATTGGAGAAAAATTTTACAAGAATATGTTTTAAAATTTACCCGTGAAATATAGTGATGGTTGCAATTACACACTTGAACCTGCAATCGCTCCTTAAATTTATGAAATGTTTTAATTTAATCCTTGTATTAAACTAGAAATATTGCTACAATCAAACTCTCGTACAATTAATTTGTTACAATCAAACTCATGATTAATATTATAGTTTTCAAATATTAAAAGATTAAAAAAAGGTTAAATGGTACAATCTTATAGTGTGAGAGTTAGATTATAAGATTCGGATTAATATTATAGCTTTCAAATATTAAAAGATTAAAAAAATGTTAAATGGTAACAATCTTGTAGTTTGAGAGTTGGATTATAAGATTCTTATTATAGTTCGATGGTGTTTGCAATAATTAAGGATTTAATTGCAACAATCTCATAAGTTGAGGTAATTGATCAAGTTGAGAGTTTAAACGTGTATTTCTAACCATTCCTATAATTTTAGATAGTATAGACCATAGAGATAATATTTTGGTACATAATTGATTTGAAATCAATAACATAGTTGTCGTAAACATGGTTCTAAATATTCGTTGACACGTCAATATTTCCATCGGCATATCCATGTTTCTATAGATTCGACATCGGCATGAATGGTGAATCGACATTTCCGTCATAGTACAAGAAAATCGACAAAATATAAAAAATATCAACAAAATGTCACTAATATAATATTAGTTATTTTTAGCTAATTTAGAAATGAAAAAATGTTTATTTTTTAATTTAAATATTTTTTAGGATTTTTTAATTTTTCAAACTTTTACATAAATATCTATCAACATTTTATCGATATGAAATTAGCCTCAACTCTTAATATAATACCTCAATTACCCTTCATGAGAGAAGAAACTGTAAAGAGAGTCTATATGTCAAAAACTCCTCCACCACATATAAATAAAACACTTTCACACTTCTTTTTTTTTTTTTTTAATTAAATCCTTTCGAATTCTCACACACATGTTATAAATAATATTTTTAATAAAATTTTCTACCCACATATAAATATAAAATCATTTTACATGGTTTTAAAAATTAAACTCTTTCACAATTGACAATTCCACACAAATGCAATAAATAGGTCTTTAAATCAAAACCCTTCCACCCACATATAAATAAAACCTATTAATTTTTTGTTTTAAACTAAACCATTTCACATTTGTCACCCTTGATTTGGTTAATTCTAAAATTGATTACTTTACTCTAATTATAACTTAGTAATATAATTGTTTAAAAAAAACTTAGGAATATAACTTCAAAAGTTTTGAACACTAATAGAAAATAATTTTTAAAAATAGTACTATAAATATACATTGCTATTTTATCAAAAAGAATACCAATTCGAATTTTCTCTGACATCAGCTCTTTTATGCATTCTCAATATGGAAAAAATGATAAGAATGTAAAAAGTTAGAATAGAAAAAGCTTAATGTAAAAAATTTTGTCCATTTATTTCAAAATTTAATTCTAATATTTAGAACTTTACTTTTAATTAACCAAACCATACCATGGAATTTCAAAATAACTAGCCGTTTTTAAAAACAAAGTTTAAAGATATATTAAAACTAATAATTTAAGTGAACTCATAATATTGAAATAAAAAAGACAGAATATAAAAAATTAGAATACGAAAAGATTAAACATAAATTTGACTAATAATAAATTATACAATTTATGACTTTGCCTTTATTTATAATTAATAATAGAATTTATTTATTTATTTATTTTTGGAATTTTAATAGTTTTGCAATTTTCCTCAACTTCTTCTACACCTATATAAAGACTTCTCTCTTGAACTTTTTTTCTTCAAAAAAATTTGTGTATTCTCTTTTCAGTACTTTTTCTTCCTCCGTCAATTTATTTTTCTTAAAGTTTCTAGATTTAGCAGGGTAGAGCACAATAGCATAATAATATTAATGTTTTTTTTTATAAATCGTAAAGTAGTGTTGTCAAACAATTATATAACAACATGAGATTAAAACAGAAGACGGAGATGTTTCAAGAAAATAGTCTCGAACACGAGTATCAATCTCGGGTTTGGAAGAGGAGAGAGGGGAAGAAGAAGGAAAAGTGAGTAAATGAGTGGGTGTACAATGTCCAACACATTATGAACATAAATGGTAAGTTTGGTTGGTAGGCCATAGTGGTAGGTGGGCCTGACTTGTGACATTGGGATGTTTTGGGCCTCCTTGTGACAACCTAGCCCTAGATTTTCTTTCTAATTTATCCAAAATTTGAACTGGCCAACTTTTTGTTACATTTTTGCCTATGTTGATGGAGGATTTCGATTTAGGTTGAATGCTTGCATACACAATAAAATTTGCACAACGGTGCAGTATCAAACTCACCACACTCCGATACTTGAGTTAGACAATGGGTTGAATTGAGATTTGAAAGGAGTAGGATTGTGAATGTGTATCTCGTGCACCTGGTCTCTATTCCTACTTGTAGAGACTCACACATTTTCGACGCTGAATAAATTGAGTATGTATTATGTGTCGAGGTCGACTCACAGATGGGTTGTCGCTTTAACTCGGCTCAAGTTGACGAACTCGACCAGTTCGAGTCAGGTCTAATTTGGCTTCATCAACTTGCCCTAGGTAGTTTGGCTCAACTCTTTATTGGATGTGTTGCCTTAAACTCGTAGTTTGTATTTATGTAAAAACAAATTTATATTCAATAAAGTTTTATTCAATCAATTTGTTGTTGAATTCATAGCATTGTGTTGTCTAAATCCAATAAACTAAACATCCAAGGCTATTATAATGTAATCGGGACAGTATATATATCGGGTATATATTTGATATACCATCGATATACAAGTGGATAATGTCTCGAGAATAACCTAAAGGGTCTATAGTATATGGATAAGGTTGGGTACCTTATCCTGACAACATTATGGATACGACCCACTTTGTAAATGTTACAGACGACTTGATCCAAGTCGTTCGTGTGGAGACATGCGAGTGGGGGTATCCTATACAATGAGTTTGTATAAGACCAGACCACGAAACATCAAATATTTAGATGTAACGTCGTTAACTAACAAATTGTTATTTCTTAGGATGACAAAACAACTCATTCTCAATCCTAAGTGAGTTATGGACTCCTGCTCATAAGGGCTCATCCTTCGATTTGTATGGGTGAGAGTGGCCCGAGTCGTCGACTCAACATTCCTACCATTTTGGGGACGAGACCGAGTGGGGAGTTGAGAACATAACTTTACAAGATAGAATTCACTCCTCTCCGATTTTAGGGGAGTAGATGAGTGTTCCCTTTAGTGCTGACTTTGGAACTTGAAATATATACGTTGTATATTAAAAATATACTGTATATCTATTATATACTGATATAGTTACATGACATAACCTCGGATGTTAGTTTATTGAATTTGAGTTAATGCAATTCTAAAAGAAACATCAATAACAACTTTATTGAATAAATATTTGTTTTATGCTTACAAACCACGGACATAAAACCCAACAGTAATATATAAGCATCCACCCAAGCAATTAAATAGAACTTGCCCTCATAAGAAAGAGTCGGAAAAGTTTCATAATAGCAGCACAATTCCAAGAAGGCAAATGACGAATATCCAACCCCCGTCACGCAGCGGCAAATAAACCTGAAACCATGCCACCTTCGCCCCTAGAGGAACATCTACACACCCCTCCCAAAAGAAAGACCTCGAGATACTATCCACTTCATGAATAACCCAACCAGGCAAAATAAAAACACTCGTTCAATAAACATGGAAACTCCCCACTAATTTTTTTTAATTAAAATTAAAAAATATATATTTAAGTTAAAATTTATAGAGAATTAGTTTACTAATTTTTTTTAATTTTTAATTAACTAATTTTATTTTTCAAAATATATAGTAAATATTATTAATTTATTACCTAAAATTTGATAAATCAAATAAAAATGATTACAAAATTCAAGGATGGGGAATCGGTGAGGTGACATAATCTAGTAGTTGATTGTGTCCAATTCATTTGCTTTGGTCAAGTTTATTTTTTTTATTTTTTATTTTTAATTAAATTGAGTTCCATGATGATTCAGGGAGATAGTAAGTGTTTTATCAATTAGACTATGTATCCATTGACAGTCAAATTTTTTGGACATTTGTTGTAGCCTGATAGGATATGAGTCTTTCCGTTTGCTTGAGTCTCTTCCTATAGTTTATAGGTTATTTAAAGTCTTGAAATTGTCATTTGTATTGAGATTTATATGTAATGAAAGGAAGTTTTTTTTAGCCAAAACTAATGTATTTTGCAAAATTTTGATACTTTGCGTGTTCAGATCATTCAAGTGAGACCTATCTTACTCGTGTTGGGATTTAGATCTCAAATATGAGACAAGTTTTCTTACCGTGAGATATTTAATCAACAAGGTAATTCGATATTTACTATTCTTGGGTTGATTTCAAATCCTTTTTTCTTTTAGTTTTTAAGATTGAATTCTAGAGGCTTTGTTTATTAACAAGGTTGTTAGATCTCATTCTTAATGGTAAAAGACATAATTATTTGAACAAATGAAAAGATTAGAAATAAATGCCAATTCTCGACTGATAAAAAAAAAACAAAAAAAACAAAAAACAAACTCTTATTTGGACATAGTTTTGATCAATTTTGCCTTCTTTTAATAAAATTTGAATGTGATTGACTTGACCACGAAAGAGTAGACTATTTTTAATTCTTATTTACTTGAACCATCGTGGTTGATAGAGACTCATATCACAAATCATAGTCTCATTAAATTATAAATGAGAGTTCCCATTCTCCTTGGTACTTTAACTCTCTTTATTACAGCTGTAAAATTCAAACAATTGCAATAACAACCTATGCTTAAATGACAAAAATAGGATAAATTTGAATCACTATTTTCTCCTTGTTACTTTAACTCTCTTTATTACTGTGGTAAAATTCAAACAATTTAACAACCTATGTTCAAGTGACAAAAATAGGATAAATTTGGTTGGTTTAAGGAATGTATAATGTTAGATCTTTAATATTTTAATTTAGTAGAGTGCTAAAAAGCATAGATAGAACTTATAAGAGAATTTAAAGATAAGGTTGATAATAGATTAGGACCAACTTTACTAAAGTATATAGTGAGTTTTTCTATAGATAAACAAAACAAGCAGCTCACCAAATAAGATCATATTAATTAGTAACCTAAGGTTTAAATCCTTATTCTCATCTTATTATTCATTTAGATCTTGATACGTTCTTTTAGTAAAATTTAGTCGTGTTGGAATCAGATATATAAGAGAGGTCGTTATAATGTATTAGGTATTAATGGTCCCAGGATTGTTACTAGGGTAAATCATTTGTGGTGTGGCGGCAAGCATATGCCTAGCCCTTAACATTGGATTTTCTTTAAATAATGTTTTTATTTAAATTTATTTTTAAAAATAATGCTGCATTAAATAAAATTCAAGAAAAAATGCTTCTTTTGAAACTTATTTCAAAAATAAAACTTTTGAAATGAGTCCTCCACTTGATCGAGACGACCATATCATTTTAGTAGTTGGTCGTCTCTTGTGACCATAAGGACGTAGCGCTTTATTGACGCCACGTCTGATTCTTTTTAAAAATCAAGAGATGGTCATCTTAAGAGACAACTATGTGTTGGAACGTACTTTACGGTCGTTCCTTCAAGGAACGACTTGGATTTTTAATAAAAAAAATCCACTTAAAACTATAATAATTATATATATATATATATATTTTATACACAGTTTATTAAAAATAATATAAATAACATATAAAATATAATGAATAATAAATAATAACAATAATTACTCAAAAAATAATAATAATGAGTTGATTAATAGTAAAAAGAAAAAAAAATGCACACACAGTTGATTAAAAATAATTTTTTTAATATATTAAAATATAAATAATAATAATATATAAAATATTATAATAGAAAAAAAAAGGTTGATTAACAGTAAAAAGTAAAATAATTAATTAATAGTAAAAGGAAAAAAGAAATGCCTACAAGAACAGTTCATTGAAAATAAATATTTTTTTTTGAAATATATTAAAATATAAATAATAACAATAATAATGTATCGTTTTAAAAAATAATAATAATAACAAAAAGTTGATTAACACTCAAAGGAAGTTAATTTTTTTTAAATATATTAAAATATAAATTAAAAAGTAAAAGAAAGAATTAGTAGTAAAAAGAAAAAAGAAATGCATACACAGTTCATTAAAAATAAATATTTTTTTTGAAATATATTAAAATATAAATAATAATAATATATAATAATAAAAATGTATTGTTTTAAAAAAAATAATAATAACTAAAAAGTTGATTCACACTCAAAAGAATGAAAATACAAACATTTTCTAAGATTCAAACCAACGAAAGAAGGAAGAAAATTGCACCATCATCACACTACGTTATTCTAAATAAAAATCTACTTTTTAATATATAATATATAACAATATTTATTTTTTTTCTTAAAAATTCAAATCGTGGAACAATCGTAAAATACGTTCCAACACATGTTGTCTTGACCATGTCTTGATTTTTTAAAAAAATCAGACGTGACGCCAATAAAACGCCATGTCCTTAGGATCGTCAAGAGACGACCAAGTGGGAGATTAATTTCAAAAACATTATTTTTGAAATAAGTTTCAAAAGAAACTTTTTCTTTTTTACTTAATGCAACATTATTTTAAAAATAAGTTTAAATAAAAACATTATTTTCAAAAATCCCCTAACGCGTCTATGTTTGAGTCCACGCCTTTGTCCTTGTTTTCGGGCGTTGGAATTCATCTTTAGGACACTTTTATTTCTTGTTTATTGTAATTCGTAATTTTTCCAATTTTTCGATTCAATTTCATGTGAAAAGAAAAATGTCAATTTTATTTTAAATAAGAAAAACAAAATCAGATCAATTTTTTTAAAAAAAATAAAAATAAAAAGAGAGATTGTAAATTCCACATAAGTATGAGAAATAGTTGTTGAAACATTTTTTTATCCATAATTTTAAATGAAATAGTAGCTGATTACTCTTCTTAAATTAAAAGAAATTATTTTCAATTCATGCTTTTTTTTTTAATTGTTGTCAACAATTTCAAGACTTATTCTTGTTTTCAATTTATACATTATCGTTACATATTGTTAATGTTTTTTCTATAAATTATTGTACTGATATTTTTTTTTCTTCTCTTTAAATCATCGTTCTTTTTATATTAAATTATTCTTACTTTATATAATTTTTAGTTTCAATTTTAGAAAATCTAAAAAAGTTGATAATTTAGAGATTAATTGTTTAAGGTATATTTTTATCAACTTTACCTCATATATACTATAAACGTTGACTATTTAAATATAATAGTTGGCAAAAATTTACGATAGAATATAAAATTGTCATGTTTCAACTGTTTTTAAACATATAATTATTATCATTATTATTTTATATTATAGTTTTTTTATTTTATTTTTTGTTAATGTGCTTATATAATCTAAATGGAGAAATACTGTAAAAGAAAATCGATAGGATAATCATCTCCATCTAAGAAAATTAATAGTAATTTTCATAAATATGATTATCGATTACAATAATAATTTTTTTTTTGACCAAACTTGTATAATATATTTAAAAAATAATCTTGTCAAACTCCAAATTCTACTTTTATAAATTTATGAGAGGAAAAAAATAGAGCTTTTGGTGATGTAGGAAAGAACTGGAAACATCTTATTTAATTTCATGCTTCCGGTTTGAATAAATTAAAGTTTTTTTCCTCTTTCAAATTTTTTTGCTTTTTTTTTTTTGGTTCTCTTTACATCAGTATCATAAAAATGAGGCATATTAGAGCTAAATTAGGATTATTATGAAAATTGAAAAATCTAAATAAAATTTGAAAAAACAATTTGCTTTTTCTTTTAATAACAATAACAATAATAAGAAAATAAGAAAATAAGAAAAAGCAAAAAGAAAAAAGGGAACAACTTTAAAAGTGAAAGTGAAAGGACCAGTGAGTGGTGGGGCCCAGCTGTACTGTATAGAAAACAATGTGTCCCTCATGCCCACCAACCACTCACGTGCTGTTTTTTTTTTTAATTATTTTCTTAGTACTATTATTTTTATCAAAAAAATTCAAAATATATATATATATATATATATATTATTTTTTTAAAATTATAAGAGTGTAGAGACATCAACGGTGAGACCAGGGCGATAGAGAAACCTTTTAAAATAAAATTATTAAAAATGGTCGCATCACTGAAAATATAATAAAAATTAAATTTAAATATTATTTTAATTTTTTGTCCACCTCTATTTTGGTTATTATATTTTCAACTCTAGTCCATTTATTTTCAAAACATATGTTTTACTTCTTACACGTTTAAAAATTTACCTTTTTTATTTTTTTTATTTTAGTTTTGATAACATGAAACCTCATTTATTAAATTCTTTAAAATGTAGCCACAAATTTGTATCGTAAGAATTTCTATGGTATATAAAATGTGTTAAAATTGTAAAATCAAATTGACCATTTTTTTAAAAAGTATAACGACCAAACTAAATAGGTAAAAGTTAAAAATATAGTGACAAAAATCAAGTCCCGCCATTAAAATAGTATTTAAACCTAAAAATTATCATGTTTTGTCCTATTAAAAAGTAAAATAATTTTAAAATGTCACATTGCCGGTGAAAATCTACAGAGATTTTCTCTTTTCCACCTCCACTATGGATCTCATCTTTTTTTTTTTCAAGATCCAAAAGCTTTTTCTTTTAAAATATATATATATACATGAAAAAAACGTCAAAACACTTTTATAATATATTGCATGAATTTTTAATCATGAGAGTTGGTAGATTGGGGATCACGTGACTTGTTTCTTATTTTTACATATGATGCTATTTCTATTATTTATTCTATTCAAGTTTTTTTTTTCTCAATTATTAGTGTTATCGAAAAATTATATTTTTCTTGTTAATTCAGAGTTAGCGTATCATTAAATAATTGTTTTGTTAACCTATTTACACATGTAGATCACCTGAAAAAAAAAGATCCGGTGGATGACCGAGTTGAGCTTCATGTGTTATGTAACATCTAAATGACATATTCCCATATTTAAATAAAATCAAGAAAATAAACATGAAAAATATTTAACTGTGAAATGATGGAAGAGGCAAAATAAAGTTTTTAAAAGTCCGAATTCTCCTCCCCTTGATTTTTGTAGGCCACACTTATACTAAAGTAGGAAATTGATAAAAGAGACTTTCTAAACAAACATTGTCCCATCCCAACCCCATGAAAATGGGACATTTCAAAACAAAACAAAACAAAAATCATTAGAATTCTACGAATCTCTCCTACCACATAGGAACTTAGGAAGCCTTCAATTCCCATTCCCATTCCTCTTTTCTTAGTATTTGACTTTACAAACTCTATTTCAATCTTAAGAAAGACTTTACATTTCATCGACTTTAACTTTTAATTTCACTACGGGGAAAAATTAGGACCTATTTGATAACGTTTCTCGTTTATTATATATTTCTAGTTTGGAGAAACATAAGCATTTTTTTAACTATTAATTGTTGGTTCTTGTTTCTCATTTTTAAGATTCTTGTTTTTTATTCTATTTTTAAAATTTTCCAAAACATAAATAAATGCGTTATTTTATCTAATCTTAAATTAAATATGTTTCTATTAAATGAAAAAAAAAAACAAAGAATTGGAATACTAAATGCAATTATGGTCCCTCCCTTAACATGCTCAGTTAATTGATTTTGTGGTTACGTTGATTTAGGCATTTTTGTGGCTTGGTTTTAAGATTTTTTTTTCTTCTTCTTTTAATATGGCCACTAAATTAATATGGCATTTAGTTTGATAAAATTAGCATCATGAATAGTAAAAATGACAAAACAGTTTCAAAGTTTAGGAAAACTACAAACTAAACAAATGCAAAGGCCTATTTGGAGGAAAGAAAAAACCATTTTACCTTTTAGGAACACAAAGTTGAATAAAAATATTACTTTTGTTTAGCAATGCCAAATGACCTAACCTTTATAAACCACTAAAAAAACACATATGAAAGCAAAATCAAAAGCAAGAAAGCTACTTTACTAAAACAAGTACGCCACGTAAATTTACCGAAATACCCATTGACCATTAATACCAGAACAATCAAAATAAAACGAGCACACCCACATAATCTCAACTTATTGTAACTTTTTTTTTTTCTTTTTGTTATTGATGAGGATCAAAAAAGAAAGTCTCTCTCGATAAAAATAGAATAATACAAGTGCGACTAAGCCAAAACAAGAACAATTAGAAAGAGAAGAAAAACTGACGACTAAGTTTTAAGAGAGAAAATAGAATTAGTGGTAGAGATATGGATCTTTCTGATAGAAGACAATGTTGCCATGATCACTGACGAAGTGGTCTTGTCTTAGGCTGTTCACCAGATTCTTTATCAAATGCAAAGGAATTGGCCCTGATTTCTTTGGCTCTCTGTAGTACTTTCCCAGCACTCCCTTTGTTGCCTTTGTCTGCAAAACCAAACCCCATTTTTTCCACTTTCAATTCTACATCATTTCGGGTCCCATCCGACTAATTCTACACAACAACAATCAAATCGTTCGAGAACCCGTATTCTGTTTGCTCAGAATTTCAAGACCTTCATTGATTAACGTTGAAGTTCGATACTCAAAAGGGGATTGAAGGTAAACTTATGGGTGTTCTTTTTTTTTTTTTTTGGCATCATTGAATGTCTGAGTCTTCCTAAATAGGAGACCGACCAACCAATGAACCACTCATGATGGTTTAAATTTGTTCAGTAAAGTCCTATTTAAGGTAGGTGTAAAAAATTGTTTTTGTTTTTAAAATTTGACCAAAAATTTAAATGTGTTCTTGTTAGGTTGAAGGTCTTGTTTATTAATAAGTTTTAAAGATGATTAATTAGTAAATAATTTCCAAAATCATTATTTAGAAATTTGGCAAAATTCCAAAAGGGAGTTCGTCTCCCAAAGTTGAAAGTTAGGCAAAGAAAACTGTTTAATACTAAACCAAGTATAATTTTTCAAAATTCAAAACAAGACAAACATTGTTTGTCCTTTTCTGTTCTTTTCAAATTCAGGCTTCATAAAACTAATTTTACCAAACATATTCCCAAGATCAGAATTAAAATTAAGGAAAAATAAAAACTCTGAAGAGAAAAAAAAGGAAAATTAAGACAAATACATCAAAATACTAACAAGCTTAAAACTTTACGAAAAAGAAACAAAATCATTACCAAACGAACCCTAAAAAGGCGCTTAATTTATTTTTTTTCGAAAAAGAATTAAATAAAAGTGTAGGGAAGAGAATGATACCGCTTCTACTAAATGATAGTGAGGGATCTGAGGAAACAGATGGTGGATGACATGAGTCCCAATATCATGATGGATGTTGTTAAACAATCCGTAATCTCGATCAACGGTTGTCAGGCCGCCACGTAGGTAACTCCATTCCTGGCCGTAAAAAAAAAAAAAAGAGAAATTTTCCCATTTAGAAATTTTCTTTTCCGAGAAAATGGGCGAGAAAATCCTCTCTCTTTCATACCTCTCCTCTGTACCACGGCAGCTTCTGTTCATACCCATGGTGATGCAGATACGTCACAACGTCCAGCCACATCACAAATATCTGCCAAAAAAAAAAAAGAAACTTTTAAAAATCCCCCAATTGGGATTCAGATCCAAAAGTTGGTTTTTCTTTTTTTTTTTTTTTGGGTGGGAAATTGACGACAGTGATGAGTTGTGCCATGTGAGAAAGCAGATACAATTGGGATTTCTTTAATGTGAGAAAAAAAAACGAAGAACTGACCAATGGCCACCACCAGAATTAACATTGTTAATCAATTTATTCCTTAAAATTGAGGTTAGAGAGAGAGAGAAATGGAGCAATTCCAATTCCAATGGAGGCAAGTTTCCTTAATTTAGGCGAAAAAGAAAGTGGGTTGGGGGAAGAACAAACGAGAGATTACCCAGTAAGGGACGCCATAGATTTTCAAGATTTGAAGAGGACCAAAAACGAAGGACAGATAAACAAGAAGAACCGCCATTAATGTCCAACACGAGGTCGAAATCACGATGTCTCTCCTCTCGTTTGGAGCAAACAAATCGCTGTATGGATTGAAATGGGATCCCTCCTTCCCCGGGCTTCTCCACATCTGAATCCATCCACCAACGAAACAAAACAAAAACATAACTTCTCAGAACCAAAAAAAAAAAAAAGTGTGGGTAATTTGAATCGAATAGAAATCCAATCTAATTTTATAAATTCACCAGGTAAAACGGGTATGCGAGAATGGGGAAAGGAAGAGTGAATCTGAGGATTCTTGTTCTTCTTTCCAGCTGCTTGTAAGTCGACTTCGTCAACTGAGAAAAACAGAAATTACAGAATCAGAATCAGAACAGAGTAGAATAACAGAGCAACAGAGGAGGGAGATCTGACAGACGTACTGGAACCCAGGATTCGTCTTTCTCCACATTCCCATGGTTCTGATGGTGGGTTCTGTGGCTGATTCTCCTGTACCAACAAAAATTAGAACAAAACAAAAATCCTCCAAATAAATGGGTTGGAAATCGAGATCTGCGTACCATCCATGGTAAGGAACGAGAATGGAGGAATGGAGAATGAGGCCCACGAAATGATTGAGCGCAGTGCTGTTGGAGAAGCTGCCATGGCCGCTGAGGAGGAGAAAAGGAGAGATCAGAGAGAGAGAAAAAAACAGAGGAAATGAGAAGAAAAGAGGAAGAAGGGGAAAACCAGTCGTGGCCGAGGACGAAGATGGCCCAGAACATGGTGCCCTGGGCGGCCCAGTAGAGGGGCCAGACGAGGGGGGAGTCGAGGCGGAGGGCGGCGGCGATGAGGGCGGCGACGATGAGGAAATCGCGGAGGACGTAGGAGAGGGAGCGGAAGGGGCACTTGACCCAGCAATGCGGGGGGATGGCGGCGCGGATGTCGGCGATCCGGAAAGGGGGTGGCGCCGAGGCGTCGAAGGCCGCGGCCTTGGCGGGCGCCGCCGCTGGATTGCCCATAATTTCCTCCGAATCGAAAGAGAAAGAAAGCCAAAGGGGAAAAGAGAGGCGAGGGGCGCTCAGGATTGGGGGATCAGGGAAAACACCACTGTAATTATAACCAAACACCGGGCCACGGGCCCATCGCATCACTCCTCTCCTAATTTATGATTAAAAAAATTAAAAAAAAAAAAAAAAAAAAAAAAAACTTACTTCTTTACCCGTCTCCTCTCCATCTATCTCCATCTTGTTAACATATGAAAAATCGATACCTAGCAATTTATTTTTATTAAATTTTTTTTATCATCCAACGGTGACAAGGACAATATAAAGATAGATGCTATTATAACTAATGAGTTAAAGTATTTTTCCGACAAAAAAATTGAAAATGTTAATTTTTAGACTTCTAGGTGTTTTTTTTTTAATTTCATGATCAATATTTCTAAGTTTTCAATGGGGCCTGATTTGTTAAAATTTGTTCACAAAGAAATTGATATGTTATTTGAATATTACTTTGACACATGTGATTCAACTTGCTCGTCAAAAGAACTAAATCTTTTAAACAATATGGGCATGGTTGATTGGTAAAGGTATATTATTAATTTTATTAGGGCCATCTGTTTCGCAGAAATCTTAGAATGGATATCTAGATTCGTGTGATTGATTTATTATTGAATATCTTACATTTTTAGATACCGACATCATACAGGAGATATCCGAATGATTTAAGCTAGGTTTTTAAGATGATTATGCTGAGGGCATCTCATTATGACAATAATTTTGTCCTTCATTTTTATTTTATACATACTTCTTTTCATCGATTCTCTTTATTTCTTTTTTTTTTAATAAATTAATGCATTAATTCATTGATAATTAATTATATTCAATTATATTTATATACTACATATAGATATAAGATAAATTGTAGTCAATTTTATATCTAAATTGAAATCTAGTGTGTAATCTTTCATTTATTTTACTCTTCTAATAGCCGCTCTCAAGTCTCGACATAAATTGAATTGACATGAAAATATAATATTAAATTAATAAAAACAAAATTGTAATATGAATTCAAAAAATGATATTTTTAAAATATATTTTAATATATAAATTTTATAATGACTAGTAACGATATTGTTGGAACAGTATAGTTCTATTCAAGGTTTTAAATGTTGATGTCAACGGAAATTTCGAAATCCCAATTTCATGGAAATATCGATAAAATGTCGATATCATAGATATTTGTGTAAAAGTTAGAAAAATTAAAAAAAAATTGTAAAAAATATTTAAATTAACATATAAACATTTTCCCATTTCTAAATTAGTTAAAAATAATTAATATTACTATTATGTATATATTAGTGACATTTTGTTGATATGTTCTATATTTTGTCGATTTTCTTGTACTATGATGGAAATATCAATTTACCCTTCATAATTCAAGGAAACATGTCGATGGAAATGTCGATGAATAATTAAAATCATTGTTCTATTACATTCTTATTATAAATCCTGAAAATAAATATAAACACCCAAGTATTTCCAAATATTCCGATAAATATTCATATTTAAAATATGCCAGACATTAATAATTCCAAATATTTTATATTTTAAACATCTGATAGCTATCTAGATTCTCGAAAATAAATGATCTTTGAGTTGGAGGTTAAAATCTCCACACTTAAATTTGTTGTACTAAAAATATTATTTCTTTTAATTGGCACGTCCACATGCCCGAGTAAGTTTAAAAAATAATAATATATTAACTTTTTATTAATAAAAAATTCTCATATTTTAAAATATTAAGGATCAAATTGGAAAAAACCTAAAAGATTAGGAATTATGAAATCTGGATTTTTATTTTATTTATTTACAAAAATGTTCAATTTCAATCCTATACATTTTTAAGAAGAGACTTGTGGTCCTCGTTTGGAAAATCATGACACATATTTTGTAATAAAAACCATTTGAAACACGCCAATGAAATATTATTCCAAAATAATTTATTAATTGTTGGTATTTTGTTCTGAAAATTATGATAGCCACTTTTAGAAAATATATAAACAAAAAATAGATGTTTTTGAATTATAAATATTAAAATAATATTTAAATTAATTACCTTTTTCTTTGTTAACCAAATCAAATAATACGTAATTTTTTATGTATTTAAATTGATTGATTAAGCTTTAAATCATGTTAGCTTTGACTACGATTTAGTAATTGATTATTATTATTTAAGGGCTTGAATGGTCATATTCATACTTATACTCATAAATATGTGTTTTTTTCTCCTTTTGAATGTGAATAACGTGTACTTACTCTCTCTCTATGTATATATATATTGAATTAATGTGTTTTTAAAACTTACCTATATATTGTTAGCAATATTAAATATCCAACGAAAAGTAAAATATTGAGGAAGATGGAAAAATGCGCTTAAGAAAATATTTGAGGAAAATTAATGGTTAAATTAAAGTAACAATTTAGTTCCTGGACTTTAATTTGTAACAATTTAGTCATTGAACTTTAATATGTAACAATTTGGTTCTTCTAATCTAAAGTTGGTAACGATTAAGTCCTTATCGCGAATTTTTTTTTTGTTACGTTTCTTGTATGTATAGATTGATAAACCAAAGAGAGATCAAATAAGTTTATGAATTAGAAAGATTAAATTGTTATATGATAAAATTTGACACTTAATTTTAATAAAAAATTTTAGGATAGAGACTAAATTGTTACAAATTAAAGTTGAGAGATTAAATTATTAATTTAGTGAAAGTATAAGAACCAAAATTAATCTAAGGGTTGAGTAAAAATTAGGTAAAGTTTGTTAAAGGGGAAAAAAATCAATTTATACCTGCAAGTTAGATGGATGCATCAATTAAAACTTCAAACTAATAATTTTCATTTAAAATCTTAAACTTGTCTCAATTTATATTCTTTCATTAAATTTTGTTAGTTAAATTAGGAGTGCACGAAATTAGGATATCCGTGGGTGCTTTGATTATATTGGGGACCCAAAAGGCTTTTGGTACATTTTTTCTTTTATCTTTAGATTTCACTCCTACAAACCCTTATTTGCTCTTGGGAGTTTGCAATTATTATCTTTTTGTTATAGAAATCATTAATTGCCACTAATCTTTCAAAGTCCTTTTTCTTAATTTCATGGTTAATCTTTTGAAATTTTCATCGGGGATGTGAACAATTTGTTGAACACAAAAAGTTTGTGTATTATTAAAATATTTGAAAACGTGAATATGTTACTTGAATATAATTAATTGACACATGAAACTCAAATAGGGATGTTCATGGGACGCCATCCTCATCCTCATCCCTACCTCCCATTTAATTTTCCATTCCCGCAAAATTCCCCATGAAATTTTGCGGGGATCGAGGTGGGGATTCCCCGCTCGGAGTTCATGGGGATCTGGTTCCCAACGGTAAAGTTTTCCCTATTTTTTTTTTTATGTTTTAAATTATTTGTCAATAAATATTTTTTCCTTAAAAAAATTATTTAGTTGCTTAATTTATAAGGTCTAATTCTCAAGTACATATATTATTAGGGGGATGGGTAGAGAACCATGCATGACTTTTTTTTTACATATATATTTAAAGAGAATAATATATATATATATATATATATATATATATATATTTTAGTACAACGGGATGGAGATCGAACTTACAACCTCATGATTGGAGATATATATCAATTATCACTGAGTTATGTTCGGAGGTTTAAATCCTCGTGTTACTCCTTCACTCAAGATCAACGCTTTAAATCCTCATACTTTTATCTTTGTTGCAGTAAAAAAAGTTTTTTCTTTTTTTTTTCTTTAATTTCTAAATGGCATGCAGACATGCTCATAAATATGTTTAAGAAAAATAATAATTTAAGAACATATTTACTTTACGAAGGCATGTGGAGTTTTTGAAAAAAAAAAATCAAAGGATAAAAAAATATATGTTTTTAATATGTTTCTTAAAATCAATTAAATAAAATTTTAATAAAAACAAATTCTTTTTCAAACAAAATCTATCGTTAAAATTAAAATTTAATTTAAATTTTACATTATAACTTATAATAAAGTAAATTATGTTATTTTGACCCAAACAATTAAAATAAAATTTAATGAAATAAAATAAAATAAAAATTAAGTCGGACCAAATACAATGTCTACGTTCATATATTTATAAGATTAGGAATCAAAAAAGTTCTAAAAGACCTGCAACTATATGATATGTTTAACCAAAATTAAAATAAATAATTTTAAAATTTCATTTTTTTTAATTTATATAAAGATCAATTTCTTTTTTTTTTTTTGACAAAATATAAAGATAAATTTCAATCCTATACATTTTCAGAAAATGACTCTTGTGGTCCTCGTTTGGAAAATAATGACACGAATTTTATTAAAAAACTACTTGAGACAAAGAATGAAGTATTATTTTCAAAAAAATTTTTGGGTGTTTTCTTTTTCTGGCTGAAATTGTGGTTGCAAAAATAGTCGGTTTTCAAAAGTATATAGGGACAAATATGGGTGTTTGGAAACTATAAAGATTAAAATAGTATTTAAATTGCTAATATGACCTTAGCTCATGTTTATGTTTCTTCATTTTTAATAAAGAAAAAATGCATGAATTTAAGTATGATAAAATATAAAAGCAATCTTTTTTATGTTTTGGAACAAATTGAAAATGGGAACAAGACAGAAGAAATTTGTTTTCGTAGTTTTCAAAAATTTATATACAATTTTGAGAATGTTCCCAAAAAGGAGAAACATTTTTTATGTTTGGTAACGTTTCTGTTTCTCTATTTTTAATAAAGAAAAATGAATTGCATGTCTCAGTATTCATGAATTTAAATATGATAAAACAATATTTTTATTTATAGTTTGAAAAAATTTGGAAATGTGAACCAGAAAAGAAAAACTTGTTTTCGTCGTTTCCAAAATTTCTATACAATTTTGAGAATGTTTCCAAAAAAATAAGAAAGTTTGAAACATAATTTGTTGCAAAATGTTTAGATTTCTTAATAACATTGGAAATTAGAAACGAGACTTTATCAAACAGACCCATAGTTAGTTGTAAAATATTTGAATTTCTTAAAAAATTTAGAAATGCGAAATGTAATACGTTATCGAAACGGACTCTTAAATGTTTAACGATTTACTCTTAAAAAAAAAAAAATCTTCACGGTCGTGTTAACAGAACGTCGATTGCACCACAGCCAAGAGATATGACCACGTGACTAGATTTAATTATTTTTAAAATTATTTCACTTTTTCTAAGTCTTTTTTCCACGATTTTCTATACTTATTTAATGAGATAAACAAGACAAAATAATATGCATTTCACCATTATTTTTCTTCTTTTGTAATATAAAATATAAAATAATAGCCTTAAGCATAAACCCACAATTCAACTAATAGTCTTTCAACAAAATTTAACAAAGCTAAGGTATAAATTAAGTAACTTTGATCAAGCTTAAAGTTTTAACCGATGAAATTATTAATTTAGGATTTTAATTGCTCAATCTATAAAGTCGATGGATATAAATTGATATTTTTCCTTCTAAAAAGTATGCTAAAACATAACGACGCATGAAAATTATTACAAGAAGTCAAAAAATGTTGCTAGATCTAAATAAAAAATGGCGAAGTCATGAACGAAGTGATCCACGATGAACTCGCGAATAAAATGACGGGCGATGGCAGATGGATTGAGAGAGAAAGGGATCAAGAGAGATCGACTGAAAGTGAAAGAGACTTGTGCAATAATAGAGGGAGAGATCAAGAGAGGGAGGTAATTATTTAATGTATTTTTTTACTATTTAAATTAAACCAAATGAAGTGATCCAATTATGTAATTATTTGGGTAAAGAGAGTAATTATAAATTGTCTTTGGGTAAAATATATAGATACCACAAAAATAGTTTCCCAATTGATGAGAGGCCAAATTGGAAATATTTAAAACTTTGTAACCGATCCGTAGTTATTTGGTCGGTTATAGAGGGGTTATGGTCCCCTAGTCAGAAAGATCACGATCCTTCTTCTTTCATCCTAGGAGAGTTAAGGAGAATGCCTTCTTCTTCCTACTGTTGAAATTCAGGTTGATTCGTGATTCTCTAGATTTGAAAGATCAAACTCACCGCTTAATAACGTTCTATCATAGATAGATCAAGGTGCGCTCCCGTTTCTTTGATATTAATTCTGTAGAATTGAAATGGAAACTCGATCTATAGATTTGAAGTTTTGGATTTTCTTTTTCTGAACAAATAGATTATTTGTGTGGCTCTTCTTGTCAAAGTCACTTGGGCCATTAAAAATAAAAATAAAAATCTGTGGCATGTAGCCAAAAGTTATTTGTGGAAATTGACCTTTGATTTTGAAATAGGTTACACGTTCATGTTCGTTTCACCAATCAAAATTATACACAATTTTTCTTTTCTTGTCTTCAGAAAAATTACACACAGATTTTTTATTTTTTATTTTTAAAATAGAAACAAGAACACAAATTTTAATGCACAAAAATGATGTTGGGCTCGTGTCTTGATGGTTCTACACGTGCGGGTCCTCGAAATTAATTTTACAAAAATTTTAGAGTCAACAAGTAAACTTTTATTAGAAACTTTTTAATTTTAAAGTTAAATTTCAACTTTATCCCTGAACTTTGAACTTTTATACCTGTGACCATGGTTTTTTTGAATTTTGTGAAGTGTCTAATAGATCTTAAAACTTTCAATTTTATATATCATACGTCCTAACTTATTCAATATTTTTTAAAATTGACGAATTTATTAAATATAATATGAAATTTCATATCTAATAGAATCCAAAAAATTTAAACTTTGTGTCTAATAATTTTTTTTGAAATTTAAGACATTTTCTGTAGTTCTAGCAAAGTTGAAAGTTCAAGAATTGATTCCGTACAAACTTGAAAGTTTAGGTATTAAACTTTTAATTTATAAAGTCATAAATTTTAGATTTTTTTTTCTTGTAATAATATATTTTAGAATTAATTTTTAGAAATAAATTGACAAAACTTTTTATCTTCATAATTTTTATATTCTAATTTATAAAGTCATCAGGTATGTTGCTAGCATGATATTAAATATTCATCTACACATCGGTATTTTCATCGACATTTCTATGTATCAATGAGTTCGAGATAAATCGACATTTCCATCGTATTAAAAAAAATTGACAAAATATAAAAAATATCAAGAAAATATCACTAATATAGACATGATATTAATATTAATTATTTTGAACTTATTTAGAAATAGAAAAAAATTTATTTGTTAATTTAAATATTTTTTACGATTTTTTAATTTCTCTAACTCTTACTGAAATATCCATCGACATCGACATTTTATGGATATTTCAATGAAATTGAGATGTTGACATTTCCTTAAAACCTTGGTTGCTAGGTCGACACCCATGCGTAATTATTTATTTATTATTATTATTATTATTTTTTGCTGCAAGCTAAGTTAAATCTATATATTTTATAAGTAGAGTAGTGAAAATTTGTTAATTCCATTAAGTTAAATTTATGCATCATCAAACACTTATTAGATAGTTGATGGTTTAATCTCCAATTCAACAATTATAAACTAAAAAGAACAATTTTATTTAATGTAGGGTCATGAAGAAGCTTAAATGGAGTCTGTGGTTATTTATTAATTTTTTCTTTTATTTACAGGTAGGGTCTGGCGTAAAGGATTTTTTTTTTTCATAATTTTCTTTTGAAACCTTTTCCAAAAATATATTCCCCACGATCTTACAAATAGTTTGTACCTGGTGATGTGGCAGTGTTCTCCCGAAGAAACGACATGCACAATTGTCTTTTTTTTTTTTTTTTTTTAAACAGAAGTTAAATTAAATTAAACTAAAAAATCTAACAAATGTTAAATAAAAGATGGAGTAGAGAAACAGACCTTGAATTAAATTTAACTAAAAAAATTTAACAAAATCTTAAAAATCGACCAATAAAAAAATTAATTTACCTAATTATTATTAAACATTTTAAATTTTAAATCTAATTTTAAAAAAATTAAATCATATGGTAACTTGGATTCTAGTTAAAGTGTATGCTCATTTCATTCTCTACAACCCAATCATCAATTTCCAACTGGCCAATCACTCACGGCTTGTTTTTCTTTCACTACTTCAGTGAAAATTCATATTATGCTTATGACATCCAGACTTTAAGTTCTAAGCCTCTCCATAACAATTTTTTATCATCATTCTCTGCTTCTTCGTTAGTATTTATGGAAAGATATCATTTGATTTGATTTAATTTAATTTATGATAGATTTAATTTATATTTTGAATACTTGTCATTTTAAAAATTGATTTATTTTAAGATTTTGCTAAATTTTTTTAGTTTAATTTAATTAAAAGTTTGTTTAAAAAATAGATTTCTTAACAACCCATTTGTTTTAAGATTTTGTTAAATTTGTCTTAGTTAAAATTTAAATAATCAAATCTTGATGCCACATGAGTTAAAGGAGGTTTTAAAAAAAAAAAAATTGTTACAAGTCGTCTCTTCAAGAGACCTGCTATATGTGGCCAACATGTAGTGATGATCGTCTTTTCAATAGACGATATATTGAGATTTAGTAAAAAAAAAAAAAAATCCAGTTGTGCATGTCCTTTCTTGAAGAGACGACCTACATTGCCACATCACCATATTTCCAAGTAGGTGGAGAATATATTTTTGGAAAAAATATTAAAAGAAACATTATTAAAAATATTGTAAAATTGAGGAACGAAACGAGGCAACGTCGGGGAAATAAAATAAACAAAACAATTCAAATAATAAAGAAAATTCAAAATTCAAAATGACATTTCCCACCAATTTTCAAACTTGATTTCCCACCAAATTTCTCATTAATTTCTCACAAATTCTCACTCTCAATGAGCACCACATTGATCTTATTTATAGGCCATGGATAAGCATGTGGTGTGATTTACATGACACTAATAATGTCTAAAATTGAGACACATAGGGCATTAGGGTTTCAACACATGGTGCATGGATAATGGAACATATGGAGTTTATGAATAAAAGACACATAGTGGACATATGGAGCATGGATTTTGAGACACCTCAAAATTGGACACTAAGCAAGGGTTAGTGGGCATCTGTTTAATTAAAAATTTATAATACTCCCCCTTAGATGCCCATTGTATATATGAAATATGCCTCGTTAAAACCTTACTAGGGAAAAACCCAGTGGGAAAAAATCCTAGTGAAGGAAAAAGAGTACATATTTCATATAATCTAATAAACCCAAAATAATACAATATATTTAACTCCCCTTCATGGAAACATCACTTGAGATCTCTGAGTCGTCGTATTCCAATGTCGCGCACCAATGTTACAAAGGGTTTTGTAGGTAATGCCTTTGTGAATATATCTGCCAAGTTATCTTTCGAACAAATTTGTTGAACAGTGATAGTACCATTCTTTTCAAGATCATAAGTATAGAAAAGTTTTGGTGAAATATGTTTTGTTCTATCTCCTTTAATATATCCTCCTTTGATTTGAGCTATACATGCTGTGTTATCTTCGTAAAGTATCGTTGGAAGATTTTTACTGGATGATAGACCACATGTTTCACGAATGTGTTGAGTCATTGATCTTAACCATACACATTCTCGACTAGCTTCATGAATTGCATGAATTTCAGCATGATTTGAGGAGGTGGCTGTTATGGTTTGTTTTACTGATCGCCATGATATAGCAGTTCCTCCACATGTGAACAAATAACCGGTTTGAGATCTAGCTTTGTGTGGATCAGATAAATATCCAGAATCTGCGTACCCAACTAGATCAAAATTTGATTTGTTTGAATAAAACAAACCCATAGTAGTCGTTCCTCGAAGATAGCGAAATATATGTTTAATCCCATTTCAATGTCTTTTCGTAGGATAAACACTATATCTAGCTAATAAATTAACTAAAAATGCTATATCTGGTCTTGTGTTATTAGCCAGATACATAAGTGCATTGATTGCACTAAGATATGGTACTTCAGGACTAAGAAGCTCTTCATTATCTTCTCGAGGTCTGAATATATCTTTTTTCACATCAAGTGAGCAAACTTCCATTGGAATATTTAATGGGTGCGCTTTATCCATATAAAATCTTTTCAAAATTTTCTCTGTATAAGTTAACTGATGTACAAATATCTCATATGCTAAATGCTCAATTTGTAGGCCAAGACAAAATTTTGTTTTCCCGAGATCTTTCATCTCAAATTCTTTCTTAAGATACTCTATTGCCTTTGAAAGTTCTTCAGGAGTTCCAATTAGATTCAAATCATCAACATATACAGTTATAATGGCAAATCCCGACTGTGATTTCTTTATAAAAACACAAGGACATATTGGATTATTCTTATATCCTTCTTCCAACAAATATCCACTTAGACGATTGTACCACATCCGTCCTGATTGTTTTAATCCATATAATGATCTCTGTAACTTTATGGAATACAATTCCCGAGCATTAGAATTAGGTACTTTAATTCCTTCAAGAATTTTCATATAAATATCATTATCAAGAGATCCATATAAATATGCAGTGACTACATCCATAAGATGCATGTCAAGACTTTCAAACATAGTCATGCCAATTAAATATCTCAGTGTAATCGCATCCACCACAGGAGAATATATCTTCTCATAATTAATACCAGGTTTTTGTGAAAAACCTTGTGCAACCAATCTTGCCTTATATCTTGTGATTTCATTGTTTTCATTTCTTTTCCTTACGAATACCCATTTGTATCCCACAGGCTTAACATTTTCCGGTGTTCGGATTACTGGTCCAAAAACTTGACGTTTTGAAAGTGAGTTAAGTTCTGCCTGGATTGCTTCTTTCCATTTAAGCCAATCTTTTCTCTGTTGAGATTCTTTCATAGATTTTGGTTCACAATCGTCACTTTCAGATAAAATGTCAATAGCAACATTATAAGCAAAAATATCATCAATAACTACATTAGTTCGGTTCCATCCTTTTCCAGTCATAACGTAATTCATTGAAATCTCATTATTATCTTCAGGTACTTGACTTTCCTCAATATCTTTATGAGTAGTCATGTTTAGGATTTCTTTTGGAATATCCTCATTCTCAATTGTGTCATTTTGATTATTGACTATTTTTCTTTTTCGAGGATTTTTATCTTTGGAACTCATTGGTCTACCACGCTTATGGCGTGTTGCAGATTCATTAATGACAACTTTCTGCATTGGGATGTCAATTTTTGATGGAACATTCGCAGCTGGTATATGTGACTTGGTCACTTTCTTGGCATCAATAAATGCATCTGGTAATTGATTTGCTATATTTTGCAAATGAATTATTTTCTGAACTTCAAGTTCACATTGATATGTACGGGGATCGAAATGAGACAATAACGATGCATTCCATGTAATTTCTTTTTCCAACTTAATTATTCCTCCCCCTAATGTTGGAAAATTTGTCTCATTAAAATGACAATCAGCAAATCGTGCAGTAAATACATCACCCGTCAAGGGTTCAAGATATTTAATAATTGATCGGGAATCAAATCCAACATATATTTCTAGCCTCCTTTGAGGACCCATCTTAGTACGTTGTGGTGGAGCAATTGGAACATATACTGAACATCCAAAAATTCTCAGATAGGAAATATTTGGCTCTTGGCCATAAGCTAATTGTAACGGGGAATATTTAGGATAAGATATTGGTCTAATGCGTACGAGCGACGCTGCATGTAAAATAGCATGTCCCCATACAGATGTAGGGAGCTTAACTCTCATAAGTAATGGTCTAGCAATTAACTGCAATCGTTTTATGAATGATTCTGCTAAACCATTTTGTGTATGAACATGAGCTACAGGATGTTCAACATTTATCCCAATTGCCATACAGTAATTATTAAATGATTGGGTTGTAAATTCACCAGCATTATCAAGACGAATACTTTTAATTGTATAATCAGGAAATTGTGCTCGTAACTTTATTATTTGAGCAAGTAGTCTTGCAAATGCAAGGTTTCGACTTGATAATAAGCATACATGTGACCATCTACTTGATGCGTCTATTAACACCATAAAATATCTGAAAGGACCGCTTGGTAGATTAATAGGTCCACATATATCACCATGAATTCGTTCTAAAAATGTAGGTGATTTAGTCCCTACTTTAAATGTCGATGGTCTAATGATCAATTTGCCTTGAGAGCAAGCATCACATGATAATTCATTAGATTGAAGAATCTTTTGGTTCTTTAATGAATGTCCATGTGAATTTTCAATGATTCTTCTCATAATTATGGACCTAGGGTGACCTAATCGGTCATGCCAAATGGTAAATATATTTGGATTTATGAACTTCAAGTTCGTAGTTGCATATGTTTCCATTACTCGTATATGAGTATAATATAATCCAGAAGATAAAGCAGGCAACTTTTCAAGTATACGTTTGTTATGTGAGACAATAAATATAATATAGAGATATTCTATATTATTCTTGTTATCAGTCTCAATATGATAACCATTGCAACGTATATCTTTAAAACTCAGTAGATTTCTCTTTGATTGACTAGAGAACAATGCATTGCCAATTGTAAATTTTGTTCCTGTAGGCAAAATTATGTCTGTTTCTCCAAAACCTTCAATCAAGTTTGCAGAACCTGATATAGTATTGACTTTTGCTTTCAGCATTATCAATTTAGAAAAATATTGTTTACTTTTCAGTATTGTGTGCGTAGTCGCACTGTCTGCCAGACATAGATCATCATTGCTCTTTTTCGAGTCATCCAATATATGAAAACTGTTCATGCTTCTTCATTAAACAAAATAATTACAATAAGAAGAAGAGAGAAGAAAAAAAAAACTTGAAATACAAAACATACATAAAAGATATAAAAAAAACATTAGTTCTGAATATTCTCAAAATCAAAAGAAGCACTTGCTATTCCATCCATTGTGCTCACTGTGCCAATTTGTTCTCCAGGAGATTCAAGAAAGTCAGCCACATCCAAACTTGTAATATTGGCAGTGTCAAAGATATCACCATCCTGGTAGGCAAGATTTGCTTCCACATTTTTTCCTTTTTCTTTCAAGGAAACTTGATAAAGATTCACTAAGTGTTTCGATGTACGACAAATATGTGCCCAATGCTCAGTCATACCACATCGGAAGCACTTGTTTTCAACACTTCTGGAATTCTGATCTTGTGGAGCTTTTTCTTTATGATCAACATTTCGTGTGGTTCTTTTAAAATTTGGACGATTATAACGCACACCACGAAATGAAAAATTATTTCTTCCTCTGCCACGGTCACGCCCTCGACCACGACCTCGACCTCGACCCCGATTATTGAAATTTACAGCATTCGCCTCTGGGAATGGCGTTGCTCCCGTTGGTCGAGATTCATGATTTTTCATCAATAGCTCATTATTTTGCTCAGCAACCAGAAGGCATGATAGGAGCTTAGAATATTTCTTAAAACCTTTCTCTCGATATTGTTGTTGCAAGAGTATATTCGAGACATGGAAGGTTGAGTATATCTTTTCTAGCATATCACTATCAGTAATTTTTTCTCCACATAACTTCAATTTTGAACTGATTTTGAATAGTGCAGAATTATAATCACTTATTGATTTGAAGTCTTGGAGCCTTAAATGCATCCATTCATAACGAGCTTTAGGAAGAATAACTGTTTTTTGATGATCATATCTTTCTTTCAAATTTTGCCACAAGGCAAGGGGGTCTTTTATTGTCATATACTCCATTTTCGACCCCCCGTGAAGATGGTGACGAAGGAAAATCATGACTTTTGCCTTTTCCTGACTTGTGGTTGTATTTCCTTCTTTGATGGTTTCTCCTAGGTTTATGGCATCAAGATGGATTTCAGCATCTAGTACCCATGACAAATAATTATTACCATTGATATCAAGAACGACAAATTCTAATTTGGTCAAATTTGTCATGGTGACACTATGACCAAAAAAAAAAAAACTCAAATTAGGAATTTAACATATGAAAACAACATATTACTTTAAAAAAAAATAAAAATTAAATTACCTACCTTCGGAACCTACCTTCAACAGGGGAAATGACAGAGGCTCGTGCTGATAACGTATTGTAAAATTGAGGAACGAAACGAGGCAACGTCGGGGAAATAAAATAAAAAAAACAATTCAAATAATAAAGAAAATTCAAAATTCAAAATGACATTTCCCACCAATTTTCAAACTTGATTTCCCACCAAATTTCTCATTAATTTCTCACAAATTCTCACCACTAATTTCTCACAAATTCTCACTCTCAATGAGCACCACATTGACCTTATTTATAAGCCATGGATAAGCATGTGGTGTGATTTACATGACACTAATAATGTCTAAAATTGAGACATATAGGGCATTAGGGTTTCAACACATGGTGCATGGATAATGGAACATATGAGGTTTATGAATAAAAGACACATAGTGAACAAATGGAGCATGAATTTTGAGACACCTCAAAATTGGACACTAAGCAAGGGTTAGTGCGCATCTATTTAATTAAAAATTTATAATAATAAAAAAAATATCCCTGTTTTTTTTTCCCTAGTTTTTTGGTATGTTAATTGGGTTAATTATAAACAATTAATAAATTATTTTTTATTTTATTTTATTTTTACAATCTGATTATAAATAAACTTAAAGATTTGAGTAAACTATAATTTATAATGTATTAAAAAGAGACTGTTGCAAACTAAAACAATTTTGGACTACTGTACCCTACTTTTTAATTTCTAAATTTGCTATTAACATTTATTATTAATTAAGAATAAACTTTAATAAGTGCAACTTCTCTCTTCTGAAATTCTATTATTAGTTTTAAGTAAAATAAAGTCATAAATTAATTTGTATGAACAAATTGACAAAAAAATTTATATTCAAGAATTAATTATGGAATTCTAAATGACTTTACATTTCAAAAGTTTTCATAACATTTCAATTCTCTAGCACTAAAAAAATATGTTTTTCTACCATTTTTTCCCACCAACGATTTCAGCTCCATTTATTTTCTACTTTTTCATTTAGAAACTGGTACTAGTCTAAGAATTATCAGAGAGGTAAATCTATTTCAAGAAAGTTATACATAGATTAGTTTTGATTTTTTTGTTTATTTTTTTTTTTGATATTCGTGTGTCCGGACCAACCGCCTGACCCTACTATATTTGGTTGACAAGAAAATTCGTAAGATATTAAATCCTAGGTAGGTGGCCACCATGGTTTGAACCCTTTAATTTTCTCTTATTGTATTCTACTTTAGTTTCTCTCATTTTCATTTTACGGAGTCATATAATGGTATTTGTCTAGCAATTATCAAGCGAGAGATAAATCTATTTTAAGAAAATTATGTATAGACCCGTCTTTTTTTAGTACACGTATAGACTCGTCTTAATTTTCTTCTTTTGCTGCTATTTATTTTTCTTATTATTTTGTAATTAGTTTTTTTCTTATTCAAAATACTTGTGCATGCGTTGGATTTGCCAATAAATTTATTTTTATTAGAAAAGTAGCATGTTTATTAAATTACAATATTCTATTTGGTAAATTTAGATTTGTTAAGTTATTAATTCAGTACCAACTTAAAAAATATATCTCGTTGTTGCTACTCAACTTATATGGAGAAGATTACCGACACACTCTCCACAAGTTTACTTCAATTGTGATCTACTATGTCAAGGTTTAACCAAATTATCCAGTTCAACCATTTTAGTAATTTGAGTAATGTCGAAAGGAGCCTGAATCACACTCGCAAAATAATGTAGTGAGAAGTCGTTCAGTATTACACTACATTTAACAATTTATTTTATTTAAAGTGTAAATTATTTTATTTTAGCATTTAATTAGTTATAAAATAACATAAACTTAAAATATATATTACGTGCAATACGGTAATAAAACTAGTATATTAAAAAACTGCCATCTTTAAAAAGTATTTTATGCCAATTTTGTCCCTCTTCAAAATTTAAATTTATGAAAGGTTCAACTTATGATTAATTATCAAGAATTAATAAATTATATAGTTAACTTAAACCATAAATAAATGTGATTTAAAATGTTTTCGAATATAAAATATTTACTTATATAAATTAATCGAGGAATTCTTACCTTTAATGATATTATATTATTTAATTTAAGATATCTCAAAATTTTACAATTTTAAAGAATTATATTTAATTTAAACCATAAAGTATCATTAAAAAAGCTATAACATGAGTCAATTTATACATAGTTCATCTTGTTAAGGTGTACAATGAGTTCGAGTTCCCACCCTCACATATTATACTAAAAATGACTAGCACATAAATTATGTAAATTAATTTTAGAATTAGCACCTTTAATGAATATCAAATATATTTGATTAGATTTAAATGAATTTACAACTC
The DNA here is from genome assembly GCF_013281855.1 of Momordica charantia. Lineage (NCBI taxonomy): Eukaryota > Viridiplantae > Streptophyta > Magnoliopsida > Cucurbitales > Cucurbitaceae > Momordica > Momordica charantia. The sequence continues at coordinate 1,195,911 of NW_028275161.1, read as the reverse complement.
TTGCCATTTATAATTAATTAGTTGTGTGTTAATTAAATTTAAATCTTCAAAAAAGATTGTCTTATTGATTAGCCATTTATCATAACTCACTAAGATTAATATTAACGAGTATTAAAAGTTTTCTTTTAAATGATAACTATTAAAAGAAAATCTTCAAAAAAGATTGTCCTATTGATTAGCCATTTATTATAACTCACTAAGATTAATATTAACAGTACTAAAAGATTTCTTTTAAACGATAAGTATTAAAAGTTTGAATATGTAAAAAGAGAAAGTTTTAGTGTGAATTCAATGATGGATTTTTTTACTTACCTCGGTAGGGGGAGATTCTTCCTCTTTTATTGGTGATGGGGCTAGCCAAGGAGATGATCTGTCGTGGGAGATTGCGGGTCCTACCTATGTATGACCCCTAGTGGGTCGTTTGCCCATACAATCCCACTACAACCTTTGGGCTTCCAGACGCGTCGTGAGATTATCGGTACGTCTTTGTCAGATCATCTTTGCTACCTCCATTGGTCGTCACTCTATAGTAGAGTTGGTCTCCATTGCCATGTGGGGCTCTTGCATCTCTATTCTCACTATTACGAGAAGACACAGCTAGACCCGACATGCGAGCTACATCATAGGCCTAAGACATGACCAGATCTAAGGTATGACCAAGCCCAAGGCATGACCAGATCCAAGGCATGACTAGGGCATGACCAGATCCAGGGCCCCGTGAGATCCCGACCGACTAGGTGCAGGCCTACCAAGTCTGGCTGGCCGACTAGGTCCAACCGACCAAATCCGACTAGACAAGATCCAAGGCATGACCAGAGCCAGGGTATGACCAAATTCAGGGCCCGGCGAGATCCCAGTCGATCAGGCCTCGGTCGACCAGGTCAAGCCGACAAGACCCGACTACTCGAAAGTCTAGTGCAGGCTACCGGTCAATTAATTCAACATTCGGCCCACAAGATACCCACAACCCAGCAAGGTATGTTTCCTAAAGGCATCATGATTTGACCTCTATAAATATAAAAATAAGGTGAACCCTAAAGGTACGCTGAAATACCCTACTCGACTACTCCGATTCTGACTTAAGCATCAGAGCCTGTGTGGCCGATACTCAGTGCTATTTGGTTTTGCAAGTTTCGTCGATCCTTTTTATTCTAGAAGATTTGTGCGAATTTGGCGGAATCCCAAGAGGCCAAATTATTCCAATTGACCAGACCCGACTATTGGAAAGTCTAGTGCAGGCTATCGATCCCTTAATTCAACATTCGGCCCACAACTCAGTAAGGTATGTTTCCTAAGGGCATCAGAATTTGACCTATATAAATATAACAGTAAGTTGAATCCTAAAGGTATGCTGAAATACCCTACTCTTCATACTCGACTACTCTGATTCTGACTTAAGCATCGGAGCTTATGTGGCAAGAGCCACACCGGTACATAGTGCTATTTGGTTTTGCAAGTTTCGTCGATCTCTTTTATTCTTGAATATTGGTGTGAATTTGGCAGAATCTCAGGAGGTCAAATTTCTACATCAACAATTGACCCGTCTGTGGGGACGACTAGGATCTAAAAGCCAAAATGATCGACACAAATCCTGAAGAGAGTCAGTAGCAGATCAACGATAAATGCCATTTGAGGAGGAAGATGAACTGATAACTGCTTGGACCCGAGGAGGTCTATCGTAAAGCGAGTCGATAAGTTTTGGGGTAGGACTTAGAAGAACGAATCGACAAGTTATAGGACAGATCCTAGGTGAAACAAATCGACAAATTCCCAAACAGAGAGAACGAACAGTCGAGGACCAAAAACATTGAAGGAACGACTCGTATTAGGGGAGTGCTACTGCCCTACCTTAGAGGACAAAGTGGCAAACATCTTTTTCTCGAACTTCCTTTTCCGTAACAACTTTTAGTATTCTTTTTAAATATAATTGATTATAGGGTACCTAGGGTAGATCTTCTCTCCTCCTGATAATTGCATGTAAATTAGACTTCATATCTCTACAATATGTCTATTATTTGTTCAAATGATGAGTTTGATTATATATCTTTCTCGATTACTCGAGCAGGTATCATGATGACTGGTTAAGGAACTCGAATTGGGACAGAGCATAAGCAAGCCAATAATTAAAAACCCAGTCAGTGAAACTTGGGAAGATCAGTGGCGGATTAAGCCTAAATGATAAAAAAATCCCCCAAAGGTACTGAAAAAGGCATGCGTACGAGCCTAGCACGGTTAAAACAAAAAGTGGCAAATGAGCCAAAACAATCAACAAAACCCAGGGTATAAAACCATTGGTGAAAAGCCAAAACAAGTTACAAACCCGAGGGTGTTGATTAAATTCATAGTATAAAACACTGGGTAAAAGCCAAATAGGTTATAAACCCAAAGGTATTGATTAAACCGAGGGTGTAAAAGCATAGGCAAAAGCCAAATAGGTTAGAAACCCAAGGGTGGTAAAGGCAACTCAGCTAAGTTTAATCCCAAGGCCAACGAAAAACTAACGGTTAAATTAAATCGGGTAGTAGTGCCCAAGAGACTTGACTAGTACAATAATAAAGCGACGAAACTAAGAGATTGACAAACTTTGAAGTTGTTTATTCTCGACGATTAAAAGCTAGCTTCGACAAAAGAACTGAGCAACAAATACAAAAAATACTCTCAAAGCATAATGCACAATTTGAAAAATACTTATACTTTAAGAGTGAGGGCTTATGTTATAGAGAATGTGGTTGGGCCAAAAAAACGAGACACAAGCCTACAAACAAGGGGAAAGCGAGGGGGCCCAAGTGAGAGAAGAGCAAAGACCTAGAGGCCTAAATAACGAACTGCGCCTAGCCAACAAAGAACCGATACCCGACCGACCAGGTCTCGACCAACCAACGACTAGGTCTCAGCGACTGGATTTTCGACCTCCACCACCTCGTATTCGTTTCTTGAAGGTGAACGATGAGATGTTTGTGATGAGATGAGAACATGTCATGCCATTGACTCGATGTCTCCACTGGATAACAACTTAACCACCAGTAGAATGTGAACATCTCACGCCATGTGGTCAGATCGTGCAACCAATTTAGTGTTTCCAGTGAATGACAATTCGATCGATGGAGAGGAGAAGGTCGACCCAAGCCTCAGTTACATGGAGTCACCCACTTTAGGAAGAGAGAACCCCGCTGAAGATCAGAAATCCATCTCTCTTACATTTGAAGAGCGACGAATCAACATCGAAACCAAGCCGGGAGTTGAGGAGAGAGCGAGTCTCATCAATTTTCTCAAAAGCAACTGATGTGTTTGTATGATCACACGAAGGCATGTCTGGGATCAATCGAGACTTAAACCAGTAAGGTAGAAGCATCAACCCTTCAACTAAGCAAAGAATGAAGTTATGACCAAGCAAGTAGAAGAGTTATTGAAAACTAATTACGAAAAACGATATCAATTATGAGGGCTGTTCCATAAAAATGGTCGGCCCATGAACAACGAGGTCTTATAAAACAAAACAAGTTTTCTCAATATAGAAGTCTAGTATTTTATCTATACTTATTGCCTTCTATTTTGAGAGTGGAGCTACTGTTGTGGGAAGACAAAGTTAGACTCAACAGGCAAGTTACATCACAGGCCCAACGCATGACTAGATTTAGGGCATGACAAAACCTGAGGCATGACCAAACCCGGGGCATGACTAGATCCAGGCCATGACCAAGCTCGAGGCGTGACCGGGGCCGAGGCATGATCAGAACCAAGGTATGACCAGATTCAGGGCAATAGATCCAAGGCATGACTAGATCCAGGGCATGATTAGATCAAAGGCATGATTATGTCCAAGGCATGACCAGATCCAGGGCTCCATGAGATCCTGACCGACTAGGTCCTAGTCGACCTCGGCTAACCAGGTCTCAGCCGACCAAATCTCGGCCGACCATATCTGACTATTGGAAAGTCTACTACAGGTTACCGATCTGTTAATTCAACATGCAGCCCACAAGATGCCCGCAACCCAACAAGGTATGTTTCCTAAGGGCATCAAGATTCGACCTCTATAAATATAACAGGAAGCTGAACCCTAAAGGTACGCTGAAATATCCTACCCTCCATACCCAATTACTCCAATTCTGACTTAAGCATTGGAGCCTGTGTGGCAAGAGGCACACCGATACTCAGTGCTATTTGGTTTTGTAGATTTCGTCGGTCCCTTATATTCTAGAAGATTGGTACGAATTTAGCAGAATCCCAGGAGCTCAAATTTCTACATGAAAACTCACTATAACAAAAACTTTTCAACCATTCTGTTTTTGTTTTTTTTGGGTTGAGTACAACTTTTCCACCATTCTTTCACCACTAGCTTAAGACGTTACAATTTCTCACTTGAAGTTGTATAATGGTGTTTGTCCAACAATTACCAAACTAAATTTAGAATGGTATTTGTCTAGCAACTATATAGACACATTCTTAGTTTTATCTTTGGTTACTATTATTTTTTCCCAAATAATTAGTGTCATTTTATAAAATTAATTTAAATTAAATGAAAAAAATACAGTATGCAATGCATGTGGTAATTAATAGACTAGTATTTTTTTTTTGAAAGAAAAGGAAAGCAAAACATTACAGAAGCTCCTCCAAACATTCCATTTCTAAACAGCTCTTCAGCTCCAGTGGCCAATCCTCCATCCAGATCGAAAACTCATGAAGAAGGAGAGCCCGTCGAGCCAACATGTGTGCCGCTTTATTACCCTCCCTCTTCACGAAATTGAAACTTGCATGTAAAGATTGAGTCCAGAAATTCTTCGCCTTCAAAACGATTTCTCCCGTTTCCGACAGGTCCTCCAAAGCCTAAGAGAAAAGATTGAAAATACGAGATGAATACGTCTCCAAAATCACTGGGTGCATACCAATTTCCGACGCCAGTTGAAGTCCCTCCACTGCAGCAATCGCTTCTGCCATATCCACCGATTGAATATTCTCCAAGTACTTCGTAGCTGCAGCCATAACTTGCCCTCTGTCATTATGGATGATGATTCCCAATCCTGCATGTTGATCTGAAGCTAAAAATGAGGCATCAGTGTTAATTTTATATATTCCTTCGTCCGGTGGTTGCCATAAAATCTCTGCTGTATTTGTAACTCTCCCAGTAATAGGATTAGATTTAGCTTCCCTAAACTCCATAGCATATTTATTTGCCCATTCAACAAGCTCCATTCCTATCTTAAAAACTGTTTTTGTACTATCATTGAAAGCTCGTGCATTCCTTTGATTCCACAGCCCCCAAATAACAACACATAATTCCTCAAAATCCGCCTTGCTTAGACTTTCATGCGACTCTCGAAGAATAAGAAATGGAGATAGCTTTCCAAATTTTGAATTAATCCACAAAGCTTCAGCAAATTTGCATATCCAAAACAGATGGATACTGTCTTCACCATTCCTCCCACAAAAATAGCAGCAATTTGTAATCTCCACACCCCTTTTAGATAGATTGCATCCTGTTGGAAGTCTATCTAGACATAGACGCCATAGAAACACTTTTATTTTATTAGGGATGTGCATTTTCCAGAAACCGTTCCACCAACATCGAACCTCCTCAGAAGATGAAGAGGAGGGGGCCTGAACACATGGATTATTCAGCAAAGCTACCTTATACCCACTTCTGACCGAGTACACCCCTGTCTTCTCATAGTTCCAGATTAGCCTATCCTCTTCCGCACCCCTACCAATTGGAATAGATAGAATTCCTTTAGCCTCATCTGGAGTAAATTCATCTCGAACAACATCCCCCTGCCAACCACCCTCCTCATGATCAACCAAGGAACTCACTCTTGAAACCAGAGGAAGCCTTGGACTTGAAAGGATCTTGAGAGTGGGTTGATTTGGGACCCAATTGTCACCATATATAAAAACACTGTCACCATTCCCAATCCGCCATCGCAACCCCTTTTTTAATAGATCTCGACCCCATAATATGCTTCTCCATATATAAGAAGGATTTCCACTAATTTTTGCTTCCATAAAGCTGCAATCTTTAAAATAACGGCCCTTTAGCACACGCGATAGCATCGAATTGGGATGATTAAGAATCCGCCAACATTGCTTTGCAAGCAAAGCTTTATTAAACAATTCCAAATCACGAAAGCCCATTCCCCCCTCACATTTTGGCAAATACAAGGAATTCCAGGCCACCCAATGAATTTTTTTATCTTCCTTACTCGATCCCCACCAAAATCGCGCCGTAATATGATGAAACTCTCTAATAAGCCTTTTTGGCAACCGAAAACAAGACATAGTATAGCAAGGAATAGCCTGGGCAACAGCTTTAATAAGCACCTCCTTCCCACCAATGGAAAATAATTTCGCTTTCCACCCTTGAAGGTGCTTCCAAACACGATCTTTAATATAATTAAAATGCATTCTTCTATTTCTAGGCATAAACGTCGGGAGGCCCAAGTATTGCAGCTGGCATTCCACCATATTAACAGATAAGATATTTTGAATAAGGCTTGACTGTCTGTCTTGGTATTCAGGCTGAAAGCTATAACAGATTTATCAAAATTCACCAACTGACCCGAAGCTACCTTATACTTCTTGATGCAATCCTTCACCATCTGACTGATAGTATACCTTATGCACCACATTTCATGATATTCAGGTAGAAATCATTTAACAATTTTCGGCCATTTGTGGCTTATTTACGTGCATAACTGATGTTTTTTTATAGGATCAAGCTATTAGAAAGAATTGAAGAATAAGCGATCATTTGAGCGAAACTAGAGCGAAAAAGAGGAGCTTGTTGAAACCACATCAGCGCCGCAGTGCCACCATTTAGCGCCATGGCGCGCGTACAGGTCAGAATCGATAGCAAAATCCCGAATTAGCAGCGCCGCAGCGCTGTACCGTAGCGCCATGGCGCTACGAACTTGCATGTCCGTCACAAATCTGGGACGGCGCCACGGCGCTGTAGCGATGCCCTAACTTAAAGAGAAAGACGAGTGCGCCGTTTGGAGGGAGGAAAAAAGGGGGAAAAGGATTCTGATGAGGATGGGCTCGATTTTGGAGGCAAGAAGGATGAGGAGATGATTTTCGAGGGCTCGTGATCGTGGAGATTGAGTCGGGGACGGTCAATCGACACTACGACTTTAGTTTCTCTCCTTTCCCTTATCTTTTCTAGATTTATTATGAAATTCTTTGTAGGATTTTATTGTATTTTCGTGAACATGAGTAGCTAATCTTCTTGTTCTAGGGATTGACGTAGCCGTTGGATTTATGAGTTGGACTTATTAACATTTGTCTCGATTGATTTGTTTTTAATCTATTTATGCATTTATTTGTTTAATGCTTTTAATCTCTTGATCACGAATTAATTGTTGCTAAATCTGAATCTCATGTTCGGGAGAGGTGGTTTAGTTTGGAACCTGAATGCATGACTGGGGTAGTTCTAAGATCGGGAGATTTAGAATTATCTTAGAGGTTGTTAAAAGATTAAGACTTAAGGCCCTGGTTGTTAATGAAACTAGATAGGGATATTGGTTTCTTAATAAGTGAGAGAATTAATTGTGCTCAGGAGAGACTTTTATGATTCTTGATTTCTTGACTTATAGATTAATTGCATATTCAATCTCGACATGTTTAATTTGTCCGCTGGTAAGTTCAATTGGTGAAATCATTTCCCTAGGACCCGTTCTCCATAAGAGTTTTCTTAGAGTTTTTTTATTCACTTTGTTATTTTATCTCTTCTGTGTGTCACAAAACATTTCTGATTGTTTCTCTAGATAAAATTGGACATTAATATCCGTAGTACTCGAGTGACTAGAAACCCAATCCAGTGGACGATATCGGTAATCACTTACCAACTTTATTAAAGCTTGACCCGTACACTTGCGGTAAGCAATTTCTGCTACACTGACCTTCCCTCCCACGAGCCTTAAAAAATAAGAGACTATCATCAGCAAAGAAAAGGTGAGTAATAAGAGGGCTCCGACGCGCGATACATAATCCCGTAATACCCTTTCTATCTGCAGCACGTTGCAATAGGTCTGATAAACCTTCTGCACACATAATAAAAAGGTAAGGTGACAAAGGATCACCTTATTTGAGATCCCTTTGCTGTTTGATGTTACACAACTTTTCACCATTATATTTAAAACTAAAGGATACTAATCGAACACATCTCATAATTAATTCAACCCATCTAAAATCAAATCCCATTTTCAACATCACCGCCTCCAAAAAATTCCACTCCACTCGGTCATAGGCTTTACTCATGTCAAGCTTTAAAGCTGCCCAAGCAAAATTGCCAGATTTGTTATTCGTAACGAATAACGTGAATACATTCAAAGCCCAAAATAGCATTATCAGTAATGTACCGATTTGGGATAAACGCACTTTGGCTTTGTGATATAACCGTGTCTAGAGCCCTTTTTAATCTGTTAACCAGGACCTTAGAAATAATATTGTAACACACATTACAAAGAGAGATAGGGCGAAAATCAGAAACTTTTCGAGGATCTTTAATTTTTGGAATCAGGACTAACATCATTTCACTTAGAGTCTTCATGTCCATACTGTTATTAAGGATATTCAGACAGCAACAAGAAACATCTTGGCCCACAATATGCCAGAAATTCTTATAAAAAGCACTTGAAAAACGATCGGGTCCTAGAGCTTTATGTGGATGAATTTGATGGAGAGCCATAATCATTTCTTCTTCACAAAACGGTTTGAGCAGATCGCAGTTATGACCAGATGAGACACGGGCCTCAATACATCCAGTAACTTGCTCAATGATAGAAACACTTGGCCTTGAAGAAGAAAATAATTCAGTGAAATAGGATTCAATCATACCTACCACCTTGAATTTGTTCTCCTCCCATGTACCTTGCTGATCCAGAAGCCCTTTAATCTCATTTGTCCTCCTTCTGTGGGAAGCTTTAGTATGAAACCATTTCGTGTTCCGATCCCCATGTTTATGCCATAAGTCCCGAGACCTTTGACGCCAAAAGATTTCCTCTTCCTTTAATAACTGATTCATATTTGTTATGGCCTGTTGAAATGCCTCCCGATTTGGTGCAAAAGGAAGATCGTGGATTGCAGATTGCAACATAACTTCAGCAACCTTCAGACGATTTCGAAAATTCCCTGTTTTATTGCGCCCCCAATGTACGAGGGATAGAACACACTGATTTAGCTTCCTAATAAACGTTTGAGGGTCAGTATCAAAAGGAATAAAAGACCATCCCTGATTAACAATCAAGTCACAGCTCGAGTCTTCTAACCATGTGTCTTCAAATCTAAAAATTCTTCATGTTTTACGATAAAAGGTCTGAGCTTCCTTGCTTATGAATAATTTCAGTGGCTTATGATCCAATATCCTAAACCCCAAGTGACTCACGATCGAGTTGGGAAATAAATCCATCCAAGCTGGGTTGCACAAGATACGATCCAGACGTTCAAACACAGTATGACCGTTAGGGCGACCGTTACACCACGTAAACTGATCACCAGAAAAACCAACCTCAAGCAAGTTGCAGTCATCAACAGCCTTACAAAATTAATTAATTAGTCTATCGTCTTTCCTTCTCCCACCATCCTTTTCAGTATGCCTCAATATACCATTAAAATCACCACCAACGAGCCAAGGATCATCATTGCTTTCTCTTAACCAACGCAAAAAAGGTCCCAAGATAAACCTCTGTTCGCCTCCTCTGGGTGGCCGTAAAATCCTGTAAGCCGCCAAATTTTACCCTCAAACTCCACTTGACCATCAATATGATTTTTGGAAAAGGAGAGTAAATTAAAGGACACATCATCATGCCAAAGAAGTGCAATTCCACCACTTTTTCCTTGACAATCAACGACAATACAATTGTGAAATCCAAGCCAAAACTTTAAATTATTCATCTTTTCTTTTGTTGCCTTTGTCTCTGACAGAAACAAAAAAAAAGGGTTTAATCTCCTGCACAAGATCGTACAAACTCTGGAATGTTTAGGGGGACCCCACCCCTCGAACATTCCAAAAAAGGCCAATCATTGGGGTAGGCGGGGCTGAGTATCAGCTACCGCTAAACAATTAGAAACACCCTCTGGGCCTGAGCCAATAACCAATCTATCATCTGCCACTCCAAATTTAATTTGTTTTTGCTTCCGTGCGTGAAGTTTGTCCCCTTTAATACCTAAATCAACATCATCCAGGTACTCCTTTCGTTTCCCCACAGGCACATAAGCGATACCCAAATTTAATTGGGCTTCACGAGGTAATCTTTTCTATCCCGCCCTCTTGTTTATTTCAATACCAACAGAAGGCCCACTCACACAAAATGACTCCAAAGACCCTTTTGCCTTATTAGTTGGCTCCCGCATGCTTTCCATAACCTCCAAATCCATCAAATCAACAATTTGCTCACCCCATTATTTTTATCCATGATTGTAAGACTTCCCTTTAAAACATCAACTGACATTCCTTTCTCAATATTAAACGTAGTTTCAACACCATTACACCCTTTAGATTGTAATAAATGTGGCAATAAAGACTCAGCCATGATTCTCGCCGCCACCAACGGCACTTCCATTTTCCCCGCATCAGGTTCCCTGTTCATCGGTTGGCTTGCTCCGTCATCTTCCGGCCGGCCATGAGAATGTTCCGGCTGAATCTGTTCCCCCCAATATTCCCCACTTCTGCTCCACTCCCCACGCCCACCTCGACCACTACCACGCTGAAAGCCCCTACTCGAACGACCTCCTCTCTGCTCCCACTCCTCATCCTGATTCATCAAGTTTTTCTTCAGTAAAGAGGCACGAAGCCAACTACCATATTGTGCAGAGCCGTTAAAAGTACCCTCGGGGGGCCGTTGCTCATGCTCCCGCCCTGAATGTCCCATTCTCCCACACTCATAGCAGAAATCTGGTAGCTTCTCATACCGGAGTGGGCACCACAGATCTTTACCATCCGTGGTTTGGATTTTCATTACACGTCATAAAGGTTTGGAAATATCAATCCTAATCCGAACACGAATAAGAAGCCCTGCCCAACCATCAGCACCCTCACATTCCACCTCCTCAACCTCCCCCAACTGAGATCCGAGTAATTTAGCCATGTCCGTGGACATACACTCGAACGGGATATTATGAATCTGGATCCAAAAAGCACACATGTTGAAGTTCATAAGGAGAGGTTGGTCGATCGCTGAAGGTGAGTTTAAAACAAGAACAGAATTGTTGAACGACCACAGGCCCGAATTAAGCACCCTAATCTTTTCGGCCATAGATTTAAACAAAATGACATAAGTGTTCATTCCTAGGGTTTCAATCCTGGTCGCCTTGTGAACTTGCCACACCGACTTCATCACAGAACGGAATGCCTCCGTACTGATTCACTTATTGGTATGAAGTTTTCCTACCACGCAAAGACTCACATTCTCAGATGACATAATCGGCTTACCACTATCAATCGCAATAGTTTCACATTCATCAGAGGTGAGAGTAAACCCCTCCCAAAGCTTAGAGATTTCATCCATTCCTCGTCAGGCTCAGCAACGCGGCCAGAGAAAGAAAACACACTCTCACATAGAGAGAAACATTAGATAAAAAAAGAATAATAGACTAGTATTTATACAAGTGTGAATTATACATAGAGAGTAGATGGATGGATATTATTTTTCGAGTTTTTTTTTTCTCTTTTAATTTTTTTAAAGGAAAGATTCATTAATTGTTGGCATTATTGGAGCCGGATGAAACAATTTTTGTCGATCTTTAACTTTTCCGCTAGATTTATTTATTTATTTTTGCAAAGCTAGTATTTTATTTTTTTTATCTTTTTTTGAGCTAATCAATTTGACACTTTTTTATAGTTTTTTTTTCCTAGTATTAGAAATTGCGGAGGTAGGAATTGAAATTTACGATCTTTTAATAGCTTGTTTTATATATTGTTAGCTGTTGAGCTTGCATATATCTATGTGACTCGATTAATTTAAGTTAAAATTTTATCTAATCTAAAAAGTTTTAATATAATTATAATTCAATTTTATATGATACATTTTTTTCCGTTTTTAGATATAACATATATACATAGTATATATGAATTAAGACATTAAAACTCACATAATATTAATATTTTATAATAATACTGAAGACTAGAGATACCTCTAGAGCACGTTTGTCATCCTCACTTGAAGGAAGGATACCTCTCTCATCTTTGGAGAATTTTGCCATCTCTAGCAGCAATTTTTTTGTTTTTTAATACAATATGTAGGGTGGGTATTCAAATTTCGATCTTTTGATTGAAGATAAATACCTTAACTAATAGAGATATATACAAGTTTCTCTAAGGACAAATTATTCTATCTCTAGACCATCGTGGTTCATAAAAATTTATCACCAAATAATAATATATCTCAAATATTTAAGTAAGGAACCTATACCCAATGAGGCTGCAAATTAAAGTATGACCTCAAAATAAGTGGATTGTGAAATGAGTTGACTCTTGTCAAAAGTGTTTCGGACTGAAATCAAATTAAAGCATGCCAAACATATTAATGAATTATATGAATTCTATTCTTTTAAGTTAATCACCAATTTTCTCGAAGTTTTATTTTAATGTTTCAAAAGGTGAAAGTTTCAAAATTAGGCCTATCATAAATCCAACTTCCAAAAAGAGTTATACTATGTTTTAATAGTACCAAAAGAGAATAAAAAATAAAAGTTTTTGACCAATATAAACCTAGTTCAACGGTAATTGGCATTTGTCTCTCATCAAGGGGTCATGAGTTTGAATTCCCCACTCCCACGGGTTGTATTAAAAGAAAAAAAAAAATCCTAAATATATAATCTTATTTTTAAGGTTTAAATACTATTTTCGTATTTGTATTTTTTTACTTTGGTTTATTTAAGTTCATGTACTTTCAATTTTTGTTCATTCTAGTTTTAGTACTTATAAAATGTCTATTTTGGTCTATGTACATCTTTACAAAATGAAAATTTAATCACAATTTCAAAACTTTATCGTAAATTTTATACATAATGAAAATTCTTTTAATACAAATTTATAGTTATATTTCAAAAAATTTAGTGAGTAAATTGTCATGTTAAAATTATAATTAGATAAACATGAAATGAATAGACCATAATAATCAATTTAAAGGTATAGGGACCAACATAGAAGTTTTAAAAATACAGAGACTAACGTGAACTGAAGTTTAAAATGCATAAACTAAAATTAATACTTTAAAATTACAAGATCCAATCAATCAAAGCACAAAGCACATTATCGAGATAACATTTAAACTTATTTCTAATATATAATAAATTCAAAAGTATTTCTAATACTTAAAAAAAAACATTAAAGAAAATTAGAAATTTAGCATTTCAGATATAGCAAATATTTCTTAAAAAACAAAAAAAAAAACAGAGGCCCATGTTAGTAAATCTCAAAAACACAGAGGTCCAATAGCCAGATTTATGCGACATCGGATTTAATTTCCCTCATATTTCCATTAGACTCATGTGATATCTACTTAATATACCTATGTTTTACTACTGATGTTGGAATTTTATAATAAAATTAATTTTTGATAAAATAAAGAAACACAACTTTTTATAATAGAACTTATTTTTTTTATAAAAGTCAAAACTTTATATGAACGGATATGTCCTTTTATTACAAGACATAACTTTACATAAAAAGATGTGACTATTTAAATGACCACAAATAGTTTATAAATTATGTTTCTTTTCAATTTTGAAACAAGAAAAAATATTCCTTAAAAAACTCTCCTCCATTTTTCTCCGTATGATTGTATATATACTTAGACAATTCATAGGTTGGTAAATCTGTCATATCCTAGATAACAATTGTTTGTGAAACCTTGAACATCATAGAGAAGAAAATTATCTCATGGAAACAACGCCACCATTGGGGTTCAGATTGATTACTTTCGTGTTTCCTTAAGTTTCTCTATATATTGCTCTAACATATGATATACCTCTGATATCACCATGAAATCGACTGATATATCTATTATTTCTACTAATACAAGTTCTAATATGATTATATGATTCCCATTGACTGATTTACCAATTGAGATGTTACAATTTGGTTTTTTTTTTTTTATTATTAGTGGTATTTGTTTTTCCTCATATATTTGTGTTATTATAAAAATAAATTAAATTGAAAATACTTTGTGTGTGCACATGGTAGCAGATTAGTATATAAAAATGGGGTATATGGACAAACTTTATCTCCCTAATTTTCCCATTTAATTTAAACATTTTCATAGATTTTGGGGACAATTTTGTTCTTCAAATATAAATTTCTCCCTCTTTTTCTCTCACTCTCTCATTCTCTTTGGTTAATTTTTTCTCCATCCATCTAAATTTCTTAATCAAATTAATTCACTCAAATGACCCTTTTTCTCTTCCTTGAAAGGGATAAACCGAATATAAATCAACTAGCAAACACATTCAAAACTTTTATTTCAAAATTGTTTTATAATAAACTTTTTTGTGTCGATTTTACCATTTTATTCTATTTTTCTTTCCTTATCACTTTGAGGGCAATTTTACTCTTCAAATATAAATCTCTCTCTCATTGCTCCCTCTCTTGTCTACATCCCCCTCCAACTAACCTACACTCTCCTTACTTTTTTGTCTCCTAATTTTCTCTCATCCCATTCACGAATTATTGAATCATCAAAATAAGATGTTAATTATTGAGTAACAATGAATATCAATTTGTTATTGTGTGCTAAAAAATTATTTATATTATTTAATAATGGCAAAAGTTAGAACATATCTAAAGAGTTAGAATAGAGAAAAAATTTCTCCTTATTTCTATAGATTAATTCAAAAAGTTATAATTATTTTAAATTATAATTAATAAAGAAATTTCAAAAGTTATAATTATTTTTATTATTTAATCATGTGAAAAGTTAGAATAGGCATAGTTTTGTCTCTTTACTCCTATGAATTAATTAAAAAAAATTATAACTTACTTTTAGTTATAATCTAGAGTAACTTTAAAATGTCAGTAACTTTATCATCTACAACGATATAAAGGGTCATTTCTTACTTTTTATGTTCTACAACTATATATAACGAGACATTTCTTATTCTTACTCTCACCTTCTTCTTCACCAAATTAAAACTTGAGCTTTATCTTTTCTCCCTTTGTAGGTTTTTCTTCGTTCTTTTTTTCTTTTAAAACAAAAAGCAAATACTTCGTTAATGAGTTGAAGTGTGAATAATGTTGAGAAACATCAAAATCCATCTAACCACAAAAAAAGGGAGTCGAGCTTCGTTGGCCAGAAAATGTACTGTCATTTGAATCTCTACCGCCCTCCATGTGAATGAGATGGAAATGAAGGAAGTTTCAACTTCATTTTTATAGACCATCGTTACATTAATCGTGTTGATGGCCTCCAAACCACTACCAGAAAATTAAGTATTCTCAAAGGTCACAACCTTTGAAAAAGTATAAAATAAACTTTCGATAAATGTTTTTTCAAAGATTTACTCAACGTTCAAAAAGTGTCGAAATAGGTCCCTTCGAAAAAACTTTTTCGAAGGTTTTATTAACCTTAGAAAATTCATATTTTTCAAAGGTTCAATTAGCCTCTTCGATAATTATTAAATTAGTTGTCAATAATTAGTTGGTTTCAATTACATTTTCTGGCGGTTTTCATTATTTTCCAAGGATCATAATCTCATCTTCAACCATTTTTAAACCTTAAAAAAAGTTCTTTATTGACCTTTGTAAATCCTTCGAAAAAATCAAATAGAATAATAACATTTGAAATTAATATTATTTGTTTGAAAAAATTAAATTACTTTTCCTAGTTAAAATTTATAATTTCAAAATTATATTCAACACAAACAAAATATTATTTACTATAACCAATAGTTACTCCAAAAACAATCAACAAGTAGTACCGTATTTCTAAAAATAATACAAATACTTCAAATACCTGAAACAAAAAAATTTACTAACACCTACTTTAGGATATTTTTTGCATCATCTCAGCAATCATTGCTTGAAATCGATGCTCAAAGCGACTTTCTAATTCAATAATTACATGTTTTTTCTTTGTCGTTCAGATTCTTGAAGACGTTGTTGTGACTCGTTAAGGCGTCGCTCAAGATCACGAACTTTGAAATATGATCCAAACAACTCAGAAGGAGTAACACCGGCTCCATAACCTCGAACACGCCCATGTTTCTCTGGTCCAAAGACTTGAGAGACATATGATTTGAGTTCCGACTAAAGACATAAATAAAAAGTTTAAAGACAAAAACAAGACACTTTCTAGTAAGATGAAAGTAACACAATCAGATTCCCCTTCAAGCTGTTTCAAATTTATTCTCTCAACCAATCGAAGATTTTCTCAAAGGATTAATTCTAGCCATGTTGCTGTCAAAATGACTCCCTTTTTCATTGATCATGTTACTTGTAGTAAATAAAGTTTGTTGATATAGGCGGGCTGGATCGATACAAGTTTGTTTTCATGTGTTACTAAGTATCAGAGTCAAAGTGGAATGTCTATCTACATATTTATTTATTTACCTTTTTTTAGAATAACTATCTACATATTTAAATCTATTAATAACACAATAATTTAATCATACATCAATTCTTAAGAAAAAATTTTAGTAATTCTTTTTCAAACAAATTAATTGAGAATTTGTAATATGTTAAGGATGAAAATGAGAGTTATAAAAGATGGATCTAAGTTTGAGAATTACTTCAAATATTAAAAACTATATGGTATATATATTTAGCCTGAAAAGTATGCATAGTTTTATGAATAGTAATACAAAGGAAAAAAAAGGAAAATTGTATGATGATTTCAAAACTAATTAGTCAACCAGATAAAAACTAAATCTAGATCTCAAAAGTATTGGTTTTTGTTTATGCAAAGATCTGCGCAACGATACTTTACGAATCTAGTTCGAACCCGATCTCCGGTTCGACATGTCTTCAGCAATCATTATATGTTTTTTCTCATATGGACCTGTCGGATTTTGAGTAGATCGAACCCCAAACAGATTGGACTTCGGCATGTATACTTAGCCTGTTCTCGATGGGTGAACCCGACTTCTTCGGCAGGGTCGAGGTGGACCTGAGATATTTAGTCCTTGAATCCTAGTAGGCGTCCTCCACGTGTCCAAGGTAATTTTACCCCAAACAAGTTTTAACTTGTCGAGATGAAATATAAAGTAAATCAAAATCTCACGGATTAAAATTTTCAATTCTAAACCTTCGAGACAAATAGAAATTAAAAGTCTAATTTGTACGATCAATTTTATTTAATTAATGTAAATAATACACTAAAAAAACACCTCAATATTCCTTTGTCAAAAAAAAACACCTCAATATTATAACATGGTAGAGCTCAAGATGAATGATATTTATTTCTTCTTTGGAGGTCTAGATTCAAATCCCAAGAAAGTACTTTGAAAATTGAATCACAAATACCTTTGCAAAAGAAAAAATAAAAATAAAATAAAATTGTGCTCCAAATCATATATACCTATAATATATTACGTTTAAAAAGGGAAAGATTTTTGAAAAATATTTTTAGATTATTATGCCCTTTTTAATTTATAAATTTACAAAGTATGTTATTAGTAATTAAAAATAATTATCAATAATAATAATAATTAATTCATTAATCATTGTGAAATCTAAAGCTTTGGAAAATGGAAAAATTTTATTACTAAATTTGTCAAGAATTTAATGATTTTCGCCAAAACCACCATAACTCAACGGTAATTGGTATATACCTCAAATTAGGAGGTTGTGAGCTTCAATCCTTCCCCATGTTGAATTAAAAAACAAAAAACAAACAAAAAACAAAAAAACAAATTTAATGATCTTCTTTTATTAATCAAAAAGTTTGAATTTCAAACTATTAGTAATTTTTTCATGGGAAATCCTTAGTAATTGCTAATTTTAGGAGAGGTGTATAATTCTTATTTATCCCTTTTCACATTTCATTTTCATATTGTCCTTCTTTCTCCATTTTATCCATCCACGTTTTATGATTCCTACATTTCCTTAAATCTCTCCTAAAAGTTTAGCAATGTTATCGAGTTAATATTGAAACCACCTTAACTACAAAATCTACATAATTCCTTAGATCTTTCCACAAAATTTAAACCATAAAATCTATCTATATCATACTTTAATATTGAAACCACCTTTAACTACAAAATCTATATAATTCCTAAAATCTTTCCACAAAATTTAAACCACCAAATCTATGATTCAAACAAGTTTAAAATTTGTTTAATTTTTTTAAACAAACCTAACTAATTGGTTTGAACATTCGCAACAAATGCAACAAATACAGTGTTTCTTTAATATTCTTACACAACGTATCATTAATCCCCACCCATTTTATTTTTACATTCTTTCAAGAATTAAATCAATCAACGTGGGAACATTATGCGATCATTGTTAGCCACGATTTTAGTTGGGAGGAGCACGACAATTATCAAGAGTTCATTACCGGGCACGTTTCAATTCCATTCGATTTCACCGTACAACAACTCTGTGGATGTATCTCTAGAGATCTTCATTTTCTAGAAGGAAAAAAAAGCACACGTCTTTCACTTTTCAGAAATGGTACTGGCGAGTCGATAATTATGAGGCTGTTTGTAGATAGGGAGGTGGCGTGGGTCATATCCCTGTTGGCAGATGTCAGGTGTAGTGACTACGACATAGTTGTAGATACTGACCTCGTATATAACACCATCTACGAGGGTAGTGAAAGTTCAGACGCCGAAAATAGATTGAAAACTATCTGCAGAAAATAGTCATATTTTGCATCACATAATCTTTCTTTACCACTAAATCGAAACAAAGATCAATGCAACAAAAAGGTAACCAAAACCAACAAAATCAAAAATGCATATTAGCAATCAAGGAAACATATATTAATATTTACCTAAGGAGAGATACGATGGATGTGTAAATATATGGCTACTAGAGGTTATCTCACAAAATAAGCAACAGACGTCAATACAATGTGGTAGATATAGGATTCTATAGAGTAGATGACCATTTTGACTGGGTTATCCTTGTCCATCAACATTCATGACCAATACGTCACGATTATTACATTCTAAGAAGCTGCATTTTAATTCTTGATATATGAGAATTAGTCATCGAGTTACTGAAACATTACTCGAAAGAATCTTCCTATTGCAACAAACCCAGTTCTTAGAAAATTAGATTATTAACGAAAAAGGAAAACTCCACAAGATTCAACCATTGAATCAAGCCCCAAAAAAATTCGTCTGATAGAACCAACAAATAAGAATACGTATTCCTAATATTGTTAAAATTAATTAGTTCCTAATGAGTATCAGTTAGTACCACATAAGTATCAATTAGTTCTACGAGAATCTAATTGGATGTTCTTGATTTTTTTACAATAAATTTTAAATATTTAACAATAGAATGGTTACATTGAGCTAAAAAACATCGGAATTAACAAGTTCCAGGTACTAATGATATTTATTGAAACATCAGAATTAAGGTCTGTGTTTAAATTTATTGAAATTTGAAATTTAAGATGAGATTTAAGATTGAAAATTTATTTAAATTTTTTTTGCAAACGAAACTACCTGACAATATAATTTTAACAATATTTTTATTATTTATTATTTAATATAAACTATATTTTCAATATAATCTCCAACTGACATATATATAAGGTGTCCTAAAAATAGGTTGTGTCCAGCAAAATCCCTTGAATATTGGAGGTTACTAACAAACAGTCAATTATTTAAACCTAATTTATTTAAACAATATTCAAAATCGATCGATGAATATCCTTGTTAGATAAGCAAGAGTGGGTAGAGGGATGCCGAAGATTGTGTACGCCGAAGAGGGACGCCGAAAGCTTGAGGCGCACGAGGCTTGAGGGGCTTGAGACTTGATTGAATCAAATTTTATTTGATTTTAGGAAGGAAGAATTAGGGCAAGTGTAAGAAGAATGAGTTAAAGGGCAAAAGTGGGAAGTAGTTATTTGAGTTGCCTTCCCAGATCCTAATATGGTATTAATCTTCAACTACTCCATTTATAATTTTAAAAACAACACTTTATAGCTTCAATCTTTATTTTTCCACTTTTCTAATTTGATTTTACGTTTTTAAGTCTATTTTAAACTTCAATTCAATCTTTTGTTTTTTTATTTCAAAGTATTCAACAGATTTATCTTACAAATTTGGAAATTTTGAAATCTATATGTTATTTAAAATTTTTGAACTCTATAATTTCTATTCACTATCTTCTTTCCTACAATTTAGGTACACTACAGATTTATTGAGGGGTAATTTCGTCACTCATTTATAGGGGAAATGATAAGATAAATTTACCTATTTTGATGAGGAGGGTAAATTTGTCTACATAAAATCACGTAGTTCAGGTCTAACTGTTCTTTAGCTATTTTTATCATATTTGATTATTTCACCATTTTTCCACTCTGAACTCCAAATTTTTATTTTTTATTTTTTTAGTTCTCTCAGTAATTTTCTTGTTCTAATTTGGAAAACAACTCACGATATATATGATACATTCATGTCATTTGTGAATATTTTAAATCTACATCAAAATAAATCAAAATTGAAAGCTTAGTAATTATACGACAATTGGGTCCTTCTCGAAGAAAAAGGAACAAAAAGAGATAAAGAAATCAGATTTTGGGAAGCAATTGAAGGATACAATTGTATTTTAACCTTAAAATAGGAAGAAAAATAATAAATGAAATTCAGTCTTTTGGGCAAAGCTTTTGTTGGACACGTATGAAGTATGGTGTCGGTTTGGTTGTGACACGTGGCTTCACGAAAAAAAGAAAAAAAGAAAGAAAGGAAATGAAGGAAAAGGAAACAAAAGAAAGAAGAACAAAATGGAAGGCAAATTCGAAAAGAAAACAGAGGGAAAAATTAACGGAAGAATCTCAAAGTTTGCTGAGAATTAAAGGTCAGGTTTTGAAGCTGAAATTGAAGAGCTAAACAACAGAAATTAGAACAAAATTGGTAATTAAACTTGCTTTTATAGAATATTTGGAGTTTTATGTTGTAGTTTTATTTCTTTTCCTTTGTATCCATGGATGCTTTAAGGTTACTACAAAAATTTGAGAGTCAGTGGAAGAAGAATTAGTTGAAGTGTTAGGATTGATAAGTGTTTTGAGGCGGATCGTGTCAGTTTGGTATCATAACATAAAGATTCTGTATAGTCTGGGCAGTAGATGCATTATAATTGATGTAGTGAATATGTAATTTAATTACATCATATCGAATCATGATTCGAGGTGGTAGATTGTGTAACTTTTAAAAATTTAAAACTCAACAGGTTCCTGGTAGGTGAAATACAATGGGAGAAGAAGCAATTGGTGAGTCTAGTCATCGATCAGAAATTTCACAAAAGAATTTAAATGATCAAAATGAGTATATGATGGCAAGAATTGCTGCACTGGTATAAGAATGTTGAGAAACGATCCAGAGAAAACTTTTGGGATTGAGCGACTTAAAGCCTTAGGGGCAACTACATTTTCTGGTACGGTTGATCCAACTGACGCAAAGTTGTGGCTACACACATTGGAGAAATGTTTTGATGTGATAGGTTTCCCAGAAGATAGGAAAGTCAGGCTGGGTACTTTCCTACTTGAAGGAGGAGCC
Organism: Momordica charantia; assembly: GCF_013281855.1. Classification (NCBI taxonomy): domain Eukaryota; kingdom Viridiplantae; phylum Streptophyta; class Magnoliopsida; order Cucurbitales; family Cucurbitaceae; genus Momordica; species Momordica charantia. The sequence continues at coordinate 1,174,251 of NW_028275161.1, read as the reverse complement.
AACGATTGGTGGGAATCAGTTAAAAGTAGACCTAAAGGGATGAGTTGGAGTGAATTTAAGAAGATGTTTTATGATGAGTATTACCCGCGATCTTATAGAGACGGAAAGCGAAGCGAGTTCCTAAAGCTATTGCAAGGATCGATGACAGTTGTAGAGTATCATAAGAAATATGTAGAGCTCTAGAAATATGCAACCACCATCATTGATGATGAGATTGACAGGTGTAAAAGGTTTAAGGATGGGCTGCGAGAGAAAATTCGTAGTTGCATTACGACATTCGGATCGCAAGAATTTGAGTCTCTAGTAGAAGCGGCCTCCAAGGTTGAAAAGAGTATGTCGGAAAGGAAGAAAGAGAGAGAGTTATCAAGGAATGTGCAAGGTACTTTCTCTAGAACTACTAGTTCTTCAAGTGATATACAGTTTCAAGGTAATGATAGAGGATTTGTACCAAGGGTAATGAGTCGTAGCAACTTTAAACCAAGATTTCATGAAGCACTTAATATTAGAGCAAACACAAATGTTTCACAACAGGTCGCGAGTGGTTTAGGTCAGTTTAGAAGACCTTTTAAGAGTCAGTATAACTTTCAGCAAGTGGAGTCTGCATCTAGTTACAATAGACATCCCCCATGTAAAAAGTGTGACAAATTACATAGCGGGCAGTGTTTGTGGGGAGCAAATGTTTGCTATAACTGTGGTCAAGCAGGTCACATGAAGAGAGAATGTCTACAACAAGTGCATGAAAGGTAATGTTTTGCAAGGTACTTCCTCAAGACCTGTTGTTCAAGGACAATTCTGATTCACAAGCAAAACCAATCATAATAGGAGCGAAGGACAAACCAATATAGGGAGTTCTAGTGGAGCAAAATTGAGAGGATAGATAGGAAAACCTGGTAGTCAGGGGTACATATTTGCAGTGATGCAGCCTGGGGTTGAAGAGCTACCAGACATGGATACATGTATATAGGAAAATCTTGGGAAAGTGAAGGCCAAATGTATATTCAGTATTTTAGTTGCTTTACTAGTTGTCGTGGCCGAATTTTGTGGACGAAATTTTCGAAAAAGATGTAAAATATACTTTTGTAAGAACAATTTGGTCATTTTGGTTAAAAAAAAAAGAACACAAAGAAGAAAATAAATCACAGGAGGGAAAGAAAAGCTTAAATGGAGGAATCTCAAAGGTTGTTGAGGATGATAGGTCGGAAATAGTGGGTTGAATTTGAAATTGAAGAGCTCAACAATAGAAATTAGAAGGAAAAAGGGTAATTAAATTTGATTCTATGGAATATTTGGATGAACAAATTTCTTTTTAAGAGAGTTTTAGACTATGACAAAATTTAAGAGTTGGGGAAAGAAGAATTAGTTGGATATATGGTCGGCATAGTTCTTTCTAAGACTAGTAGATATTTTGGAGCGAACAGTATCAGCACTAATAAAATAAAATCGGTTATATTAAATTTGATAAAAAAAAAAGCATATATAAAATGGTTGCATGTTACATGTGCAAAATTATAGACATATGAAACACCAGCTAGCCAACCATCTTTTGGTCTGACTTTTTCTCCACAATTTGCTCCCCACTTTTGTCCATTTTCTTTATTTAAATCAGACACACCAAAAGCTTGGGGTTAATTTTTCTCTCTCATAAATTACAAGACGTGTGAAAGATTAGAAAATTCTTTACAATAAAGTTTTAACCATTCATTATTATAACTCAAAAAAAAAAAAAAAAACAACAACAACAAGAACAAAAGATTATGCATCATTTTATATTATATATGATGGATAGATAAATACGATTTTGTTCTCTTTCGTGTTTGTTTATTTTAATTCATGTACTTGTTTTTTTTATTTGAATTTCTACACTTTCAAAACGTTCGTTTTGGTCTATGTACATTTGAAAAATGATTGTTTTTGTCGATTCATTTTTCTTAACATCTTTTTCTTTTCCTCACATTTCAGCACAATACAACACTTTTTTTTAAAATAGCAAATTACTACACTTGATCGAACAGGGAGTTATAATTTTGTATTAGAAGATTTCCGTTAGGTATAGAAAATTTGTGGTGGACTTTTACAAACGAGGATCAAAACGACTATTTCTAAAGTATAAGGACAACAAAAAAAGACAAGTATAGAAACCAAATTAGAAATATTGAAAGTACGAGACTAAAACAAAATAAACCTTAAAAGTAAAATGTCCAAAACAAAACTTAAAAAGATATAAAATACTACTATACTTATAGATTATAACCTTTCTTTTTTTCTTTTCTTGTAATATTACTGTTCAAACAAATAATGAGGATCTAAACACGTTTACTTGTTGAACAAAAATTCAACCTATTGAACTTAGATAAGATTGATTATTATTTAACATATTCTCCCTCTCAGTGCTCTCGTCGAGCACATTAGATTTAAATGATCCATTTTGCATAGATGAAACCACAATATAGAAGTAGATGACCTTGTATGAATTTTTAACTTGAGAATTCTTATTTTAGCTAGTATCTCACGTCAGATCTAGTGATTATTATACAAATTTAAACTTTATTTATTATTATTATTCTTATTTGAAGATTAAATTACAAATTAAATTAGACGAGAAGACTCAAACATCTAAACACTTTTTTTTAATAACTCCTGATTTCTTTTAAGTTTTAACTAATAACACATGAATTACACCATGATATAAATTAATTAGATTTTAGATTTAGAATTGAATATATATAATGCGTACATACATTGTGTGGGTGTGTGAAAGGGGCCACATGGATTAGATCACAGATAGAATAGAGATTAATATTATATAGATAATTAATTGTAAACAATTAGGTAATAATAAATGCTTTTGAGTAAATAAGGGGGAAGAAAATTGCTAATTAGGTTGGCTTTGCTCTTGTTTCACGTTTTAAAAAAAAAAAAAACAGTTTCACATTACAGTTTAGTAATTATTTCTGTTTCTCATTTTTGTTAAGGACCAGTTTAAAAATTGTATAGAAATTTTAGAAATTTGGTATAACATTTTCGATTCTCGTTCATGTTTAGTAAAGAAAAATAAAATTATAGGGTTTAAAGACCTATAGATTCAAAAATGATAAGACAATATTTTTATTTATGTTTCATAACAAATTGGAACAAGAAACTTACTTTTATTGTTTCCAAAATTTCTAATAATTTTAATAATATTTTTAAAAAACGAGAAATAAGAAACTTAAATAGTTAAAAAAAAAACTTTACATTTCTTAATAAAATTAAAAACAAGAAACGGGAACGTCATGCCTTTATCTTTTATGTTTCCAAGTTTTCTAAAACATAAATAAAAGTATTATTTTATCATTTTTACTTATAAAATATATAATAAATACAAAAAATAAAGGATATATTGCAAAACCACCATGAAGTATGATTGTTGTTACAATTGAACCCTTAAACTTTCAAATGTAGAAATTAAACCCTCAAACTTTCATGAATGAAAAAATTAGACCCATAAATTTTCAAGTGTAAAAATTAAACCCTACAATTTGAAGGAAAAAAAAAGATGTCTCTTATTCACATCTCTTCTCTACATCTCACAGAATGCTCCATCACTGCCACCACCGAGGCTAGGAACTTTCTTCGCCTTTCATCTCCAAATCCAATTGAAAGAAAACCTCATTCCCCTCTCCTATAACTCCCTTTTCATCGCTGGCTTCCCTTAGCTTTCTTATTTCAACACCTCACACGATTTTGGGTATCATTTTTGAAAAATTCAATGTTGGAAATTTTCGATCTTTGTTCGGTTTGTTTAACTCAGATTAAAGTTTTACACTTGGAATTCGGTTTTTCGATTAGATCCAAGCTCTTGGGTACCTTCAGTCAATCCATCGACCAATTTTTTGGGACGCAAATTCTTTTATTTTTTCTATCTCATCCTCTATTTTATCAATTAGTTACTTATTTTAAAATCAAAATTTTTTAGTTTTCTAATTATTACTGGTGTCCATATATTTCGCTGGTGAGCGTTGTTGTGTCCGAAATTTTGACTTAGATTTTTCTTTCACCTTTTTATTTTTCTTTTCATTATTTTTAAAATAATTTTAGGGTTTAATTTTAATTTTTAGTATTGACAGTTTAGGGATCTAATTTTTTTCATTTATGAAAGTTCGAGGGTTTAGAGTTTGCAATTGAAAGTTTAAGGGTTAAATTGTAACAACTACCATACTCTAGGAGGTGAGTTTTGTAATTTACCCAAAAATAAATAAGAAACATCACAGCTACTTAATGTAATTATTTAAATTTAAAAAAAAAAATAAACAAGAAACATCAACTTTACCGAAGGACTCTAATTTCTCTAAAAAGAAACAAGCAAATAAATAAAAATGTGGATCTTGTGCCCTATTATTTTGATATCTGGTGGGGATTGCAGCTGCACATCCATCTTCAGAATTTTATTTTTCTTCTGTCCCCACAACCATTTTTATATTTTTCCCCCTCTTTTCCACTTAATAAATTTTCCTTTTTCCCCTTCCCTTGGTAGGAAGGTGGCTATTAAAATGGTGAATTTAATGCCTTTTTATATTCTTTGTTGCTTCCTTTTCTTTACACTTAAATAAAATAAAAAAGAAACGTGAATCTTTTAAGTCCAACAAATACTTATTATTTATCTTTAATTACATTGTAATTAATTTAATATATATTTTTTAAAAAATAATGCACAAAACTCCCCAACTTTTTTTAGTAGTTTCAAATGTGAACTCTTAATGTCAAATAGGGGTGAAATTGACCAATGCTTTCAAATTCAACAAAGTTCCTACCATCTACTACTAAATTTTTGGTAATATTTTTTATTTTAAAAAATTACAAATTCTATCTTCTTTATCCTTTAGCTTTCTCTATTTAATTTTTCCGGGAAGAATTGTTCTTTTCATTGAAATCGGCTTGTTATTGGACTAACCTATGATATATTTTATTTTTCAAAAAAAAAAAAAGAAAAAGAAAAAGAGCAAACATATACTGGATTTGTTTTGATAACGATTTCGTTTTTAGTAACCTGTTTCTAAAAACTATGCCTACTTCTCTATCAATTTTTTTACTAGTTGTTTTCACCATTCTTACGAAGTAGATAATAAAGTAAAGAAGACATAAGTGAAGTTAGCGTTGATAAATTAAATTTTCAAAAAATAGAAAATCATACCTAAAATGGTTATAAACGAGGGCTCAAATTAAAAAGAAAAAAAGAAAAAAGAAAAAAAGAGTTAAACTTTAGCCATAATTATTATCAAATAACCTTTTTTAAAAATAAATTAAAATATTAAAACAAACTATAAATCCAAAGCGAGATATACATTTAAGTCAAAGTGTCTTTTCAATTTAGTCTCTAAGATTTAAAAAGTTTCAATTAATTTAGACGCTTATATCTTAATATTTTTCAATATACTCCTTCCCTGGGTGAAGGTTAAAATTAGTTCATAATAAATTTACATGGCATATATATTTTGCTACCTGAGAAAAGAAAGTTAAAAGTCGAAATCTATGACTAGTACCTAGAAATTAGAAGAGTAATTTATTAACTTTTATTACTTAAAGTATTACTCTCCGTCTAATTAGTTCTCTAAATTTCTTGCAACACTATAAATATCGACGAAAATGTTGAGGTCTCAAGTTTATGAAAATGCCGATGTCAATAAATACTTTTTGAAAAATTATAAAAAAATCTATTAACAAATAAAACATTTCACTATGTTTAAATGAAGTTAAAAATTATTAATATTAATATATATATATATATAAATAGTATTACCTACTTGAGTTATGTTCAGGTTGGTTACTAATATTAATATTATGTTTATAGTAGTAATATTTTGTTGATATTTTCTATATTTTGTCAAATTTTTATGCAATACTATCGAAATTTCACTCCTCATGTCGATGTCAAACCCATAAACATATAGAAATAATGTCGATAGAAATGACAATATATCAATGAAAATTTAATACCCTACGTACTCACTAGGTATAACATCTCATGTAAATTTATCATGAGGCAATTTAAACATTCACCGATCGAAAGGATATAATTGAAATGTCAACATATGGTAAAAAAAATCAAAACTGCTTCAACACTAGAAACAAAAAGAAAGTATGGAAATGCTATCAATTAAAACATATATTTAATATATAAATATTAGTTAACTTGAACTAGCTCAACTAGTTTAGGCACTAATCTCTGACAAAAAATCGTGAATTGGAATCTCGAACTCCACTTATTTTACTCAAAGAAAATTAAAAAAACATACATTTAACCTAGATGGAGAGTGATACAAACCTGAAAATAAGACAACAAAAAGAAAGAAAAATATGAATTTGCTAGGCTTTTGTCCTAGGAGTTATGTGGCGTTGAAGGTTTAATTTAGCCTTGAATGCTTGGTGGATTATGCACCGGATTTGCAGTTGGGTCACCATAGTCGTTGCTTCTCACAATCATAAAGTTCTTCCTTTTTTTCCGCCGTTAATTATATAAACGTTAATCTCCACCTACTTGAGTTAGGTTGGTCTAACTCAACTGATTAAGGTATATATTGTCTATTAAAATCGTGTGTTGAAACATCCATCCGAGATGTCGTTGTATTAAAAAAATAATAAATAAATGTCAATCTCCAAATCTCCATTTCATACCCATCTTCGACCATCCAAATTCAAATTCAAACTCTATTATTTCTTACATGCGACAAGTTGGTTAATTTGTTTGAAGTCGGGACAGATTATAAGATGCCTATTCAATAAGAACCTTCGGGTGTTGGCGCTCAAGATCTAGGTTTGAACCCTCCTGTATTTCGGAGTCAAGAAAAAGAATAGTTTCTATACTTTAAAATTTTTTTAATTCATCTCTGAAGTTGTTTTATTTTTAGTTCATAAATCTTTGAATTTTTAACTTTTGTGTCCAATAGACGTGTATTTGATTACTTAGTTAATTAAACAATTTTATAAAAATACAAGAACTAATAAACACAATATTAAGAGTTTAGATACTTCCTATAGATTAAATAGACAGAGCCTTAAATATTGAGAGACTTATTAAAAACTTTTTTAAAGTATATAGATTAAATATACACGATATTGATATTACAGGATCAAACTTGTAATTTAACCTTATAATTTAACCTTAAAATTATTTATCGTATATTGTAAATTGAACTAAAACTTATCTAATGAACATGTGACGTTAGTATTTGGTTAATGGTGCAGGTGACAAAAACTATATTATTTTAAATATATGGACAACATTTATTTAATTTAACCAATAAAAGTTAGAAATATAAGGTAGTTTGTAAAGTGTTTGAAAGAATTATATATATGTATATTATATGTTAAATAAAGTGCTTTGTTTGAGAGAAACATATATGTATATGAGCTAAATGCAATTCAACTCTACTTTGTTTTTAATACAACATGGTGGAAATTTCATATTTCGAACCTTGTGACCTTTTCATCGGATATATATATTTTAGTCAATTAAATTGCGTTAAAGTTAACTAATCCGAAACTAATTTGGGACACTGATTTTGTAACTCTGATAAAATTCAACTTTACCATTTAACTAGCCACATAAAAAAGAAAGAAAGAAAGAAAAAAAAAACTATTTCTAATAATATTATTGAAATGTATTATACTTTTTTGCAGGGTGTTACATTTCCTTGAGTTCGAGATTAAATCGACATTTCTATTATATCGTACATAATTAATGGGTAAAATATCATTTATGTGATATAAACATCATATTAATAATATACTAATTTTTAGCTTCATTTTGAGGATGTGAAACACTTGTTAATTAATTTAAATATTTTTTATGAACTTCTTGATTTTTGTTATTTTTTTAAAAGTATCAATCGAGATTCAAATTTTATCGATATTTCTATCCTAACTTCATAAAAAATTGAGATAGGAAAAAAAACACTATCAAAGTTATCAATCACCCGTTTATAAACTTTAAATATATTTTTCTCAATTTCCGGAACATTTGCAATAAAATTTTACAACATTAAATGAAAGATGTGTCATTTGATCAGTAAAGGCTAGCTTTTCAATCCCAATAAAAAGGGAAAAAACAACAACATTGAAGATTTCCTGAACTGTCATTAAAAGAGAATATTGATATTCTGTCAAAAAAAGAAAAAATAAAATAAAACTGATAAAGAACATGTTTAAATAACTTACCACCACAGACATATATCATATTTATACACAAAAATAATCATAATAATAACAAATTTATTTTTCATCTCTAAATTGTCCTCCCTATTTTGTTTTGATCTTAATTTTTTTTTTTATAATCTCTAAATTTTTTAGATAAGAAATTTTTTTAATTATCTATTAATTTTTGTTTAAAATTTGAATGTAATTTTCAAACCACTTGATGTCTAACCAAATTATCTATGTTTTCAAATATTTAGGCTCTCCTTGATTCGTGATTTTTTTCATTTTTATGTAAAAAGAAAATAACGAACAAAAAAACAATAGAAGCATGTTTGTTGCACTTATTTCGAAATTTTTTGAAAACGTAAATAGTGAAAACAATTGTCTCATATATATATAAAAGAAATCTATTTTGTGTTCCATTCTTTATTTTCAAAAACATATTTTTAAATCACAAATCAAATGGATCTTTTATCTCCTAAACTTCGCTTTATCAGTGGATGAATGAAAATATATATTTTTACTAAACCTAAATGATTTATGAAAATTTGAAGGTAACCAAATAATCGAAGTTTAGTTGGGAATAAAATAAGATTTATATATATTTTTTAAAGATAGAATCTTTCATTGTTAATACAAAATTGGCCAACTTGTTCCAAATTATTTATTATTTGGCCTGACTGCTTCCCCACGTGGGGCTGCTTTTTCGAGATTTGGTCACGTGATTTTTTTTTTTTTTAAATCAAAGGTATTTGTTATAATAAATTAAGTTTTCATTAAAAATAAAAAAGGCAACTTCGTATGAAAAACATGAGAAATTATTTGATGGTGTCGGCTGCTTTCTTTATTTTTCTATGTCGCTTTTAATATTAAAATTAATATTTATTATTAAATTTGGTTCAAGTAACTAGCTCGGACATTAATAATAGGTCTTAAAAGTCAAATATTCAAACCTACTCTCAATTTATGTTTGAACCAACGACACTAAAATGATATGATTCCCCTTAAATATTTGTAAGAAAGGAATTGCTACTTATTTATATGGTGTGTTTTGCAGGAAAACCGAAGAATCGTCGACTCATCTATTTTGGGATTGTAAGGTATCCAAATCGTTGTGGAAAACTTTGCTAAGTTCTTACTTGGATCTTTATTCACTTGACAAGTGCAGCTGGAAAATTTGGGACTAGTGGGAATGAATCTTGGATCATGTGACAATGGAGGAAGTGGAGATGTTGATGACTAGTTCGTGGGTAATTTGGACGCACAGTGATTTTCAAAAGGGAGAGCCCTAATACGCAGATCTTAATTCACAATGTAAGAAAAGTCATTATCGAAAACAACACAAGATCAGACCGACAAATCACCAGTGCAAAAACAACACGTCATAACAATGGAGAAATTAAGGCAAGAATTACCTGGACCCCTCCTCCCCCTTTTACCTGGACACTGAATACTGATGCGGCTTGGTCGGAGACTCAGCAGGCAGGGGGACTTGGGTGGGTCTTGCGTAATTAGGAAGGTATCATCATTCTTGCAGGCAACCATTTCGTCGATAATTGTGGGAGTGTGAAGATGTTGGAAGCTATGGCTATTCTGGAAGGGATGCAGAACCTCCTGTTTATGGTTTCTTATCTTATTCAGCTGGAGACGGATGAAGGGAAGATGATGATCTTAAAATAGCGTGGGTAGTTAAAGAAATTTTACATATTCAAGATATTGGCGGCACCATCTCTTTTAATAAAGTAAACAAAGATAGTAATTTTTGTTCCCATTATCTTGCTCGCAGCGGTTTCGAATTAGAAAAAAGTGTATGTTGGTTTTGTCGTACGAATCAAGATCTTATTTCTTCTTAATAAAAGTCTTTCTTTTCTGAAAAAAAAAACACTGAAATGTTATCATCAATATTAACAATTTCTTAAAGTTTTTAATATAATTTTGGATGGATAGTTGAAATGAACAAAAAATATAAAGTAAAGTGGATATCTCCTCCAAGTAAGTTAGAAAGTTAAATAAAAATTAATCAAGCTGGATTGATAACCATTGCTATTTTTCTATATTTTAGTTTTCTACCTGATAACTATTTTTTAGTTTTTGTTTTAAAAAATATATAATCAAACATATTTGATAGTTTTTTTTTTTTTTAAGGCAAAATACGAACAAAGTTAAGAACGGGATCTACAATCTACCGCCAACACCGAAGAGATCTCATCAGGCCATTCCTCCACCCAAATTTGAAGGTGTGGTGAAGTCAATGCCAGTTGAGCTAATAGATGGGCTGCGGCGTTACCATTCCTATGTGTAAAACTAAAAGAAACCCGCTCAGCATGGGAAGACAAAAAAAGCTTGATGACAGAGCAGAGAACCCCAACTTCAGAATCATCCACACAATCTGTCGTCAATAAATTAAAAATTCGGAGTGAATCTGTTTCGATCTGGAACCGAATAAAACCTGCTTCCACAGCAAGGAGAATACCCTCATAAACCGCAAAGCCTTCCACCCAATCAACATCACTAGCACGAGCAAGCAGACGAATGGCTGTAAGATACACAAGACCGGTCGAATCCCGAATAATTACACCCACCCCTGCTACAAAAGATTCCTTTCTGAAAGCCGCATCCACATTCACCTTAAGGAGAGGCGCTGCAGGAGGACGCCAGATAGCCACCCGAGGAGGACGACAAACCACTAGAGCAGACGCAGAACTCCGTTGAGCCGCTTGATAAACCTGGAGGTAATTTTCCGACCAAGAAACCAAGTCCGACAAAGAGCCACCTAATGAGAAATGTTGGGGAGTTTGATTACGCGCGTTCCAAATAGCCCACAACAACACCACAATAGCTCCAATATGCTGCCAAGAAACCAGATCCGTCCACACCCGCATAAAATGACCCATATCAGATCCCACCGGCACCCACAGAAGATGGAGAAAATGGGAGAATTTAGAACACTGCCATATAGATCGCATTTTTTTACATAACCAAAACACATGGGCTGCACTTCCCCCTTTTGGCCACAAAACCTGCAGTAATTCAGCACATCAACTCCTTTGGCTAAGAGGTTCTCCCTCGTCGGTAAACGGTCAAGGCATAACCTCCATCCGAAAATCTTAATTTTACTAGGGAGTTGGAGTTTCCAAAACCCCTTCCACCACTGTAACGGAGACTCGAGGGAAGAAGGAGAAGGCAAACCATGAACGATGCTGCGTTGTGCAAGACGGTACCCACTTTTAACATTGTATTGTCCCCTTTTGTCATAATGCCAAATGAGTTTATCCAGCAGACTAACACCAAGCGGAATATTCAGAATTGAGGAAGCCTCCTCATCGCGAAAGTGCTGTCGAATTTTCTCCACATCCCACTGACCTGAAGGTAATAGGAGATCACAAACTAAGCTATCCACAGATAATGAAATCGGTGAGCGAATGGACAAAGACCCATCCATAGGAATCCAATTATCAGAATAAACTCTAATGGACTCACCGTTGCCCACTCGCCACCGAAGACCAGTATGAAGAAGATCTCGACCCCAAAGGAGACTCCGCCATATGAAAGAAGCATTGGATCTTGTCCGAGCACTCAGAAAATCACCAGTCTTAAAATATTTGGATTTCAGAACTCGGGCAAGGAGGGAAGACGGGTCAGAGAGAAGCCGCCACCCTTCTTTATCTAACAAAGCCTGATTGAACGATTCCAGATCACGAAACCCCAAGCCTCCCATACATTTAGGCAAACACATGCGCTTCCAACTAACCCAGTGCAACTTACGATCCTGATCAAGGTCACCCCATCGTTTGATAGTTATTTCTTGTTTTTTAGTTTTAAGGAGTTAAAAGAGAGAAAGTATATGTAAATGGCAAAGTGGCAGGGTGCTGGATTCCCACCCATCGTGGACCCCATGAGGATATTTAATCCACGTCCGCACCCCATTATCTAATTTGGATAATCAGGGTCAGAATAAGGAATCCATCCATCCAAATCCTCGACCTCGTAGAGAATTTTGTCAGTTCTAGTGTAGAGGCATTAAAGTTTATTTCTCTGGTAGGGGCAGAGAAGTAGGAAGTTTGCTACAAAAGATAGCCAACAAAAAAAAAAAAAACCTTCAATTGTTAAGCAACCTCATCATAAATCACCTCCAATTTGATTGCTATTTCTCCTCCACCTCAGAAGATAAGTTTAATTGTTGACCATAACACAGGAATTTTTGTTTGAAAAACCATTTTGTTTAGAACCAAATGGCTTTAAGCTTTATAGAGTCACTAAAGAAAATGGGTTGTTGATGGTGTTACCAAGGGAGGTTGCATTTTCTTTAGTAGCCACCCATCAGTAACATAGGCCACACACTCTACTTTGTGGACAGGTCACACAAAAACCAATCCTATGTGCAACAGGTAAAATTTTCTTCATCCACCAAAACGGCTTATTTGTTTCCATCGATCCTGGACTTATAAAGCTCATGGTTGGGTTCCTAGAAGCATGTTGTTGCCTGTTTTTGCTCCTATACCTGAGGGTATGCGCATTGTCCTTACACCTGTACATACGCAAGGGATCATTGTTTGGTAGAATTGCGTTCCTTGTGGCTTGAACCTAAGACTTGAAGGATATTCTTTGAAGTCTCAAACCACTCAAGCTATCCCTTAGGGACGTTGTTGCCTGTTAACCAAACAAAGTGCAGAAGATCTTCATAACTCAAGGTTGATATTAGCAAGATACAATCTATAATAACAATCAAACTACTCGTTGGAAACCAACCTAAGCATAGCACAATTGATTAAGATTTATATTCTGACTACGAGGTCGGAGATTTGAATCTCTATCCCCACATGTTGAATTAAAAAGAAAGAAGAAAAAAGTGCTACTTGGACCATAATAATATGAATCGGTAAAATGGACATTGACTGGATTTAAACACTATAATATCATGGAGGCAATTGGTTTTTGCCAAACATGTACCAAGAGGACAATAGAACATGGATAGATGTAAATGCCTCAAGTTGGTGTTTCAAATGTAAGGTACAAGAAAAAGAATGGCAGTGTGGTGCTTGGACACTCAAAGCTCCTCTAGTGCCATGTTTCTTTCAAGTTTTATTCAAGTGATCAATATGAATAGAATCATTACAACATAAAACTCATGGCAAGACACAAATGCAGCATATTTGAAGAAAGGTGGATGACTTCATAACATAAAGAGTTGGGGCAAAGGACACAGTATCTGTTTAACGCCTCCCAGATGCCACCGATTCAGCAGAAAACAAGTTCTTTACTCGCGAAAGAATTGAATCGTGTGCGGGGTCATATGGATGATCCTTGGAGGGGATCTCCAATATTGCAGGGATTGGCTTATTGTAGCTATCTACCAGAAACCTGATCATATTTGCAACCTGAAAACTCGAAGGAAAAAACATATACAGAAACATCAAATTTGCATCCATCCCACAAAAAAAAAAGAAAAATGGGGTTCAAGAGGGTTGCTGTTGAAGAAATGGTAACTGGTCAACAGATTATCACACCAGAGTGTTAGTCACAAATAAATACAAATCATATGAACTTACAGTGTAAAGAAAGGGATTTCAGGAAATAACTTACATATTGACTAATCATCACTATTGCAATATCCTCCCTTGTAGTGAACTCTTTAAATGCATCTTCAATTTGTTTTACAGTTGTCTCTGAGACATTAGGACAATAATCCATGAGAACATTTTGAATATCCTTTACTTGCAAGATTAATATTCAAAACAGCAATCCTTACTACAAGAATATGATTTATTACTGCAGAATTTTTAGTGGGCCTCTGTTCTTAGAACCAAATTTGATAAATGGTGTTAACCGTTCCTCATATATTTATATATATATATATGATAAGGATGACATCTGTTCACTAAAATTTTATAGAGGATTGTGTAAAATGCAAGCTAGATTCCAGTGCTTTGCTGGTAATCTAGTTCTGGTGCATCCTTGGTAAAAAATAAATAAATAAAGACAATGATAACATCTTTTTTCACTTAACTTTTGTCCCTGAAAATAGAAACCCGGTTTCAAGAACGGCACCTGAAAAATCCCTTAGCACTGGTTCTTTTAACGCTCCTACACTCGACGATGCTGGAATTATTTGGTCAAAGTATTTTGCTAACCGTTTGCTTCTAGTGATGCTTTTATTAAATTCTAATTAAAGCTGTTTAGAAAATCTTGGTGGTCACCCATTGAACCAAAGCCAAGAGGGGGAGCTCGGCTACTGAGTGATTCCATTGGGTCCTCACAACTGCTGGGAAGGGGAGTGTAATGTAAATGATGGGAGAGTTCAGTTCGGAAGTATATAAAGGATAATGTTAATAACATAGGATGGAATCTCAATGAACTGGGTGAGCTTGGGGTCTCTCAAATTGCCCATGGTCTATATAATTTTTCTTTCATGACTAAATGTAACTAGTATAACTAGTTTCTATCATTCTACTGTCAGATTGATGAGATTGTGGGAGGGAATGAGTGCTAATGAATAAATGGAGACAAGATTGGATCTAGTGGAGCACGAGCTCTTGCATGTTACAGAAGAGATCCAAAAGTTGGAGAATGGAATGAATGTGGTTGTGGCCAAGTAGGAGGGAATGTAAGAGACTAACAGATCATCACACCAAGAACTAGCTATGGAGGTAGAAGGAAAGCAAGAGTAGTGTAATGGGAGTTTGACAATCGAAGTCTGAGTTCCTTTCGTAGAATTTCACTGGTTCGAGTGAGCAAATATCTCATATGCTACTTTTTTTATATAAGGACAATTCTATAGAATGAACGATATTGCAAAAGAAGAAGAGGAAAGCCAAGACTCTAGCCAAAGAAACTGCAAAAATCTCTTCCAATGAGCAAAAGGAGAAAAAACTTTACACAAAGAAAGAGCCACAAAAGATAGAGAATCTAAGAAACGATCAAAGGACTTCTCTTTGTTGACGAAGATTCTATTATGCCTTTCAAGCCAAAAGGACAAAAAAAAAGGCTCTAGTGAATTGAAGCCAAAGGATCTTCTTCTCTCTTTTAAAAGGAGCCCTATAAAATATTGTTGACAGAAGAATGTTGATCTCGAAGGGGTGGTCCACACACCAATTGAAGGTGGAAAGAATACAATTCCAAAAAGTTCCACATAGGAGAAATGAAGGAAGAGGTGAGCTTGTGACTCTGAATCTATTTTGCATGGAGGACACCATCTCGGAGAACTAAAACACAAAAGCCTCCCTATTTTCTATCTATTTCTTACGAAATCTGTGAGAGAAAACATTACATTAAATTTCTTACAAAAATATTCAAGTCCATATACTGGTAATGTTGAATGGGAAAATCGCTGGTCCACTTGGACCTTTATTTGACAGGAATAACTACACATGTTACCTAATGAATAAGGCTAGAAAATTCTACAAAAGATAAGAAGGCTAAACAATTCCCCATATTTTGAAGTCCTCATCCCTGCCTTACATATTCATTGCTTATATTTCCAATAAAACAATAAATATAAGACATATATGTTGCAAAGCAACCATATTTTGCTGTATGCAAGATCAAAAAAGAAAAATATATAGATAATGCAAGATATGTACCTCTTTCACAAATAAAGTGCAACTCAATAACTTTAAAATATGTGAATTTTATGTCCCTTGGTAATGACCAAATAACTGCACAAACTGATTCGAGTATTTTGCCACTTCTAGCAAGCTGATCTTAGCAGCCTAGCAGACACTGGGCACCGTTTTAGACAATCAGATGAAGAATCTATTTCATCTAATTTATATGTAGGGACTGAGACAAATACATACATACACTCCAAACCCAGCCCATCCCATCTTAACACAATCTTTTATATATCATAATAACAAAAATTGATACATTTTAGTTAAAGAATAAAATATAATTATATTTTATTAGTTTGATTGTACCCATAGTTTTATTATTAGCGATTTAGTATTCTTATAGGTAAAATTTTGAAACAAATGGGACCCATTGTTTAGTGAATTCCATCTTGGCTCTGATGGTAAATTCTGTAATTAGATAAAATTTGAGGCAAAACAATTTTCATCTTGGTTCAACCAGTTCCTCTTTTTTTGGTCAAAATTCAGTTCCAATGTGAAATACTACAGATTTTGGAAAGCTGATTCAGAACACATATATCATTGAAACTTTTTCTTGAGAAAAGCTATACTTCCAATGGACTATCTTAAATAACCTCTTTAAAATTGTAGGCTGTTGGGTAGGTAAGCACATCCAGCTTTTTTATTTTAATTAGGTAAGTTACAAAAGGATAATGCTTTTTAGATAGTTCATTATCTAACTCCATAAAAGTATATGGGCTAATATATCCCAACCAGGAAGAATTCATCAAAAACACATTTGATTCTACAATTTTTTGGTAGAATCCGAAACCCACCTAATAAGTTTTTAACTCAACATAATTCAAAGTAACATGTACAAACGACCAGGACCAGATCAACACATGTTGAACACAAGAATTTCTATAATCAGGAAATAATTTCATAGGATTTAGACAAGCAGTGTGAGCGTAAAGAAGTAGCAATCCAGAGTTACAAGCAATATATATTAGAGAGATACTTACTTGAGTCAACTATAAGGTAATTAGTTTTTCTTCGCAGGTCAACGTTACCAACTCCAGCAAGAAGAAATCCAACCACAGTATCCTGTTATGAACTAAATTTAGTTTAAACATATAGGCAATACCCCACTGCATAGTACATGATGCATAATACAACAAAATGAGCTAGAGCCCATTCATTAGTTTAAACACATAGCCATGTATTATGCCTTGCAAATTGCAATAAACTAAACAGAATAAACCTAAAATCAAAGAAGAATAAATTTGCACAATGGATGTTGTTTATTGTGCAAAGTTGACAATTTTATAGAAAAACTAATAATAAAGAGTTTATTCTTGGTGCTCAAGACTAACTATTTAGGTAAATGTGATTCAAATTTAACAAGCGGATTTGCTTTGACATACATATACTATTAATTCGACGCTGGTTTATGAGGTAGTACAATAACATAACAATAAGATCATATAAGTGGATGGTTTAACCGTACAAACAAAACCAAACATCAAAATCACATAGCAATAAGATCACATAAATTAATATGAAATGAATTGTTCAGAGAAACGTAAAATATTAACACCTAATTAACCTCAAGTCAACAATTTAATAGTATAATGTAGCTAGGAAAACTGGTGCAATACGAAAATACATTAGGCATACAGCGTACCTCATCTGCAATCATGGAAATAAGCGCTGAGCTTTTGGTAGGGATTTGAGCTTTACCAGCCATTTACGAGATGTAGCTATGAAAAAATACACACATATATATATATAAATAATCATACTACAGATTTCAATTAACAAAACATAAAAAATATTCTAATCACAATTCACAAGTGAAACAAACTTAACTGAAAAAAATACATAGTCAGCAGAATTAATGATTGGGGAAAGGCAGTGGCCAAAGATACGGAGAAAGGCAAGATTATAGTGAATTGTAGATGAGAAACAAGGATTAGAAGAAGAAGCAAAAGAAATATTCACTAATCTCAAAACACTAAATAAAAAACGCGACAGTCACCATCTAAAACCTATTCGTCGCTCACACAAGTCACAGATTTAACAGAACGTTAAACGAAGGATTAAAAGCCAAAAAAAATCGAAATCAGATCCAACACAAATCGAATTTATCGATTCGAAACAGGCAGAAACAAGCTCAATCTAAGCAAGAGGTCACCGGAAAGATGAAAAAGTAGAAACGAAGCATACAACGTGAATCAAACGAATGGATTAGAAGAAGATTAGAAAGCTTTTGGATGTGGCGAGAGATGGGCAGAAGCAAGCGATGAACATAAATGAGGAATCGAAACTAAAGGCTATGAGATTGAAGATGTACAGCTAATCAAAACCTGAAGCTTGAGATGAGAAATTGAGGAGCGCCGCTGTTCGTCGTCGTGGGTCACTGGAGTTCGTGGATCTGCTGCCGGTCGCCGATCTGATCTCGTGGTCGGGTCGTCGGAGTTTGAGGATTTTTTTGGGTATTCGATAAAGTGGAGAAATTTGGTTCCAAAACCTTATTTTAAATTTGTATTGAAATTCTCTCAAATCAAAATTCTATAAAACCTTGTCTCAAAAACTAAATAATAAATAAAATTTAAAAAAATCATGATAAAACCCCTTCAATTTAAAAATTCATATTGCCAGAGCTAGCTTAACGTAATTGACATTTTACTTAGTAATATATATCAATTTACATAGATAAGCATTATAATTTTGACCCGTTGCAAATTTTAACCTTCGATCGATTGAAATTTTGTTAAAAAAATATTATTACGTGACAGATGAGTTAGAAAATATATTTTTGGTATGAAATAATTGATAGTAACCAAAAGAGAGTTGATTTTTTTGGCTTAAATTTGTAAGTTTTTTATAATTATTTGACAGTAAATTTTGAAATCAAACTTGATTTTTATTAAAAAATATATATATTGATTTTTTGTAGTTTTTTTTATTTTTAGTTTTTTGAACCAAGTAGTTTTTCTATCGAATAAAAAGATAAAATTATAAAATCTATCTAATTAGGGTTACGAATTTAAATTTATTAAAAAAAATGTTCCATAATATAAATGACATATTTGGTATAAAAAAAACCTTAATTAAACATAAAAGTTAAATTTATTTATTTTAAATGAAAAAAATACATTTTTTAAAAATATATTTAAAAAACCAAAATACGCTAACCCATTTAGTCGTACGCATGTGTCTAAATCTGTTAAACTATGCTTCGAGGATGTAGGGCACACCAACTTACAAAAGAGATAACCAACAAGGCAAAGGCAGTTTTCTTAATTCATAAGCATACTATATTATGTTTAATATAAATCCTCCACGTGAATCTGCCCCTAACCAGAATCTCTAACTCATTCAAACTTTTTCAAGCTCTTTCTCATTCTTTCATATTCCTCCGTGACTTACTCTTTCATGTCCAGTCACTCTTTCATGTCCTATCGGACCCTGATATTCACCCATTTACTTCATGGCATTTTCCATTCTCACACAAAAGCCATATAAAATGCTTTCTAAGTCAATATCTCATGCATCATTCAAAGTCAGAAAAATCCAACATGCTACATACAGAACATGTTTAGAACTAGTTTTTGCCAACATGTTTAGAGCACGTTTCTGCCAACATATCAAACCACGACAATGTAGCGTGCTTTTACCAGTCAAGCATAATATTGTACATCATGCTTTACTCTAAACTCGTCACCCTTAAATTCACGAGACAACATCTAATTCCAACATATCTAATCAAGAAATTATATAATAAAAACCCAACATTAAATCATCCATCATGCCACATAGCAGATCAAAATCATCGATAGAATCAAAATCATAAAATTAATAACCACAGGGGCGTCCTAAACTCTAATGAACCAAATAACACTTTGAGGTTATAAACGAATGTTAGAATTGACTTATAGCACTAAAGATCATTAGTTGTTGATCAATTGGGCTTTTAATCTTGTTGGTGTGTAAGCCCAATTGTTAGCCACGTTGGCTTGATGTGTATAAAGGACGTGAGTTGTACACTTCTCATAACAGAATAAGAATTTCTCTCTCTCTCACAGTGGATGTAGGCATGATTTAGCCGAACCACTCTAAACTCGTGTGCGGCATTTTTCTTCCCTTTGTTCTTAATTTTTCCTTTTACTGTTCGTCTTCTTCTATTCAATTTTTGCTGAATTAGAATCTGCTACATTGTTAATTAGTATTCACAAGTGGTATCAGAGCATTTTGTGATATTGAATTAACCATAACAGATTTAATTTGAGCATCGCAAGTGGCTGAAATTCGAAGTCATGGCAGCTCGATTCGAAGTGGACAAGTTTGATGGAAAAGGCGATTTCTCGTTGTGGAGGCGCAAGACCAAGGCGGTGTTAGTTCAGCAAAAGGTAGCGAAGGCGTTAGAGGATCCAGCCAAACTATCTGGTTTGAAAGAAGGAGAGTATAAGGAATGGGATGAAACGGCATTCAGTACGATTATCCTGTATCTGGCAGATAATATGTTGCGTCAATTGGGAGAAGAAGCCACGGCCCGAGAGGTATGGTCTAAATTGGAATCTCTTTACCTTTCCAAATCACTTCCTAACAAAATTTATCTAAAAGAGAAACTCTTTGGTTTTCGGATGGATCAATCAAAAGACTTGGAGGAGAATTTAGATGAATTTACAAAGATAATAGCCGATTTAGCAAACTCTGGAGAGAAGGTTGACACAGAAAATCAGGCTGTTATACTCTTAAATTCTTTACCTAAAAATTACAAAGAAGTTAAATCAGCTATTAAATATGGTAGAGATAGCTTGACTTTAGACATTGTGTTAGGAGCATTGAGATCGAGAAACCTTGAATTGAAGGTTGGGAAGAAGGAAGGTGAAGCTCTCTATGGTCGAGGTAGGCCGGATAAGAAAAATGGAAATAAGAGATGGAAAAGTAGATCTAAGTCTCAAGGGAAGGTAAAAAGATGTTATAACTGTAACAAAGAAGGACATATTCGTCATTTTTGCCCTAAATTGAAACAAAAAGATAATAAATATGACAAAAAGGAGGAAAATAGCTCAGCAAATGTAACTGATGGTTACGACT
The DNA here is from genome assembly GCF_013281855.1 of Momordica charantia. Taxonomy (NCBI): domain Eukaryota; kingdom Viridiplantae; phylum Streptophyta; class Magnoliopsida; order Cucurbitales; family Cucurbitaceae; genus Momordica; species Momordica charantia. The sequence continues at coordinate 1,153,408 of NW_028275161.1, read as the reverse complement.
CAGCAGAAGTTTTACTTGTTTCTGAAAAATCTGCATCTGATGAATGGATTTTAGACTCAGGATGTACAAACCATATGACCTATAATAGAGATTTGTTGATTGATTTTAAGCCTATAACTAGTGGGAAGGTTTTAATGGGAAACGATCAGATTTGTTCTGTAAAAGGCATAGGGGCAGTGAATCTATTACTTGATAATGGTCAAGTTAAAATACTTCCAGATGTAAGACTTGTGCTGAGTTGAAACGAAATCTGATTTCATTAGGAACCTTAGACAAATCTGTTTATAACTTTAAATCAGCAGGAGGAAGCTTGAAAGCCTTTAAAGGACTGTTGCTAAAGATGCAAGGGAATCTTGAAAATGGGTTATATGTTTTAAATGGTAAAGCAGTAGGTGGAGCTACAGCTTTGACAATAAATTCTGACCATAAATTGACAGAGCTTTGGCACAAAAGATTAGCTCATGTAAGTGAAAAAGGCATGAGTTATCTTTCAAAGCAAGGTTTATTGGGTAAATTGAAACAAGTAGATCTTAATTTTTGTGAACATCATGTGCTAGGAAAGGCTACTAAAGTTCGTTTTGGGGCAGCCACACATTGCACCAAAGAGAAATTGGAATATCTTCATGCTGATCTTTGGGGGCCAGCAAGAACTAAAACTCATGGTGGAGCAAACTATTTTCTCTCCATCATTGACGATTTTAGTAGAAAGCTGTGGGTATTTATTTTAAAACACAAAGATGGAGTGTTTGAGGTCTTCAAAGATTGGTTAGTAATGATTCAAAATCAGATGAGTAAAAAGGTAAAAGTGATAAGAACGGATAATGGGCTGGAGTTCTTAAACCTTAAGTTTGCTGAATTATGTAAGATTACGGGATTAAGAGACATCTCATTGTGAAGGCAAATCCTCAACAAAATGGTCTGGCTGAGAGATATAACAGGACCATTTTAGAAAGAGTGAGATGTATGATAGCTCATGCTGGTTTGCCTAAAACTTTTTGGGGAGAAGCAGTAAAAACAGCTTGTTATTTGATTAACCGTTGTCCATCTTCAGCTTTGAACTTTAAAACTCCACAAGAAGCTTGGACAGGCAAACCACCAGACTTGAGCAATCTGAGAATATTCGGATGTATGGCTTATGCTCATATAAAACAAGATAAGTTACAACCAAGAGCAATGAGGTGTATGTTCTTGGGATATCCTGATGGAGTTAAAGGCTATAAATTATGGTCTTTAGAATCTGGAGGAGCAAGGACTTTAATCAACAGAGATGTTGTTTTTAATGAGAATGAGATGCCATATCTGAAGTCAAAAAAATTACCAACAACCTCAGTTGAAAAGGACAAGAAGCTAGAGATGGAGTTGCGTAGTACTAGAACTGATAATTCTGAAGTTATTGTTGGTGAACCATCAATGTCTCAAGAGGAAAGTACAACTGAAGACATTGATGTTGAAAATTTAAGACAAGAAGCAGTAGCTGAACCTTCAATTGCAGAGTATCAGCTTACTAGAGATAGAAAGAAAAGAAAAATAAGGCCTCCCTCACGCTATGGTCAAGCTGATTTAGTGGCTTACGATTTGATGGTAGCTACTGAATCAATTGGCATAGAGCCTATCACTCTTAATAAGGCACTGAAATCAAAAGATAGTCACTTATGGATAAATGCAATGGAAGAGTAACTTAATTCTTTGAAAAGAAACGAGACGTGGGAGCTAGTTGACAAACCGATGGGACAAAAAGTAGTGGATTGTAAATGGGTCTACAAGATTAAACCTCAGTCAGTTAATGATTTAAAACCTCGATACAAGGCAAGGTTAGTAGCGAGAGGGTTCACTCAGCAAGCAGGGATGGATTATAATGAAGTTTACTCACCTGTGGTTAGACACTCAACTATTAGAGTTATTCTGTCACTAGTTGCTCATTTTGATTGGGAACTTGAGCAAATGGATGTAACTACGGCATTTCTGAATGGAGAATTAGAAGAGACCATATTCATGAATCAACCACCAGGATTTAAGAAAAAGGGTGAAGAATCGAAGATATGTCTACTGAAACGTTCATTATATGGTCTAAAACAATCACCTAGGCAATGGAATAAAAGATTTGATTCTTTTATATTAGCAAATGGTTTTGTAAGAAGCTCTTATGATCATTGTGTTTACTGGAAAAGGATGTTGAACTCTACAACAATATACTTAATGATTTATGTTGATGATATGTTGATCTCAGAGAGCTCAAGCAAAATCTCAGAATTGAAAGATTTGTTGAAAAGTGAGTTTGAGATGAAGGATCTTGGTTCAGCAAGGAGGATTCTTGGAATGGAGATTGTGAGAAACAGGGATCAAAGAACTCTAAAATTGCACCAACAAGATTATGTAGAGAGAATTCTTAAAAGATTCAACATGGGAGACTCAAAACCAGTAAGTGTACCAATTGCTAAACATTTTAAATTGTCCCTTGATCAATGCCCTAAGTCAGCAGAAGATACAAGGGAAATGGAAGGAGTCTCATATGCAGAAGCGATTGGTAGTATTATGTACTCTATGGTATGCACAAGACCTGACTTGGCATATGCAATGAGTATGATTAGTAGGTTTATGGCTAATCCGGGTAGAACTCATTGGCATGCAGTTAAATGGGTGTTAAGATATCTTGTTGGCACAACAGAGTATTGTTTGAATTTTAAACAATCAGAAGAGTCAGATGCAATAGTAAAAGGTTTTGTAGACTCGGATTATGCAGCTGATCTTCTTGATAGAAGGAGATCACTAACAGGCTATTTTTTTTCTGTGTTTGGAAATGTTGTTAGCTGGAGATCAAGTCTGCAAACTGTGGTTGCATTGTCCGCGACAGAGTCGGAATATATGGCTATTACTGAAGCAATTAAGGAGGGAATTTGGTTGAAAGGGCTGGTAAGTGAATTGCTTAATGAAGAACGTACAACAAATGTACGGACTGATAGTCAGAGTGCACTACATTTAGCCAAGAATCCAGCTCATCATGAAAGATCGAAACATATAGATGTTCGATTTCATTTTATCAGAGATGTAATTGAATCTGATCAGGTGAAGCTACTGAAGGTGCCCTCACAAGAGAATCCAGCAGATGCACTCACCAAAACAATAACCTGTAGTAAGTTCGCTTATTTTCTGAATTTACTACAGGTTGGTAAAGGTTGAATGTTTAAAGAATAAGAGAGCAGAGAGAATTTGAGTTCATATCAGAGAGTGTATAAGTCAAGGTGGAGTTTTGTTCGAATTGATTTATAGCACTAAAGATCATTAGCTGTTGATCAATTGGGCTTTTAATCTTGTTGATGTGTAAGCCCAATTGTTACCCACGTTGGCTTGATGTGTATAGAGGGCCTGTGTTAGAATTTCTCTCTCTCTCATATGTAGGCATGATTTAGCCGAACCACTCTAAACTCGTGTGCGGCATTTTTCTTCCCTCTGTTCTTAATTTTTCCTTTTACTGTTCATCTGCTTCTATTCAACTTTTGCTGAATTAGAATCTGCTACATTGTTAATTAGTATTCACAACCAATTTGAAATACTTTAATGAAATTGAAATTAAAAGGAGATCTAAGAAAGTTGTTGCCAATTGACTCTTACCGAATTGGTTTGGGTCTATGCTGGATTGATGTCGAAAGGGTTCTGCAGTCGAAAGTTGATGCCAATAGGTGGATGGGTAAAATGAATCTTGGTTCAATCGAGGTCAGCAGGTCTTGAGTTTGGAGGAGATCGCATCGCTCGGAGATGGACCGACTATAGGTCGTTGCGTTACTGCGGAGAGGAAGGCATTCAGTTGGCATGGGTAGTGCGTCAAAGAGCTAGGAGGGTGTTGCAGTTTCGTCGCTTGACTGACCTAAACTTGACGATGTTAATGAGATATGTCCGATTTTTGAAAAATTTTATTATTCTAGTACCTTTTTTGATGTGACTATCATACGTGAAATTACATTCCGCTCATTTCCATTAATCAGGTTCTTTCCTCCGCTTCAATCTTATTCGTTTTTTTTTTCATTATTTTTATCTTTCAACGTTTTTCCAACTTTGATTTCTTATTTTTCTGAACAATTTTTTCCTTGATCTCGGATCTCTCTTATTCGAATGTGGTGTTGGTTCGTTCATATACCTCTCTTCTCTACTCTAGTGTCACATGCCCACCAACTTTCACTTGGTTCATCCCTGTACTACATAGTAGTAGGAGAGGTTGCACTCTAATATCATTTGTAATGTCCATGCTCAGGATTCCAAATCTTTGATCTCGGGTGTTACAGTGGTAAAAAAATCAATAAATACGCTGTATCTAAACCAATATATGCAAGCGAGTAGTGATAATTATCATCGGAAAGGCTCTTCCGATGGTCTTTTCCTGACCTTTTGCCAAACAAAAAAAAAACGTCGAGATAGCTTTTCCCAATGTTTTTAAAGTTTTTTCCGACGTTTTTTTTCATCGGGAAAAGCCTCAATTCTAGTAGTGTAAACCAATATACAGAAGGGAATAGAGTAAACATAAAAGGAGAATGTATAATAAGGTGATAGACTAAGGGCCAAGACATGGTCGTTTTGATGTGTATTTTGTAGCTTTTACTTTCTTCCATCATGTCTCCAATAGTTAAGCTACACGTGTATGTCTCGTCCCTCTATTTAATGCATCTTTTTGTGCCTAGCATATGGAGCTGAAGTGTGCCTCTAATACTCGTGTTTCCTCTTTATTGTACACATTCCATTCATGGTTATCAGAGCCACAACTCTTGTTATGAAATTCTTGACATCTCTTCTTCTTCTTTTAACAGTGGTGGAGCTCCATCTACTGGCATTACAAACCATTTGATACCTCCCCACCTCCTCCGATTATCACCTCCAACAACCCAAACTCAACTTTTTTCCGTTAAACTCAATGACAAGAACTACATTCTATGGAAAAATCAATTACTTGATGTCATTGTTGCTCAAGGAATGCAAAACTTCATCGATGGCTCATTGCCTTCTCCTCCTCAGTTTGTTGATGACAACCCACCTCAAGTAAGTCAACAATATTATATTTGGCAACATCTTAATAGCACATTCATGAGTTGGTTTTATTCTTCATTTACAGAGGAAAAGATGGGGTGAAATTGTTGGTTGTTCAACTACTTTTGAAATTTGGGATTCTCTTCGTTGATTGTATTGAATCCCCTTCTACTGCTAGAATAATGGGTCTTCATGTACAACTACAAAAGATAAAAAAAAGGATGGTCTATCCATGATGCAATATCTCGCCGCCATCAAAGATATCCTTGACAAATTTTCTACTATAGGGGAGCCATTATCATAGAGTGATCACCTCGACTACATTCTTGAAGGGCTCACTACATAATACAATACATTCGTGACCTCTATTCAAAACAAAATCGACCAGCCTCCGTTGGAGTATATCGATAGCCTATCGATAGCCTACTATTTACGTATGAGGCAAGGTTGGAAACATAGATAGCAACAGAACAATTAAACTTTGCCCAGGCAAATCTTGCTAACTTGGTCATATCTCAGTAACAAAGATGCTTTCTGAAAAGCAATACCCAAAATGGCAAGAGTGGACAATTTCAAAGAATTGGAAATGCTTCTGGAAATTTTCAAGACTAAGGTACATTCTCTACTCCATCCACAAATCCTTTCTAGTATAATAAACAATATGCAAGTGCTGGTATTTTGAGAAAACCACCATACAACCAACGTTGGTCAAAAACTTCTCAGCCACAATTCTCCTCTAGTATAATAATCCAACTCGTATTCTGGTGGTGAACAGGTTAATATTGGAAATGGTAAGTCTCTTCCCATTATAAACATTGGCTCTATTGTTATTCAACAATCTTCTTCTTCCCCTCCTATTAAACTACAATTTGTTTTGTATACCCTTCAATTATCTCTACCGTTTGATCACTATTGCCAAACTTTGTCATGATAATAAAACATTTGTAGAATTTTATCCCACTTTCTTTCTTGTGAAGGATCTTCTCACTAAGATGGTTGTTCTTCGGGGCCATCTTGATTGTGGTCTCTATAAGCTTTCTCCAACAGATGCCAAATCAAATTTTACACGTCCGGACGTTTCTATATTTCTCGTCATGTTATCTTCATTCAGTCGTCTTTTCCTTTTCTTACCAATTCTTCCTTAACAGTACCCACAGTTTTGGAATCTCATGTTCACCACTTATTTTTCCTCATTTATTTTGCATTCCAATAATTCATGCATCCCTCTTACATCTTCAACCTTTCTTACCACCACCAACTCCCCCCACATGCCCCTCCTTCCATTCTAATGCGCATATTCCCCACCCATCCCTTCAACCAACTATACCTTCTTCCCTATCCAACACTACTAAAACACAGTCTCCTTTTTCTTCATCAACATTTAATGCCCAAACCACCTCTCACATCTCAGAATTTGAACAACTATCTATTCCTCCTTCCCCTTCCATAAACTAACCGTTCCCCCCTCCCGCCACACCTACCAATATACATCCTATGATCATCCATTCCAAGGCTGGAATTTTTAAGCCCAAAACTATTGGTTGATGTTTGTTTCTAATACTAGCACTTAATAGAGTTCGAAACCATTGTAACTACACAGTTGCTTTACAAGATCCTGACTGGTGTCAAGCAATGATGGATGAATACCAAGCCTTAATTCGAAATCATACGTGGTCCTTGGTTGAACTTCCACATTCTACAAAATCTGTTGGATCAAAGTGGGTGTTCCATCTAAAGCTTAAGCCTAATGGAAATATTGGTCGATACAAAGCACTTTTAGTGTCTCAAGGTTATACTCAAGCTCATGGAATAGACTATTTTGACACCTTTAGTCGAGTAGTCAAGCCCACATCTATCTGTGTTGTCCTTTCACTTGCAATCACTTTTGATTGGCCCATTCGCCAATTGGATATTTCCTACACAATCAACAATTATGTCGATCTCTTCATGCCCCTACCACATCTCATTGGAATTGTGCGAAGCACCTACTTCAATATCTCAAAATATCCTCTGCTCATGGTATTTTATTGACTAAATTGGTATCTCTCTCTGACAACTTACACAGATACCGATTGGGCTGGTTGCCCAGACGATCGACACATTATTAGTGGGTTTTGCACCTTTTTGGGGAATAATCTTATTTCATGGACCTCCGGGAAATAAAAATCGCGTTCAAGTGCTGAGTGATCTGAATATAGAGGCATATATAACGCTATAGCTGATATTATTTACACACAAGCACTTCTACATGAACTTGGTGTCAAGCTTATTGGTCCACTGCTTCTACTACGTGACAACATTAGTGCTACGTACTTAGCAGCAAACCCTATCCTGTATAATCATACTAAGCATATTGAAATTGATCATCACGTAATCAACTGGTTGTAAATTTTGTCCCTTCAAAGGACCAATTGGCAGATGTTATGAACCAAAGCACTTGCTTCTCCAAGGTTTATGAGTATCGTACCAAGCTTACGGTGGTTCACAAACCCCGCTCATTTGTGGGTGGATGATAGACTAAGGGCTAATACGTGGTCGTTTTAATGTCTATTACGTAGCTTTTACTTTATGTTATTTTGTCTCCAATCGTTAAGTTACACGTGTATGTCTCTTCCCTCTATTTAATGCATCCTTCCATGCCCAGCATATGGTGTGGAGTGTGCCTCTAATATTCATCTATCTCCTCTTTATTTTACGTTTCGTACATAAAGATATTAAAAAGCATAAAATAGAGTGGATCTATTAATTGCATTGTAAAAGATTAATATTAAATAGAAATTTAAAAATATGGAAAATACTGCACTCGGAAAGAGGAACCTTGTCCTTACCACCATTTATTTGATAGTTAAGAGAGAGAAATGAAAAACATGAATTTTTTTTTCTTAAATAATGAGTTAGTCAATTTTCAAAGGGGGCGAGCACAAAATTTGGTTCTCACCGTTAAGGAACCAAGTATTTTCCTAAAAATAGTATAAAATATTAGTAAAATAAATTATATTATAATAAAGTGTAAATATGATGTATCAAAAATAAATTAAAGAAAATCAGTGCACCAAACCAAGGAAAAAATTTAAAATTGCATGGTAAATACTAAATTGAAAATTGAAATAAAAATTGAAAAAACAAAATTTTATATTAAAAAAAATCTAAAACGACATATGAAGTCTAAAAATTTATTTTCAAAACAAAACATAAAAAAATAAATCTTAAATTAAAATAATACCAAATCAAATCGAAAATTGAAAAATATGAACGAAAAAAAATCTATAATATGTAAAAACAAAAAAAAAATTATAAGAAATATTGAGACCCACCATATTTGATAATAATTTTGAAATAATATAGAAGAGAGAGGCAAAAATTTTCGATAATTAATTCCGTGATTTGAAATATGAGAAATGATTTTAAATTTTTATCTTGTTTGAAAAGAGAATGATTTGAAATTATTAAATTAAAATTTTTTGTTTGGATGTTACTAGAAATGAAAATGAAATAAAAATTTTACTGATTTGAGCTTTTAACAAGTTTAAATAAGTAATTTATTTTGAAATTCTATGAAATCCTGCAAAATCTAACCATTTTGATTCGGAAATTTTGTTAATGTAAAAACAAGAATTTAAATCCGGTAAGATTTCAAATCATTCAAAATCATGTGGTACTAGAGGAATTCATTTGAAATCAGTTATGATTTTGAAACCCTTCAAAAACCAACCTACCAAACCGAGCATTAAGAAAGTATAAAGATGGGATGAGGTGGTTTTAAAATAAAAATTTGGTTGTCATGAAACTAAATATGAGTCTAAAAAGGTCAATATATATATATGTATACATACGTATGTGTGTATATACACATACATACGTGTGTATATACACATACATACGTATATATATGTGTGTGTATATATAAAAGTCTAAAAAAAGACATGGACAAATCATCAAATTACACTTACCTCTAAAAAAATTACTATTGGTCATTCCTACCAATTATAATGTTTTTTTTGCCATTTTTTATTATGAAAGGTTAAATATAGCCACTAACCAAAATTTCTCCTATTTTTATGGGTTTGGACTTTTTCTTGTTAGCTTGACTTTTTGTTTAATGTTTGACTTGGCCATTTTTAGCTTCTTCGTTTAAGGTTGGGGTGAGTATCGGTCGGTTGAAGTTAGTTTTCGGCTGACCCTGACACTAAAAACCGAACTAGTTGGTTTCCTATCATGGAAACCGACTTATATGTTATGCTAGCTTGTATCGATTGACCAACTAGTTGATTCGGTCGGTCAATTTCTTCGGTTTTGTAACAATTTTTTTTTTTGGTGGAGGATGTTATTGCTAGAGTCATGACTGCATGAAATCTAGTAGAAAAGAAGTTGGGGGAGACATGGGCGCTAAGCAGGATTTTTGTGATTCGAGAGACAAGAAGAAGAAGAATGAAAAAGAAAAAAGAAAAAGATAAGAAATAAGGATCGAGAGGCGAGAAGAATGATCCGCGATTACTTACGATTACAACTTCATGTTCCCGAGTTGCAGAGAACAATCCGAATTGAGGTAATCTTTCCGGATTTGCATTCCCTTACAACCTTGCTTCCCATTGTAATTGTCATTGTAGCACGTGTGTGGCCGAGCCCATAAGGGCCATGCGGACTTGACGTCATCCCCACCTTCCTCGAGTATATCACTGGCAATCCCTCTTGAGTGCGGCACACACCTTTTTGTTGTTTGTTTCGGAGCCGTTTTGGCAGGGCGGCGTATTAAACCCACTAGGTACCACACCACCGGGTGGCTCGCCTGAATGCCGAGTCTTTTTAGTAAAGCGCGCTAGCTGCAAGAAAACTAAAGCGCACACTCGAAAGTGGGAAGAATAAAATAGAAGATGAGGAATAAAAATGGGGTGGATGGTGTGCTGCGACGAGGTTCAGATGAGAGGAGAAGAAAAAAAGAGAGGAGGTGAATGGAAAAAGAAAAAAATCAAATTAAATAGTTTTTTAAGATACCTTGAAACCAGTGACCATGAATTTATTTTTTTAATAAATAAAACAAATGGTCGGTCGGTTTGGTCGGAAATCACTTTTCTGACCAAACCAATCGACCAACAACTCGGTTATATAATTAAAAATTTGACTCCAATCGAATATTTCATCAAATCAACCGACTAACGCTGGATCGATCGGTTTTGGTCGATCAGATTGGTTTTTCGAAGTTTTTTGCTCACTCTTAAGGTAAGGGCTTAATCTCATTCCCTATTTGATCCTAAATTTCTCTTTAAGAAACTTTTTAGCCCAAATTGGCTTAGATTGAGACTTAACCTTATGTTATAGGGAACAAAACAGAACAAACGAAAATAAAGGTCGGACCGTGAAGAAACTCGAGGTCATCGACGACTGGGGTCGGCCCATTTTTGAAAGCCGACCCACCTCGACGCCGAGATCACCTCGGCACTAAGATATCTTGGCCTTCGGGGTCAGGAGATTACTCGATCTCTCCCCCCGGTTCCTATGCCAACCAATTAATACCCCAGCTCGGTGCTCAACCCAGCATTCTCTCTCTTCTATTGTCTACGAAACATTGGGCCTTCACAACAATCATCTAGGACTCATTTAGAAGGTTCTAGAACCTTCCAAGCGACTATAAATAAATCATGTTGCCTAAACCTAAGGTAAGTAAGAATAACACCCTAATTACTTTAATTATTAACTCTTCTCTTGCTAACTTAAGCATCGGAGCCCATGTGACAAAAGTCACACTGGTTTAGGTTTTGTTCAGTTTTGCAGGTGTTCGGTCCCTTGATCATTGAGCTTGGTGCGAACCTCGGAGGCAGCCGAGAGAGTATAATTCAAGCATCAACAATTGGCGCCATCTCTGGGGAAACAATACAATTCAAGCAAACTTAACCGAGGCGAAACCCAGATCCAAGAAGGGTAGAATGGAGCAAGTCGACGCGAGCCTTGGTGGAAGCCAACAACGTTTCGAAAAAAAAGAGCCTGAACGAAGCTGCTGACCACTCGGGGGAAGCAAGCCTGAACCCTGGTCATCGACTAAATCCGACCACCCCCGGTAGGGGAGAACCGGCTGAGGAGGTGGAATCTATTCCTTTGACATCCGAGGATTGACGAGTCAACATTGGAACCAGGTTGGGAGAGGAAGAAAGAAAGAACCATATAAACTTCCTCAGAAGTAATGCCGACGTGTGCATGGTCACATGAGGATATGTCAGGAATCGATCGAGAAGTCATGGTACACCGACTCAACGTCGACAAAAGCTGTAAACTAGTGAAATAGAAGCGTCATGCATTCAACTAAGAAATGAACAAGATTGTGGATGAACAGGTAGATGAGCTACTGATAGAAGGCTTCATTCGAGAAGTGCATTACCCCCCGTGGATATCCAACGTAGTGTTGGTAAAAAAGTTAAATGGCAAATGGAGAATGTGCATCGACTTTAAAGATCTAAATAAGGCATGTCCAAAGGATTCTTTTCCCTTGCCTCAAATAGATCAACTAGTTGACGCTACCGCTGGACATGAAAGATTAAGTTTTATGGATGCCGACTCTGGGTATAACCAAATCAAGATGCATTTACCAGATCAGGAGAAGACCTCTTTTGTCAATGTCGTTCGGGTTGAAGAATGTAGGTGCGACCTACCAACGAATGGTAAATCGAATGTTTGCAGCCTTAATCGGCAAAAATATGGAAGTCTACGTGGATGATATACTGGTAAATAGTCAAAAAGATCAGCAACACGATGAGGATTTGGTAGAAGCATTTAAGTCTTAAGAAAGTACAAGATGAAGCTGATTCCAACTAAGTGTACATTTGGAGTGACCTTAGGCAAGTTCCTGGGATTCCTAGTGCACCAAAGGGGAATCGAAGCCAATCCAAATAAGATCAAAGCTGTTTTAGAAATGGGTCCGTCCAAAAATTTAAAGCAACTACAGGGACTCAACGGGAGAATAGCAACACTCAACAAGTTTGTTAGTCGCTCAACTAACAAGTGTCTGCCGTTCTTCAAAATCCTAAGGAAGAAAGGGCAATTTGAATAGACAGAAGAGTGCGAGGCTGCCTTTAAAGAGCTAAAGCAATACTTGGGGACAGCCTCACTCCTCTCAAAGCCGATCCTTGGTGATGAGCTCTATTTGTACTTAGCTTTTTCTGACACTGCAGTGAGTTCCGCGTTGATAAAAGAAGAAGATGGGCGACAATCTCCAATCTACTACACAAGTAAAGCAATGGCAGACGCAGAAGTTAGATACCCATAAGTGGAGAAATTGGCATTAGCATTGGTCCACTACAACAAATCTGCTATTTCATGACGGGCATTGCCCGACATTAATTATTAACCATGTCGGTCACTGACCGACATCTATACGAGTGTCCTTGTTTCCCTTTCATGTCGGATAGTTTTAAGGTCGGGCATTGCCCGTCATGTATATTTTCTTTCCATCCGGACATGGCCGTCATGAAACGACCCTTTTAAGGTCGGGCATTGCACGTCATGTATAGCGTTTTCCATGACGGACGTGCCGTCATGAAAGAATAACAATGACGGGTGCCGACCAACATCTTTATGACTGTCCTTGTTTTCTGACCGTCATTGTATGTTCGACATTGTTTGTACGCCATTGTTTGTACGTCATTGTTTGTACGCCATTGTTTGTACGTCATCTTTTGTGTGACATTGTTTGTATGTCACTGTAGCTACATCGATATGTGCGTCATGGAATGACTATATTTCGTGACAGATATTGACCGTCATTATTTCGTGAATAAATAAATTAAAAATATAGTTGGTTGCCCAGACGTGGCTAACCAACTATATATATTTCCTTCACACCTATGATAATATCTGAATATGCAACTAAAACTTTTAACACATTCATCCATTATAAAACAATATCTATTCTAAAACTTAACTAAAAAAATAACCTTAGACTCAAAACACAAATAATCAAAAGTACAAATTTCAACATAACCTCTCCACTTTTAGAATAACTCAAAACTAGCCAACAATATATCTCTCCCTTCCAACCTATTTCTATAAAAGCTTAACAAAAACACAAACAATCAATAGTAAGTACGAATTTCATCATGACCTCCCCACTTTAGAATATAACTCAAAACTAACCAACCAATATATATTCTTCCAACCTATTCTCACAAAATAAATCTCAATATTATTGAAACTCAAAAACTAATATGCAAGTAAAACTAATTTCAACATCATGATCTTCTAAAACACAACTCAAGAACTAACCTTAGACTCAAAACACAAATAATTAAAAAGTACAAATTTCAACATAACCTCTCCACTTTTAGAATAACTCAAAACTAGCCAACAATATATCTCTCAATCCCAACCTATTCTATAAAAGCTTAACAAAAACACAAACAATCAAGAGTAAGTACAAATTTCATCATGACCTCCCCACTTTAGAATATAACTCAAAACTAACCAACCAATATATCTCCTTCCAACTTAACTCAAAAACTAACCTTAAACTCAAAACACAAATAATCAAAAGTACAAATTTCAACATAACCTCTCCACTTTTAGAATAACTCAAAACTAGCATGGTTATAAACAAAACAAACACTTCTATATAAACACCCTTCCACACAAGAACAAATGGGACCGCCCGTCCCTCCAACAAAACTACATTCAGCATACGAATCCAGACTTCAGCATCATCCAGTCAAATACTTCTATAATAAATCCAAAACTAATATGTTATGCAGTAAATTTCAAACTTCAAACTTCAAACTTCAAACCTCTACATATTATAAACAAGACAAAGTATTTCTAATCTACCAATTACTACACAGAAAGTAGTCTGAACCAAATACTTACATCAAATAAACACAACTAATGAATCCATAGGTACTACACAAATCGTCTAACAAAAGATGTCCATTCTATTCGAACTTCGTCGATTTCTTCTTGTTGATAGACACTTTTTGTATTAAACTACAAAAAAAGAAAAAGAAAGATAATACTAATATAATGACAAATCATATATAAACACATAAAGGTATATGATAATACGTACAAGTTCAGTAATATGAGTATGAGGGTTCCGCACTATTTCTCGTATATACTTTTGCAAATAGTACCCACACTCGTGATAATGTATAACATGCTGGAGGTAAAAATATCCTTTTCTCTCACACTTGAGGGGCCAGCTCTGATCTAATATTCAATTCGACCAAATCTAGGCGAGCTTGTAATCCATCCTTTGATTTTCCTGGAATATCAAGTAATGTGCAAATAAGATTTGAGCACACATTCTTTTCAATGTGCATCACATCTAAACAATTCCGCACATGAAGATGCTTCCAGTACTCCAACTCAAAAAAAAAAAAAAAAAGAGAGACTTCTTCTTCCAATAACTATTTGAAAGATCTCCATCATTTTTTTCCTTTCGTACCAAATGAATATTGGAGTCCACTTGTTTTTGCAAGAATTTCTACTCCACTTAATGGTTCAGGAGCGAATCTCAATTCTGGTTTACCATTAAATGCTTTCTTCTGCTTCCTATATGGATGATTACGAGGTAAAAACTTACGATGCCCGAGATACGCCACCTTCCTCCCTTTTGGCAAATAAATGGATGAAGTTTTCTCCCCACAAATTGGACATGCGTGATATCCTTTTACCGCACAACCACACAAATTCCCATACGCAGGAAAATCATTAATAGTCCACAGTAAAATAGTTTTAAGTGTAAAACACCGTTCTTCATATGCATCAAAACATTCAACTCCATCATTCCAAAGCTTCTTCAAATCATCAACTAATGGAGCTAAATAAACATCTATGTCATTTCCTGGTTGTTTGGGACCAGATATTAATGCAGTCAACATCAGAAATTTTCGCTTCATGCACAACCATAGGGGTAGATTGTATGTCACCAACATAACTGGCCAATAACTATATTTACTATTTTGTTCACCATGTGGATTGACCACATCTGTTGAAAGAGCAAGACGAAGGTTTCTAGGCTCTAGACCAAACTCTGGCCACAATTTGTCTACTTCTTTCCACGAAATTGAGTCTGCTGGATGTCGTATATATCCATCACTTACTCTTTTTTTGGCATGCCAAGTCAACAAACTTGATATTTCTTTGCTTCGAAACATTCGTTGAAATCTTGGAATTTGAGAGAAGTACCACATGACTTTGGCCGGAACATTTTTCATTGCTTCCTTTGAATCTTTACGAAACTTCCATCTTGATGTTCCACAAATGAGGCATTCATCTGCATCTGAGAGTTCTTTTCTAAACAAGCAACAATCCTTGCGGCAAGCATGAATCTTCTCATACTTCATCCCAAGAGTACATAAAGTTTTTTTTGCTTGATACATAGAATTTGGAATTTCATTAGGACTTGGTAACATATCACGAACTAATGCCAACAACTCTGTAAAACTTCTATCGCTCCATCCAAATTTCGCTTTCAAATTATATAACTTCAATAATGCAAATATTTTGGTAAAGTTCTTACAATTTGGATATAATGGTTTCTTCGCATCACCTAGTAGCTCCTCGAAATTTTCTGGACTATTGTCAAAGTAATCATATGCAGCCTCAAACATCCCTATTGTGTCATCAAAATCGTCATCCTCAACTTGTTCTTGTGCACTAGTAGACATACTTTCGATGTTTCTCTTAATCGATATTGATTCACCATGCCAAATCCATGTCTTATAGCTTTGATCAATACCATAAACAAATAAGTGATCTCTTACTACATTCACATGTTGAGACTTTGCATTTACACACTTTAAACATGGGCAACAAATGACATTTGATCTTTTTGAATGTCGTAATCCATTTTCAATGAACATCTCAACCCCTATACTATACTCGGTTAACATTCTATTTTTTGTCATCCACGACTTATCACTAATTAAATCCCCATAGAGACCTTCAATATTCTCCATCAATTTGCTTTCAGAAAACTATAAACCTGTGACCTTCAATATTCTCGAAGACATGGTGTAATAGCTGGTCAGGGATTTAAAAAAAAAACATCACGGTATCACCCGCTGAGTCCTGATATCCACAATACACTTATTGGACTAGAAATTCGCATGATTCTGAAAATGATCTGTGGTGGTGATGAAAATCTAAAGACACAAATGAAACGTGCCCAAGGAGTAAAAGTGATTGTTTGTTGTTCCCAAATGAAGAATTATCATCTTGGTTGCTGAATCATTAACATAAAATGTAAGTCGTAACAATGATGTGAATTCTATAATAATAACTCATAGCTTAAAATCTTAGAAGATACTTGGAACTAATACCCTCTAGAAGGTACTTACGGCAACAAACCAGCAATATTTCCACCCAAACCAGCGTAAAGCCCCTTCAATACTATCTGTCCTCCTCCACGCACAGCCTGTAATAAAATTCCAGGGGGAAAAATCAGCAGCTATTCTAAAAGATTATGATACAAAAAATAAAATTATCATCAACCAAGGACAATTTCCGTTTGATCTAGATCTAAATGCCCACGCAATCAATATCATAGATTTATCCACACCTTCACCATCTCAAAATAATTAAATAACAACAACAACAATAATAATAATATACAAACAAACAGAAAAGGAAAAGGAAAACAAGTCAAAAGAACAAACAGTACAATAGTTTCTGAAGAGGTTCAAATCTCTTGTGCCATAGAGTATTGGTGAAATTTTCATTCAGAGATTGATGAGGAATTCATTCATAGAAAGGTTACAGCCAAACAAAAAAGCCTAAAAGACGGTGTCCCAACTCTGAAAAGGAAGAATCAAACAAAAGCCATCAAATCAAAATTAATAGTGAAAGTAGTGTAGTTCTAAAACAACTTGTGATGGGCACTCCAGTTTGAGGCCATGAACTATACAATAAAGAATTTATTAGTAACCAAATTCATGACAGAAAACATACTGGTAATCAAATATATTCTAAATAGTATATTTGGCAACAATTTATGGTTGATAACATAGACAACTGGGAGCAATCTGAAAGTCAACAGATTCATGTGTTTAGGTCCAATATAAACCCAAATAAGGTCACTCACCAAAGATTATCTTCTTTTCATGCTTCAAACATAAGCAGGCCACAAGATGTGAAGATTGGTTGTTGAGCCTAATTACCAAAGAACTAATCATCAAATAGACTCGAGTTTGAGTAGCCAAAGCCTCAGCAAAGCGCCATTTGAAAGAGGAACTAAAGTTACAGTGACAAGGAGTTGGAGGACTAACGGGGCGAGAGTAAGCACCATGAAGATATTCAGCTTGCAAATAGAATAAGAATCTAACCGCTCCTGAAGAATTAGAGCACCTTTGCAAAGAATCAAGACCCATTCTGGTTAAATAAATAGAGCTAAACGTATTCTTGAGAAAGTTTACCTACAAGGAACTAATCTTTGTTCGGACCCCTTTTTCTGTTTCACGATGGGATTTTTTCAAATAAAAATTGTGTAAACTGAACAAGTCGAAATTTTGAAGAATACACTAATTCATCAGTTTTGAAAATAAAAAAACACATACCATTTTAGTAGTTTGACAAGATGCGTAATTGAACTATGATCTTATAAAGGCTTGTGACAAAACTGATGAGTCTAAAGTCTCATTTTCCTAACCTTCTCCTTTTCTGGACAGCACACAAAGGTTTCATTCATAGAAGCATCAATAATACCTTTTTTCTGGAACTCAGAAAACACTCTCCAAAGATCGCCTTTAATATGCTCTCGATTCTCCTAAAATAAGGCCATCGATAAACCATTTGGACCTTGCAACTTGTCTCCTTCAAAATCAAAAACCACCTTCCTAATCTCTCACAAAGAAAAAGGGGCTTCCAAGCTTTACCTTTCAAACTCGAAAGTAGGATACCAATCTAGACCCTCCATTGAGAAGTCAAGGGAGGTCCATACAACAAAGAAAAAAAAGGAAAGGACCTCTCCCTCAATAGCCTGATCCCCCTCAATAAGCTTGCCTTCCACCGTTCTCGAGAGACAAGGAAATTCTTACCCTATTTAACCCACTACACCCTAGCTAAAAACACATACCATTTCAGTAGTTTGAAAAACACATAACCAAATATCATAACAAATTTGAAAAATACTTCTTATTAGGTAAAAACATTTCTTTCCCATCCAAAAATTCAAAAACGTCTACATGAAAATTTGGAGAAAAGAAGCTTCAAAACACTGCCCAATTCTTCAACTTACAAACAGAAAGACAGTTTTTTGCTCTTTTCAAGCCATAACATTGTTTAATTTCATAATCGAACATATTTGAGATTTTGGAAACACAAAAACGACATTTTTCTTTTCATAAAAAGCTAAATACACTTCAAGACGTACAACATGCCTTTTTAAAGCTTCAAGGACATCAAATACTCACATGGGTTGTCATCTAAAGAAGTAAATTTAATTACTGCTTTTTCTTCTACAATGTAAGCACATTGATTGTTCCTTTCCAATTTTATTCTATTTTAGTCTTTCAATTCTTCAAACCACATGTTTGTCTTAAACTTGGGATAAAAATCAGTTGGTAATTATTATTAGTTTGAATGCAAAGACGAGATAGGAGCATTCCACAGAGAGATATGAACTTGATTGTAACTCTACAACCTCCATCTACACCGCTTTCGACCAGCAAAGTATCCATCTAATAACCTCCAGAGTTCAATAAACAGAGATTAAGGAAGATGCAGAGAGATTGGTAATGCTCACCTTCAAGAAAACCTCCTCCGAAAAATGCAACGCCGGTGGGCGTCTGGTAAAAAGCACAGCGTCGAGAGAGAGATGATTTGAGAGCCGGAGCTTAGGCGCGGGAGGAGAGATTTATATGTGATCTGAGATGATTCGCTCCCTGCCACCGAATTGAAGCTTGCCGCTGCTGATTTTGTCGCTCTCTGCCGCCGGAACTTCTTCCTCACTGTTGGGTCTCGCTCGCGCCTCTTGTACGTGATCGTTTGCTCCCCTTCCCCCGACAATGGAGCAAGGTTCGCGCCAGTTTCACGAGAGGGTAGAGAGGGTTCGCGCGGCAAAGAGAGCTTGAGAGGCAAAAAAATTTCGTGGGTAAAAATTTTGGGTGAAATTTTTAATTTAGGGTTAAAATTGGGCACTTTTCATGGCCGGCCTGGCCCGCCACTAAAACTAAAACTACAATGGCGGGCTAGGCCCGACATGGATACTTAAAAAATTTAAAATAAAAAATTTGGCGTGTTTTTTAGCATGTCCGACATGGTTGCCTCCGTGTTTTTCTTGTCCGACATCGTTTCCTCCGCATTTTTTTCGTCCGACATTAAAACTAAGATTTGTTGTAGTGGTCACTTCGGCTCAGAGATTACGTCCGTATTTACAAGCCCATAGAATAACTGTCCTCACCAATTTTCCCCTTCGACAGATCTTGCAAAGGCCAGACACTTCAGGGCGACTGGTAAAGTGGGTCGTGGAGCTCAACGAGTACGACATTTACTGGTAAAGTGGGTCGTGGAGCTCAACGAGTGCGACTAGCTGCAGCTTATGAAACCTACTTGGGAAGAACTGTGCCGGTCGAGATTTTGCCCGAGCCGAGCATAGAAGCTCAGGAAATAATGGATATTGATGAGCAAGGGCAACCAGAAGAAAGCTAGATGAGTCATTTGATCAGGTATTTAAGAGATGGGATCCTGCTCAATGAAAGGATAGAGGCCCAACAACTACAACGACGAGCAACCAGATATGTGCTTAAAGATGAAAATCTATATAAAAGAGGCTACTCGTTGCCACTCTTAAAATTCTTCCCACTCGACGAAGCTGACTAAGTCATGAGAAAGATACATGAGGGTGTTTGTGGGAACCATTCTGGAGCACGATCCCCAAGTCACAAAATAGTCCGACAAGGGTATTATTGGTCGACCATGCAAAATGATGCAACACAATTCACCAAAAAGTGCGATAAATGTCAGCGTTTTGCAACAGTACCACTCTTAAAATTCTTCGCACTCGACGAAAGAGAAAGATACATGAGGGTGTTTATGGGAACCATCGGAGCCACTAACAGGCATAATGAGTCATTGGCCCTTTGCCTAATGGGGAATAGACCTTATAGGACCTCTTCCGCCAGGAAAGTGCTAGACGAAATTTGCAGTAGTAGCAGTCGATTATTTCACCAAGTGGGCCGAAGCCAAATTCCTAGCTACAATTATCGAGAAAAAGGTCACCGATTTCATCTGGAAAAATATAATTTGCCACTTTGAAATACCCTACACCATTATCAGTGACAATGGGAAACATTTCGACAATGCTGCTTTTTCAGAATTTTGTAGGGAGCTAGACATTAAACACATCTTTTCTTCGCCAGCGCACCCGCAAGCTAATGAGCAGGTTGAGGTAGTTAACAAAATCTAAAAACCAGATTAGAGAAATGTAAAGGGTTGTGGGCAGAAAAACTTCCTAATGCATTATGGGCTTACAGAACAACACCCTATATATCGACGGGAGAAACGTCGTTCTAGCTATCATTTGGTTCTGAGGTAGTAGTGTCAGTGGAGATTAGTCTCCCTTCCCCAAGGATAGAGTAATTCAGTCTACCTGACAACAATGAATCCACACAGCTCAACCTCGACTTGTTAGAAGAACATCGAGAAACGGCGCGATTGCGAACGACCGAGTACAAAAATCAAGTAGCTCGATACTACAAGTTGAAGGTTAAGAAGCGTGACTTTAAAGAAGGTGATCTAGTTTTAAGAAAGATCATGCCTAATACCAAAGATTCAACTAGTGGGGCGTTCGGACCAACATGAGAAGACCCATACAAAGTCACTAAAGTAGTTCGAACGAGCACTTACACTTTGGAAGACCAATATGGGAAGGCCTTACTACACCCATGGCATGCTCAGCACCTCAAAAGATACTACCACTAGGTCGACACATTTATGTGCTGAACCACCCTTATCTTAGTCAACTAAAGTTATTTTATTGTAACTAACTCTTCGGCATGACGATTTTTTTCCTAATAAAAGTCTTCGACATTTGATATGGTACTTGAGTTCTTATGTTCATTCTGAAACAAATTTCTCAAGTAGGGGCATTCTGTGTAAATATCTACGACCAGTCAAGAAACTCAGAATTGGGACAGACCTAAAAGCAAGCAAAACAGGCAAAAAACCAATAACGACTCAACATGATTGAAACAAAAGCAGGAAAATACAGGATATAAAACTATTTGGCAAAAAAAAATCAAACAAGTTAGAAATCCAGAAATATCAACACTAGTTCTGCTAAGGTTAGATCCCAGAGCCAAAAATGAATGGTTAAAATCAGATGAGTGTAAAGCCAGGCTCAGGAGATTTGATTGTGACCAACAAAAATTGGAAAAACTTCCAATCCACGAAATAATATCGACAAGCTCAAGGTATAAAACTAGTAGCAGAAACCAAGCATTTTAAAATCCAAAACTAGATACAAAAAGCCTTTGGTAAAAACTCCGTAGGTTAAAAACCTTGGCATAGTTAAACAACTAATACGCATATAAACTATGATATGATCTTGTGGTAGTAACAGGTGACAGGTACTCTCAACAGAAATCTTAAATGCGGTCATTCGTCTTCTGTCTTGAGAGTGGGGGCCATTGTTTTAGGGAACAAAACGGACCAAACGAAAATAAAGGTCGGACCGTGAAGAAACTCGAGGTCATCAACGATTGGGGCCGGCCTATAACGTAAGGGCCGGCCCATTTTTGAAAGCCGACCCACCTCGGCACCGAGACCACCTCGGCACTGAGGCGTCAACTTCACCTCAGCGCCAAGATATCTTGGCCTTCGGGGTTGGAAGATTACTCGATCTCTCCCTCCGGTTCCTATGCCAAATGATTGATACCCCAGCTTGGTGTCGAGCCCAGCATTCTCTCTCTTCTGTTGTCTATGAAACATTGGACCTTCACAACGATCATCTAGGACTCATTTAGAAGGTTTTAGAACCTTCCAAGCGACTATAAATAAATCATGTTGCCTAACCCTAAGGTAACCAAGAATTACACTATAATTACTTTGTTCATCAACTCTCCTATTGCTAACTTAAGCATCGTAGCTCGTGTGACAAAAGTCACACCAATTTAAGTTTTGTTCGGTTTTGCAGGTCTTCGGTCCCTTGATCATCGAGCTTGGTGCGAACCTCGGAGGCAACCGGGAGAGCATAATTCACGCATCAACACCTTATTTTACATATCTAAGTATTTCAGGCTTCTTATGTTGGCATATAAAAGCCAACGTTTCTCTATTTTGTAACCTAAATTGTTGATGATATTTGTTTGAGGATGAAAATCGTACTGTCACGTGGAGGACAGAAGGACATCCAACTTGAAGATCTTTCCAAATGGCCGACTTGAAGATCTTCGTTGGTGGCCGACTAGCAGATCTTTCTTGGTGGGCGACTTGAAAGTCTTCCCTAAAGACCAACCTCATCATGACCTTGCCTAAAGGCCATCCTCATCCAGGTCTTATAGTTTATGTACTATAAACTGTTGCTTATGTTGGGTTTATTATTGTTTGATATAGTGTTTTTTCGTTTGTTCCTTATAGATAATTTTTAGCTAAGTTTATTATAGGCTTATGTACTATAAACTGTTGCTTATGTTTATGTTTATTTTTGTTTGATATAGTTTTTTTTTCCTTTTTTCTTTGTAGATAATTCTTTTAGTTAAGTTATTCTATTTGGATAAGTCATGGATGAACAAAGATAGAATGTCAATGGAATATAACTTAGGTGTTGAGAAGTTCATTGAAAATGGACTACGACATTCAAAAGGGTCAAACTGCATATAATGCCTTGCTTGAACTTTGCAAATGCAGTTCTACAAGAGTTGAACATAGTTAGAGAACACTTATTTATTTATGGTATTGATAAGAGTTATAAAATATGGATTTGGCATGGTGAGCAACTACCTAAGGATGAAAGTGGTACTAGTAAGGGAAAAGAAGATTATGATGATGATGACATAAAGAATACAACTAATATGTTTGAAGCTGCACAAGACTATTTTTCAAATAAGTTTGAAAACTTTGAAGAACTATTAAGTGCGACATGTTTAAGATAGTAGACCCATCTGAAGTTGTGAAAGAAAGTTATTCCTCATCAGACGAACGTGCAAAAAAGTTGGCTAACATTTTCGCTTTAGGACAAACAAACCAAAAAATAATGATACCTTACAATAGCGGGTAAGAAACAATGTTTTTTAAAACACGTGGTTATCATAATTTAGTTATTTTATATTTGTTTCGTTGATGTCAACTTTTTTTCTTATAAGAATTATTGGACATTATGTGTTGTTGATGTGCATAATAATATGATTTATGCTTTAGACTCTTTGCAACCCTGTTATTAAGGAAGACATTAAATATGTTGTGAATAGGTAAGTATTATCTATATTTTTAGTTTGATACATTAATGTGTAGGATTGATGACTTATTTTTTTTTAAATATATTTAGGGCTCTGAGAAAAAATCCTACTTAGCTTCTTCTACGGGTAAGTATAACTATATTACTTTATGTTATTATTTTTTAATAAGTTCTAAAACTTAGCATTTTTATATATGTATAGTGCCCACGTCAATCAGGATCGGTTGAGTGTGGATGTTATGTCATGAGGAAAATTCGACAGATAATGCATAATCGAGACACTCCAATACCTAATCTTGTATGTCTTTCATGCACACTCAAAACACAACTCTAATTTTCATATTCGAATTATATACTTATATTATTTATACTTTATTATTTGTAGTTCAATTCAAAAAAGCCATATACTCAAGCCGAACTTGATGAGGTACAGGATGAACGGGCCGGACGCTTAGTTTGGGTTAGATAGTAAATATAGTTTTATCGTTTTAGCCTTTTAATATGTAAAACATTGAACCATTTATATGTTATTTCAATATGCATTGGTTGTATTTGTGAGCTACTCAACATTTTGCTTAGTTTGTTCATTTAACACTTCTAAATATTGCTTACTTAATGAATTAGATATATGTAAAACCTTGAACCATTTATATGTTATTTCAATATGCATTGGTTGTATTTGTGAGCTACTCAACATTTTGCTTAGTTGGTTCATCTAACACTTCTAAATATTGCTTACTTAATGAATTAGATATTATAGAAGGATTACCGTGTGTTGTAGTTGCTGAATTTCTGAATTCTATTGAAGATATGTATTAGAATTTCTACTGATTGTATTGGTGGTATGCTGATGATTGTGTTTGTGATGTGTTGATACAAATCTTTTTTAATTATTAATTTATTTTGTACGATTGTTTGGCTAGAAATATTTTGATACAGGTCTTTTAGGTATTATGGTATGTGGAATATTTTATTCATATTTTTGTTTCAGGTTTTGTAAAAAACAATGTCAGTTCTAAACTAACATTGTAGCCAACTGACATTGTAATTATGAACGAAAACAATGTCAGTTATAGAGGAACGATGTCGGATCTATCAATGTCAGTAATTAACTGACATTATATGGACAATCAATGTCGATCTGGAACTGACATGACAGACCAACCGACATCGTAGGCTACAATGACACCACAGTTAATGTCGGTTGGGAACTGACATTGAAATAACCGACATCAAACATATACAATGTCGGTTTTATTGATGTCAGTTGGCAACCGACATTATTTGAGAAATGACATTGTACGATGCGATAACACCCGGGTTAATGTCGGTTTGAAAACCGACATCTAATATGTATGATGTCAGTTGACAACTGACATTACAGGCCAATTTTGTAGTAGTGTATACTCCAAGCTTGAAAGATGCAAGTCACCACTTAGGCGGATTTTCAACCCAAGAAAAACTTCTCTGTCAGGTCGAGACTCGGACTAGCCAGAGAGGGAGCCAATGTTTGGGGATGAAAATCGTACTACCACGTGGAGGATGGAGAGAGGTGCAACCTGAAGATCTTACTAGGTGGCCGACCTGAAGGTCTTCCCCTAAAGACCAACCTCATCATGGCCTTGCCTAAAGGCCAACCTCATTCAGGTCTTGCTTAAAGACCAACCTGAAGGTCTTCTCTAGTAGTCAACCTGACGATCTTCCTTGAATTATTTATGCACTCATTCTTGGCATATTCGGAAATAATAGTATTTAAGACCCGTTTAGTAGCGTTCTCCATTTTTATTTCTATTCCCTCTTTTTAATAAATAAAAATAGAATTGCATGATACTGACCCATGGATACAAGAATGATAAAACAAGATTTATATTTATGTTGGAACAAATTGAAAATTGGAACAAGAAACAAAAAACTTGTTTTTGTTGTTTCCAAAATTTCTATACAATTTTAAGAATGTTTCTAAAAAATTGAAAAACAAGAAACATAAATATTTTGTCAAATACTTAAATTTCATAATAAAATTAGAAACGGAAACTACGATACAAGAGAATAAAGAGGGAAATTGCAAAGCTAATTAATCTTTGTTTTTTATCTCAAGCTGTGAAGCTGAAGCCACCAAACCATGTATTCGTTACTTGTTTCTTCATGATCCCCAGGGAGTTGGAGGCAAGCAAATTTTGTAATGAATTTGCCTTTTTGTTCCGAGCCCTTCCTGCCTCTTTCAACAGTTCCTCCAGCCTTCTTTTTTCCTCATCAACCTCTGGATTTGCAGTTCCAAGCATTTCTTCCCTCACTTTAAGTATGTGTTCCAAAATCTCTATTGCTTCTCCCACCCTAAAAAACACACATATATTTGACAATCTCACGCTACAAGAAATTTGGTTTTTTGCCATAAAAAAACGTCTAATAAGTCTTTTGAATATTAGAATGTACACTTCAGTTAGATTGTTGTATTATTATTATTGTGTTAGTTACTTTCCCGATAAGTTATGCAAGTATTATTTACTCTCCAGTTTTAATATAATATCATAACGGGAGGTCCTATATTCGAACCCCTACGTTGTTGTTTCCTCCCATTTATTATGATTTCCACTTGTTGGGTCCTGCCAAGCCTACAAGTGAGGGGAGTGTTAGATATTCATAAATTAGTTAAATTTACTCAACACATCAACTTAAGTTTTTGTTCATTAATAAAGTTATACAAGTATTATTTACTCTCCAGTTTTAATATTGAGTGTTTCGAAGAGACTTTAGAATGTGAAATGTTTATGAATTTTACGTGATACATTAATTAATTTTGGAACTCTCTAGAGTGCTTCTTAAATACCTAATGTGTTCTTCATTTTAAGCTATCAAACTCAAATCAAGTAAAGTTCGAAAAATTCAATAGAATAAATTTTTCTTTCATATATTATTCTCTATCCATTCTAATTCCAAGCTACAAAAATTATTTAGTTTTTGGGTTTGGTTTGTGAAATAATTATGGTAGAGCAAAAGATTCGAATTGACGTGATTAATATGGTACACGTGAGAAAGTATTAAAAAAACATACATAATACATATAAACGATTAAATAAAGCGACAGTTGCAAATATTTCAAAAATATTTAGTAAAATTAGTAAAATAGTAACCACATTTAGTTTTTTCAAATGTAGCACTTAAAAAAAAATGGAAGTCTAATTTTAAAATGACAGCTTTATCCAAATGATATACATGTATAATATATTTATAATATATCTGTAATATATCTGACTACTGATATATACTTCTGATATACATCTAATATAAGCATATGATATATTTGTAATATGTATGTAATATACATATTATGTACTATTGATATAAGTGTCTATAAAATATATATATGTGATATACATCTAATATACTACTAATATGAGTGTCTGATATACTACTGATATGAGTATCTCATATACTACTGATATAAATGAAAATTTTTGCTATATTAGAAAATTTAAAAAACATGTGACGTTTTAAAATTCATAAAAGATTTTTGTTACCCACTGCAATTTCGCTTAAATAAAACCATAAGGTATCCATCTATGTTTTTCAAATGATTGATGATTTGTATGTACTATATGAGATTAAAATTTGTGTCCTATCATAAAATGAGTTTTTGTAGCATGTATGAATTGTCATTAAAGAGTATTTTGTGACACTTTTTAAACATCATCTAATATCAATTTTGTAAGAAGAGAATATATATAAAAGAATGTGTACCTGCCCATGGCATCAAAAGCAGCTGCGAGATTGCTACAAACTCCAAGAGTATAGGAGTGGTAAGTGCCATACTCTTGCTCCAATACCAACTTCGCCTCCTCAAACAGTTTTGCAGCCTCCTCTATTCTGTAGAGTTGAATGCAAGCCAATCCCATCTGGTTCACCAGAATCCCAAACAACACCGACTTCCCGGCTCCCCGAAGCTTCCCTATCGCTCCCTCGAAAGCCTTCCGCGCTTCCCCGTACCTCCCAACCATGTACAACATCACTCCCATTTCTGCCTCTATTCCCGCAATCGCGCTATGCTGCCCCCCTCCACCCTCCTCCACCGCCTTCATCGCCCTTTGCAAAACCCTAAACGCCTCCTCTGGCTCCCCCACAGCTTCGTAGACTGCAGAGATCTCCACGAGCCCACTCGAAAGCTCCTCACACGAGGCTCCTATGCCTGGCCTCGTGTAGATCCTCAGCGCATTGTCTGCGTAGGATTTGGCCTCTCTGGACTTGCCTGTTCAAAACTTAAATTGATGGGTCGAGAAAATTTAATTTGTATATGGATATCTCAATAGCTTCAAATACACTAAACACATCCAATTTATATGCTTTCAAGGGAAAGATTTAGACCATGTATCATGTAATAGCTACCTCTTAATTACATTCATGCATGTTGGGTTTTTAAGGTGAATGCCAACAAAGTCTAACATTGGTTAGGAAAAGAGATGATCATGGGTATATAAGATACGATAATTATCTCCATTGGTGTGAACCTTTTGGGTGGAACCAAAAGCAAAGCCGTGACGGTTATGTCTAAAGTGGACAATATCATACCATTATGGAGATACTTAGGATATACCATTGCCCTTAACAATGCATGCATTCATGAACTCAGATTTGATTAATCTTGACAACCTAAACACATAAATATTTAATTAATTACTGGTTTATTTATATGCAGAAGTGTACGTGCCTGTTTTGTTGTAGAGCTCCGCAAGGCGGATAAAAAGCGACGCCACAGAGAGGTGGGATTCGCCTCTCGTGGATTTGAAGACTATGAGAGCCTTCTGGTATGCGAAGATGGCTTCATCGAAGCGACAAAGAGAGAAGTAGATGTCACCAATGCTGACATCGATGGCAGCAACCTCGGCGTCATGGCCATGAGCGATCATGGCCATGCTGGCGAGAACGAGATGCTCGAGGGCAGACTCGTGATCGCCCAATGCCTCGCAGATCAGAGCCATGAGACGACGATCGGTTGCCTCCTCCGGGGATGATGGTGCGCTGTGTTGTTTGTGGATCTCTAATGTCTTCTTGCAGTACTTCTTTGCCTCATTGAATTGCATTGCTTGAACGTGAGCCTCCGCTAAGTACCTGCCATTCACTACAAAGCCTTCATATTCACCCAAAATGGAATAAGAATGGCTCATTTGTCATCTATATTTTGATTTTTAATGTCACGAAAATGATATATGTCAGATAGAATATATTACAGTTATATAAATTTTTTTTTTCATTGATAAAGTTTATACTATTGGGATTTATAATATAAAATATATCACTTATATACTATTTTTGTATTATTGATTAAGTATTTCATTATTTTTTTAGTAGAACATGTGAGAGTGGGGGATTGAACCCACAATCTCTTGATCTGAGATATATGTCAATTACTGTTGAACTAAACTCGTTTTGGCAAGTATTTCACTATTATACTTTATTTATATAAAGTACATTATTGATATACAAGATGTCTTATTTATGTCTCATTTTTGCAAAATATTTTACTGATCTATTATTATTGCAAAAACCGCTAACTTTACCCTTATAATTATTTTATAAATTAATCTTAAATTTAAGGTTAATTCTTTTTTTTTTAAATATAATTCTGTTTTTTATCCTAGAGTAACTAATAATGAAACTGTCAATTAAATTAAATGAATAAACGAGACTGTTATAACAGAACATTTATTATTACTTTCAATTAATAATATTCATGCTAAAAAAAATCAATTAATATTTTGATATAAATCTCAATCATTTATAATGATTTTTACTAGCTAATAAATATATTATAATACTAAAATTTTATGTTAATTCGTAAAGGGTACCCACAGTGAAAATTAAATTGTTGAGATAAGAAATATTATTTTATTAGAGATCTATTTTTTGTTCTTTTGATAAAATATTTGGGATCTAATTGAACATTCGATCTTCCTAACATAAGCAAAGTATAAAACAAAATAGATATTTAATTGCAAATGGTAATATCCACTGTGGTATTCATGTTAAATATTTCACCGCATAGTAAAATATTGAGTGTGAATTTTTATTTTATATTTTTAGATGACTGCATATTAAAATATTATTTGATGTAATAATTAACTATATAAAATTGTGTGAAAAAAGCAATGGTATAATATTTAATCATACAATAAGCAAACGTGTCAAAAAAAAAAATTTTCAAAGAGCATGCATGATTCTCAAAATTCCAATTCTAACCACTCATATAATATATATTGAGAAAATAAGACACATAATAAAGATTAAAGAAAAAATTATATAAAACCAAGCTCTTGAACTTAGATTTAAATAAATGTAACAATTTTTGGCTTATATATAAGTATTATTTTTTTTTAGCAAAATATTGTGAACCGTAAGTTCTGTTTCAAAATTAGTTGTTCGAGGAGAAAAGTAACTCATATATATTTACCTGCAAGTCTGTGCAACTTTGGGATCGGAGTCAGTGAAAGTATGAATCTGGATCATAAGTCCAGCCTCATAACAAGCTATGGAGCAATCCAACTGCCCCAACATTGAATAAGTATCCCCTAACTGCATATAACCGGAGTATTTAGCCACTGCGTGCTCCAGTCCATTTTCGACCTCCCGAACCACCTCGATTGACCGCTTCAGAACTGGAACCGCCTCCTCCAACCTCCCGAGCCGACAGTAAATGGCTGCCACCACGTGAAGGCTCATCGCCAGCTCCATGCCCATGCCCATGCTCGGATCTCTCTCGAATGATGCAACCGCCCTCACTGCATGGTCCAAAGCCCTGTTCGGGCTACCGCCCGAAACTATGGTGTCCTGCGCCAGTTTCAGTAGATATGGACCGTCGTCGTCGGTCGGGGTCTCGGCCGCTGCTGCCTTTCTTGCAAACGACGTCGTTTCGTGATCGTTCTCCCCCGAGGCCTCTACTGACATTTTGGTGCAATTAAAAGTGAAGTAAATTCCGAAACGAAAGAGAAAGGGAGAGTGCAAAAACTAAAAAGGGTGGAATATAAAGGGAGGGAAAATTGGTGGTGGTGGGGCTGAGGAATTAATTAACTCATTGAAAAATGTTGCGTAGAAGAAACTGTTTCATGATCGAGGAGACAAGCTTTTGTGTGAAAAAAGGTAAGGGAAAATCCATTATGGTTTTTCAAGTGCATGTGGTTATGGTTTGGAGTTTAAACTCTCTTTCACACTTTCTCTTTCCCATTTCACCCGTCAAAGCAATTTTAAGTTGACAGAAGATAAAAAGATTAAGGTAATTTTTTTTAGCAGGATTCGAAGGAGATTCAAACTCATGACTTTTTTTATCATAGATTGGGATCAATTATCATTGAGTTAAATTCATGATTTCATGACTTGTTGATCAAAGATTGAAGCACCCAAAATTTATATGTTTTATCATAGCATTTTAGCAAGAACCTGATGCTTATCCCGATTAAGGATTCCACATCGAAAAGAAAAGAGACTTGACAAAGGTTTATAACATATATGAGCCATTTGTTGAATCGATATAGCAACCCTAGAGGAGTGAATAGGGTTTAATTAACAAAATATAAATTTTTTAATAAATGGATTTAATTTAAACAAAAATAATACACTTTTTGAGATATGCAATTTTAACAAAGTAAGATAAAATAAATTCTAAGGCAAACAAGAGAAATTTAAAGCAAACAATAAAATTCTAAGATTAATTGCAAAAATAAATAAGAGTGAGGGTTAGAGAAATTTGACACCGGAAATTTTTATAGTGGTTCGGCACAACTGTCCTACTCCACTTCCCAAGCACCTCTTGGGTTGTAAATTGAAATTCTGACTCTTTTTACAGTAGGAGTCAAACCAGTACACTGCTCTTCACAAGAGCAAAGATGATCCTCTCCACGGTGAGGACACATCGTTACAATGAGTTAGAAATTTTGAAACACACTTACAAACTCTCGTACATTTACAAATTTGAGCTCACAAAACTTCAATCCTCACAACAATAAATTTCTCTCACAAATAAGATGAAAAGAAAAATTGAGAACTTGGAGAGATTAGCAAATGAGAATTTTGAAGTTATGGAGAATTAAGAATAAGAGAAATTGTATGATTTTGAAGGAGAAGTTGAGTTTAAATAGACGGAAGAAAATGGTAAAAAAAATCAAGTTTAATTTTGGAACCTTAGATCTTAATTATTAAAATTAAGGATTGACATAAATTTGAAAAAATGAATTAAGAATTATATATATATAAAAAATAAAATAACATATATATATATATATAATAATGTGATTTTGAATTATATATAGGGAAAAAAAATTTCAAAATCCTCTTTCTTTTTTTTTAATTGAGGTTGACATAATATAATTAATTTTTTTTCCATATTTTTTTCAAAGTTAACTTTTTTTTCCACTTCTTTTCTTTTCCTATTCTATATATATATATATTAACAAGTTTGTCATTTGTCAACCTACGAATTGTCCACGTCATCTTCTCGAGTATTTTCCTTTCTTGTTTCGATCACAACTTCGCCGTCTGAGTTCCGATTTAAATGATCCAATAGTTGTTGGAATCGTTCTAACGAACTCTACTGTGGACACTTTAAAAAACTAAAATTATCAATAAATAAAGATTAAGTTTGTTATCATCAAAATATTAATGAATTAATTAATTAAAATTAATTAATTTGATATTAAGGGTCAAGAAACCAACACTATTCCTTTCATTGTCAATTGGTTTTGAGATAGAACCCATAAATTTTAATTTGACATCGGTTCAAAAATGAAATTCGATCAAGATCGATGAGCTAAAAGACTCACAGTTTTGTGGGGAAATGGTGATATGGCTGTATCATTATAAACATGGTGTCATTACAAATTTAGTCTCCCAATACCCATATTTATTCCCTCCATATTTCCAAAATCTCAAAATCTCCTTTTCGATTCAATCCATCTTTTAATACTGGCCATTTTTCATTATAATAATTTATATTTATAGTTCATCTCGATATTTTTACAAAATCTAAAATTTCAAATAATTAAATCTATAGAAAATCTAAGTTAGTTTTTTAAAATACTTATTAGGTATAGTTGGTCTATGTAGAAATATTATTAGGTAGTATAAGTTGCTTAAATTTTTCCTAAAATCAAGTAGCTTCATGTTATTCGGGTCAGCTTACGCGCATTTCGACTAATCTCACCGAACCATTCATAAGGTAGGAGATCATCATGGAGTTTGAATTAATTCCCTCTCACTTTACCCTAACCCATTTGAACCAATGATCAGTACTCATGATAGTTGCATCATACCAATTTATTATGTAAATCATTATTATAAACCAACTAGGGTCTGCCTAACTCAATTTATACTAGTCAAAATTAGTTATAATCTTGACGTTTGTGGGTTTAAGAAAATTGATGTTATTTTACAATTCAATGATTCATATAAGTTCTCATATAAAAAATTGCTCGTTGGAAGATGGCACAGTGGTAAGAGTCTTGAGTCTTGTGGTATCAGTTAGCATAAGATATTATATTCAAACTTTGAATTTGTCACAATGTTGCTCACCCCAAGTAACGAGAGCCTCGATTAAATTTGGTGGGTTGTACCCTGCAACTAGAACTATTTTGGTTCAACAAATTTACAATTCAAATAATGAGTAGTCTAAATAATCTTTTAACCTGCTTTACGACTAAAGGAAGTGCCTAAAATTTGCAAACATCCCCAATATTCATATGACATACACATGCCAATTTGCTCACGGGCTTTTTCACATGCTTCGATCTTAACTTTAGATTTTTTCGAATTCTTTACAAATGTTTGACTTGCAATTTTAATCGATTTGGGCGCGTAGGATTTAGAGATTAAAGCCAAAAGTTTCATATTTGGATAATTGACCAAACAAAAGTTTATAATATAAGTAGATTACTCCTCTCTCATTTCAATTGGTTTTGAGATGAAACCTCATAAAAGATTAATATGGTATTAGAGTCTAAAAGCTCAAGCGAGCATTCGGTCCAAAAATGGGATGCGAAAAAGACCAATGAGCCAAAAGAACCACGATCTTGAGGGACATATAAATGATCTCACATTAAAAAGATAACCCTTAACAAGAGTTTATAATATAAATGTTCAACGTCATGGGATCCAGTGGAAAGTTATATCACCACTTCGAGGGAGTTTTAAGATTTGATGGGGAAAATTTTGGGTTTTGGAAAATGCAAGTGACGAATCTTCTTACATATAAGAAGATACACAAAACCTTAAAGGAACGACAAGATGGGATGATAGACAAGTAATGGGCAGAGATGGATGAACAGGCCATAGCGATCATCAGGTTGTACTTGTCAATGAATGTGGCAAGTCAGAAAACAGCAATGAGGTTGATAAAAGCGCTGACGGACAGATATGAAAAACCTTCTGCCAATAGCAAGATGTATCTCATCACGAGATATTTTAACATTCACATGGAGGAAGGCACGTCGGTGAACTCCCACATTAATGAGGTCACTCAACTGATGAACTAGTCGGAGTCGATGGAGATCACCTTTTCAGAGGAGGTGAAGTCTATAAAGTTGTTATCTTCTTTGCTTGACAGTTGGGAAACTATAAATACGATGGTGTTGAATTCGTAGGGAGACAAGAGTCTGAAATTTTCCGATATCTATGACGCTGCAATTGCTGAAGAGATTCGCAGGAAAGGAAGTGGGAAGAATTCCGCATCCACTTCTGGTGGTAAGAACCATTTAGAGTCAGTATTGATAATGCAAAGTAAAGGCAAATGGAAGATGAGATATGGGAAACAGCAAGGACATGGCCAGAGGAGTGGGAGCGGCGAGGTTGAATGTTTTTATTGCCATAAGAAGAGTCACTTCAAGAAACACTACATGAAACTTAAAGAGGATCAAGAAAATGAGGACACTCTAAATTGTGTGCCAGCAGATGTGTTAGCTTGTATTGAGGGTAACACAATACCTGTAGACTAGTCATCAGAATGGGTAGTAGACAATGCAGCATCGGTGCATGTATCTTCAGACAGGAGTTGGTTCACATCACTCACTACAGGCAGTCATGCATGGTGAGAATAGGGAATGAGAGAATCTCCAAGATCAGAGGAATTGAGGATATTCGTCTGAGGGCTGACAGTGGGACTAAGTTAGTTTTGCACGGTGTTAGGTATGTACCTAGTTTCAAGATGAATTTGATATCAGTGGAGAAGCTGAATGACGCAGGCTACATAAGTGAGTTTTCAGAGAACAGATGGAAACTCATGAGGGGATCTGAGGTAGTGGTTGTTGGCCACAGAGAAGCTTCACAGTATACGTGTTGAGGTTTGGCTTAGCTAGAGGATCAGAGAGACAAGTTATGCACATGGCTGCAGATAGTTCAGGGGGAGACTTGAAAGAACTAGCAGCATTGACAATCGGGACAAATCAGAAGAATCTGCCATCAGTTCAAGTACAATAGCTGGGAAGTAGAGGAAAGGGAAAGGGGAACAACTCAATGAGGTGTTCAGCAGATTGTCAGTTTCGAGCACCAGTTGTCAGACGGATTAGCAAGCTGATGAAGTTGCCTAGGCGAAAGAGTACATCGAGAAAGACTACAGTTGGTGCTGAGGTCGAGAGTGAAGTCTCCAGGGTGGTAACAGACTTGGGTGGGAGTGCCAAGTCATCAGATGGAAATTAATCTTTCTTCAGGAGTTGTTGGGTGCGAGTGAAGAAGGAAGCGTCAGGGACCACTTAGTTCGAGCGAGAGCACGTGGTTGTGTCTCTAATGTCTGGGAGACGAGACCACGTAGGATTGCTCCGTCTCAGGGCAATCACAGATGGAGCCTTAGTTGATGCCAAGAAGAAGTTAGAAACTGTCGATGCAGTGGGAGTAGAACCTTGGTTGGTGCCAAGAAGACGTTGACCAGCTAGAAGTTGTTGGTGCAGTTAGAACGAGTCATAAGAGACACTATTGTTGCAGTGGGAGGCGAGATTGTCGTTTTGTCTCCAAGTGGGAGATTGTTAAAATATAGTGGAGTCAAAACTAAAATGAAGGAAACTTATTCGGCCAAGAACTAAGGCCCAATTTCAATAGGTTTTTGCTAGCACTTATATACATATATATGTTAGCTTTGCCGTGTAGGGTTCGTGTGTGGTGTTGTTGTGCACACATTGAGTTGCAGCCAAAATTGCACATATCTGAGGGCAGCAGCTGTTTGGCAAATTTTAGGACGAGTTCTTGGGATTGTGGAGCGATGTCGACAACCGTTCTCGTGGGTATTTGGTAAGATTTTTCATTTTGTATTCCTAAGTAGCTATTGTCGTAGTTCTTAGAAGCTAGGTGGCCATTGTTGTGGCATCTAAATAGAGCTTTATAGAGCGTTTTTGAGACCCATTGTATTTATCTCAATATCATAGTAGAACTCATTGTCACGGAAGACTGGACATAGCTCATAGTTGGGTGAATCAGTATATATTTGCTTGTGTCGTTTCTGTGTTTTCCCTATTTTTCTCGTATTATTGTAGTTGATTTAGTTTTCACTGACGTACTATGGGAGGGGAAAATATTATTAGTAAGTAAAACAAAATGGGCTACTCCTCTCTTGTTAATTAGCTTTAAAATAAGAACCTCATGAACATTAATATAGTATTATAGCCAACAAGCATCCGGTCCAAAACAGGATTCGGCCAAGATCGATGAGCCAAAAGAGTCATGATCTTAAGGGGACATGTTAAGGATCTCAGATTGAAATGATAAGGGACCTAACAATGGTTTATAATAGACATGGACTACTCTCATAGCCAATTAGTTTTGAGATGAAACTCAGGAATATATTAATAGGTACAGAGTAGTAATTTCATTATGCAATAGTTTTCGCTGTCGAACTTAGATGTGTTCCAGTGCCAACATGAGCATAACTTAGCAATAATCAGCATCTACTCTTCCTCTTAAAGTTAGAGATTCAAACCCTTCACAAATATTTTAGACCGCCATACAAATTCAATCCTTGAGTCAAAGACGTCCTCTAGATTTTATCGTAGATGTTAAGGATCTCACAAAAAATAAGGGACTTAATCAGGATTTATAATACAGGTGAACTACTCTTAAAATATAATCCATGAATATGAAAAACATTTCCTATATATTCGTCTTGATATGGAACCGATAGTGGTGGTTACAAATTCTTATAATTCCATTTCGATGACAAGTACTGAATTTTTCATTTTTCTTTTTTGAAACAGAAGTAAAAAAAATCTTTGTAATGGAAAGAGTTTTGAGATTATGAAACATATCTACAAATCAAAGGCTACACACGTGTCAAAAGAAGGGAAAAACGAAGCCCACATCTTTCATTTTCAAAAAAGATTAAAAGAAAAAGTAAAGTATATCGAATGCCTTTTCTTTTTCATTTTTAAAAGAGATAAAAATTATATCTATGTCTATCACTAAGTTTCGGTTAACATTCATTCTTTTTTTTCCGAAGTTTTAAAGTATATTGTCAGAAAAAATAAAATAGTTCCAAAGGTAGAAATGGAATAAAGAGACATTTCAATAAATCGATAGAAATACGGCCAAGGTAACAAAAGTAGACAAATAACAAAATTGAAACTACCTAGAGACAACATAACAACTCATCTAAAAAACTAAATCTCAAACGGACCTGAGAGGGAGAGATTTTTCAATTCACTCCATGGACACTTTTTTTTTTTTTTTGCATTATCATGCACTTATATCAGAAATGGAATTCTGTGTATTAGTACATTATGCAAATTGTTATTGTGTTCAAGCTTCCTTCCTCCGACAGGAAAAAGGGTTTGTGCTCAGGGCTCCTTGCTGACGTGGCCCTCTGGCTGCTGGCGACGGCCACCAGTAGTGGTTAAAACCTGAAATGGCGGTCGTCGTGGTGTGTGCTTTGGATTAGACCCTGGACCAGCATAATCTTCTGTAGCCACCATCAGCGGTCGCCGCAGTGTGTGTTTCGGATTAGACCCTGGACTAGCGTAGTCTTCTGTAGCCACCATCGATGGTCGCAGTAGTGTGTGCTTTGGATTAGACCCTGGACCAGCATAGTCTTCTGTAGCCACCATCGATGGTCGCAGTAGTGTGTGCTTTGGATTAGACCCTGGACTAGAGCAGTCTTCTGTAGCCACCATTGGTGGTCGCCACGGTGTGTGCTTTGGATTAGATCCTAGACCAGCATAGTCTTCTGTAGCCACCATTGGTTGTCGCCGCGGTGTGTGCTTTGGATTAGATCCTGGACCAGCATAGTCTTTTGTAGCCACCATTGGCGGTGGTCGTGGCGTGTGCTTTGGATTAGACCCTGGACCATCATAGTCTTCTGTAGCCACCACTGGTGGTCGCCGTGGTGTGTGTTTTGGATTAGACCCTGGACCAGCATAGTCTTCTATAGCCATCATCGTCACTCGTCTTTCTAAAACTTCAAAAAAATATATCTAACTTTAACATAGCACTCATGGGATAATTTTAACATATAGAAGCTAATTTTATTGGGATTGTGTACCTGAATGAGCGTAGCAGTGGAGGCCAAACGAGAGCAACAGGAAGAGGGAGAGAAAAGCTTTGAAACCCATCTTTTTTGTTCCTCTGTCTTCTCTCTTTTGAAAGATTATACAGAGGGAATGGAAGAAAATGGAGGCTTTATAAAGTTTAAAATGGCGAATTTGAGACCAAGATGTTTCTAAGCCAAAGATCAAAAGAGGTAACATCGCTGTATCACCAAAACAGGATGGCACCTTGTTATTTTACTACTTTTGTTTGGTATCTCTCTTCAAATTCTGCATGAAATTTCTAGTAGATGGTTTTAGATCATCCCTTAAAATTTTATCACAGTAACATCGAGTTTCTATCTAGATATGAATTAAATTTACTCAACTTATTAGTTTAAACTTTTGAGTTGGAGGATGGATTACAAGAAATGTTACTTAAAAACTGTGAAAAATGCGTGCTCCATAAAATTGAAAAAGAAAAGAAAACAAAGAAAGGCAGGCTGATAAAATAAATAAATAAAGTTACGTCATGCAAACCCCGAAAAGCACTCGAACTGCAAGCAAAATCACTCGAATTGAAGGATATAAAGTGAGAAATTAAGATGGATGACAGAGAACACAGAGGTCGAATTGGAGAGATCCGATGGCCAGAGGAGGAAAATGTTGGGTTTGTAAGGCGAGTGCAAATAAAGTCACACATTTAGCTAGGGAAGGGAGTGATAATCATGGGTATATAAGAGAAACAATTATTTGTTCTTTGGAAGATCTATCTCGTGTCTGGTACTGCACGGTTCCACTCTGCAAGAACTCATAAATGATCCGCTTGTCTCGAAGTGACCTAGCCCAATAGGAAAATCCTAATTCATTGGGTCTTTCGATACAATGAAATAGAAAGCCCCAAGGGCGCCATATTCTAAGAGCCCAAACTATGTGATTGAATAAATCCTCCTCTATCTGTTGTGGGTCGAGGACTCCTTCTCCTTCCTCTTCTTCAAACTCTGACTCAAATTGTTCATAGAGAAATCTCGATAGAATAAGATCCATTTTGTATCATATCTAAGGGATTCCTGGGTTCGGGCCGAAGAAGTAATGTCACTTGATCACATGAGATTATATTTGTTTGATACACTGTTATGAATGTGAATAGTGAAAAAAACGACTACAACGGAGAAAAGAAACTAATTTTAAATGAATAAAAAACAAATGAAAATAACAATTTGAATTGAATATATTTATTTATTTTATCAATATAATATATAGATAAAATAAATATATTTATGTTTAATATTTAAATAGATAAAAATAAAAATTATATAATAAGATAAAAGATTGGATGAAACGAAAAGCAAAGCCAAAATGGTAAGGATGAAGACGAATAAGACGTGGCTAATTGTTGAATAGCAAATTTTGCTAAGAGGAGACGAGAGATGTGAAACTCCGTATATATTCCTTTATTCTTCAAAACTTGGTAAAAATTTTGTAATTTTGTTAACTCAATTGTTGGAAATTAGTTTTGGTGAATTTATATACCTTTATTTCTCTGGTAAAATATTGAATGTTTTATTTTTTTTTTGATGTAATGAATAATAAAACTTCATTTAGAAAAATGTTGGGATGATTTTGTTTTCTCTTTTTTTAGTACAATATATGGGTATGGGAAGGATCAAACTCACAACCTTTTGGTTTGAGATATATGTGTGAGTTAGGTTCGCTTTTACAATGTGATGGTATATTTAATGTGTCGAAGTTAGTGTTTTTGTGTGTTTATTTAATTACTAACAAATTTTGAAGTATTTTCGATCAAACTATACAAAGTTTACATAGCAAAAACTAAATTCTATAAGAAGTCAACCATAATAATTATAGCAATGGGAAAAAGTATAGAAATCTATAACAATATAATATAAAAGCTAGATACACAATATAATAGCGTAAATAAAAAGTTATTATAATTTAAGATAACACAAAATTTGAACTATAATAACAATTAAGTAGCCATATGATAGTAAAAAAAAATAGTTGAAGAGGTACAAAAGAATAGTTATCAAACATATAATAGCATTAAACTAAAACGCTATTAAATGATTTCGTAGCAACATAAATATACAATAATTTCTTCATTTATTATATCGTTATAGTTCTTCAAAGACGCTATCAAAAGTTATGGACTTTTGATAGCATAGACTATCACGACCCTCCAAAAACGCTATAAAAGACTTTTTATAGCATTTCTGTGAGCTATTGTATCTCTTTTTTCGTCAGTTTTTTTTTTCTGTTTCGAAGTTTTTAAAGTATATATATTGCCGAAAAAAGAATAGATGTCATATGAGATTAACGTATAAATGGATAACAAAAATAGACATGTCAATAAATCGACAGAAACACCACCAACACAACGAAAGTAGACAAATAGCAGAATTAGAACTACCCAAAAGACGAGACACAGCATAACATAACTCATCTAAGGAAATAAATTATACCTTATATCAAGATATTACGAGAGATTTAGATTATTCCATTTTTAACAGAAATGGAATTCTTTGTATTAGTACATTATATGCATATTATTACTGTGTTCAAGCTTCCTTCCTCCGGCAGGAAAAAGGGTGTGTGCTCAGGGCTCCGTGCTGACGTGGCCCCATGGCTGCTGATGACGGCCACCAGCAGTGGTTAAAACCTGAACCGGCGGTCGTCTCGGTGTGTGCTTTGGATTAGCCCCGGGATCAGCGTAGTCTTCTGTAGCCATCATCATCCCTCGCCTTTCTAAAGCTTCAAACAAAAAAACCTAACTTTATCAGAGCACACACGAGGTAATTTTAACATATAGAAGCTAATGATATTCAAATTGTGTACCTGAATGAGCGGAGCAATAGAGGCCAAATGAGAGCAACAGGAAGAGGGAGAGAAAAGCTTTGAAACTCATCTTTTGTTCCTGTCTTCTCTCTTTCGAAAGATTATACAGAGAGAATGGAAGAAAATGGAGGCTTTATTCAGTTTAAAATGGAGAATTTGAAACCAAAAATGGATGTTTCTAAGCCAAAGATCAAAAGAGGTAACATATCGCTGTATCACAAAACAGGAAACCCCAATTATGGCACCTTGGTATTCTTCAAATTCTGCATGAAATTTCTACCGTAAATGGTTTTAGATATCATTTAAAATTTTATCACAGAACTGTAAATATATTAGATATCTAATATATGAATTAAATTGATCGGACTTATACTTTTTTGGATTGAATAGTGATTCATTCTCAATATGGTGTCATAGTACAAAAGCTCAAACGAGTAGCTGATCTAAAAATGGGATCTGACTAAGGTCAATGAGTCAAAAGAACCACGATCTTGAGACGACATGTCAAAGATCCACGTTGAAAAGATGAGGGACTAACAAGGGTTTATAATAAACAAAAAGTTTTATATTTGAACTCTGGCATTGTTATTTCCTCTCCATTTATAATAATTTCAATTTATCCAATCTATCAACTTAAATTTAAACGATGGACTATAATTCTTTTAAGCACGAATAAACTCAAGAATTGACACGGTCGTTTTCCTAATTTTTACAGTAGTCGTTAACTTGCCAAAAACAATGACAGCAGCCCTACTGTTATTTCTCTAATTTGACAGTACCTCTTGCTGTCATTCCTAACTTTTGGAAGATACAGCTTGTAAAATGAATCTATTTTATTACCTTCTATATTTTCTCTCTTTCTTTAGAGGATTCATCTTCTAATTTAGAAAAGGCTGATGTTGGAATTCTTTTAGTGATGTAATTATTTAATATGTGTTTTCCTATTTTAATGGAACCCAAGGAAAATGAACTAGTTATGTATAAGCTTCGATAAAGGAGAGTAATTATAAATTAGTCATAGATAATATGTGTAATTAAGT
Source organism: Momordica charantia (assembly GCF_013281855.1). Taxonomy (NCBI): domain Eukaryota; kingdom Viridiplantae; phylum Streptophyta; class Magnoliopsida; order Cucurbitales; family Cucurbitaceae; genus Momordica; species Momordica charantia. Next base: position 1,111,652 of record NW_028275161.1, on the reverse strand, counting down.
ACCATAAAATTAATTTTCAAATTAGAAATAAGAAACTTGTAACCAACTAGTGGTTTTTTTCTTGATTACGAACGGGTTATGGTCTCTGTTCGCTAGGAATTTTAGTGAAAAGAAATTCGAATTTAATGAATTTTGTATTTGTATTTATGTACGAGTGTTACAATCTCTAATTCATGATCCTCTTATGCTTTCTCTCAAGTGTAAACTTGATTTAAGGGCTAAAGTGTTCTCGTATCAAGAAGATTGGTGTCTCAGCTTCTAGCTTGTTGAAGGATCTTTGAGCAATACAACAAATTAAGCTTTCCTAACACAATTTTTGTCGATGCTTTTAATTTCGTCGGAATTATAAGCCTTGCCTAACGAAATTAACCTCGTCGGGAGTTTTTCCCGACGAAAACTGATTTCGTCAGATGCAAATATTTGTGAGGAAACATTAGTTTTGTCGGGCAAATAACCCAGCCCTTTCATATTCCCGACAAAATATATGTTTCGTCAGGAAAATGACCCAACTGATGAAAATGTTTTCGTCGAGTCCAAAAAAGTACGTTTCGTCGGGAAAAAAACCAAGCTCGATGAAACTATTTCGTCGGGCTTAAAATACCCAACCCTAATTTGTTTCGATGTCTTTGGTTTCAAGTTTGTTGAAGATCTTTGAAGTCTTCAGCTTTTTAGCTTTATGAAGTCTCTAATTTGTAGCTTGACGAAATTCTTCGGCTTGTTAGCTTGATGAAATTCTTTAGCTATAGCTTGATGAAGTCTTCGGCTGGTAGCTTATTAAGAGTTCTTTTAAGTCTTTAGTTTTGAACTTGTTGAAGATCTTCGGCTTTGTTAATGACGAAAAGAAGATTCAATTCTGGAAGAGTCTCGTAGTCTTTGATTCTTTTAGTCTTTACGTCTTCGCAGAGTCTTCTTGTGCATTCTGAGTTCTTTGAATTCAAATCATCTTTTTTCTTTCATATTTCATTGTCATTCCTGCATTTTTGTTGAAATTATTACTCTTAATTTTCTCGTGCTTTTGCAATTGCGCTTCCTAGACCACTACCATGTAGTTAGGTAGGGACAAGACAGAAATCTAGGAATGAATGGGGATCCCAATCAATAGAAAATGAATGATATCTGGTCCGATGTATACTTTCCTTCTGAATGCTTATAGATAATTCTGAATTCTCTTGACTTTGAATCTCAAAAGTACTCTTCTCAATCCTTCAAATAAGAGGTGACCTCCTCTATTTATAGAGTTTTACTAGTCTTATATGAGCCTTCTTTTCATGGACTTAACGAGATCGAGCTCAATCTCTACATGGGTTGATCTAACTAGTCGATGTCATTGAACACTCATAAGAAAGACACATGACATAATTTAATTTATCGATTTTAAAATTAATTTGAGGACACATATAAATTTGTGATTGATTCTAAATATAATTTTAAAATAATGACGTGACACTTAATAATTCGCCAAAATTTGTCATTCAACAGTCACCTACGTCAAATAGGCTTTCACAGTAGTTTTCTCATTGCCATTAGAGAGAATCGACTTCTTCTTCGTAGTGAGGATTAATTTTATGGATTTCAATTTTCATAACAGCTCACATGTAATTCAACTTTGCTATATCTTGAAAAGTATTACAAAGTAACACTTTCTTTCCTCTCTCCACGAGTTTGACATATCTTTTAATTTAAGTATTTTTTCGGGGATAATTTTCTTTCCCGTGCTTAAGCTACTTTAAAGTTACTTTTTGAATAATCATGTCTCAACGTATTTATCCTAAAAAAAGTTTTAAAATCCGATTTTTTTAAAATGTATTCTTACTTATCACTGAATATTATAAATTTTTTCCAAAAGTATTTTTAATCACCTAAGATGGCTTAAAGTTAAAATTGATAGGGAAACAATGAGAATAATAGACACCACATTAGTAACAATATCATTTTTTTTTTCTTACAGAAAAACACAGAAAAAGACCAAAAAGTGTGGGAATTAGGTATTTATTCTTCCTTGGTGTGTATTAATCTCAACACACAATAGTAGTGGCTACCACCATTTGACACAAATGCCCTCTCCTTGGCATTCTCTTCTCATTAATAATTAACCATCCAACTCCTTGTTATTCCCTACAAAAATCAGTATATAATAATAAGAACAACCAACAACAATAAAGTTTTAAACGCGAAATTGAGAAATATAGCTCGACTGATTAAAAGATCATAGGTTTTGAATCCCCACTCCTACATATTATTATACTAAAAAAATAATAATAAAGTTTTCTATAGAAGGTTGGTATATTTAAATTATGGGACATAGAAAGAAAATGGAATCATCTTTTCTGAATTTCAAAATATGTCACTTATTTTTTTTAATTTTCGAATATAGCACAAATTTTCACTTATATCAATAGTATATCAAATACTCATATCGGTAGTATATCAGACACTTATATCAGTAATATATCAAATGTATATCAGATACATATTACACAGACACTCATTACAGTAGTGTATCAGATATATATTTGCAAGTATATCAAATACTAAATCAATAGTACATGGATAAAGTTGTCATTTTAAAATTGGACCACTTTTTTCCTTTTTTTAAATGTGCTATATTTGAAAAAACTAAATGTAGCTACTATTTTGCTAATTTTTTTTTTTCATATTTACGACTGCTTCTAAGCTTTATGAATAAATATATCAAAGTTAAACCAGTGAAGTTAGTTTCTTTTTTTTTCTTTTTTTTTCTTTACCTTTGACAGCAAGAGGATGATGAGGATCATGTTTGTGATTGGCATGAGTATCACCATAGTCATGTAAGCCGATCATCTCTTCATGTCCTAAACATTTTCAACCACACAAAACCAAAAGAAACCTTTAAAATACAAATTATAAATACAAATTAGATCCTATGAAATAAAAAAAGAGTTCAGTTTACCAGTTAGGAGACGATGGTGGACCATACTATTATCTTCGACTCTCGACTTTGCGAAACGTTCGTGTATCTCCACCATTCCTCCATTCCCTAAAACCCAAGCCATTTCACGAAAAGAAAGGTTAAAACAAAAAGGAACAATAGTGAAGGGTTAGAAGAGATGTTGGAACTCAGGACCCTGATTCTAATACTATGTTAACTACTGCTAAATTCAAAATACTAACTTGATGGATTACGACTTGTATAATCATTTTATACATATCTCAACCTAAGGTGACTTTGAAAATTAATACAAGACTAGTATAATCTGAACTAAGAAGGAAATAATAATTAATGATTTGAGTTCAGGACGTGTTAATAATGTTAGATAGTAATTACAACCAATAGCAACATGATAGATTAAGGGATATGTATTTAGTAATTTATCCACATTCTTAACACTCCTCTTCACCAGTGGCCTCAGACAATGTACTATTATATGAAATGGGGAGGAAATGAATACTATAGATCAGGTTCGAACTCAAGATCCTTGTGTTCTGATATCATATTAAACCTATCACTAACTCAAGAGTCTAACCCGACAGCGGTAGGTTAGGCATATCCTTGACCCTCCAGCAAGTGCGCACACTCTTGTATTAAAATGGAGAGTAAATGATGATATCGCAGAAATTCGAACTCACACTATAAGAAATAAGGTTTTTCCCGACGCTTCAAAACGTTGGGATTGACTTTTTCTGACTAGAAAAATGCGTCAGGAAAAATGTCGAACTAAGTGTGTCGGGAAAGGATACTCCCGACATTTTCTCAAAAATGGTCCCGACTCTTTGAAAACCGTCGGGAGAAAGTCATTTTTTTCCTACGGTTGCAAAAAGGTCGGGAATAGTGACTTTTTCATACACACATTGTTTAGCTGAAATAAATGAAACGGAGGAAGAAGAAGAAAAAGGATTTTGTTCTCACTAGCTAATTTGCTCGAAGTTGCAGGTGCATGGCGAGCTGCAGAAGAAACAATGGAGGCAGTGGCGAGGAGGAGAATGAGGAGAGAGAAGTAAAGGGAAAGTCGAGAAGCCATTAATTTTCTCTCTGGTTTTTGCACCCTAATATGATTTTGGAGGAAAACCAAAGCCAAAGGCTCCATATTTATAGACAGAAAAAAAAATAATATTCATTACTTAGTTGCATGCAATTCCTTAGAACCATATAAAGTTTGGCTACTATGCTAGGAGAACTGGGGTGGACCTTTTTTTTTCCGTTTAACAACGTCTATTTTGCTCGCTATATTTTCAATTTCTGTTCATTTTACTGATCTGTACTTTTAAAACGCTCATTTTGATAAGTGACATGGTCCATTTACTTTTAAAAAGTCATCCTTTTGGTCCCTTAATTTTAGAATAACACTACTCTAATTAAATTTTTTGAAATGTAGCCGTAAATTTGTATCAAAGGGGTTCATTATATATTAAATTTATATTAAAATTTTACAAATAGAGACAAAATTAGTCACTTTTCAAAAGTAGAGGTGGGACAAAAATAGACATTTCAAAAGTACAAGGATTAAAATGAACAAAAATCGAAAGTACATATACCAAAATAAATGTTTTGAAAGTTCAGTGACCAAAATGAATTAAAATAAAAAATACAGTGCAATTTTAACTTTTGTTTTAGCTTTATATTTGTCGAAAAAACGTGATTCCGGTGATACTATTTAGCAGCGTCCACCCTCATTAACATTATTAATCAGTTAACGTTGATGTGAAGTGTAAAGGGGCGTTTATATTTTCCTAAGTTTTGCCAATTTTTTTACAATATAATGGAATTATCAATCCACTCCTTTATGTCAAAGTTGGAGGTAAGAAAATGTTTGGAAATTTAAGCCGTAGATATGTCACCATCTAATGAAGCCCTTTTTTTTTTTTTTTTGAGATGTCATCTAACGAAGCCATTGGTCGAGATGAAAGCAATTAGTCCGGTAGATTATAATGTTTAATGCATATATATAATTAAAATGAAAAAGATACAAAAAGACTAAAATTATGATTTGAAATTTGCGTAGTTATTATAACTATTAGTGTCAATTTAAGAAACATTGATCTTTTCATCATCGTTTAATCTAGAAAAATGTAGTTCTAGAGAGATGACTAATTATCAACGTTGGAAAATATAGATCAAGAGCAGAGGTTAGCCACCAACTTCGGGATATCGACCTACACAGCTCGTCACCTAAAACCTTACACGAAAGAAAGAAGCCCTTAGCTTGTCTTGTCTGAGAACCAAACCGCTCCCACGTACATTACGGAGTGATTCAAGCAAAATAAATTCTCGTTGGAATTATCTCCATGACCTTAGCAGTAATTCTTGCAATGGTAAGATTCCAACTAACCCCTATAAATACATGGAATCATCACTACTCTAGTACTCAATCAGGTATGCAATTATATCTGGAATCAGACCTAGAGATTGGGACTTTGAATTAACTTGAGCGTCAAAATGCTCATTATTTGCTTGTGAATCTTCATGTTCACCTTCCCTAATCAGCTCGATCGAATCTCAACTGGCAGAATTTGGCAACAATATTAGAAACTATATCACTCTTAAAACGTGTTTGGGAGTATATCTTTTATTCTCCGAAGTTGTCAAAAAAAACAAGTCCTTCCAATATTTTCGCAATGGTATGAAATTGTCCAATTTGGCCTAACCTGCCATTTCATCCAAAATATCTCGTATGAATAGAGAGGTTATCTTTTACTTATATACTATGAATATTTTTTTCTATTTTTAACCGATATAAAACTATGTTAAGAAATCAAACGCAAATACTATTTGAAATTGACTTTTTTTTTGTTTAATACCTATTTGAAATTGACTTGGAAGTTGAAAAAGATGTCAAAAATTGGCTCAAAATTAACCCCAACACAATCATGGTTTGGTTGTAAACTTATTCAAATCAAGAGGCCATTTCTGTTCCAAAGTCAAAACAAAGATACATAGAAATCTATGATTCAAAACCAGGTTTCAACTTTCAACTTTCAAGCCAGGCCATGATTGAGCTCTCCTTAATTACTACTTCTAATTCAGTTGACCTTCATTAATGGGGAAATTAAAAAGTCAAAACGAATCAATTTTAATATATTAACCTGCTTGCTGTACTCAAAATAAATTATATTATATATATATATATATATATATATATATATTAACCTGCTTAAATGTTTTGAAAATATTAGGAAAAGAAAGGTATTGAAAAAGAGCTAGACCATGTGGTAGGGAAATGAAAAGTTATTCAATGTGTTGCCCTCTGAGTGACGGAGGGCTCGTAGTGTCTCTCTAGGATCTGGCAAAATCGAAAGACATTCTAACATAATTTGATTGAGAGTAGACCTGACTACTAAGTTCATGTGGTTGCGAAAATATGTTATAGCTTATGATTAGAGTCATTAGACCCACATAAATACAGTACAGAGCCTAGTATAAAACCATGAGCCATAAATTATGTTGATTTTCAATCCATCTATTGTTTCTATAATTTGTTTAAAGCTAAATTAGACAAAATGCCTCCAACATACCTTGTTGATTTAAATCATGCCTCTAACATTTTTCAGATGAAATATCTTAGAATTCTTTTTAAAAAAATATATAATTTGATATTATAAATAAATTTCACTTTAGATAAATAATTATATATTTGTATTTTCGAATAAAAAACTGTTAAAGTTGGAAATGAAATTTATATTTAATTTTAATTGTTTTTTAAAAAAATCTTATAATATGAATTCTACATGATAACATACAAAAATAGAGAATTAAATATAACAACAAATATTAAATTAATAAAACAAATATATTATATAAATACAAATGGTATTAAATGAAAGTACAAATTATATAAATATTCGTAAAACAAACATGGCTATCCAGACATCTGAAGATGTCGGACATCTACATTCCTAACAAACAAACGACCCGTAACATTTTAAAAAGCGTATGTTTGACCTACATTTTCAACTTTTTGTCCCACAGTTTCCATTAATGGAAAGAACCAATACTTCCTGTCTCTCTATGCGTCGGGAGAGAAGTGAATTGATGAGAGAGAGAAGAAGGTGGAGCATAAAAACATTCAATGAAATTCCACTAGCAACAGGCAAAGAAAGAAGCAACAACAAATCCCATCTTCAATTCACTGTATTTTGTTTGACTTTGAGAATGAAATTTCCCACCATTAGTTCAACCAAAAACAGATCCCCTCCATTAGCTAGGTTCAGCCAAGCGCCTATCAATCAAATTCAAATATCATCGCAATACAATCGATAAAGTTTTCAAATCTCACGGCACCAAACTGTGAGCATAATTCAACTGGTTAACATATATTCTCGACCAAAACAATGTTGTTGAACTAAGGAAAAAGGACGATTGCTCTCATTCTGACCCATCAACATAACATATACATACAATGACTACGCAAGTTTGAGATTAGAAATCAGAAATCCATCACATTACAGTAAGATCCATTCTAGGAACATAATTGTTTTTGCTTTATCGTTTCTTGAACCCATATTTCTTACGTTCGTAGAACAAGTCTGTTTTTGCACTGCCTAAGTTAACGATCTTTGGACATCCATCTCTATCTTTCTCCTGCTGTGTACACTCTTTGCAGTAGTAGGCGTCTGAAATTCCTACTCCTCCACAGATGACACACCGCCCTTGAAATGACCCGTAATTGCATTCGTCACATACCCGCACAAGCGTGCAGGGGCGGACATAAGAATCGCAGATCACACACTTTCCATCGCACTTCTCACAAAGTCGGCCAATGGCAATTCCTGGCTGCTTGCGGCACATAATCAAATCAGGATGATGCTTGGCCATGCTTTCTGTAACTGCAACGAGCTCTCAAGTTCCAACAAAATTTGTAAGCTGCAAATATATTTTAAAACATGAAAGTTCAGTATTAACTTCATGAAACCTACTGAACGGACATATTGTAAAAGAAACAGTTACGCATATGACTTAGCCACACACTCAGAATGGATGGAAGAGTAGCAATTTGAGAATGTTAGAAAATATTTTTCTATCCATCTAAATCACATCGAACCTCTTGTCATTAGCAATAACACCATTTTTCTGTCATTCGGTGAGAAAGAAATCATTCTGAGCCCTACCGTATACCGCAAAAGTAAATAACAAAATATCCAAAAGTATGGTGCAAATATTTGTAATAGTTCCTACACTCAAACATTAGAGTATCTTGATATCTGGTCACTGAAGCACAAGCTATAAATTAAAAACTAGAGGAAGTGGCTAGTGAAATAGTTTTCAAGGACAAAACTAGAAAGTTCAAGGACTGTGTAGAACATTTAAATAGAAACCAAAAACGGAATAAAATCCACGGACCAAAGTAGGATTTAAAGCTACAAAATAGAAACTAGAGGAAGGGGCTAGTGAATTCCACCACTAGCTAACTATGTGGAACAAAATGACTATGGTTCTTTCCACCATCGACTACTTTTAACTACGTAAAATAATACACTTTAAACTGTAGTCAGTTTGCTAGGTCCACAAAAATTAGTAACTGTTAAGGGCACTAACCACTCTCTACAATTTTTCGTACTGTTAGCTTCATTTTGTTCTTTATGCCCATTCAAGGGGCATCTGTCTATTGGGGTTTTAGCATTGCAACGTAAGTAATACATTTCAATTCTTGTTAACACTCCTTGATTTATGTTTACTTTTATTTTACAAGAACAGTATTAGAGTCCAGATTGCTGCAGTATCTCTATCTAACAAGATAGTCCTTCTACAACACAATGCGGCAGATTTGGAAAATTCAATAATGTGACAGATTAGGCAAATTTAGTGATGTCGAATCTGTCAGGAGGGAAGGCATCCTTTATAAAATCTGAATACAAGCATCTCATGAAGCAAATTGAAAAATGGCATTCTTCAATGCGAGGTAAAAATCAGAAATCTTCCGTGGGCAATGTGAACCAACATGCATTCGACAATTTCTTTAGGGACATGGACGTACTTTGTAAATATGTTTGGGTGGGTGTGTGTGTGTGGGCGGGGGTTGAGATCTTTCAAGAGTACATGACAGTTGAATGATTTTTTTTTTCCAATTCTTTTATAAGAAGCCGAGCTTTCATTGAAAAACATGAAATAATATACAAAGACATACAAAAAACAAGTCCACCAAAAGAGGATTCACCTAAAGGGCCCATCAAAAAGAATATCACCTAAGCGGTAATTACAAAAGGACCTAGAAACTAACACCCATAGAGAGGTATTAAATCTAACTACACCCCAAACTTTCTCCTAAGACCTCTCCACACCTAAAAAATTCTACCATTCATCTACATCCAAATACCCCATAAAGTTGCAAAAAAAATAAAAAGAAAAAAAAAGTCTGCCACAACTGGCCCCTCTATCCCTATTACAAGCCAAGGACACCCAAAGACCCCAAATAAACTGAGCAAACTGGTCCTCGAACTCACTTTTGCAAAAGGACACACCACTGAAGACCCAACACAAAGGAAGAACATCTCTAAATATGGTCCATGGTATTAGCTTTCCCATATAAAACCTGCCAAACAAAGAACTTAATCTTCTTTGGAATTTTTACCTTCCAAAGCGAGGCGAACAGGCATTAGGAGTAAGTTACGAAACACTCATGAGATTAAAGAAAGATCTACAAGTGAAACCCAACGAAGGATTAGGGGACCAAATGCGAAAGTCTTTCCTCCCCTGAATCAAGCCAACTTCCCCAATCAACACAAGCAACTCAACGACCTCCAAAGATACCCTATCCATCAAGGACCGGCAGAGACCAAAGGGAAGGGGGATTCCTTGATGACCCCAAGACAGAGGCCACTGAATCCAGCCTCTTAGCAGAAAGATGGTAAATACGAGGAAATAAGAGACAAGAATTCATCACCCACCTAGCGATCCTCCCAAAAATGAGTAGATGTACCATCCCATATTTGCTCACAATAATCTTACGCCACAAGGCATTAGGCTTTAGGGAAAAACGCCACTACCATTTAGCTAACAAGGCCACATTCCTAAATCTCAAGTTCCCAATACCTAACCTCCCGCCTCCATCAACATCGAGACGATATCCCAATTAACCAAATGTGATCCTCCCCTTCGTCCACCTCTTCCCACAAAAAAATTCTCATGATCTCCTCCAAGCTTTTGCAAGCGAGCGCAGGGATCTTAAAACGGGACAAGTAGGATGGAATTCCTCTTAACACTAACTAAATAAGGGTGAGTCTACCTCCTTTGCTTTTTTCCAAGAAGAAAATGCTTTTGGAACCTTTCCACAAGAGACCAGACATCCAAACTCTTAGAATTATGGCCTAAAGGAGGCCGTAGGTAGGAGGACGAGAACTCACAAACCTCACACCCAGCCAAGGAGGCCCCAAAGGAAAGCTTATAACCCTAACAATCTATACCAAGAAAAGCACTCTTTACTCTATTAATCTTAAGACCTGACATCACTTTGATGAAAGAAAGTAGACAATTCAATTAATAAAAGAGATCTCGTTCACAAAACAAAAGAAGAGAGTATCATCTACAAACCAAAGATGCAACAAATAAGTTCTCTCTCCCCCCACCAAGAAGCCCTCTAAAACACCGTTATGCACCCCCATTGAGACTAACTTGCTAAACATATCCACCACTATAATGAAAAGAAAGGGGTATAAAGGTCCCCTCCCTCAGACCGAATCTTACCCCTCGGTCTCCCGTTTACCAAGGTAGAAACAATCACATTTCTAACACAACTCTAAATCCATGCTCTCCACTTATACCAAAGCCCTTCTTATGCAACACCTTGTTGAAGAAACCTCGTTCCACATGGCAGACTTGGCAGTAAGCTTTCTCGAAATCAATTTTGAAAATAATCCCTTCTTGATTCCTTCTCCTATAATCTTCAGTGGCCTTATTGGCAATAAGAACCTGATCCAAAATTTGTCTCACTGCAACAAATCTCCTTGGGATTCCAAAATAATATTGGGAAGAACCTTTCTCAACAAATCTGCTAGGGTCTTGGCAATAATCTTATATAAGCTCGTGACAAGGCTAATTCCCCTAAAGTCTTGACCCTAGTGGCAATTACTTTCTTCGGAATAAGGCAAACATAAGTTTCATTCATGGAGGCATCAATCCACCCTGTCCTGAAACTACAGAAGAACTTTTAGCAGATCCTCTTTACTCGTTATACATGATAGTCGAACGATAACAGGTATTAAAATTTTATCTCATGCACAAGCAAACCACGACAGCAAGGTGTGTGGCTTGAATTGAACAGCTTGATAGAGCTTCTTCATGTGAGTAAAAAGAGAAATATGAATAATGAGGCGTCAAGACAAGTCTCTCAAGTAGCAACTTGAAAAGAGAGACTAATAAATCAAAGCTTTCACACTCACAGTTCTTTTCGTTGCAAGTTGTTGAAATTAAATATCAAAACATTAGGCATTAGTTCAGCTTCAAGGTCTTAATAATTTATTATTTTACTCGATTTGAAATAGTGAAAGACTCTACAAAAAGAAAAGCAGTTAGTAAGGTATTGTAATTAGGTAGTAGTAAGAGGCACTAGCAACACTTCCTTAGTTGTTACTATTTTTCAGTTTCCATTATGTTCTACAAACCAATTTATTTAAGAGGGTTTTTTAACCAGTCTTGGTATTACAACATAAGCGATATATTTTCAATTATGGGTCTACAGTCATCTCTTTTATCAACATAAGCTTAGAAAATAATTAAATGTTAAATTACAAGTTTAGTCCTAAATTTTTTAGGCCGCGTCTATCTGAACTTTTAATTTTGTATCTAATACATCATTGAAATTCAAAAATTTCCAACAGTTAATTGAACTTTCAATTTTACGTCTGAAAGATTCCTAAACTATTCGCCGTCCTAAATTTTATGTCTAAAATACTAAACGTAATCCACTAAAATTTAGTCGAATGGTAATGTTAGGAAGTCAAAAAATTTGATGCTAATTTAATTGAACATGCTTCAAGTTCTAACTTAGTTTAACATATAAGAAGTTAAGAAAAGAAAAATACTAACAAAAAATTCGTCGGCGGCAAAGGTAATAGACGGCGAAGACGAACGGTGTGATGGCGGCGGCGAACGCAATCGGCGAAGGAAGCAGCGGTGGGTTTCTTTTTCGTTGTGGGAGAGGGCAAAACGCAGAACGCAGAACGCAGCGGTGGGTTTCTTTGCAGGGCTTCCTTTTATTTTTTTATTTTTTTTTTTCTTTTGTAATGTTTCTTTCTTTCTTAATTATGGGCTTTTAAAATTGGGCTGGGCTGGGCTTTTTGTTCTTTGTTTTTTAAAGAGATTATGGCAGCATAAATGTCTAAATTTTTATAATTTTACACTTTTAGATTTCTGAGGGTAGGATTTTAGTTTAATTCCAAATTTACTTCTATTTATTACAGGTTTATAGCTTTTTTATTTTTTTAAATATAAAATAGTTATTTCCATAAATTAATATGAGAATCGTTTAATTAATGTGGGTCTCATATTAATTGTCAATTCAAATTTCTTTAATTCACCTCTCCAAATCCTTCGAAAAGATTGATTTTCTTTATTTACCAATATTATTAATTAGAAAAATATCAAAATCTCATCATCCTCATTTCTTCCAATTTCTGCTACTTACATTCTTTTTGTTCCGATTCATACATCTTCGTTCATTGCTACGTTGCTTTATTCACCACGGTGCTTCTCTTCGTTAATATTTGATTGCTTCAATATTTCAGGTTGGTAGAGTTGTCGTACCCATATTTCAATACCCGTATTAGTCTGTACGCCTCCCACATTCTACTGTTTGCACTTGTTAAAAAAAAAAAATTTGTTGTTTGCACGCTACTGTCATTCACAGTCTCTTATTATGTTATTGAAATCAATTTTTTCCACTGTCATTCAAGCAATAAGCAATTATATAGTTTTTTAGTTTCTTATGATTACCGTTTATTATATCTCTAGTTTTATGATTTGTTATGATTACTGTACTTCTTATTTTGTTTTTACAAATGTGTAACTTTTTTTTGGTGTTATTTATCCTTTAATAGAAGATAATTAAAGGGAGCACGTATTGATTTACGTCGATATTGAAGGAAAACACAGTTTAGGTATGAATTAATTTTATTTTCTTGTTTTAAATTATAGTTTAGCTATTCATATATATGGGTATAAATTATGTTCATATTGTATGCACGTGATCATGTTAACGTAATTCAACTAATATATATCTATGTAAAACATGTAAAATAATAAAGGGCAAACAATCCTAGCTGAAAGCCAATATGAAATTCTATAAGACATGGTATAAAGTATAACATATTGAAAATATATCCGATATAACATAAACTGAACTTTATGAGATATAAAATTTATCCGGATATATTGATGTAAATCAGTAACGGTATATATCCACTAGATTTTTAACTTTAAATCACCATCAGTATATATCGAGATACATAAAACTTGAGATATAATATATATCCTACTATAAACACTATAATCCTCACATACATTATTCAGAACAAACGAAATCAGAAACTGTAGCTAAAATTCTTCCAGTTAGCAAAAACAATGTAATACCGAAAGTCCTCTGTGATTACTAGAAAACCAAATATTTTTTCCATGAAAAGTGGTTCGTATGCTCGGGTTCTAATTCTTTAAATTTTGGTTAAAAATATGATAGATTCACTAGTATATATCGAGATACTTAGAACTAGAGATATATTATATATCCTACTCTAAACATTATATTATATATAGTCAAATATACACTATTATAAATGATAGAACCAGAGGGCAAGAGATTCTGTCCAAAGTTGAAACCTAAATATAGCATAAACAATCAGAACTATATACCTTGATTTTGTCCAAAATTGAAACCTAAATATAGCATAAACTAAGGTATAATGGGAACCGACGGACTGAAATGCTCATGCGACAGAGCCGTCGGAGACGAATGAACAGCGACGATGTTATTGTATAATGGTAACCAACAGAATGAGATGCGACGGAGGGCGGCGGTGAAATGTTTTGCAGACAAAGGAGAAGAAGCTGCCGGAGATAGCGACATGAATGAGATGCATCGGAGAAATGCGTCGAAGATTCTGTCCGGGAATGAGATGCTGTAGAGGAGAAAAAGCGGAGCGGTGAAAGAAAATTGATGGAGAAGAAGGAGGTTACAGAATTTTTGGGGTTTTAGGATTTTCAGTTTTGGAAAATTGAATTAGCACGATTTTAGGGATTTAATATATATTAATAATGATTTACCAATTTGATATTTTAATAATGATTTAATATTGATTGGATATATTAGTAATTTATGTTATATGTACCATCTAATTCAGGAATTATTTTAGACAAAAGTGTAAATTCTATATTTTCCATCATTTTACGTAATTAGGACTCTTAAATAGACCATCTATGTACTCATCCCTTTTTGAAAAGGTGGTATGAGCTTTTCTTTTTCAATGTAATTACTCGATTCCAAACTTATACACCAAAAAAAAAAAGGATTTTTATATTAAAGAAAAAACACAGAAATTTGAAAAAGAAGACGTGGAATGGTTGTACGTATGTTTAATAATATATTTATAAATGAGAAGTTATAAACTAGATATTTAATTTAATCTAAAGTAATATTAATTAATTTATTAATATTTTTTTGAATTTTGTATTTACATGTTTTAATTCTAACGAATATAAAATAAGTTTATAATATGAAGTAATATATTTATTAAATTTTTTATCCTTTTTAATGTAATTCTACATCTTACAATTTTCAAATTCTAAATCTGAAAACGCTAAAAACATAAAAATGTCGTTTTCATAATTTCTACTGTTTGGATCATAGAATCCGAAAATAGTTTTAAAAAACGAACGTTTTCTATGATACGTCACTCATTATTTGTATTATCATATTTTTTTTTTTTTTGGTACCTTAACCATTGATGAGATGGAAATTTGAGTCTCTTACATCATAGAAAATTACTTTATGCTTTGACCGGTTTAGTTATACTTAGGTTTACCTCTAGCAATAGTTATATGTCAAATTTAAAGAAAAGAAAAGCCATCAAATTTCATATAAATAAATAACAATGCTTATTTTTTTATTGTATCAATTTAAAATTATGTCTTTACAAAATAAATTATATGAAAAGTAATTAATAAAATTATTATATATATTAAAATATGAGATTACAAAATATGAAATAATAATAGAAATGGAAAAAAAAAGATAAAGAAGTATTATATGAAATAAAAACAATCCACCAACTAAAAATGTACTACAATTGGTAATAAAGAAAATAAAATACATAATTATAATGAGATAACATTTCACCTAAATTCATTTGTAAGGTAAGTTATTTAAATTAAAAACAAGGTAAGGAAAAAAACTAAATCATATTAATAAATAAATAATCATCTTAAAAATACTATTTACAAGTTCATATTTAAATTATAAGTAGTACGTTAACGAAATGCGTGTTACTCTAAAAAGTGTTAATTAATTATATGAAAACTAATTAATACTTTTATTTACATAGTCGACATAAATTTAGCTTTGCAGTAGTAGGTATATTTGATTAATAGGTTAAGTTTAAATCTTCCCACCCTACTTCTTATACAAAAAAACATATATTTATTCATATAAATACAAATTAAAAAGTTATGTTAAGACATTAAAAACTTTTTTTGAGAGGTTAAAAAAATTGAATCTCACCATCGCAATCCTATATTATTTAAAATTTTATATAATTTAAAATAAAATTGATGTTAATTACATCGAAATTGAATTTAAAAAAACAACCTATAAAATAAAATTATTTAACAACTAAATATAGTTATACACTAATAATATGTAAAACTAATCAATAATTTTACTTAATAATACTTCACTCAAATTATTCTCTTTAATAATAAAAAGAAATACACGTGCATTGCACGTGGTAAAACCCTAGTGAGTAAAATGATATAATAGTAATTTTGTTTACATTCCATTATTTTTTCTAAAATCTGTGAACAATTTTGATAATTTTTTAAAACAATTTATCCAATGTTCATGTTTCTCAAAATTTTAATGTAAAAAGAAGATATGACCAAACATGAAGTCGGTTTAAGATGCTAAAACTCGTTTAAGCCAATCTTTTGAGCCCACGTGGTTCTTTCTTATTTCTCGTTTTTCTTCTTTAATAAAGAAGAATATAAATACGTTTGGTAATTATTTATTATTTTATTTAAAAAATAAATAAAAACATATTTGATAATATTTTTTTGTTTTTACTCTCTTGCTTTTTTTCAGTTTAGATTTTTTTATAAAAAAATACAAATTTTACGTGTAGAATAATTTTTTTAATTTAATATCCAAAATTTGTAAATGTTGTATTGATTTTTTAAAGATTTATTATACATTCTATGAGTCGATACTAAAAATAGTACTTTTATTTGTTTCCTAGAAATATTGGGAATAGGAACAGCAAACAATAAATTTTGTTTGGAAGATTGTTGTGTTTTAAGATGGAGAAGAATAATTATTTTGATTTCAGTTTCTTTTTCCTTTTTTAGTTGTACTTGTGCTGCTCTTAATTTTTTTTTTTTAAAGGCTTCTTTAATTTAAAATATAAAACACCCCGATTCTATATTTTACTTTTTAAAAAGACTTTTGATTAATAACTACTTTTACAACCAAAAAAAAGTGAGTAAATAGGAGGTTGAAATTTTGAAAACTCCAAAGAGGAAAATGCACAATAAGGGGGTAAGAAAGAGGTTAAAAGGGAGAAATCAGCACTATTTATTAACCTAATTAGATTCACGTGCATTGTGAGTTAACATTTTTAGAATATAATTTTTTACAATGAAAATTTCATATTTAAAAATGAATATACCTTTTATTAATGTTTAACTATTAAATATTTGATATGAATTTCAAAAATAATAAAAGCAAGAAAGTAATAAAAAAATATCATAGATAATTAATGTTTAAGTACGTGTGTGTGTGTATAGTTTCATACCTTTTTTCAAAGAACTTTTTCCATGTTAATAGTTGATATTAAAATTCGAATTAATCTTATTTTAAAATAGTAATATATTGCATGATTTACGTGAAAAAAATTAGAAATAAAAAAAAATGTGAATTATGCGAATCGTGGACTAGCTATTAAATGTAAGGATACATAGATAATTATTATACTAAAAAGTGGGGTGGGTAATTTCTTTTTATTTATTCAAGATATTTTGTGAAATATCTTTATTAAAAAAATGATGTAAATTCTTTAGTTTGTTTTAATTTTATTATTATTATTATTAAAAAAAATTATTTTCATATAAAAGAGATATTGGGTTATATTTTAAAATTATAAAATATATTTCAGTTATAAAACTTGTAGGTAGGAAAGTAATTACTCTGAACCTAATTTTTAAATTTCAGTTAAATTTTTAGTTCCTAAAAGAAATAATAATAATGATTTACCTCTTATCTTTAAATCTTTTTATGACTACTAATCTCAAAAATTATTTTCTATTATATTTTAAAATTGTTAATAATATTTTATTTAATCAAAGAAAATAAAACATTAAACAAATTTAGAGAAAAAATAATGGTACTACAAAATTTTATCATTATAAAGTTTAGAAAAAATAAATCATATGCACAAAAATTTTCCAAAAAACTTTTGACACAATGACATTGTTGAAAAATTAATATCTATTAAAATCTAGAAGTATACATATGATTTTTCTTTTTAAAAGAAGTTCAATATAGATCAAATAATAAATTAGTTTGAAATTATATATAAAAATAAAAGTTCTAAACTTGTTGGTATGAAAAAATAAAAAGGTTGTTCAAGATAATAGAAGGGGAAAATGAATTAAAAAAATAAATTATAAAACTTCAGAAAAAGAAATTAAATAATACACACGATTGAATACTTACCTTTCATATAATCTCGTATTCTTGTTGATTTTTTTCTTGAAATTGGTATGACCTCCCGTTTTTGTTGATTTTCCTTCAATAATATGATAAGATCTCAGACTTTGGGTGATTTTTTTTCTAGAATATGATTGAATCTTCTTTTGTTTTGTTGGTTTTAGGACCAATTACACCTAAATATGATCATAGTACACAAATTATTAATCAAAACTACCACATCAGTTTAGAAACTCAAGTTAATTAATAAAAAATATCTTCTAAAAAGGAATAAAAAAGATGTAAACATAACCTAAAAAGATTCCACGAGTAGTTAAAACTAACATCAATTAAGAGAGCCATATTATAATATATACGAACATTCAAACTAAAATATAACATGAATATTTTATATTTTAAAACTTAAAAATAACATTAACTAAATATTAATGAATTATCTGATCAAAGAAAAAAAAACTTTCATAGAAATTCTCGACGAAATAAAAAAAAAGACATAATTTTTTATGTATGACCACTTTAGTTTTCTTTCATTTTATAGATGGTTTGCAATTGCATCTATATGCGAATACTTTGTCGAAAGGTTGCACTTCTATTGTATTAACTTCTCATTTTGAATTTGTGAAAGGATGTGTGCCACAACTCTCTAATCTCCATCACACTGATATGCGAATAGGCACAACTCTTCGGTCTTGATCGCACCGATTATCTTGATAGATACCTTGATCAAAGCAGTCTTATAAAAATTTGAAAGGTAAAATATACATGTGTAAGACATGCTATTGAATCAATAGACATTTTGACCAATCGCATCCCTAAAAAGTAAAATTATTAAAAAATTGAGAGCAAAACTGGTAGCGAAAAATTCTCCTCCATAATTCCTTGTATATAGTATTTTGAGGTTTGTAGTTGATATTTATGGTCTTTGAGATTCGAGAAATTGTTTAAATAGTCTTTGAGTCTGAACTTCATTAATAGTTAATTGATCAAGGTTAAGGTGTTGAATGTATTTGCTAATTTGATAAAATATATTAATTTAATAACATTGATAGTATTTTTCTTTTTTTCCCTCTTCTTTCTCCCTCTTTTTATTTTCTTTTTTTAGTAAAACATGCTGGAGGAGAGGATTTGAACTCACAATCTTATGGTTGGAAGTAATCGCTAAGCTATGCTCGCTTTTGTCACAAAGATATTATTAAAATGATATATTTCTTTCCACATAAACTAATGCAATTAGCAAAAAAATGTCCATTTTAAAATGTGAGAAATCAAATAAATGCGTAGTCCAACTTAAAAAAAATGTGAGAGAAATTAAGAGACGAGTTTAAATCTAATTTTAGTCTCCAAATTTTTAAGACAATTATATTTGGTTCCCCAACTTTTAAACTGCTAATTTCGGTCCAAAATTATTCAAATATGGTCTATAAATTTTCAAAATATCTATTTTAGTTTTCAATTTAAAAAAAAGGACTAACCATATTCGGGTTTATCATTATATTAATAAATGGATTTAGAAGATTTGGATCCTAATGACGTGAAGCTACGATAAGAATGTTTAGTGGAAAAATAATAGCAATGGACTAGAGAGAGAGGAGAGAACAAATTGAAGGGCGAAGCAAAGCAAAGAACATGTGCTGTGGCTTTCAATTGCTTCCTTCTTTCCTTCCTTTCCACCAAAAGCAGATTTCCCATTTCCCATTGAAATTCAAACCTTTTCAGCCCCCTCTGCGCCATTTCTCTCATCAATTCTCTTTCTCTCTCTAATTCATCAGAACAAAACAGAACCCACGTGAGCTTGAACCCACCCATTTTCAATTCCCCTTTCCCCTTTCCAAGATTTGCACAGTGACCCCCCAAAATCCCTCTCTCTCCCCCTCTTCGAAGCGGCAGCACCTCCTGCAATGGCGCTTTTGGGGTTCTGTTCTTGTTTGGCAGCATTGCTTCTGCTTCACTCCCAGCCAGCTTCCCCCGCCCTGATTCTGAGTCTGAAGCACCACTACCGCGGCGGCGACCACCACAATCGCCGCCCAGTGCTCCAATCCAACCAGTCCGCCTGCGACCTCTTCGCCGGAACTTGGGTTCGCGACGACGCCTACCCACTCTACCAATCCTCCAACTGCCCCATCATCGACCCGGAGTTCAACTGCCAGCTCTACGGCCGCCCAGATTCCAACTATCTCAAATACCGATGGCAGCCCCTCGATTGCGAGCTCCCAAGGTCAGAAATCCCAAACCCCCATCTCTCTAATTTCTCTCATCCATATCTTGATGACGACTCCTGCTGTAGCGTTTTGATTGAAGGTTCGATGGGGCCGAGTTTCTGATGCGAATGAGAGGGAGAACGGTGATGTTCGTTGGAGATTCGTTGGGGAGAAACCAATGGGAGTCGCTGATTTGCTTGATCTTAGCATCGGCTCCACAGACGCCCACCCAGATGATCAGAGGAGACCCTCTCTCAACCTTCACATTCCCGGTGAGTACGAGTACCCATTGTTCTGCAAGCTTCTTCAGATTAAATGAAATCGAAATCGAAATCGAAATCGAAATCGAAATCACTAGGATTAAGAGTAATTAAGTAAGTCTGTGCAGGAATATGGGTTGTCTGTGTCGTTTTACAAAGCTCCATATCTTGTGGACATAGAAATAGAGAATGGGAAGAGAATCCTGAAACTGGAGGAGATAACAGGGAATGGAAATGTGTGGAGAGGGGCTGACGTGATTTCCTTCAACACTGGCCACTGGTGGAGCCACACAGGCTCTTTACAAGGGTATGATATGGAAATTGAAATTGAAATTGAAATTGAAATTGAAATAATCTTGATGAAGAAGAAGAAGAAGAAGAAGAAGAAGAAGAAGAAGAAGAAGAAGAATGCTGATTTTTGTTTGGTTTTTCTTTTTCAGGTGGGATTACATGGAATCAGGAGGATCATATTATGAGGACATGGATAGATTAGCTGCAATGGAGAAGGGACTGAGAACTTGGGCAGATTGGGTTGATAAGAACATTGATGTTACAAGAACAAGGGTTTTCTTCCAAGCCATTTCTCCCACACATTACAAGTCAGTCTCTCTTCTCTCTCTCTTGATTGCCTTGGCATCCATTGTTGAATCTGAATGTTGGCTCCAAGCTCTAAAAATTCCCTCCCATCCCAATTTAGGGCCTCCTGTCTTCTTCTGGTTCTGGCTGCTTTTTCTTATCCCCTCAGATCTCACAGTAGATATTTTGGATGTTTTTAGGTTAAGTTACTATATTAGCCCTTTAATTTCAGTTTCTTCTTCATGGGTTAAATTGTTTTTCTTTGTTTGGGGCTAAATATATGATCTAACCCCCAATGTTGGGTTGTTTTTCAATTTAGTTTTCTAGTTTTAAATATTATTTCAAAATGTTTATTTTTGTTAGTGTACTTTCATCTTTTTATTTTTTTTTAGTTTTTATACTTTTAAAAAAATGACTAGTCTTGTCCTTATTTGTAACATTTTAGTACCAATTTTATACACCATGGAAATTATTTAATACAAATTTACAGTTATATTTCAAGCAATTTATTAAGTGACAAAAATGAGATAAAAATAAAAATTAAGGGACAAAAATGGACGTAAAGTATATAGGGACTAAAATGTACTAGAGCCGGAAGTAGTGGAACCAAAATAGGTATTTAAACCTAGTTTGTATCGTTTAAAAAGTTTCAATTAGGTACTTATAATATTTTATTTCAAAAAAAAAAACTACTTATAATATTTACCAGTGTTATATTTAAAATTCTTAAAAAACGAAAAAATTTAAATTTTAACTTTTTAAATAATAGGGATTAAATGAAAAAAAACCTAAACATGAGGGGATTAAAACTTAGTATTAGAAATCAAGAAAAACATTGATTTTTATTGCTCTGTTTGGGAAAAATATGTTTCACAAAGCACAATTTAGCAGGACCCGAATATGTCGGTGGGACAGATGAATTATGAGTATACTTTAAAATACATTATAAATTACTTAAAATATGAATATATATTTTAATCAACAAATTTCTCAATATTTTATTCATTCTAAGTTGACCCATTCAAGCTGGCTGTGAGTCCAATTAAAAAGGGAAAACAAAAAGAAAATAGTAAATGATTCTTCCTTGAAGCTTCATGGTCCTACCTGTTGCCTTATCTTCCTCTATTTGAAAATGATATGACCTTAAGATATTTTTTCAAATTTTCAATTGGTATAGAAAATCCTTTTAGATCTTGTTTCATCTTTCTAGTAAATTATTTTGAGCACTTTTTTTTTTCACTTACCATATTGATGCATGTTTTTATTGATAAGTATATGAAATAGGAGGGTTGAAAGGGCGGAGATGGGGATGGCTTTCCCGCCCCCCATTTAATTCTCCATTCCTGTGAAATTTTCAACTCGATTTCGCATGGGTCAGGTTCTCTATAGGGAATTATTCCTCTTATAATTCTTTTTTTATAGAAGTTCTAAATTGAAACTTACTTTTTTATGGTAAATTTGTATTTGAATGGTTAAATTTCCGTGAGGAATTCCCATTCGAAGCCAGAATCCTATCAACTGGACAACGGATGGGGAGGCGTCATGTTTGCACTACAGTGCAACTGACATAAAAAATTGTAGACTCGACTTCTCAATCTCAAGTTATACGAACCCAACTTATGAATCAAATGCACCCAAGAAAATTCTCCATTCAATGGTGCCATTGATACCTAACTTTAAGCTAAATTCTTGGCTTTAAGGCTGTTTAATTTAGAGTGGCTCTGTTTGTTAAACTGTTATGCAATGCATCTAAGTTAGACACTGTTATTTGATCCTATGAACAGCCCATCTGAATGGAACACCGGGACAGCGTCGACAACGACAATGTCGAAGAATTGCTACGGGGAAACGGTGCCGATGGGCGGGATGACGTACCCGGCAGGGTACCCGGAGCAGATGAGGATTGTGGATGAAGTGATAAGGGACATGAGAAACCCAGTATACTTGTTGGACATAACCATGCTGTCTGAGCTTAGAAAGGATGGGCACCCCTCCATTTACAGTGGCGATTTGAGCCCTGAGCAGAGGGCTAACCCACAAAGATCTGCTGATTGTAGCCATTGGTGCCTTCCTGGTTTGCCTGATACTTGGAATCAATTATTTTATACTGCATTGTTCTTTTAGATACTTTTCTTCTTCTTCTTATGGTATAATGCTATTGAATTCAGGGATATTATTGAAATTTGTTTTCTTCCCCCTCCTATGATATAATTTGTAAATTGTAAACATGGGAATATAGTAGGGACTCTTTTAGAGTGATTATTATTATTTATTTTTTGTTCTTGCTGATTTTCTCATGGTTTATATTTAGGTTAGCTTTGAGTTTTGGCTTCAGGGTGGTCTAAGGTGACTATTTTTTCGTAGGTTCAAATTCTCACATTTTATCTGAGATGACATATTTGAAAAAGAAATGGTGTTTTAATAAAAAGTACTTAAAAATAAATTACTTTGTTATCTAATTTCAAAAGTTCATGTGCTTTCAACAAAAGTGCACTACTTTTGTTGCTAATTTGAACTTGTTTTGTTAGTACAATGAATATGACGGTGTGGAAATTTGAATCTTCGAGTTCAACCTCTTCAAAATAAAGATGAAATGATTCCATTGAATTGAATATGATGGTATGTGTGACCTCACATTTACTATAACAAGAATATCAATAAAATTGATTATTGAACTGAAATTGCTTAATTAGGAATTCATTTATTTTCTTAATTTGAAAAATTCTCTTACCAGCCAGAATCAAAGATCAGTTGATCTGTTATGCTTGATGGGAATAAAATAGAGTTAATTGGAAAGTGTAAATGTTTTTTACTCATGTATGCTAACTTAAACACTGACTTTGATTTGAGCATAGCTTAGTAGTTAAAATATCTACATTGATTTGATTTCTCACCTCACATCTATTGTTATTAACGCAAATTTCACTCGACCATTTATTCGAATGTACTAATAAAAATTTTTCTAAACTATACCTCTTTGATCCAGGTATATGTGCACATTCTAAAAATTTGATGTAACTACCAATTTTCGAGTATAGTAAAAGGTCGATAATTTCTATGTATTTTTTGACATTAAATGTTGTAGGGTCAAATCGCTGCTCCATAAGATTAGTTGAAGTACTCGTACACTCACGAAAAAAAAGGGTCAGATAATTTGATCTTCATCCCAGATTCGTTAAAGTAAAAAAAGATAAGATTAAGGAGATAAAAAACTGTAACTGCAAGTATAATCTCAACGCCGATAAGAAGATAACATTTAAAGAAAAGAAAAAGAACAGAGTTGCATGATACAGAGACGTTGATGCATGACGTCATGCCCAACGGTCGCCTCAGAAAAGGAAAAAATATCTCTTTTGTTTTTTTAATTTAGTTTTGTGGATTATAAAATTACGCAACAACCCCTCCCTCACGAGTCATTGTAACGGTAACTTCGCAGCAGGCTCTGTCCTTCATATTTGTGGGGCCCACATTAGCGCCTTACTCACAGTCAAAAAGATTATTAAAATCCCACTCTTGAAAATTAACTCTCCGTGTTTATGACTTTTGACCTATTTCCCCCAGCAATGACCTTATTGCCCCTCTCTCTAAATCACATTCTATTTTTATCCCTAAATTTCACTTTCACCTTAATTTTTTTTTCTATAATTTGTCTTTTACCCCATGACTTTTATTACCCCCCTTAAACATCGCTCATTTGTGTTTTCCATGGTTAAATTGGTTAAAATAAATATAATTGATAAAAAAAATCGAAAGTTTAAATTTTATTGAATTATAGAAAAAAATACACCATTATTTTCTGCGATGTAACTTTTTTAATTAAAAAATTATCTCTATCGATTAGTTAATCAATAATAAGAATTGTTATTATTATTTTTTTTATCAATATCACCTCATAAGAAAGTAGAAGATTTTTAACTTACAATTTATAATTAAAGACACTAATATTTAACTTGAATTAAAAAAAATATTGATTCTTTGTGAGCTAAAATCTACAAAAATCTTGAATTTAGCTTAAAGTACCTGCAAGTTACAAGAGAAGTCATACACCTCTCGAGCCTAAGTAGTCACGATCAGGACATACTCTACCTCAGCCATTCGAAGTATCAAACCTTAGCTTTTTACAAATCTAACACATAGAACAGGAATTAGAGCTTCGCATATCTTGTCCTCACGAGCCTTAATGTCCTGAAGAATTACTTTAAAGAGTCCAAATCTTGAGTAGGTGGATCTGATTCTCTACAACCTCCCTACGAAAGAAAGCTAAAGAACCCAAGTTAAGTATACATGAGGTATGGTCTTTGAAAAATTCAATCTTCTTCCTTTCCTCGTCAAAACTCTAACCTGAGCATCAACATATCTTAAGTCGGCACCTCCGCAATACCCTACTCTCCCACGTGACAATAAATTTTCAACATTTACAACTCAATTCACTATAATCCACAGTTCCATACCTTAATGCAAAGCTATAGAGGACTATTTCATGTATTTATGATTGAACAAAATAACACGTTTGTCCTGTTTTGTTAAACTCTCACTCCCCACGCAACACAATAATTAAGAACATAAAAATAAAAAAAATAAAAAAAGGAAAAAAAATGATAGTTGGCCGACTTGAGGGAAGAGGGGCAAATTGGGTATTCCACAAGGAGTGAAAACGAATATTAGTCAAAATACGCTATAATCCAACTGGCCCGCTATTAACACGGAAACAAAGAGGAACACGCGCTGACTCACCGGACTCTCTCCCCCCTTTATATTCTCTCTCTCTCTCTCCCATTTCTCCGATAACCTAAAATTTCCTAGTCTCGATTCTCCGGCGCTTTTGGGACCACGATCAATCAATCGGTAATTGAAGAAAAGGGAAACGAAATCGATCAGGGTTTTTTATTTGGTGAGTGAGATCGGAATCATGTCGGTTTCCGTTGCGGTTTCGAATTCGCCGGGATTCTCTCCGTCGTCGTCGATGTTCTGCAACAAGACGTCGATAATTTCTCCGGCGTCGGAGGCGCTGACGCTGACTCTGGCCCATCTGAAGTCGTCGCAGGCTTCGTCCCCTTCGTCCCCTTCTTCCCCTTTTCGGATTAGGTTTCCGAAGCCCCCTTCTGGGCTTTCCTCCGTTGCGACGGCGGCGGCGGCGGCGGCCTCCACGTCTTCTCCTTCGTCGGTGTCCCCCACCGCGATCCTGAAGAGGAAGAGACCGGCCAGGCTGGATATTCCGTTGACGCCGTTGAGTTTTGGGGCTTCGATTCAGCCGTCACCGTCGTCGTTCAGGGAGGTGGTGGAGGCCGA
The DNA here is from genome assembly GCF_013281855.1 of Momordica charantia. Lineage (NCBI taxonomy): Eukaryota > Viridiplantae > Streptophyta > Magnoliopsida > Cucurbitales > Cucurbitaceae > Momordica > Momordica charantia. The sequence goes on along the minus strand of NW_028275161.1, from coordinate 1,085,450 downwards.
GAGAGATGGCTATTCTGTGTACTGCAAGAGAGGGAGGAGGAGAATCGCCATGGAAGATCGCTATTCCGCCGCCGTTGATCTCCAAGGACACTCTAAAGAGGTACTAAAATTTATGGAGATTTTCGATTTTAGCATCTAGGGTTTGAAATTGAATACTGAAAATTGAGAATAAACCCCATCTCTGTTTTTGGGCTGCGTGTAAATTTTAGAAACTAGAAAGAAGAGCCACGAGGAGGATGTTTGATTTTGGACTCATATTTCTGTTTTTGTTATTGAATTTTCAGGCGTTTTTTGGTGTATTTGATGGACATGGGGGTGCAAAAGCTGCAGAATTTGCAGCAAATAACTTGGAGAGAAACATTTTGAATGAACTGGAAAGAATGTCTGAAAACGAGAGAGATTTTGAGCAGGCCATTAAGCATGGCTACCTCACCACAGATTCTGATTTCCTCAAGGAGAATCACCTCGGTGGCTCCTGTTGTGTGACAGCCCTAATCCAGAAAGGCAACCTCGTCATCTCCAACGCTGGTGACTGCCGTGCCGTTCTCAGCAGCGAGGGCGTCGCAGAGGCCATCACCTCCGACCACCGCCCAGCCCGCAAAGACGAAAGGCACAGAATCGAGTCCACGGTAAGAATCCGAACCAAAGACAGACGGACAACAATTCATTCTTCTGCCATTGTTCAATTTTGAAATGACAGTGAAACTCAATCTCTGTGTTTTTTGCCTCTGCAGGGTGGATATGTTGATCTGTGCAATGGCGTTTGGAGAGTCCAGGGATCTCTGGCTGTAACAAGAGGGATTGGGGATGCCCACCTCAAACAATGGGTGATAGCCGAGCCCGAGACGAGGTCGTTCCCGATCGAGCCTCGACACGAGTTCTTGATCCTGGCCTCGGACGGGTTATGGGAAACAGTAGGGAATCAAGAAGCAGTGGACATTGCCCATCCATTGATGGTGGGGATTGAGAAGGCAGAGCCATTGGTGGCCTGCAAAAAGCTTGTGGAGCTATCTCTTGCAAGAGGCTCAGTTGATGACATTAGTGTAATACTAATTCAATTGGCTAACTTCATCTAATTTTTTATTTTTCTTTTACTATAGAGAAGATGCTGCTGTAATATTATGAGTGAGAGAGGGCTGAGAGGGGAAATTAGCCTTCAAAACTAATTTCCTTTTGCTCTCTTGGGTTTTGTTAATTAGTGTAATTGAGACTCATGACTTAATTATTTTGTATTTATGACTCCAAATTCTAATAATACCTTTTTGGTTCAAATCTCTTGCTTCTTGTCGTCGCGCCTATTTCATTTTGGTCTTCATAACTCGAGCTCAAGAGTGAACTCTTATATATTAAGGTTGGAGTCGACTCGCGATAGATAAAGTCATGTGTGTTGAAGGTTTGAGATTTAGGTTAAAAGCAAAAATTTTATCACAAATTATGCAACAAAACCACAAAATCAGTGTCCAAAATTAAAATGGACTAATTCATCTTTCCTCCATGTAATGTCTATGATTATGAATTAAATTGTTTACAAAGTAGTTTTGGCCCTTTTAGGATTGGTATTATAGTAAAGTCAAGTCATTTGAGTGGAATTATTCTATCATTACACATAAAACAAAAAGAAAAAAAAAAAAAAAAGAAGAGAATCCAAATTGAAATTGAGAAGCATTAGAAATGGGAACACAATTATTTGATCAAATTTTGTAATGAAAATGGGCTGATTTTGAGTCAACACGTCCTTGAATTTGAATCCTTCAATTCCACAAAATTTCATGCGTGTTGTATACTTCCATTCTTTCACATTTCAATTCCAATAAATTATGAGCACAAACTACTCTTTTAGAAAAATGCTTCCAATTTGAAAGGATGGACCGACTGATTCAATATTTTAATAATAAAATATGGGTGTCCACACGAGATTTTTGGAGAAACCTAGGGCATGTTCGGTAACATTCCCATTTCTTATTTCTCGTTTACAATTTTATTAAGAAATCTAAACAATTTACAAGTATGTAGGCATTTTGTATGAACATTCTCAAAATTGTATAGAAATTCTGACAACAACAAAAATAAGTTTCTTGTTTATTGTTCCCGTTTTTAATTTGTTTCAACGTAAATAAAGATTTTTCTTTATCGTCCTTGAATCTATGAATCTTGAGGTCATGCAATTATATTTTCTTTATTAAACAAAAAAAGAAATGGAAACAAGAAACGAGAACGTTATCAAACGAGTTGTTAGATTCTTGGAGTTGTGAGCTTAATTTTATATACTTTGTGTGGTATATACAATATCTAATCTCTAGTATATAGTCCTCTATTTCTTTCTCTTGGACGTGAACTTGACTCGAGAGATGAGAACACTTATTCTCAAGTTTAGACCAAAGTCTTAATCTTCGAAGTCTTCAAGTATACTGGTGTCCAAGGAGTACGTCTTCAATTCCCTGGGAGTCTCTTTTCCAAATATGTTCCATAAATTTTAGAAGAATTGTCTTTCGTAGGTCATATTAGAAACTATATTTCACAAGTGACTTGCATTTTAAAATTTTACATATTTAGGTTTCGAGATTTGAAATTTTAAGAATAATGTTATTTAAAAACAAACTAAAAAAATAATATAGACTTTATTAGTACAACATGAGGGGTGGGAATCGAACTCACAATCTTTTGGTTTGAGATACATGCAAATTAATGGAGCTTGCTCGCTTTTCCAAAAACAATGTAGACTTTTTAAAGTAAAATGAAAAAAAAAATGTAAATTAAATAAAATTTTCAAAACTTAAGTAGTTATGAAAATTATGGCCAGAAATAGGATACGGTGGTCAATGTCAAGCATAAATTAACTAAAAGGGCAACTTGACATATCACAAAAAAAAAGTTAGGAAAATAAGCAAAATAGTAACAAGGTTTGAGTTTTTCAAATATAGCATTTTTTTTTTTTTTGCAAAAAAATGGAGGTCCACGTTCTAAATTACAAGTATACCCTGCAGGCCCGGACCAACAATAAATTACTTCTGATTGACTTCTGATATACTATTGATTTACTTATGATATAACTATGATTGACAGATATACTCTTGATATATATATATATGATATATGTTTCATATACATCTGATATAGAATTGCTTTACTTATGATATAACTATGATATATACTACTATAGATGATATAGAACTGATTGACTTCTGATATACTATTGATTTACTTATGATATAACTATGATTGACAGATATACTCCTGATATATATGTGATATACGTTTGATATACATATGATATGAAATTGATTTACTTTTGATATAACTATGATATCTACTACTATAGGTGATATAAAACTAATTGACTTTTGATATACTATTGATTTACTTCTGATATAACTATGATGGACAGATATACTCTTGATATATATGTGATATATGTTTGATATACATATGATATGAAATTGATTTACTTCTGATATAACTATGATATCTACCAATTATTTCGAACATATTACCTCTAATATATGTTTCGTGATAGACTACTAATATATGAAATAATTTTTTTTTTCAAATAAAAGCAATGGTACAAACACGAAAAATGAAATAAAAAAAACATTGTCGAAAATGTTGATATCGTTTGTCCCAAAAGACAACATAAACCAACGCCAAAAGTGTTGTCTATGGAAAAACGGAAAACTTCAAAGATATTATCTCCGAAGACACGACAATCACCAAGAACGAAAATTGATGTCCCAAGCTTTTACCTAAAGATTATACAAGAATGAAACTTCCGTTTTTCTAGACTGTTGGAACTTATGCTTCTCCTTTTATAGAATTTTAAGAATAACATTGTTAGTCTACTTTTGGTTTATGCTGCTGGTTTGTTTTGATGTTTAAACTTTTAAATTTTTGGTTGAATGACTTTGCTGCTGATTTGATGTTGATGTTGATACCCAAGAATGATGTTTAAACCTTTTAAGAATGATATTGTTGTTGATTTCGTTTTGATCTTTAAAATTTTAAATAAAACTTAATTGTATTATTAATATATGTACGATGTATACTTGATATATTATTGATATATAGGAAAACCCTAAATTTCTATTTACCTCTAATTTCTAATTGATTTCTCATTCACAGTAATTTCAAAAATCACCATTTGACGTTCACATTCACATTCTTTTCAAGTTTTCTTTCTCATTTTCAGTAAGTATCAAATTTTTTTCTCATTTTCCATGCATGCCAATACCTACTGATTTCTAATTTATCAAAAAAAAATACAAGACAAAGGGTTAAAGGAGCTAAAATAGTGATTTACTATTATACAACTGATATAGAACCTGATATACTATTGATTTACTTCTGATATACTAATGTTGTCAGATATATTCCTGATATATATGTGATATATGTTTGATATATATTAACGAAGCGATAACTGAAAAGGGTAATTTGGGAATATTGAAAAATTTAAAATCAAGATTTTCAAAAAAAATGCTATATTTGAAAATATCAAAAAGACATGCTATTTTGTTAAATATAGAAAACTTATATGCTACCCATTACAAATTCCAACTATTTGTTTTGAAGTTATCTAAAAAATTGTTTTCGTTCAAACCAAATCAAATTAGCTAATTAAATCTGAACTAAGTTAGAATACATTTGAGAGATTTTCTCGTAAAAACACATAAGTATTTAATTACATAAATATTCTTAATTTTTTTTCAGGGAAAATATTCTTAAATTAACAATTAGGTAAAATGACAAATTAAAATTAAAATTTTCTTGATTTAATTTATACCACTTTTATTTGATTATTAGATTTAGTTTAATTTTAAAATCAAAAGATTACCTTTGACCAAATTACATTCAAAAGATTTCTAAAATAATTTCGAAAACAAATCTTACTAAATTTTCGAATCTAAATAGAAAATAGAAAATAGGTTTAAAAAATATATTTTAAAAAAATCCTAAACATTTAAACTCTAAATTAAAATTTGTAAAAATGAAAATTATATATAATATCTCAAAGGTAGATAGAGAGGTAGGAATTTATCGAACGAACCGCACTCCTTGGTATATGTTAGGAGTCCATTGATGAGAAGTGACTGAAAAAGCTTGAACTCAATTCCTACCGCGATGAATATAATCGTAATTGAAATTCTTAGGAGTTATAAATTTGTAAATTGAGTAACTTGTAAAACTATAAATAATAAAAGTTAAAAACCTTAAATAGTCTTGAGAAAATTGCAAAAGCTGGTACATACAGAAAGGAATAAGAACCATGAGAAGAAAGGAAGAAGGGAAAAAACAAAACAAAACAACCAAAAACAAAAAAACAACCAACCCTGCAGAAATCGCATGCGATTTTCATAAGTACATTGGCTCCAACTTGGCAGCCATTAACTGCGATTTCACTATTATACTTTTGAAAATATTTTCTAAGCTACATTATTTAAAAAAAACATTATTTAAAAAAAAAATCCAATTTGTGTTTTATTTAAATGATTGAACTTGATTTTCATTAAAAGTTTCTAAATTTGGATTTCTCATATATTCATATTTTTAAAAATTAATCCTTGTAGCCCTCCAATTTATTCTCCTATTTTTTTATCAAATAATAATTTCTAAATCATTCCATTTATAATAAAAATTCTCATTATCAATCCTCTCCACCTGCCGTATTTATTCTTTGCAATCATATACTTTTTTATATTTCTAAATTTATTATTGTTTAATTTTTCAGCAGTTGTTGTCTGAATTTTCCGGCATATATTATTTTTTTACGACGTTTTTTTTAATAATATGATAAATATATACTCCTCCAAAATTTTATATAATATATATTTTTTATTAGTTTATACTAAACTGTTAGATGCAGTTGTTGTCTGAATTTTCCGGCATATATTATTTTTTTACGACGTTTTTTTTAATAATATGATAAATATATACTCCTCCAAAATTTTATATAATATATATTTTTTATTAGTTTATACTAAACTGTTAGATTATATAATACGACTTTTATATAATAGATTTTTTGTTTTAATCTTATAATATACAGTATGATGAATATATAGTTCTCATTATATACTAAACTATAAACTACAAGGTTATATAATATATACCAGTATATACAATTTTATCTCTATTTTCTCCTTTAAAAAAAAAAAACAAAACTTTGGACACCTTTATCATTATATTCCTTTGACCAAGCTGCCTCCCTCTATTCTAGCCACCGCACAGCCTCCCTTGCCAACGATGACCCTCCATCAACTGCATCATCCCGGCGGCAGACACACAAACAGGGACGACATTCTCTTCGGCAGCGTGACAAGAAGAACTGACGTGCACGTCCTCTGGTGACCCTCCACAAACAGCAACAATGACCTTCTGCAATCCACAATTAGGTCTGCAACGACATCGACCCTCCAAGCAACATCCCTTTGCGAACAAATGTCGAATCTGGTTAGTAAGTTACTCGTTCGTGGGTGTTGCACCGCAGATATTGTCGTGGGGTGTTGGGCCGCAAATCTGGCCGAGGAGGTTGTCGCATATCTAATCGAGTTCGTGTCTGTTCGTGGGTGTTGCACTGCTATTGAGGTAACTGCAGATCTTGTCAAATTCCTGGCTGTTCGAGTAAGGGGTGGCTGGTTTTGGTGGGAGAGAAAGAGAGAGATTAAGGTTTAAATAAATGACAGGGAGAGGGAGAGATTGTGATTTTTGAGAGATAAAAGAGATTTGAAATGAAACCGATTTTTAAATTTTTCTTTAAAAATTTATTAAATATATATTTAAGATAGTACACTTGTAAAATTTCAGGGGGGTTTTGTTGGCCCATTTTAAGACAAAAATGTATAAAATATTAAACATGAATCCATTCATGTAATATGAATCTTCTTCTTCGTATAGTCTAGTAGTATACTTAATTTTAGTGGGTCGAGATTTGAATGATTTTGACTTAATCTTTGGACTTGACTCATTCGGGTCATAGGCTCAATCCTCAAGATTAAAACTTATTCAAATTTAGTTCTAAGTCAATAATTAATCTACTGTAATGATCTTAGGTTAATTTGGGACTTGAGTCAAATTACAATTTCGAACTATTTAACCTTGGGTTCAATTTTCACATGACTCAATTTGACCAAACTAACCCAATCAAATGTTCCCGAGAAAGACAAGTGGCAATATTTGGATTTAATTTTTCACTTATTTTCATTTAATAACATAATTTTGTCATGGACTAAAATTTGTGCTTCTACTAGAAGTTGAAAATTTTAAATATGTAATTAATTTGGGTTTATATTAGTTTTTTAGTCTATGAATTTTTATTATTTTATATTTTGCCCTAAACTCTTGAAATTTTCATTTTGGTTTCAATGATAATAATAAGGTTGTGGATCTTGCAAATAATTCAACACATATATCACTATAAAAATAGTAGAGATTTAGTTTTTTCAACATATGATGTGATCTTCTTTATTATTCATGACATATGTACATTACAATAATAGGGACTAACTGTGAAGTTTTCAAAAAAATTTTAGGACTAAAATTGAGATTTCAAAATTTTGAAGGATTAAAATAGCAAGTGAAAAAAAAATCAGAAACCAAAATAAAATTTTCAAAAATTTAAGAAGCAAAACTGAACTGAGTGGAGAATCTGGCCCTCGCCTTAGTCACCTCGGCCCGAAGACTTAGGCCGTACTTCCAAGCGCACACCGTCGTAGTACTCACCAACTTGCCCCTGAAAAACATCTTTCATAAGCCAGAAACATCAGGGCGTCTGATGAAGTGGGCAATGAAGTTGAGCGAGTACGACATCCATTTCGAGCCCAGAATTGCGTTGAAGGAGCAAGCAGTGGCAAACTTCATCGTGGAGCTCACCCCACCATCTCAGTCGGCCGAATTCGACCTCCCGTGGACAATCTACGTTGACGGATCTTCCAATGAGAGAGGGTGCAGAGCAGGAGTCCTGCGGTTCAACTTTCAGACTTCAAATAATGAGGCTGAGTACGAAGCGCTTCTGGCAGGCCTACGCATTGCCAAAGGACTGGGGGCCATCCACATCAAGGACTCCAAGATGGAAAAATATCTAGGCAAAGTCAAATCGCACCTCGTCCAGTTTGAGTCCTACGAGGTGAATCAAGTTCCAAGATCAGAAAATTCCAACGCAGATGCCTTAGCCAAATTGGCATCGGCATTTGAGACTGACCTGGCCAGATCGGTCCCGATCGAGATCCTGGACAATCCTTCAATCTTGGAGCCAGATTTGATGGAAGTTGACACTCCAGCACCCTCGTGGATGGATCCAATCGTGGAGTTCATCAAAGGAAATCCACCGCAAGATTCAAAAGAGCACAAGAAAATGGCGCGAAAAGTAGCTCAGTTCATACTCCGAGATGGAGCATTGTACCGACGTGGCTTCTCCCTGCCTTTGCTTAAGTGTGTAACTCCTGAAGAAGGTAATTACATCCTTAGGAAAATTCATGAAGGGGTGTATGGAAACCACTCTGGCGCCAGGTCGTTGTCGGCCAAGGTGGTTCGACAAGGGTACTATTGGCCCACCGTCAAGCAGGATGCAAAGCAGTTTGTGAAAACCTGCGACAACTGCCAGCGCTTTGCAAATATTATCCATCAGCCTCTCGAGCTACTCACCCCCATCTCGGCTCCACGACCATTCGCACAATGGGGAGTTGACATCATAGGTCCTTTTCCTCTAGGCAAAGGACAAACCAAGTTCGTGTTGTCGCTGTGGACTACTTCACCAAGTGGGCCGAGGCCGAGGCACTCACCCACATCACGGAGTCTAGAGTCACGTCTTTTATATGGACAAACATTGTATGCCGTTTCGATATACCAAACTCCATTGTGACGGACAACGGAAAGCAATTCGACAATGCAAAGTTCAAGGACTTTTGCAGGAAGCTGGGCATAAGCCATCTCAGTTCGTCCCCTGTGCATCCAAAAGCAAATGGGCAGGTTGAAGCGATAAATAAAATTATAAAGCGAGGACTCAAGTTGAGATTGGACTCCAGAAAGGGAAGATGGGCCGAGGAGCTACCCGAAGTATTATGGTCATATCAGACCACCCCAAGAGGGTCAACTGGCGAAACTCCGTTCTCACTGGCTTTTGGCTCTGAAGCTGTTGTTCCAGTTGAGATCGGCATGCCGACCGACAGGGTGGAGCAGTACGAACCGCTCAGAAACGAGGCCGAACTGCTCCTTAACCTCGACCTACTAGAAGAAAAGAGGGAAATGGCTCAGCTACAATTAGCAGAGTATCAAAACAGAATGGCCAGACATTACAATGCCCGAGTTCGACCTCGAAGCTTTCAAGTTGGACATTTGGTCCTCGAGAAGATTCAGAGTCATGTGGGCACCCTAGACCCAAGTTGGGAGGGACCGTTCGAGGTCAAAGGCATAGTCCGACCTGGAACGTACATGCTGGTCGACCTGGAAGGGAACGTGCTTGCGCATCCATGGAACGCAGAGCACTTAAAGCGTTACTACCCTTGAAATGTCAAAATGGTCATGAAATGGACTTGTAAAAATTTTCAAGGGAAGGAAGCTTTTAATAAAACGGAGGAATATTTAATTTCATTACTCCGAGTTCGATCAAAAATTAAATGGGGGTCACGGACTCCCATAAGACTTAAAACCTTAACTCAATCCTTTGAATGCTTAAGTTAAAGGTGCGATGTGGAAGGTCCAAGAAATTCAATCCTCTAAACCCACGGGTTCGAGGTGCGATGTGAATATTAATTATGGACTCAAAATTCAACCCTTTGAACATTTAAGTTAATAGTGCGATGTAGAAAGTTCAAATGGTTTAATGTTATCTTTTGGACTTCCGAGTTCGAGGAGAAATATCAAAGACCAGTGAAGGAAACTCTCAAATTCAAACCTTAAAAACAAACATAAGTAAAAAGGGCGATGTGGAAAGAGTTCCTCTCAAACTCAATCCTTTAAAGCTTACGAGTTAGAGGTATGAGATGAAATTATTCATATATGAGTTCAAATTTACAAAAGCGAGTTCAAAAGCTTAAGGAAAAAGCAATAAAAGAACAGTCAGAGTTCGATGTACAGAAGTGGAGAAATGAAGATTCCATTGATTAAAGGATAGAGCCAAAGCTTGTATACCTTGCAGCTCTGCCCAAAAACTTACACAAAAAATTCAAAAAAAAAAAACGAAATAGACAAGAAGCCTCAGCCACTCCCGAGGTGAGAAGACAGCTCGCCTTGGGAGCCAAGAAGGTTCATCTCCTGAGATCCGCCCTACTGTGAAGGGACGTCTTCTTGCTTGGTGCCGACATCAATTGGCTCCTGACTTGGAGCGTCTTCATCTTCCATGTCGGAGTAGTTAGAGTCCAACTCCCTGACATACTTCTCCACCAGCGACTGGCGGCCTGGAGTATTGTTAGGCCCTAGAGGCGCATTTTTCAACGTACTTCTTCTTCAGATCGCTGAGATCGATCTGAAGATGAGGCATGTCGGCAATGATGCCCTTCATCAAGAACTTGAAGCCCGCATCACTAAAGTCTTTGGCAAACCCATCAAAGTCTGGGTGTTGCCTGAAAGCTTCCTTCACCTCCTTGAGCTCGGCGGTAAGGCGCCCTAGCGAAGCGTCCTTCTCCTCAAGGACTTGGGCCAGGTCGTCCTTCTGCTTCAAGAGCTGGAACTTCTCCTTTTCCAGCCCTTTAGTGATGGCGTGGGCAGCTCGGAGGTGACTCTTATGTCTCTCATCCTCCTTCTTCAGCAGCTCAGCTTTGGCCTCCACTTCGGCCTTCAAGATATCCACCTCGCTCCGGGCCTTCAGTAGCTCGCCCTTCAGCGCGGTGGCAGCCTCTAAGGCAGCAGAGGAGTTCTCATTATCCTTCGCAGCCAAAGCCTCCCTTCATCCAACTCAGCCTTTACCGTAACAGCCGAGTGAATGGAAGCAATAAACGCCTGCAAATAGAAAAAACACGCGAGGGTTAGACCGAGCTACAAGTTGTAAAAATGAAAAAGAATAAAAGGAAAGCATGTCTTACCTCAGCGGCGTAGTTGGTGGTCCTCTGCAGCACGAACCCTGGGTCACTCACGAACTTGGACGCCCTGCGGAAGCAGCGATCCAAGCTTGAGGTCGAGATGCGGGACACCAGATCCTTCACCCTGGAGCTTGACGGTTCAACTCGGAACTGCATGGGTACGTCGGACGTCCCCCCATCCTCGCCTCGGGGTCGTCCACCAGGTCAACGTGGCTGGTAGGCAGGGCACCACGAGACCCCACCTCCGAGAAGGAGGTGGTCTTCTTCTTCTTTTTTCTCCTTTTCAGAGGAGATTCTCCCCTCATCTCGTTCAGGGGAGACACGTCTAGCACCTCAGGCTCACTCATTGAGCGTTTTCCCTTGGAGTGTTCCCCGGCAGAATCCAGCTCGATCACTGGAGTGGGAACTTCAGAAGACGGCCCAACGTTGTCTTGGGCCGCAGGTCGAGCCGCAGCAAAAGTTGCTGGCTCCGTGCTTTGAACGGTCTTAAAGGCGTGAGCACTACCCTTGGACTTACACTTCACACTACCTGTGAAACCGCACACCATTGCTGCAAGATAAACAAGTAAAAGGTTAGAGACCACGGTCAAAAGTTAAAATTGAAGCTGAGGTCGAACACAACTTACTGAACTCGGAGTTTGGCCTTGAGGCTTCGATTGGACGAGCTAAAGGGTTGTAATCCAACAACCCAGAGTCGAGGAGAAGCTTGTCGGTCACTAGAGTTCCGATCTTCCTGCCCTTCGGAAAGCGATCCTTGTAATACTTAAGTGTATTAAAGGATGCTTGAGTGAGTTCGGGGATTGGCCTGATTGACACTACACAAGAGAAAGGAAGGCTCGAGTTAGATATGAGAAGCAAAGAGTTAAAAGACTTAGAGCTACATAAAGAAAGCAAAAGCGACTCCATACCTAAGTTTTCAAACCTAGCGGAAACATCAAAGAAGGGATGACCTGACTCGTCCTTTGCCAGCCATTCCCCAGAGGCAAAGAACCACTTCTTCACCCATTCCTTTATGGAGGTCTGCCTTTTAACTATGTCGCATGCGCCTTTCCTTGCGCACATGTAGTACCGACCCGGCTTCTTAGCTATCCTCTTGGCCTCGAAGCACCCAAGGAGTTGGTCAACATTCAGCAGCTCGGCCTCGTCCTCGTCCCGAGGTCGCAACTAGAAAAGGATGGCCAAGGCAAAAATGACACCCCATCCATTGGGGGCCACTTGTGCAGGAACCAGTCCAGTTCGATTTAAGAACTCCTGGACAAAAGGGTGAAGAGGGAGTCTAAGGCCGTACTCAAACATTTTTAGGTAAAGAGTGACCCACCCCTCTGGAGGGTTGTCAGCTCTTTTCTCTTCCTCCGGAATCCTAAGGAGGATGTCATTTGGAATTTTAAACCCCCTACGGAGGGGTTCGAGATAGTGTTCGGGTATTTTTGACGGATCTTCCAAACCCTGGCCCGAGGTGGAAGCATCACTATCTTCCCCATCATCAGAAAATCTAAAATTCTCTACCTCTTCCAGCTCGGATTCTAACCTACGAGATAAGTCCTCCCCAGAGTCATTAGATTTAGGAGGGGAACTACTTATGGTCCGACCTGCGCTACCCATGCTACCACTATTGGAAGGGGATGATGCGAAAACTACCATATTCGAAATATAGATTAAAACAAGAATGACTGACCTATGGAGGGTTCGAGCTGATTCCAGATCGAACTCCAAAAATTCAAGAAGCGTAAGGTTTGACCTGAAGATTCGGAACTATTTATAGCAAACCGGGAAAGAATCTGCGCCACACACGTGTAACAAACGAGCGGCTGGATTCACTTTGGAATTCCGAACGCCGGGGTAATCAAGTGCTCCGACAGCTTGTCAGGTCGAAACGTATTCCGCTTCCGACAACAGTCATATTTCCGCTACAAATCAGAAGTCGCCACGTGTCCAAAATTGAACCAAATGACTTCTCTGTCAGATCAAGATCGAACTTGACAGAGAGGGGGCCAATGTTTGGGGAAGAGTTAATTGCGGACACATGGGGGACGCTCAGTGGAGCTTGAGATTAAATAAAAGAAATCTCCCAAGTCCACCTCGACCCTGCCGAGGAGACCGGGTTTGCCTGTGGACGAAGGCTAAGTATAAAGGCCGAGGTTCGACCTGCTTGGGGTTCGATCTACTGGGAATCCCGATAGGTTCGACATGAGAAAAGACAGATAACCGCTGGTCGTGAGTACTGTCGGGTCCACCACCTATAAATAGAGGGTCTCATTTCATGCTCAGGTATCAAATCTCACATTGAACTTAATATTGAGTCCGACCTACACTAACTTGAGCATTAGAGAGTTTGTCCTCTGGTGCAGGTTCACTCTTGTGTTCAGGTCGAGTCGGGGACCGGGTTCGAACTAAGTTCGTAAAATCCGCGTTGTGCAATTCTGTGTATAAACAAATTGAAATATTCAAAACATTTATTAGATAGTTGAAATTAAATGAGAAATCAAATGAAGGACTAAAAGGAAAATCACAAATTTATTTTCTCAAGCCACTCTTAAAATTGAAAAATTAAATGAGTCTTCAATTTTAAAGGATAATCATAAATAGGATCATATTTTCTTAAAACAAAAATAATTATAAAATACAATTTATTAGTATTGTAATTTTGTTGAAAACTTGTCTAAAAAATTGTTGAAAACTAAAATGTTTATCCAATTTTGGATATATATACTTCTTTATTAGTCTTAACACACCATTTTAAGTTCAAAAAAATAAAGCTGTGATATTTATTTAATCTAATAAATCTAAAATAGTAAATGAAAAAAAAATCTAAAAAATAATTACATTTTAAGTGGATACCTAATATATATAATGTATGCCAATAAAATAAAGTTTCTCTAACAAAATTGCAAACATATACTAAACAGAGTTCATTCAAAGCTATTTTTGCAATTATCTCAATAAAAGGAAAAAATAAAAATAATAAAAATAAAAGGACGTGTGTAATAACTCCAAAATTTTATTTCTCTCTCTCTCTTTTTTTTAAGATAATTTTTGTTTAAATATTCAATTACCTTTGTTTTAATAGAATCAAGTAGCTAGATTAAATTATAAATTAAAATACTAATTACTTTGATTGCTATGTCTATTTTACTCCTTGAATTTTAGGAAAATCTCAATTGTGTTATAGTTGATGTAGAATCATAGTTGATTTAAAAATGAATCAAAAAAATGTTATAGCTCTTCAATAATTTTTTTTCATTTTATCAACTATGTTTATGGAAAATAATAGAAAAGAATAAAATAAGTATCTATCCTCTCCTTCATCCAAACCCCACTTGATAAACATTGTTGATGCAGAAATTTGGTCTCCTGAGATCTCGCCAAATTTGCACCAATCTTCTAAGTATGAAAGTGATCGACGTGACATGGAAAACAGAATAGTACTAGAACCGGTGTGGCTTTGGCCACACATGCTCCTATCCTTAAGTTAGTATTGGAGAAGTCGAGTGAGGAGAGTATGCAGTTTTTACCTCTTTTTAGGGCGTGACTTACTCCCCTATTTATAGAGGTCAAATCCTAATCTCCCTTAGAATTTACAAGAGTTGAACCCTAACATCTTTAGGAGATCTAGACTTCTGGACCCATGTGTTTCGTTATAGGCCTAACGTTGGATCGAAGGTCGAGTTCGGGCGGGGGTTCGGATCGGGCTGCACATGAATCGAGGAGAACCAAATGAGTGTTCTCGATCATTTGGCCGAGAACACCTCGGCGCCGACAATGGATCAGCCCGGGTTGGCCCGGGCCGACGGTCCTCGATGCTTTCTTGCACGCTTCTCTCCCGTCCTCTACTCCCTTTCTGTCGCTTCCTCCGTTCTATGTATTCCTTCCCATAACAAACACGGAAAAAAATAATTGACTTATCAAATTATCTATCGGGCCATAAAAAAGATTCAACCAGTAAACATATCAAACAAATTTAGTATAAAGTGCAATGGGCTGGTTGTCCGACCTCTTGAGGCGATATTTGCAATTATCTCTAACACATCAACAAAAAGTTTATAAGTTTAATCATACATATGATGTGTCTGTTGGGTTTGTAAGGAGTGCAAACAAAGTTTCACATTGGCTAAGAAAGGTGGTAAATCTATAGTATATAAGGAAGGACAATTAGTGAGACCTTTTTGGGTGGAACCAAAAGCAAAGCCGTGAGAGTTATGCCCAAAGCGGAGATACTCGGGGTACAAGGGGCACCACTGTTCTTAACATGTCCAAACTCTACATATTTTGAATATGTCTAAATGCACAATCGCCTATAATAAAAGTTGGAAAGCAACATCAGAACAACTTTAATATAGTTCATGAGAATGCTATAACATTGTGCCGTTTTCTTTTATTTCAACACGTTATAAAGTGCAATTAAAAAAAAGAACTTTAATTTGAGTAGTACTCATCATGTGGTAGCTTTTGGGTGAATAATTAAGTGGAAATATAGATGAATAGTATAAGAGTGAGTTATTAGATGTTGATGGTTCGAGGAAATGATGATGAAGCTACGAGAGAGAGATTAGATATAAAAATTAGGTCAATGCATATATATAAAAAAAAAACCAAACACAAAACACACAAACAAAAACATGGGTCATATGTCATAAGTTGTATTGTCGGCCAATTGTGGCTGTCTTTTAAATATTGGTTCCCAGTAATAATTCAAATATGATAAAACGAAAGGTGTGTAATGAATAATTGTTTTATATTAATTTGTTAATGAATATATATATATTTTATGAATGGATTTTCCAGCATATGGAATATTTTGCATGATGTTGGGATGCTATTTTTAAGACATGGATTTGACCCAAATCTGCGTTTTGGTCTCCATTGTTGCCTACCACACCTTCTTCTTCAACCTCTCCTCTCTCTCTCCCACGCCTTCCATTCAGCATAATCATGTCTTAATATGATATTTGCATGAGACTTAAGTAATTAATTAAAATTTCTGATGTAGAGCTTCCAACTTAATTAAGATTTTTTATACCTAAAGCCTTCCACGGATGTTAATCTTATAACGTTAGAGTTGAGATTATAGATTGACATGAGCTTATAATTGAACTATTCAAGACATTATTTAACTCTCTAAAAGTTAGAGGTTCAAATTTCGTACGTACTCGATATGAAAATATATAAATTATTGATATGAACCAGCAAGCCTACCATCAAACTTCATTGAAGATACAAACTTGACGATTATGTTAATTTCGTTTATTTTCATTTTAGTTAGAGGCTTAGTCAACTAGGCCTTAGTTTCTTTATTTTTGGCCAAGTATTGATCTTAATATTATTTAATTATTTTAGTGGTTTATTTTATTTATTTTTACCGACATAAATTAGGATTAGTATTTGACGTCACCTAGGTTCTTTTTATCCATAAGTCATATATAAGCTTATCATTTAGGTTGTAAGCAGACCAGTTTTTTGAATGGAACTTTGAACTTTCAACCGTTTCTTCAAGCTAGTCAAGAGTGCTTGAATTTTGCCATTCTTGATCTAGGTTACAAATTAAACTTGGAACATTCAAGATGAGTTTGATCAACTGTGGAGTGTTCGACCTCGAGTTATGTGAACTAGTTCTCCAACAAAGTAACTTTATTCTAATACTTCTTTCAAGTTGTGCTAAATTGATTTTGGGATTTTAGTATTTGTAAATTAGGAGTTAACCTGCCAAAGGTTCCTAATTCTAATTTTCAAATCAATTATTTTCAAAGGGTCACTATGATTTTCGGAAAGTATTTTGTGGAGGAACTAATTTTTCTTCTTTTATCTGTGAGAATTTAGATTAAAATTATTACTATTCTAGTGATCTTTCGTGGTTTGAGTTTTGAGTTTTGATTTTGATTTGATATTTATGATTTTTAAAGTTCCATTATAGTTTAAATAGGGGTTTGGTTAAATAATTTCCAATCTCCAATGTTATTAGTGCTGCCACATTTTTGTTATGTGACACATTAACATGTTAGAAAGATCAGAAAATGGGGTGAATTTGAAGAATTAGGGTTTTTGAAAATGTGCATCAACAATATCACCCTCTCGGCACAACTGTTTTTTCTCTCTTTATTAGTTATTACCCAACTTAAACCATAATACAATCAACCAATTTTTTGGAATCGATGTCGTGTGATTTATGCTAGTGGATTTCTGTAACTGAGACTCATTTCTTGGGCTGATCAGTAACAATGCAACCTGCAAGGCTCGAACACAAGCCCTTATGGTAAGACGTGATACCAAAATATCTCATGTCCTTGCTATTGGGCCATCTCAAGAGATATTTTCAGGTATAAATCTTAATATTCATCAATAGTGTGCTCTATCACTCTTCTTTGTTATGTCCAAAGAAAATAGGCTATGGACCCTATAAGAAATTTGTTAACATCTAGAAGTAACATTAAGGCATTTGGACTATAATAAAACTCTGGAAGAAGTACTCACACTCATAGTCATTCAAGATGATTTCTCACCAATCACGTGTGTTGTCATCTCATAGACTAGGAATAGTGAGAATTGACATATAATGAATCACTAAGAAGAAAGACAATAGCTCGGACCTCTCTGAAGGCCGAGCCGAACTATCTATTTTAGGTCGTAGGTATATTGTATGCGGAGCTAATCTACACACCTTTATACCTCAATCATTTGAGTTAACAGCCGAATCGACCTTTATTAGTGACTGCAGGCACAAACCTCTAACAAAATCTCAAATAACATGCCACGATTCTTGAGACTGTTGGAGAGCTGTTGAAGCCCTGTCAGAGGTCTTATCAGAAACTCAATCTATAAATAGAGATTCCCGCCTCATTTTCAAGAACACGAAACTATACTCTCTCGAGCATAGATTGGACAAACACTGATTTAGACGAACACCATATTCAACTTTCTCAACAACAACTATAGGCACTTACTCTCTGTTTTGCAAGTCCCTCACTCGCTTGTCAGTTCGTCGGTCCCACTTTTGCAGTGTTGATCATTTTTCGGATCAAACAACCCTCCTATAGTTTTGAGAGCATCAAAGACATTATATTATAGACACATTATATGCATAATATTCCTTATTAGGTAATTTGATTCCTTTAATTTAATAATGTTTTTCCATATACAAAATCACATAGAAAGGCAAGCAAAAACCTAGACCTATAAGGTTGTTGAGGTGTACAAAGACAAGAACATCTTTTGAACAAACTCCTGTATTTGATTGTGAGAGAGCGCGTGTTGGTCATGCGCATCTACTTGTCGGCCGGCCGTTAAATCCATGTCTTAATTTGTGACGACATCTGCCCGCCTTATCCGACATCCAAATTGCAGCCCCCTTTTTCTTTTTTCTTTTTTTTTTCTTTGGCAATAATTGGATATATATATATATATATTTTATAAAACTAAATAATTAAAATATTCTTTGTGCTACGCTGACCAATTTCATTTCTCCTTTCCATATGTTACATTAATTGCTAAATATAATATCCCCTTATGAGTTTAAAATAAACATTTTTTTCACCATACTCAGTTTCCCATTATTTGAAATCAAATATAATCTCATCAAAATCGGAAGTAACATTCCGTCAACCTCTCGATCCATCGTTGTATTCTTTGTAAAAAAATGGAATTATCTAAAAGCTACATGCTAAGGAGGTATTCAAATAGTTTCGTTCGAGATGAGAATTGATAATGAAGTTGGCTTATGATCACCGACTTTTAGTAATTCTTTTTATTAAATAAAGGAAGAACTAAAAAAGAATACTAGAATTCTAAAAGGTAAGATTTAACAAGTTTCTAATACAGCTACTTTAGGGAGTGATTTCTCCAACTTTTCGAAGATCCTAACACACATTCATTACAATTTCATTGGCGATGTGATCTCTTTGATCATCTTGTTGTATCATCTTGTTGTATGTTTTAAGGAATCCACTTTTAGATTGTTAGTCATCCTATGTACCTCAATAATGGTGAACAAAGACTTTCAAAAGGTCAATTTTTGCTCTATCTAGAATGAGAATTGCTTCAAGGTAATCTAACTCCACATGGAATGTCTCCAAATTGATCGATCGTAATTGATATCAACTTTAATCATGGAGCATATTATCTATTTAGGAACACAGGTTTGTCGCAAGTCTATCTATTTTGAAAATGTTTAGCTCATTATGTTTTGAATAAGCATGAATTTATGAAATTCGAGATAAGAAAAATTGGATTTGAATGGTCTAAAACGAATTAAAACTTAGGTTTGACAGAAAATAATAATAAACTATCGATAGTAAAAATGTTAGTTTCATACGCATGACTTTAAGTAAAAAAAAAAACACAAATTCATGTACCAATGAATTATAGAAGGCTAATTTAAACTAGTCAAATCATAAATATATGACCATATGAGAAGTAATAGAAATGTTCTTTTTTTCTAAATGAAAATAAAAGGAGTTTTTCGAAAAATCCAATGGCCAATTATGAATAATGGCTCGTGGCAATAATTGATGTTGTAGCATTTATTGGGTGATATAATTATGAATAAATGGCAAGTTTCGTAATGATGTTATTCCTTAAAAATTAAAAAAAGAAGAGCATAGTGAATTGTGATGGTAATTATTTTAAAAACCTTGCTATCATCTTTTGAATTATTATGAATTCACACTCAGAAAAATATCTACTTTTCTTAATGGAATAATACGTAGATTCAAATTTTTTGATTGAAGATACTAACTTAATTAGTTGGTACAAGAAACAAATCTATTCATTCTTACTAATAGGAAAAAAAATGTAATCACTTTGCAAATTATAATAATAATAATAATAATAATAATAATAATTTATAGGAAAATTATATAATAAATATAGTGTTTCATTTAATTAATTTAAATGAATGATAGTTTAGTGGTAATTGTCATCCGTTCCCTCCTATAAATTCGGAGATTCAAACTTCCATAACTCTCAAATCGTTTGTTCTAAAACCAAAAAAAAAAAAGAGTATAACTAGTAATGATTAATTGATACATATGTTTTTTTACACTTGTGACTATTTTTAAATTATAATTTTTTTAGTATTCATCCTCGAACATTTTAAATTAAAAGTTTTTTTTAATTCAAAATTCAAACTTTTTAATAAAAAATATATGAGCAAACTGATGACTCCAAATTAAAAGTTGATCATTATGGATCAAAATAGATTAATGATGTCACATTCAAATAAAAAGAAATCAAAATCCCCACCAAAGAAAATTGATCTCTCTTTGTTAGAGAGAGAAAAAAGTTTACCATTTGTTAACCAAATTTAAACAAGTGACATAATTGATAATACAAAGCTTCTTCCCTCTCAAATGGGACCTTTCTCTAAATCATGAATTAAATTTATATACTTTTAAACATTGTATCTATTAAAACTCAAAATTTTAAAACATTTCAACTAATATACGAGTTATTTTTCTGTTTAATTCATATTGTTAACATAATCAACAAAAAAATAAAATATTAAGAAATTTTCACGTTCGTTATTGTATGTATAATATGTTTTAACCAATATTTCTAAATTTTAAAACTTTATGTGGTTATAAATTTATATTTTGTTTTAAAAGTTACTTTTAAATTTTTATTGATTTAAACAATAAAGCCTGTGTTTTTTAGAATTATATTTTCTCTATTTTTAAATTTTAATTGAGAAGATGTCATAAATATTTTTAATTTAACGCAATTCATTTAATTGAACATAAATGTTGTTTTGAATGTTTTTTAAAAATAACAAAATAAAAAAATCATAGATTATAAATTTCAAAGTATATATAAAAGATAAACATGTCTGTTTGGGGGGAAAGAATACCCTGGACACGTGGAGGACAGCCATTGGTGCCCCAAGGTGACCAATGAGTCATGCCCCAGCTCGGACCGCCGAGATCACCACCACTAGCGTTGACAGATGCTAAGTATGAGGGCCGAGATGAACCTGGCCGAGGTCCGACCTACCGGGAAGCTCGGTGGGGACCGATGTGAGTTACTGTCAGCAGGCGTGATTATCGGGGGTAACCGCCGATCCCGAGATTACCGGGTGTAACCGACGGTCCCGAGATTACCGGGTGTAACCGACGGTCCCGAGATTACCGGGTGTAACCGTCGGGAGATTAGCGGGACTACCACCCATAAGTAGAGGACTTCACTCCACGATCAGGTACGATGATTTCTGACCTCGAACTAAACTGGGAATCCGACCTATACTGACTTGATCGTCGGAGTGCTCACCTTTTTGTGCAGGTCCGCCCAAGTATTCAGATCGGTCCGGAGGCTGAGTTCGAGCTGCAATCTGAAATACACTGTTGTGCATATCCTTGCATAAACATTTGGCGCCGTCTGTGGGAACGACAATCTAAGTCATCCCAATTCTTTTAAAACAACACGCGAGCGAAAATGGTTCAACCAGCAAACTCGACCAATACGGCAGATCGAAGGACTCTAGCTGCCAGCGATGCCCACCAGAGGGAGGTCGGAGCAGCAGTGGTAGAGGGGCAAGGTCACGACGGCCTAGCAACAGAACCCTCCGCAGGTCGGCACGAATAACCGAGCCTGTCCTACCACTTGCGCACCCAAGGACATCCAAGGCCACCCGTGGCCGAGGTGGGACCTCTAAGAAGGGCGCCCGGGGTCCAGCCCCGGCTCCAACAAGTGAGAACTTTGACGCACTCCAGAGAGAAATGGAGGCAATGCGCACACAAATGCGGTCCATGGAGGAAATGTATAACGAGATGATACTAGCTGCAGGCGCAGGGTCCCGATCTGAAAATCGAATGACGCGCATTGACATACGCGAGCAAAGGGGTTCCCACCTCGGCCCAGTCGAGGAAGAACATCCCGAAGACAACGAGAGCGAGGGACACACTCGCCGGAGGGGAGACCTCCGTGAGCATCTCAACAGAAAGAGAGGCTCATCTCTCCGAAAAGGACAGTCACCATCCCGCTCACACCGGAGCTCCAACCAGCAGGCTGAATCCTCTCACAACCCAGGAACTCCCGCAGGGGTGATCACAAGGGCGGAGTTCGACCAGCTGAGGGGCAAGCTCGACGCTCAGGTGGAGGACTTAAAGGCCAAATGTGAGCAGAAAGAAGGTCCACTGAACGATGGCGACTTGGGAGAATCGCCCTTCACCTCGGACGTTTTGGAAGCACCGATCCCTCCGAAGTTCAAAGCTCCTACCGTGAAACCTTATGATGGGTTGAAGGACCCCAAGGATTATGTTGAGGTCTTTGAAGGCCTCATGGATTTCCAAGCGGCATCAGACGCAATCAAATGCCGCGCCTTTCAGATCGCGCTTACCGGTAGCGCGCGTTTGTGGTATCGGAGACTGCCAGCCAGGTCGATCTCGACCTACGCTCAGCTGAGAAGGGAGTTCCTTGCCCAGTTCTCTTCTCGGCACTATGACAAAAAGACAGCGACCCATCTCGCCACCATCAGGCAAAAGGAAGGTAAGACGCTGCGGGAATATGTCACCAGATTCCAGGAGGAACAATTGAATGTCGCACACTGCTCTGATGACTAGACCATGTGCTACTTTCTCACCGGCCTAGCCGACGAACCCTCACGGTGAAGCTTGGAGAGGAGGCCCCGGCCACCTTCGCCGAAGTGCTGCAGAAGGCGAAGAAAGTCATCGATGGG
This sequence comes from Momordica charantia, assembly GCF_013281855.1. NCBI lineage: Eukaryota > Viridiplantae > Streptophyta > Magnoliopsida > Cucurbitales > Cucurbitaceae > Momordica > Momordica charantia. Next base: position 1,062,785 of record NW_028275161.1, on the reverse strand, counting down.
CAGGAGCTCCTCCGAACCAAAACCAATCGACCAGAACGAAGGATCGGCCGGGATAGAAGCAGAAAAGATGAAAAGGCGGATCCCAAGTCCAAGGACAAGGGATCTTTCTCCAGTGGCCGAGATGAGTTTCGAAGGGCGGTGAACGGACCCACCAGGAGCCGACCTTACGAACGCTTCACCCCGACCACGATTCCAATTTCCGAGATCCTAACGAACATCGAGGAGTCCGGAATGGAAAAACTACTCAAACGTCCTGAGAAGCTTCGGGGAGCCCCAGAGAGGCGCAGCAAGGACAAGTATTACCGCTTCCATCGGGAGCACGGCCACAACACGTCGGACTGCTGGGAGTTGAAGCGCCAAATTGAGGATCTAATTCAAGATGACTACTTCAAGAAATTTGTGGGAAAGCCCAGGACCAGCTCGGCAGAGAAAAAGGAAGAGCGGAAGCGCACTGACCGACCTGCGGTCATCAATACCATTTTCGGAGGGCCAAGCGGGGGTCAGTCCGGACATAAAAGAAAGGAGTTAGCTCGTGCAGCCAGGCGCGAGGTGTGCATCATCAGGGAGCAGAGGCCGACCTGCCCAATCACCTTCGACAGTACAAACTTAGAGGAGGTCCACCTGCCCCACAATGATGCACTTGTGATCGCTCCCTTGATTGATCATGTGGTGGTCAGGAGGGTTCTGGTAGACGGAGGCGCATCCGCTAACATCCTGTCCTTACCGACCTACCTCGCCCTGGGATGGACGAGGTCGCAATTGACGAAAAGCCTGACACCGCTGGTTGGGTTCTCTGGAGAATCGGTCATCCCAGAGGGTTGCATCGACTTGCCGGTCACACTTGGGCAGGACCAAACTCAGGTCACCCAAATGGCCGAGTTCGTGGTAATTGACGGTAGATCGGCCTATAGCGCCATCTTTGGGAGACCCATCATCCACTCATTTCGGGTCATTCCCTCGACACTTCATCAAGTTTTGAAGTATTCCACCCCCAATGGCGTGGGCACGGTCCGAGGAGAACAGACCGCTTCGAGGGAGTGTTATGCCTCCGCACTCAAAGGCTCATCGGTCTGCGCCCTCGAAACTCTCGTCGGTAGGGATGGGACGCTCGAGTTCGAGGCCGACCTGCCGAGGAGGGAGTTTGCCGCACCCACTGAGGAGCTCGAGCTTGTTCCTCTGCTTAGTCCCGAGAAGCAAGTAAGCATAGGAACCAAGCTGGGGGCCACCGACAGAGAGGAGCTAATCCACTTTCTCAGATCCAACTCGGATGTCTTTGCGTGGTCCCATGAGGACATGCCTGGCATTGACCCGAAAATTATGACGCATCGCCTCAGCATAGATCCGTCATTCCGACCTGTAAAGCAAAAAAGAAGACCTATAAACAAGGAGCGGAGTGATGTAATTGTTGAGGAAGTTAGCAAACTTTTGAAAGCTGAATACATAAGAGAAATTTCGTATTTCGAGTGGCTCTCCAATGTTGTATTGGTTAAAAAACCTAACGGAAAGTGGAGAATGTGCGTAGATTTTACGAACTTAAATAAGGCATGCCCGAAAGATTGCTTCCCACTGCCGAGGATTGATCAACTCGTGGACGCCACAGCCGGGCACGAACTGCTCACCTTCATGGACGCCTACTCTGGGTACAATCAAATCAAGATGCATGTCCCAGATCAAGATCATACCGCATTCATAACGGACCAAGGACTGTACTGTTACAAGGTTATGCCCTTCGGTTTAAAGAACGCAGGAGCGACCTACCAGAGAATGGTGAACAAAATGTTCGCCAAGCAGATCGGCCGGAATATGGAAGTGTATGTAGACGACATGCTTGTCAAGAGCAAGCAGTCTAAGTCGCATCTCTCCGATCTGACCGAAGCCTTCGAGGTTCTGAGGACATATCAAATGAAGCTCAACCCAGCTAAATGTGCCTTTGGAGTCTCTTCGGGAAAATTCCTTGGCTTCATGGTGAACAACCGGGGAATCGAGGCCAACCCCGAAAAGATTAAAGCCGTGCTCGAGATGGAGGCACCTAAGACGCTGAAGCAGCTTCAGTGCCTCAATGGCAGGATTGCGGCCCAGAATCGGTTTGTTTCAAGATCGACAGATAAGTGCCTTCCTTTCTTCAAAGTCCTACGAAAGAAAGGGCTGTTTGAATGGACAGCGGAGTGCGAGCAAGCATTTCAGCAGTTGAAAAGTTACCTCTGCTCGGCACCTCTGCTCGCCAAACCCCTGCCAGGGGACAAGCTCCAGTTGTACTTACCAGTGTCTGACAGTGCCGTCAGCTCGGCCCTAATCAGGCAAGAGGAAGCGCGGCAAAACCCGGTCTACTACACAAGCAAGGCTATGACCGAAGCCGAGACCAGATACCCTCAAATGGAAAAGTTGGCTCTCGCTTTAGTCACCTCGGCTCGACGGCTTAGACCATACTTCCAAGCCCATACTGTGGTGGTGCTCACTAACTTGCCCCTAAAAAACATCTTCCAAAGGCCAGAAGCTTCTGGACGCCTGATGAAGTGGGCAATGGAGCTAAGTGGGTACGACATCCAGTTCGAACCCAGAACTGCGTTGAAAGGACAAGCAGCGGCGGATTTCATAGCCGAGCTCAACCACCTTCCGAGCTGAGCGAGTCCGACCTACTGTGGACAATCTATGTCGACGGATCCTCCAATGAGAAGGGGTGCGGGGCCGGGGTCCTCTTGCTCGGACCAGGAGGCGAGCGATTTGAGTATGCCTTGCGGTTTGGCTTCCGGACTTCTAACAACGAGGCTGAGTATGAAGCATTTATTGCCGGTCTGCGAATCGCTGGAGCATTGGGGGCCTCTTGTGTTAAGGTCTTCAGCGACTCTCAGCTGGTTGTGAGCCAGATCAAGGAAGAGTACCAAGCCAAAGACTCCCGAATGGAGAAGTATTTGGGCAAGGTCAGATCGTACCTCGCCCAGTTTCGAACTTACGAAGTAAGCCGGGTTCCCCGAGCAGAAAATTCTAATGCTGACGCCTTGACCAAGTTAGCATCAACGTATGAGACCGACCTGACCAGGTCGGTCCCCGTCGAGATCTTAGATAATCCCTCGATCTCAAAGCCAGATCTGATGGAGATCGGCGCTCCAGAGTCCTCATGGATGGACCCGATTGCGGACTTCATTAGAGGCAATTCACCACAAGACCCCAAGGAGCGCAGAAAGTTGGCAAGGCGAGCAGCTCGATTCGTGGTCCGAGGTGGAGCATTGTACCGACGCGGTTTTTCCCTACCTCTATTGAGATGCCTAACCCCTGAAGAGGGCCTATACGTCCTCAGAGAAATCCACGAAGGAGTGTGCGGCAATCACTCAGGCGCCCGGTCGCTGTCAGCCAAAGTGATCCGACAAGGATACTATTGACCGACCCTCAGCCAGGACGCCAAGAAGTTCGTTAGAACTTGCGACAATTGCCAACGCTACGGAACCATAATCCACCAACCTCCCGAGCTGCTCACCCCCATCTCGGCCCCGTGGCCATTCGCGCAGTGGGGGGTAGATATCATTGGTCCTTTCCTTTTGGGCAAGGGCCAGACCAAGTTCGCTGTGGTTGCTGTGGACTACTTCACAAAGTGGGCCGAGGCCGAGGCACTCTCCCACATAACGGAATCCAGAGTCACGTCCTTTGTATGGACAAATATCGTATGTCGCTTTGGTATACCGAAGGCCATTGTGACAGATAATGGGAAGCAGTTTGACAACGCAAAGTTCAAAGACTTTTGTAGCAAGCTTGGCATAAGTCACCTTAGCTCGTCCCCCGCACACCCGCAAGCAAACGGGCAGGTGGAGGCAGTCAATAAGATCATCAATCGAGACATCAAATTTAGACTGGACTCCAAGAAAAGCAGGTGGGCCGAGGAGCTACCAGAGGTTCTATGGTCGTACCGGACCACCCAAAGAGAATCGACGGGTGAGACCCCGTTCTCCCTGGCCTTCGGCTCCGAAGCTGTAGTCCCGGTTGAGATCGGCATGCCATCTGACAGAGTAGAGCATTACGAGCCTACAGCAAATGAGGAAGAGCTGCTCCTCAACCTCGACTTGTTGGAAGAAAGAAGAGCAATGGCGCAGCTACGCCTGGCGGAATATCAGGGCAGAATGGCCAGACACTACAACGCCCGCGTTCGACCTCGAACCTTCCAAGTCGGACATCTGGTCTTAAGGAAGGTCCAAACCCATGTGGGTGCCCTTGACTCGACCTGGGAGGGGCCGTTTGAAGTCAAGGGAATAGTCCGACCTGAGACGTACATGTTGGCCGATCTGAAAGGAGACGTCCTCGCGCACCCATGGAACGCGGAGCACCTGAAGCGTTATTATCCTTGAAATGCCGAAATGGTTTTCAATGGATCTGTAAAAATTGTTTCAATCGGAAATGTGATGATTTAATTTCATGATTCCGAGTTCGACCAGAAATTAAATGGGGGCCACGGATTCCCACACGGTCACATTCCAGCAGTCGGTTAAAATCCAATCCTCCAAAACCTAAGGGTACGAGGTGCGATGCCAAAACCACTGACGAACTTAACATTCAAACCTTCAAGGTAAAGGGGCGATGTGAAAAGTTCAAAATGATCAAGCCTTTGAACTTGAGGGTACGAGGTGCGATATGAAGAACAGCTACGGACTTAGGATTTTAGCCTTTTAACGTTTTTTAAGTTGAGGGTGCGATGTTAAAAAATCCAGAGTTGGTACAATGTATTGAATACTAGACAGAGATTCGAATTCAAAATTTCAAGTATTTTTGAAGGCGCGACCTCAAAAGTACGAGGTGCGAGGTGACATTGGCTTTAGCTTAAAGAAAAAGCAAAGAAAGGAAGGCAACAAAGTAAAAACAAATGGGAGCTTCTTTCTTGAATGGAGAGCAGAGCCAAGGCTTATAGACCTTGCAGCTCTGCCCTGACACTTACAAACAAAGGAGAAGAGAATAAAGCCAGAGAAAGGCCTCATGAAGGATGATCGCCTAAGAGCCTGCCTGAGGAGCGCCCTCTTGAGTGGTGCCGACCTGGTCCTCTTCGAGATCGGAGTAGTCAGAGTCCAGATCTCTGACATACTTATCCACCAACGCTTGGGGGCCAGAGGTGCCGCCAGGCCCAGACGCCCACTGCTCGGCATACCTCTTTTTCAGACCACTAAGATCGATCTGAAGGTCAGGCATGTCGGAAGCAATGCCCTTCATGAGGAACTTGAAGCCCGCGTCAGAGAAGTCTTTAGCAAATCCATCGAAGTCAGGATGTTGCCTAAACGATTCCTCCAATAGGACTCCATTGCTGAGACGCTCCTTCGCCGTTTCCAGCTCGGCAGTCGCATGCTTCAGCTCCTCATCCTTCGCTTCAAGCGCCTGGAGCATGTCGTCCTTCTCCTTCTCCAAGCCCCTGGTGATAGCATGGGCAGCTCGGAGCTGGGCCTTGCGTTTGTCCTCTTCCTTCTTCAGCAGCTCGGCCTTGGTCTCCACCTCGGCCTTCAAAATTTCCACCTCAGAGTGAGCCTTCAGCAGCTCATCCTTCATGGTGGAGGAAGCAGCCTCCAAGGCAGTAGATAACTCCTCTTTCTCCCTCGCTGCCAGAACTTCCCTCCCATCCAGCTCGGCCTTTACAGCCAGAGCCGATTGAATGGAAGCAACAAACGCCTGAGGAAAAACACCAAGAAGAAAATTAGACCGAGCTACCTGTGAGGTAAATTGAGCAAAAATGGAGACACCAGTCTTACCTCAGCGGCGTAGTCGATGGTCCTCTGCAGAACGGACCCTGGGTCACTTACGAATTTGGACGCCCTCCTTAGGCAGCGGTCCAAACTTGCAGCCGAGATGCGGGACACCTGGTCCCTCACCCCAGAACTTGACGGCTCAACTCTGAACCGTGTCGCCACGTCGAACGTCCCGCCCATCCTGGCTTCAGGATCGTCCACCCGATCTGCGAAGCTCGCAGGCAGGACCCCACGAACTCTGACCTCCAAGGGGGAGGTGGTCTTCTTCTTTTTCCTCCTTCGCTTCAGAGGGACTTCCTCCCTCACCTCCTCGCCCAAGGGCGAGACGTTCACCGCCTCGGTCTGATCCCTGGGGCGCTTCTCCCTCGAAGGACCCCCAGAAGACTCCAGCTCGATCACTGGGGCTGGATCTTCCGAGGCTGGCCCTACCACAGCAGGAGTGGCAGGTTTCGAACTCTGGGCGGCCTCAAGAGCATGGGCTCGGCCCTTGGACTTGCGTTTCACGTTACTCGCGAACCCGCAAACCATGGCTGCAAAACAAAGGAAAAAAATCAGCACAAAGTTAGAGGAAAGGGAGGGGGCAGCAAGCTCGGCATACCTAATTCGGAGTTCGGCCTTGAGGATTCAATAGGACGAACTGCAGGGTTGTAATCTAGCAGCCCGGACTCAAGCAGCAACTTGTCGGTCACCAAGGTTCCGACCTTCCTACCCCTCGGAAAATGTTCCTTGTAATATTTCAACGTGTCGAAGGAAGCTTGCGTAAGCTCGGGGACTGGTCGGATTGAAACTGCGCGAAGACAAAATCCGAGTTAGACCTGAATGACAGGAAAGAAGATCACAAAAAGTGAGAACTACTCCGTACCTAGGTTCCCAAACCTAGTGGGAACGTCAAAGAAGGAACGACCTGACTCGTCCTTTGCAAGCCATTCCCCAGAAGCGTAGAACCACTTCCTCACCCATCCCTTGATGGAGGTCGGCCCCTTAACTATACCGCCTGCGCCTTTCCTTGCGCACATATAGAACCGACCAGGCTTCTTAGCTATCCTTTTCGCTTCGAAGCACGCGAGGAGCTGGTCTACGTCCAACAGCTCGGCCTCCTCACTATCCCGAGCTCGTAGCCAAAAAAGGATGGCCAAAGCGAAAATGACACCCCACCCATTGGAGGCCACTTGAGTCGGAGCCAACCCAGTCCGGAAGAGAAATTCTTGGACAAAAGGGTGAAGGGGAAGCCTAAGGCCGTACTCAAACATTTTGAAGTAGAGAGTGACCCATCCCTCTGGAGGATTGTCAGCTCTCTCCCCCTCCTCCGGAATCCTAAGGAGGATGTTCTCAGGGATAGCGAACCCCCTACGAAGGGATCTGAGGTAGTGCTCGGGTATCCTAGAAGGGTATTCCAAACCCTGACCCGAGGTGGAGGCATCACTATCCTCCCCGTCATCGGAGAACCTAAAGTTTTCTATCTCCTCGAGCTCGGACTCTAACCTACGAGCTAAATCCTCATCGGATCCTAAGTTGCTGCTAAAAGAGGACGACATGGCAACTACGTTCGAAAGAGAAAGTGAGGGAAGAGACCGACCTACCAAGGGTTCGAGCTGCCTTCAGATCGAACTCCAAGAATTCAGGAAACGTAAGGTATGACCTGAAGGGTTGGGGGTATTTATAGCTCGTCGGAAAAATTTCCCCATCATACATGTATAATCAACGAGCGGCTAGGATCCTCCCGGAGATCCGAAGCGTCGGAATATTTGAATATTCCGATGATAAATCCACCGCAACGGTTATGTTTTCCCAGGAACAGGGAGTCGCCACGTGTCCGAAGCAAATCAAATGAACTTCTCTGCCAGGTCGAGATTGGACCAGACAGAGAGGGGACCAATGTTTGGGGGAAAGAATACCCTGGACACGTGGAGGACAGCCATTGGTGCCCCAAGGTGACCCATGAGTCATGCCCCAGCTCGGACCGCCGAGATCACCACCACTAGCGTTGACAGATGCTAAGTATGAGGGCCGAGATGAACCTGGCTGAGGTCCGACCTACCGGGAAGCTCGGTGGGGGCCGATGTGAGTTACTGTCAGCAGGCGTGATTATCGGGGGTAACCGTCGATCCCGAGATTACCGGGTGTAACCGTCGATCCCGAGATTACCAGGTGTAACCGACGGTCCCGAGATTACCGGGTGTAACCGTCGGGAGATTAGCGGGACTACCACCCATAAGTAGAGGACTTCACTCCACGATCAGGTACGATGATTTCTGACCTCGAACTAAACTGGGAATCCGACCTATACTGACTTGATCGTCGGAGTGCTCACCTTTTTTGTGCAGGTCCGCCCAAGTATTCAGATCGGTCCGGAGGCCGAGTTCGAGCTGCAATCTGAAATACACTGTTGTGCATATCCTTGCATAAACAATGTCTAAAATTGATTCTCAATTCTCTCCTCTTAACAAAAATAAATTATATACTTAGATAAAGGAAATGGAAAAATATAAATTCTAGCAACGGGACGCGGCTAAGATTGCAATTTTCGAATTCGCCAATCCCATTCTAAATTCCTCAATCATCTTTTGTTTCTTATTGTCGCTTCTATGTGATTCACAATAACGACCTCCACCCCGTCAAGAACGCCACCGGGGACGTTGATTTTATCAAGCTCCGACTCCAATGAACTTAATGTGGATGAGATTAGGGCTACTCATCTGAGCTAGTGGAGGCACCGAAAATGAAGAGAGATTTGAATGTGCTGTGGCGGAGAGGAGGGAGAGACGATGGGTGTCGAAGGAGAAGAATGGGCAGCCACCTAATCCAAAATTTCAAAAAAAAAAAAAAAATTATCTCATCGATGTGGGACTTATTTTTGCATGTTCTCGAAGACAAAATTCTCATAAAAACAACGAAATGAAATGGAGGCAAGTGGGAGGTTTCGCTGTCTAAAAAAGAAACACATTTCTGTACATTATTGAATGGAGAATTAGAAACTTGGAGGGGAAAAAAAGTTGTCTTTATCAAAGAGTTGGTTTCAGTTGGGAGGCGTTACTAGTTTTTTTATGTGGACAAATTCATCCCCCTTCTTTTCTTGTCTTCTTTCTATGCCGTGTAAAATTCTTCTTACTTATCACAAATCCCAATTCCTTGGCTGCACGTTTTGTAAAGCAAAAAATATATTATTTTTGTTCCACTAATTTTATTATTATCAATTAATAATATATGTGTATAAAAAAAGGCCTTAATCTTTTAGGTGAATTATGCCACAATGATGCTATTTGATTCATGAAATCCAACTCATCTATTAACAAAACTCGACCCGCTTATCAACGAAGTCTAAAAGTGGCATATTCACGTGTCCAAATAGAATTTAACGACACATCAACTTCTATTAATAAATTTAAACATATTTGTTTATGGGAAGACTTGATAATTTTAAAAAAAAAAAAAAAAAGATTTTTTTTTCTTTTTTTTTTTGGTGCATTGAGGACATTTGGCAAAAGCTTTGTCGTTAAGCATCCACTTGGCTTTTTGTAAATAAAAACTAAAACGTTTCTCCATTTTCAGCAACTCTCTCACTTTCATCACTTTTCCTAATTTTCAACTCAATCCTTTTTTTTTATTATTAATTTGTCCCGTTTCCAAGGACTATTGAAATTACATCCACCTTTTTTACATGTGTTTGAACAACAAAGTTCAAAATTTCTCCCAATACTATAGTTAGTTTGTCGTATCCTATCGGTCGTAGAATAAACATTATAAATTTAGGATTACAGTCTCTCCAAATATCACATTGTGTTTTTATAATTAGTTGGTTTCTTCTCAAATAATGAAAATCGTCAATTTCTAACTAGTAGTATTGACTAAATGTATGCCTATGTTATAGCTCACTCCTCAAATACTTAGAATATACATGGACTTGGATTTATCGAGGCTTTAAGATTAAAAGCATCAAGACTTTTTCATTTTTCTTTACAGATAACGATGACTTCTTAACGTAGTCAATGAACACGTCAATTTGACTTTATTTTATTTATCAAAATTGTTGTGCGGTTTTCAAACTTACCTTACGAATGTTTCGTTTTAAAAAAGGTTGAAAATTGACTTTTATGAAAAAGAAATGGATCCTCCTACCAAACTAACTAAATTAGCTTCCTTTGATAATTTTTTTTTTTAATTTATGAAATTGAACTAACCAATATCTATGGATCAAACCAACCCTATTCGGTTAACTTATTCATTATTTTATTTTAGGATACTAAAATTGATACCAAATAAATTGAAAATAAAAAAGAAAAAAAAAGAAGATTAAATGGAAATTAAATCCAATTAAAATCCAACTTGATCCTTAAAATCTAGTGTTTTTAAATTTTAATACACCACATTAATTATTTTTTATACATGCATAAAATTTTAATTACCTAATATCATTCTTTCAAAAAAAAAAATTACGTAATATCATCTTTATCAATAAATGACAAAGGCTTTATCACCCAAAAAGGCCAAAACTTTTTGGTCAACTTTTCGATAACGGATGGATATTAAAAATAAAAAATTAAAAAAAAAAAATTGGTACATGCATGTATGGATAATATTAAGCCAAAACTACATATTAAAATCTCCCACGTGTTTTGTTATCAAAATATTCCAATTCCCACGAGTTAATTAAGTATTTTCCTTTTTTTGGGAAAATACTTAATTAAGTAAGATTAGAGATTCAATATAAACACAATTAACCATTTATTCATTTTCTAAAAATGATTTAAATTCCATTTTGGTCTCAAACTTTTACATTTATTCCATTTTCATCCTTAAATGGTTAAAATGTGTATTATTATTATTATTATTTTTAAAAGAAATGTCTATTATATAATTATTTTAATCATATAAAATAATTATTTTAATCATATTTATGATGGAGCCTTCGAAATAAAATAATCGTGTGAGAGGTAGATGCAAACTAAATCTTTGAAGAAACTTATCTAACTCATAAACATGGTTTAATAATAATATGGATCAATTGGGATAGTAACTACAACAACTACAGCAATATTAAAAAAATTTCCTATTCTCCAATTAAGCTATATTTCTCAATTTGTTTATCAAAATATAGCTCAATTGACATAAGATAATCCTTGTCGAGTTTAGAGGTTTTTAATCTAGAGGTTCGAATATTCATTAAAAAGACAAATACAGTTAAAAAAAAAAACTAATATTGAAAATATAATAATAAATGAATAAGGAGGAAAAGGAAGGAAATGAATTAATGAATTAAATTAATGGTAATGGAAAAGTGATGGGCCACGTCAACGGAATTCCACCGGCAATTCTCACGCAGACACTAATCGTGGGAATCCACTTCACACGTCTTTCCTCATTCTCTCTCTCTCTCTTCTGCTTACGTGTCCTACCACCATTCCGCCACGTCACCAACCGAAAACCTCCCCCTTTTTCTTTTAATTTTATTTTTTTCTGCATATTTATCTCATGGGGTTCGCTTATCACTCTTTCTTTTCTTCTTTTTTATTTTTATTTTTTTGGGTATAATCGTATGTGGGGGCATTGACGACATTTTCATGCAAGACCACGACAAGACCACTGAATCAGAAAAGTCAACTTGACCTCAGTCATCAAATCGGACGGCTCTCACCCACCCACAAACCTTTACTTACTCCCTAATTCCCCAGTAATTATCCAAAAAAAATTATAAAAGATTCCCTTAAAACAAAAATTTTTACTTTTTAAAATTTATAAACAAATTAGAAATTTTGTCTTTTCTAATATAATAATATATGGAGGTAGGAATTACAACACACGATTCAAATGTGATTTACTTTTTCGTACGTTGATTTTGGCTATAAGTTTTACTTTTCAAACTTAATTTTTTAAAATTTAATTCTAGAGAGAATTTCACAGCCTAACATAAATTTAATATGTAATATAATATAAGTGTGGGTTTCTTATTGCATTTTATATCACATTGGTATTACTTTCATTTAAATTGTGCTATTTTTATAAAATTTCAAACTTTTTACCATTTTTGAGAGATACTATTCATTTTATTAAATAATAATATGTTTTTGGAGAGGGAGTCATCTTCTAGCTTTGCTAGTTGCATAGTAGCGGGATTTGAACTTATAACCTTGATTGTTCTTTTATCAATTTTTATTTCTTCATTTTTAAATCTAGTACAAATTTGATTTTTTCTCATATATCTTACTTTATAATTAAGTTCGACTTTAATTCGAATTATATATATTTTTTTTGTAAAATTCTAAATTTTCTACCCTATCTCAAGGAAAAAAAATTACTTATAATTTTACGTAATTGCGAACAAATTTGAGGGAAAAAAAAAAGAAAGAGCTGTTTTTTTTTTTATTAAAAGCGAGGGGTGAGATTGAGATGGATAAGGATAAAATCCAAAAAATGAACTCTTCGAAAATCCAAAAGACTGGGTGCAGATCAACCCAATTAAATTCCGCCTCATGCCATTTTAACCGCTTCTTCCGATTATCCATTTCTCAGTCGCATTCCAAAACATAAAAAAAATTTCAAAATCTTTTTCCATAATCAAATCAAATCAATCACCCACGCGCCTATATATATTGCCCCATCTGCGATTTTCTATTTGGGTCCTCCATCCAAAAACATACCACTTTCTCTGCAACTTTTTACTCTGTTTCAGCTTTTTGGGCACTGAAAATGTCGGAATCGGCGGCGGCTTCCTGGTCCAGAACTAAGTTTGTCGTCGGAAAAGGAGCCTTTGGGACGGTCAGCGTCGGATTCAACCAATCCGGCGGCGGTCGGATTTTCGCGGTGAAGTCCGTGGAGCAGAGCATCGGATTTCGCCGTCAGATTGAGTCTCTGGAGAACGAAATTCGGATTCTCCGGTCGTTGGATTCTCCGTACGTGGTGGGATTTCTCGGCGATGACGTTTCCCACGAGTCTCCGACGGCGTCGTTTCGGAACCTCCACATGGAGTTTCTGCCGGGTGGCACCGTCGCTGACTTCCCCGCCGGCGCCGGAGACGAGAAGCTTTTACGGGCCCGGACGTGGTGCGTCGTCACGGCGTTGAATTACGTCCATTCCAGAGGAATCGTCCACTGCGATGTCAAGGGGAGGAATATTCTCGTCGGCCGGAATCCCAATTTCGTGAAGCTCGCCGATTTCGGCTCTGCGATTGAATTCTCCGGCGACGGGGACGCGTGTCGCGAGCGTGTGCTGCCACGTGGAAGTCCGCTGTGGATGGCGCCGGAGGTGGTCCGGGGGGAGTCGCAGGGGCCGGAATCGGACGTGTGGGCCCTCGGGTGTACGGTCATCGAAATGTTCACCGGGAGACCGGCGTGGGACGATTGCGCGGCCCACACGCTGACTCGGATCGGCTACTCGGACGAGTTGCCGGAGTTTCCGACTCGGTTGTCGGAAACCGGCCGGGATTTTCTCCGGAAGTGTCTCAGGAGAAAGCCGAGTGAACGGTGGAGCTGCGATCGGCTGCTGCAGCATCCATTTTTAGCGTCGGCCTCGCCGGAGATCGCCGTCGAGTCGTCCCCCCGGTGCGTGCTCGACTGGGTCAACGCCGATTTCGACGACGACGACGAGGAAGAGGCCATCTCCGGCGAAACCTCCGGCTCCGACTGCCGGAATAGTGAGATCTCCGTCAGGGACAGAATTGGGGAATTGAGTACAAGTGAATGGCCGAATTGGGCATCGGACGGGTGGTCGGCGGTGAGAGGCGTGGAGAGTGAAGCGGCGGCGCCGGCCAGGTGCGACGGCGAAGAAGGGGAAGGGACAGATTGGGAATATGTGAATTTGAGGGGGAGAGAAGTGGAAACGGAGGGGACAAGTTCGGAATATTGGGGAATTGTAAAGGACAATCACGGAAGATTAAATGCTGAATATTCAAATCCTGGCGGCATGGAGTTTCGGGAGCGGCCACGTAATAATTGCCAGATCATGTGCGGCGGCGGTGGCGGTGGATCAAGCGGCGGGCTGCGGGCGTTTGAAATTTGCATATATTCAATTGAATTGATATTATGTTATTATCGGAAAATATTAATGAAGCAATTGGTATTATTTGCGAATTACACTTTACCTTTCTTCTTTCCCTCCAAAAATTGCCCAAAAATATTTTCCAGAGAAAGAAAAAGTAAGATTTCGATCCTATGATTTAAAACCTAGAAAATCGATTAAAGTTAAAATATGATTCATTAGTGTGTGTATATATAATCAAAGTCCCAACTCGAGGAGACATCAAGATTCTTTATATTAGGTTCATCCAAAATTTGAAACTTCTAAATCAGTATGATCAAAAAAATCTAAATCTTTGCCAAGTTAATATGATTCACTTAGTATATTACGAGGATAAAAATTGGTATTTTTAGTTTTAACGTCTTTCCAATGTAGTTTTTATATGTATTTTTTTATTATGAATTTAGAGCTTACTATACGTGTACATATCATTAGTATGGAATAATAAAAATCCAAATTGAAACTAAAATTAAAATGGGTAGAGATGAATGGAAATTGGGCATATAGGATAGTGGGATGAAGAGGGGTAGAATAGGAAGATGTGGTTGGTTTTGGTGTTATGATATATAAATGGTTTCACACACATAGAATTTAGTCGCATTTGATGGGTTGGTTTTAGGACAAGGCCAACAATGAATCCATTGTGTTGTCTCAACTAACAATTGCTCTACATCTCATACTCTACCATGTGGGATGCCCTATCACTCCCTATGTCACACTTTGTCTAGAGATCTCTCCTTTAAATTTTCTTCTTTTTTGTTCTCTCCTTTTACCTTTTTTTTTTCCTTTTACGTTGTATTGATTCGATCATGTTTTGATGAAACATGTGGGGATGGAGATTCGAACCTCCAATCTTTTGATCGATGATATATGTCTTGACCAGTTGAATTATATTTTGATTGATAAATGTTTTCTATTTTTAACTTGAGTCAAATTCGATATTTGAGTTTTGGATAACTTTTAAAAGAAACGTTTTTAACTAGTTAAGTATGTGTTCAAAATTTTCATAGTGTTTACTTGGTCATATAATATAAAAATGGTCTAGAAAAATCTAAATATCGTGTGTTTGAGGAAGTGTTTCGCGTTTTTCACTCAAATCACCATATTTTAAAGGGTGTCTATGTATCCTTTTTTACAAGTAAAAAAATCACTCTAAAAGTGATTTATAAAAAGGTACTCAGCAGAGTGTTTTTGTTAAGGAATCATTTTTAAGAGCGTGGAACAAAATATCAGAAAAGATTGGTTTTTTATTTTAATAAGTTGCTTACAATTAGGGTACTTTATTTTTTTTATGTTTTTTAATACAACATATGGGATGTGGAATCAAAGATATATATTAATTACCGCTAAGTTATTATTGTCTTTTTTTATGTTTTTTAATACAATATATGGGATGTGGAATCAAAGATATATATTAATTACCGCTAAGTTATTATTGTCTTGACCAATTACTTTGTTAAAATTACTTATTTTGAATAGCACCCTCAATTGATATATATATATATATATATATATTCAAAATGTAACATAAATTTTAAATAAAGAGTAAGCACTTACACTTTGATTAAAATTAATAATGTTTGAAATCTTTGATAATGTTTAATTAAATGATTAAAAAAATGTCAACATGAGTTAGGTTCAATTAGGGGTATATCGGTCGAGTTAGTTTTTCGACCAAAACTCTCGTCGACTGTCGTATGGTTGGGGTTTCCAAAAATGGAAACCGACCGACCCAACTAGACAAAGATCCCACTGCGACCATTTGTCGGTTCAGTCGGTTGGTTGTCGACAAACCGACCTCTCCCTTTCTTTTTAGCTTTGTTGTTTCTCGAGCGACGAGATCTATGTGGCTGGGTAGCGGCTGAAACGATGCAGCGAAGGATTAGGTGCGACGATACGAGGCAAGGCGACAGAGTGTGTGACGGAAAGGGAGCAGCAGTGGGTGGGGGTTGATAGCTCGAGGCTAGGCTAGGTGGGGTCGATGGCGATCACAACGTGAGGTGAAGCCGTGAAGGACAAGGAGAGTCGGAGAGGGAGAGAGAGGAGACTGAGAGAGAAGACCCTAAATCCTAAACATTATATACGTATACCTATACATATGTGTGTGTGTATATATATATATATACAAATAATTTTGTTTTAAAATGTATATGTCAGTTGGTTATAGGGGGTTTTGGTTGGGCGACCGACATTATGAAAAAATGCCAAACATATTGGTGACTAAAATTGATCTAATTCAGTTAGTCGAGTCAGTTTGGCATTGACATATGTACACCCTAGGATCAAGAGTTAAGGCATCTTAGCTTGCTCATTTTCTAGAGGTTGGAGGTTCAACCTCCCATCTCCATATTTATTGTACTAAAACACTATTAAAAAAATTTTAAAAACACTTCTAAAATTTATTTAGGGAAAATATTTATAGCCCATTACTGGATCACATCAATTGATTCTACTTCTAGATGTATATACTTTTTTATGTTTAGGGAATCGAGTGGATCTCTATAATCGAGATTCATTGCCTCGAACGTGAGACCTCAGGGTAGGTGGTACCTCAAGGTCCCAAATTCTTCCCATTACATCAGATCACGAATTCTTATTTTCTTAAAGTAAACTTGCCTTAATTAATTAATACTTCTCCCACTAAATTGTGATGACTTTTAAAAAGAAATATATTTTGAAGTAAAATCTCTCTTCTGCAAAAGATGCTTCTTCTAATATTATTGAGTTTTATCTTTAGTGCTTTTACAATTTTGAAAATAATTTTTGTTATCTAACCAAAATATTTAAAAAGAAATTTACCCTTCTTAAAAGACCATGAGTGTGGTGAGATTTGAACTGAAATTTTGATTTTTATTTGTAAAGAATTTTCGCTATGAGAAATGTACAACTCCACTCATAAATACGTGTTTATAAGTTATTATAAATTTATAATGGGAGTTTGAGGAGTAAATGTTTGAATGATATACAACAACTTGATTGTCACATGAAAACAATGTCTTTTGAATGCATGATTTTTACATTTATTTATAATAATGATAAAAAAAATTGTTTACTTGATTATAACAATTAATAAAAGTGACTAATAATACCAAAATATATACCAAAAAAATTCATTATTTGCACAAAAGTAAATGACTTCTCTCCATACTTTCGTTTTTTGGATTTTTTTTAAATAATTAGTTTTAAAAAACAAATGACAAAACTAGTATAGGTTTCAAAGCAATTACAAAAATGGGGAAGATAAATCGCAGGCAACGATCGACTGCAACTTAGACCGAAATCCAATCATTGACTATGATAAAATGGAAGTCGCAGCTGCCCTTGACGTGCCCGACTGACGTTCCAAAATTAAAAAAAAAAAAGAAATTGATCTACTTCCCACCTCCCTTTGTTCTTCTTCTTCTTTTTCTTTTCTTTTTTTACATATTTTGAATTTTATTTTAAAAAACCATAATTTAAGAAAAACACTTATAATCTTAATTTTCTTCATATTTGAAAAAAAATATCATGTATTAACTATCATGGGCTAAAGTTAAATTTTCTCCATATTTTAGATGTGAAGTTCGGCAGGTTTAAATAATAATCATGTTTGTTTTGCAGTAAATTTATAATGATGTTGGGGAATATTTAAATAAATATGTTATTGACTTTGTACAATGCTCGAAAATTATATATTTATTCTAAAAAAATTACGTATATTCATGTAATTTATACCTTGACTTTTATGTTTTCATTAATTTAATAATCTTTTATCGATTTAATTTATTTTAAATTTAAATGTTGTTTTGTAGAATATATAAGCACAAAAAGCTGAAATGACATTTTAACAATTGAATTGGTTTTAATCTAATTTTAAACTTTCAGACTTTAAATGACATTTTAATCAAAATTTAATCACATCTTAATAAAATTTTGAAATATTAACAAAATAACAATATAAAAACTGAAATAAAAATAAAAAATAAAAAGGTTGTGCCGTGTAATGTACGTGATTTCCAAAAAAAAAAACTAAAAGGTGGAAGTTGCCTACAGTACGCGACTTCCAAAAAAAGAAAAGAAGTCACCTGCCACGTCAAATATACACATTTGCATGGAAATGCAGACATTGTAGGCGAGTTTTGACTTTCATTTTGCCATAACCTATTTTTGTCAATAATTTTGAAAACCTAACTTAGTTTTGAATTTATTTATTTAAATTACATTTATTTTGTTATTATTTTTAAAGAAATTTATTTTTAAAACTAAATTATTCTAAAACTTTGTCCTTCTGGATTGGTTTTATCTGAATAAATATATAGTATGCAATCTTCTATTCTCCAATATTAGTTTTTCTTTATTTTGTATTGAATAATTTTTTTTCAATCTTCTTTATTTTCCGCCTCGACCCCTCTCTCATCCCAGATTTTTAAAAATAATTAATACATATTTATAAATATTTTATTAAATTATTTACAAAAGCATTTAAATATTTTAAAATCAATTATTTAAATTAATAAATTATGTAAATACTATTTTTTTTTTATATATTTATAGATATTTAATTCTTTAACTAAAAATAAATATTCAACAAGTTTCTTTGCATAGTTGACTCAATCATGATTCCCAAGTTAGGGCTAGGGTTAGGATCAGAGGATATCCTCTTCCCCGCTTTGCCTCGTCGTCATTCCTATTAATGCTACAATTATAGTCTTTTTTTAAAGTTAGATAAAATGACAAGAATAGAGAAGAAAAATAGATAACACCTAACAAAAAAAGGTTCAGGTTCTTATAAAAGTAGCTTTTCAGCTAAGCCAATCGAACAAAGTTTTTGTTTTTCTTTGAGTTCAACCACATATAAGAATGAGTATTCAAATCTCAGATATTTTAGTTAATATGATATATACCTTAACCAATTGAACTATGATCAGGTTCGTTCGACAGAGTACTAAAATATCACAATATCACAGGTTAAACTTTTGAGTAACGTTGAGAAAAATCAGAGTAGGGTATTTTCATGGCTGAATTGGGAAATGGGCTGGACTCAGAGAGAAAAAAAAAGCAATGGAAGCAAAAACCCATTAAAATTGGGCCTAAAAGAAGCATATGTCATAGGCAAATCAATATTTTATGGGTTGATGATCTAAAATGTGTGGATAAAAATATAAGAGGGGAAAAAATTAATTTTTACCTCAAATTTTGTAAGGTATGTCAATTTGTACCCTTAATTTTTATTTTTTAAATGGCAAGGAAAGTATTCTAATGAATTAACTGGTACAAAATTGATGGTATTTAAGAAAAAAAACAACATTAGAGACTTCTTACAAGTTTTTACATTGTTTAAAATTGTAATGCTCATGTAAGTTGATGAAATTGAGTATTTTGGGTGAAAATTGACCCACCTTGCCAAGTTAAGGGAATAAAAAACAATAAAGAGTTACAAAATACATTCATATTTCATTTTAAAATACATAAAGAAAATAATAATGATTATCAAATAAGTTTTCATTTCTCGTTAAAAAAAACACACAAAAAATAAATAATAAATAGTAAAACAAGAAACCGAACCTAACCAAATACATCTAAGTGGTTATACTACTTATTAGGTTAGTTGGTTCACTTATTTATTTTGTTTGATCGAAACTTTATTCTAAGAATATTACATCACAGTTATGAGAAGAAAATTCAAGAAAATTCAAGAATATTATATAATAAGTACAAATATCTTAATTATAAAGTGAGTGACTCAAAATTTTAAAGGCTATTGTCATCTATCAAATCTATCCAACACTTTGTTAATATATTTTTCTATTATTTAGATTTTAAATACTATTTTGGTTTTTTATTTCCGACTTTTTTCAATTTTGATGTCTACTCTCAAAATGTCTATTTTAGTTAATGTAATTTCTAATTTTTGTCATTTTAATTCTCATACTTTCAAAACTTTTACTGTATTAAAAAAAATTTATGAGTATATTTTTTACTAAAATTTTGATCGAGAATGAAAATACTAGAAGTGAAACAAAATTTTCATACTTTCAAAATTTTTACTGTATTAAAAAAATTTATGAGTATATTTTTTACTAAAATTTGATCGAGAATGAAAATACTAGAAGTAAAACAAAATTTTCGTGTGGTAAAAAAAACGAAATCGAAAAGATAAAATGAAAAAAGTTAAAAATATAAAAACAAAAATAGCCGTTTTAAAATAGAGAGACATCAATCAACTAGAGGCGAAATTACATATTATTTATAAATAAAATTGAAATTAGGTATTTTTTTTGGTCCAAAAAAAAAAGAAAGAAAAAAGAGAATTAGGGTTAAAAGAATGCGAAATGAAATCTTAAGACTGAAGTCAGGCTTCATCTTCATTCTCACTCAGTTCCTCACTCGCCTTTATAAACCCTACTTTCTCCGCCTGCCTTCCCCGAATTCCGATCCATTTCTTCGTCTTCCTTTCAATTTCGCTTCCAAATTCTTGACGAAACTATCTCCCATGGCCAGCACCGATACCGAGCGCAGAGAAGAGGAGGAGGCTCCAGTTGGAGAGGATGAAGATACTGGAGCCCAAGTCGCCCCAATCGTCAAGTTGGAGGCCGTCGCCGTCACCACTGGCGAAGAAGATGAAGACGCTATTCTTGATCTGTATGGTTTTCTCCGATGCTTGTTTATCTGATATGCTTAATCTAGGTTTTGGGGTTGATTTGTTTCGTGTCGGGTAATTCATTGTTTCAGGAAATCCAAACTCTACCGATTCGATAAGGATGGGAACCAATGGAAGGAGAGGGGTGCTGGTACTGTCAAGTTTTTGAAACATAAGGAGTCCGGCAAGGTTCGCCTTGTTATGAGACAGTCTAAGACTCTCAAGATCTGCGCTAACCATCTTGGTTCGTTCTTAGTTTTCCGCTTACTGTTGCTGCGCCTATATATGGACATGGAGCTCCTTTGAGTTCTCTTTCTTTCTTGATTTTGATTTAGTTGTTCTTCAATTCATCGTTTGATTTTCGTGCTTGTAGTTCTTTCATCAATGTCGGTTCAAGAACACGCTGGAAATGAGAAATCGTGTGTGTGGCATGCGACTGACTTTGCTGATGGTGAATTGAAAGATGAGCTTTTTTGTATCAGATTCCCATCTATTGAGAGTGAGTACAAATGTCTGGTTTGCATGTGGTTTAGCTTGTACAGTTTGTCGCCATAAGAACTACAGTATAGTCAACTATCATGGGTATGATTTTAAGTTGAATGTTTGCCCTAATACATGTTAATATTTGGTTTTATTAAAGATTAGAGCATGGAATTTAATATTAAAATCCATAGTATAATTATAGTGCTTTCACTAGATTATTTTATCCATGTATTACCCTGCTTATTTTAACTGATGATTGATTCTAACAATGAAAATATTTATTTTCATTTTGATTGATATTTGTTTTTCCTATTAAAGAAACGAGGAAGTTCTCTATTCATGCATCCATCTCTTGTACTCTGCACAGTCTCTTCAGTTATCTAATCTTGGAAACTTTGACTTTGTGTGCCAATTGTGGCAGTGGCAGAGTTGAAGGTAGGTGACTGAAAATAGGAAGTGGGAATTTATATTTTATTTAATGACGATTATCTCATAGAATTTGACCGAAAAAGTTGAAGAAGAGGCGAGTGGTTACAATGGTGGATAGATAGGGAACTGTGGCGCAGTGGCAGGGTCGGGAGTTTTCAAGGGTGAAAAGAGGGAGGGGATACAGTTGTAATTTTATTTAAGAGGATTTTAATAATAAAAACTGAGAGAAAAAGGGGTGAAGATATTAATGGTGCAGATGAAAATTTCCTAGGTAATAATTATCAGTACTTGTGTTTCTCTTGGAGGTGTATAGTTAACACATTCGATGATTAGGATTTTCATCCTTAAATAATTCAATGTGGTCCTTTAAATTCATTTAAGCATCTTCTCTGGCATGGCCTCATCTTGGTATTAGCAAGGAAATTGCATTTGCATTCAAATCTGTAACTTTTAAATTAAATCAAGTTAAAGCTGGTCTTGTAGGTTATCTTTTATTTGTTTTTGTTCGTGTAATTACTAAATTAGTAATACAACAGCAGAGGATATGGTTGTGTTTCTGCTCATTTCCTAAGTTTTAATTCTTGTTAACTTGCTCTATGTTCAATCTGTTTATAAATATTTGACTTATGAAGCATGCAGACATGCATGTTGGTGCAAGCTTTTGTACACTACACTTATAGATTTAAAGGCTTGGACACTCTGCACATTCTTTGTTCAAATTTTCATTTCTAGTGCATTTGAAATGGAGAAAAGATACCTGCCTGCTTATTAACTCACTTTATTATGTTTCCATTCTTTTAATCTCTCATCAAATTTTACTCGGCTTTCCCAATTTGCAGTATAATTTAGTCTCAAAACTTTTCATTTTGTGGTTTTGGTACTTATTTGTATCATTTCTAAATATTTTAATTTCCTTTATTTCTCCCAAACAAACATTTCATCTGGGATCCTGAGGTAGGTTAGAAAGAAAGTAAAAATTCTAGGACTTGTAAGCCGCACACTTGTGTCTAGTCCAACATTTGTGGAACTTATATTTTATAGAGAATGTCATCTTATCATTTTAGTTTTTTCCCCCTTAAGATAGATACTTTATCAGCTATGCTAGTAAGTCTTTTTTCTCTTGGTTAAAAATATTTTCTTTGTATTATTTAGACTGCAAGACCTTCATGGAAACGTTCCAAGAAGTTGCGGAGTCCCAAATGAAGAAAGAGGAAAATAAAGATGCATCTGCAGCAGCTGGTCTACTTGAAAAGTTGAGCGTTGAAGAAGAAAAGAAAGCTGAGGACAAATCTGAGGATAAATCTGAGGACACACCCGCAAAATCCAAGGAAGAGGATACTCCTGAGGGTGAGCCAGGAAAATCAGATGCAGAGAAGAGCAAATAGGAGGAGGTTATTTGCCCTTACAGATATATCTGGTAGCAGAGACTACGATGAGGTTGACGTCTCTTCCTTCCATCCATGTCTTGGTACGTTTAAACATAGTCAATTCTTGGATTGGATAACTTTTTGTGGGCTGGAGAACTGGGAGTCGTCTGAATCATACGTGGGTCAGTCGGTCAGTTGGTTGGAGTCGTTTTCTTCATTTCCTTTCAAAATGAGGTTGATTTGTAGTCAGTGTGTGTCAAGTAGTCGTGTGGTGGCGGTTTGTGAATCCTCAAAGTTGAATAGCAGTTTTAGAATACCATGAAGTTTGTGCGCTGAAAATACTGCAAAAGGGGTTGGATTAGTAGCCAAACAAGAGTAATTATATATACACTTTTTGGTTTGATTTGCTCAGTTCCGATGATTTTCAGCTTCCGGATAATGAGAAAATTATGCTCTGTCTTGTGGTGTGGTGTCTATTATTTAAGTTTTAGCTATGTTCTATTGTGCAGTGTGCTTGCATTTTGACTGCTTTGCTTTATATTGTATCATCTGTTTTTGAGGATGGTTTGTATTGTATTTCTCAGAGGTGGTGCTCACATAAATACAACATCAATGATCGATGTTTTTTTAATATCTGTGTGTCCGCGAGTCAGCTTGCTCGCACCTTGACTAATCACAGGCTAACTACTTGATTGAATAGCTTTTGTTGAGTAATGTTACGATTGATGCCTGTCGCTCAATAATCCTAATGATTTGAATTTAGGGTTCATCTTCTAATTTCACTATTGCTATCTAGCTTTTTGATATAATATTGTGTTTTGGGTAAGGTATCAATTATAGTCCAACTTAAATCCTATGAGTGATTTTCTGTTTAATTAGTTTTTGTATTTTAAAATTGTTTTATTTTATTTTCAATTGACATTTTGATGTCATAAAAAAATAGGAATAATGTTAATAATAAGAATATGTTGAGGTGAAATATTTTTTTATGAATTTATTGACTTTTATGATTTTTCTAGAAATATTTCTCAAGTTATTTTATTGGCATGAGACTTATTTTTTATGTCGATATTTAAAACCTTATTTTAAATTTTGTGTTAGTAGATTTTTGAACTTTTAATTTTGTGTTTAATGAGTTTTTTTTGACCTATTCTACAATTTTTAAAGGTGTAAAATTTATTTATTTTTGGTAGGATTTAATTTTGTGTCTAATAGGACTACTGCATTTTAATACAATGTTTGATAAATATTTAATAATACAATGTTTGATAATTTTTTTATTTTTTAAATGTATAATAAATTATTTTTTTTGTTTCTTTTTGGGGAATTCACGTTTTCTATTAAAAAAAATAGTACATATATATTTCTAAATATTTTTTTTTGAGAATAATATATTTTTAAATATTTAAATGATGTTGTAAATTAAAACTCGTAAATAATTAAAGGTCAACATACTATTTTAATATCTATATTTTTTTTCCTTCATTCGTTTTGGTCTATATTTTAAATATAGTTTTTGTTAATAACAATACTTTTGAAATTTTCATTTTGGTTCTATACTTTCAAATTTTGATCGTTTTGGTATCTTCATCTTATTTTATTTTATCTAATTTTTAATCACAATTTCAACCTGACATTAGACTCAAATACTTTTTAAAATGTATTCATAACTTTAAATTATTAGGTTTTAAAAGTCCAGTACATTTTATTTTCTATCTCTTGTTTGATCTAAATTTTAACATGATTTTGAAATGTATTCCTAATTTTATATTTAAAATTTTCGTGGTCTAGAAGTTGTACTAAAATTTTTTAAACATGGACTAAAATTGGTTACTTTTTTTTCCTTGAGTACAACAATATGGAGATGTGAGGGATAAGGATAAGGATGTTCATTTTCCCCACGAAGTTCCATCTCCACAGGGACCCGCCTAAATGGGGTGGGAAATCCCCGTTTAAATTCTCCACAGGGCAGGATGCATTTTTTTCCCGTCACCTAAATAGGGATAGGGACGAATAATGCATTCCCCATTTCCCGCCCTGCCTCGCATTTAAAAAAAAAATTTATATCGAAATTTTCTTAAAAAAATGCTTAATTGAAAAATAATTTAAAATTAAAAGAATAAACGGGGATAAAAAATCCCCACTAGAAACCCGATCCTCGTAAATTCTCCACAGAGATTTTCCATCTGTGAAATTTTGTAGGGAATGAAATGGAGGGCGGAGATGGGGAGGCCTCCTCGTTCCCACCCTATCCATGAACATCCCTAATGAGGGATCGAACATAAGTATAGCTCAAAGTTAAAAGTAAAATAAATCTCCAAACATGTTGTGAGTTCGAGGTCCCGTAGTCAAAACCATTGCCATTTCTATTTATAATAATTACAGAATAAAATTTAAACAACCGTCATGTGTTTTTTCTTTGTTTAAAAAGATAAATCTGAGGAGGGAGAGTTCTTGATTTGTCATTCCTGATAATAATAAAAACCCTACTTTCTTTCTTCTCCCACTCTGCCTTTGCCTTCCCCGAATTCCGATCCATTCCTTCGTTCATTCATGGCGAGCACCGATCCCGAGCGCAGAGACGACGACGAGGCTCCGGCTGGAGACGATGAGGACACTGGGGCTCAAGTCGCCCCGATCGTCAAGTTGGAGGAGGTCGCCGTTACCACCGGCGAAGAAGACGAGGACGCTGTTCTCGATCTGTACGCTTATCTCTCCACTTCTTAATTCAAACTCGGTTTCTTAGGGTTTATCTGATCTGTTGTTCAGTCTAGTCTGAATGTGATTTGTTTCATGCCGTTTTAGGAAAGCCAAACTCTACCGATTCGATAAAGATGGAAACCAGTGGAAGGAGAGGGGTGCTGGTACTGTCAAGTTTTTGAAGCATAAGGAGACTGGCAAGGTTCGCCTTGTTATGAGACAGTCTAAGACCCTCAAGATCTGCGCTAATCATCTTGGTTCGTTCCACCTCCATTGAGTTCGTCATTTCGTTTTCTCTCCTAGTTTTTTGATTTATCGTTTGGTTGTTGTGCTTGTAGTGCTTCCGTCAATGACGGTTCAAGAACACGCTGGAAATGACAAATCGTGTGTGTGGCATGCCACTGACTTTGCGGATGGTGAATTGAAAGACGAGCTTTTCTGCATCAGATTCCCATCTATTGAGAGTGAGTACAACTCGGCTTTTTTTTTTTCCCTCAAATATTTGGCTGTAGGTTAAACTGTAGATTCTCTGAGCCTTTTGATCTATTATTGCGGGGCAATATCAATAGTATGATGGTTGTTAAACAAGTGATCTCTAGTTGTGTCTGATTCATTAGTTTTGACACAAAAGGTTCACTCATATTCACCCCTTTTGTTCACCTGAATGGCTTCAAAGTATGCGGATTAAAGAAACTATAGTATAGTCTACTATCATGATATGGTTCTAAGTTTAACGTTTACCTTGTAATAGTACTTGATTCTATAAAAGATTAAATCATAGAATGTATTCTTATAATCCAGTATAATTCTAATGTTTTCGTTAGACGATTTCATAAATGGAACTTTTACTACTCTCTTTCTCTGTCTATCTTTTATGAAAGAAATTATATGTACTAATTATTAATTTGACAATTGACAATATTTCTTTTCATTTTGATTAACATTTAGTTATTTCTAATGAAAAGGGGAGCAATATATGCCCATACATCCGTCTTTATTGATCTGCACGGTTTCCTTTGTCATTTAATTCTGAAAATTTTCACATCATGTGTGACATTATGGCGGTGGCTGAGTAGAAGATTGGTTGCATCAAAAAGAAGTATTGAATTTCAATATTATTTAATGAAATATTTTCTAATAAAATTTGATAAAAGAAAAGTGGGTGAAAAGGAGAGTGGTTTTAATGGTGTGAATGTATAGAGGTGGCAGTAGTAAATTAGGAGGTATGTGGGAAAATAGGAAGGATGAATTGAAATTTTTTTAAGGTAATTTAAATAATATAATTGAATAGAAAAAGTGGGTGAATGGATTTTAATTGTGAAGAGAGAGGATTGTGGCAATGGCAGAGTATGAGGATTTGAAGGTGAAAGGTAGGAGGCAATTGGGATTTCTCTCCTTTAAATGTGATCAAGCACCTTGCATACGATAAAATTAGAAGTCTGGGTAATTCTATTGTTTTCACTGTTTATCAAGACTAATTTAAGAAACATATTACATGATAAATCAAGGTCTCTTAACATCTAATTGGATTACCTTGATTATTAATCTAGTTCATCTCCCTCTACTTTCAGGAGATATTACATGTTCAGTCATCGTAATTTTTAGTTGACGTGTCACCAATGAATGTCTGTGCGTCAAAGTTACCTAGAAATAAGTTCTTTGTCATTGTAACTTTCAATTAGATAGGAACCTTGTACAAATCAAGAGTTGATCCTGTTATTTTCACTTAAGCATCAACTCTGCCATCGCTTGATCTTGATGATAGCTAGGAAATCAATTTTTCTTTGAAACCTGTAACTACTAAATTAACTCAAGTTAATTGTCTTGTAGGTAACCTCTTATTCGTCTGTGTTTTGCGTAATCACTAAATTATTAATTAACAAGGTCCCAAAGATATTGTGTTTGCGTCTGCTCATAAGATCATGAAGTTTTATCATCGTATTCTTACTATATTTTCAAAACATTTATAGACATTTTACTTGGGAAGTGCACATCGTGGTGCCTTAGATTTTTGAGAGAATAAATGGCACATAACTTCGGTTTTAGATTTAGAGGCTGGGACACGCTACGTGTTCTTTGTCCAATTTCTCATTTCCATGTACACGAAATGGGAAATGATACCCATATTTTCTTTTTTCACAATTCTTGAACTCCATTTTATTACTTTTTTTGTCTTCCTTTTTTATTTTATTTGGTACCATTTCTACTTCTTTTCTCAACTTCGTCATTTAGTCTCAAGAGTTCTCAATTTTTTTCCCTGGTTTTGGTACTCATTTTTATCATTCCTCAACATTTGAAATTTCCTTTATTGCTTATATGCCTGCTTACTCCAAGATAGCTAGAGCATTATTTGGAGAATGTTCATCTTATCATTTTTTTTTATCTTAGATAGCTAACATTATTGACTATTCTAGTTGGTTTATTTTTCCTTGGTGGTAACGAATATTCTTTGCTTTAGACTGCAAGAGTTTCAGGGAAACATTCCAAGAAATTGCCGAGTCGCAACAGAAGAAAGAGGAAAATAAGGATGCATCTGCAGCAGCTGGATTACTTGAGAAATTGAGCGTTGAAGAGAAGAAAGCTGAGGACGACAGCAAGGGCGAGCCAGCAAAATCAGATGCAGAGAAGAAGAATGATGAGTAGCCTGCTTCCTCCACTAGATACATCCGAGATTATGATACGGTTGACCTTGCTTCCATACATGTCTTGGTACGTTAAAACATAGTCAGTTCTTGGATTGGATTTCTTCTGGGGTTGGGATAGTGGGAGTCGTCTAAATTGGTGTACTTGGTTAGAGTCCCTTTCCATTTCTTTTTTTGTTCCCTTCTTTTCAAAATGAGATTTCTAGTCACTGTGGTTCAAATGGGGGTCGTGTGGCGTCTTGCGGTTCGTGAATCTTCAAGGTTGTAGAATTCAGGATTGTATGGAGTCTTGTGTGCAGGGCCTGAGCTCAAGATGCTGCAAGAGCAAGGTTTAGTAGTCAAACAAGAGTAATTTGCAGAAGACATATACACACTCATTTTTTTGGTTTTGATTTGCTCAGTACCGGAGATTTTTACCCTTCCGGATGATGAAAATTATGATTGGTCTTGTGTTGTGGGCTTTTATTTAAGCTTTAGCTCCTTTTATTGTGCAGTGTCTTGCTTTCTTTTTTACTCCCTTTTTATTGTATCTGTTCCCTGTAATGGTGGTTTTGAAGTAAACCTGTATTCAATTTAACATCTTTTTTAATGAGAAATAATTTCACTAAATCCTACCCAACATAGTAATAAAAAACTTCTCCAATTCGATATAAGAGTGTTCAGGAGACATTTTAAAATCAGGTGTTGGGAGGCGGAGGAGTGTTTTTCTTCAGAAAGCCTAGAATTCCTCTTTCTCCGAGTTGAAGCCAAAGGGTAGGGCTTAATTCCCGACTTAAAAAATCGACCTTCTTCGGAAAGGATGCTTTCTAGATGCCTTGTAAAGAGAAGTTGTGGAGGGGTTGGAATCTAGTGAAGGATTTTACAGTGAAGCTCCCATGTTTGTGTAGGTTCCAAGGCCAAAAATCATCAGTATCCAAATATAGAGTAGATCACCCAGTTCCAACCGTGCATTGGATGTCTTGCTGATTGAAGAGAAGAAATCATTGGGTTTGGCCGCAATAGTGTTCAATAAGACATCATTTTCGATTTGTTGGGTTCCCTGTTGATAATGTGAAAATTTAATTATAAGAACTGCTATTGTAAAAATGTCGACTGCTTATTTAATTACATGAAGGGACAAACTTCTGTTAGAGATTGGATTTTGAGGGATAAACAAGAAACGTGAGAGGAGGGAGAGGGGCTAGTAGAAAGATCTCATGCAAAGATTGAGGCCCACAACCCTGGTCTTGCTGCTTGGCTCGTCCAAGCTGACGAGGTCGACCAACTTTGGCTGGTTGGCTCGCCTTGGCCAACCTGCAAGGCCGACTAGTAGTTGCGTGGGCTTGTCCGATCGCTCGATCGACCATCTTCTGATTAGTCAAGACGAGATCGTTATTCTACAATCGACTTAAACTCATCTTACTTTGATAGCCTTCATGTACATAATGAGTTCCAAGATCTAAGGGATTCAAATTGATCTTATAGGAATTCAAAAGAAGATAGATACCCTATCGACTCTAGATTTTTCCTTCTATAAATAAAGGAAAAAACCTCATAATCAAGTACACTACAGAGTGTGTGATTAGCACCACTCGTGTGTAATTGAACAAAATTTTTCTTTATTACATAGTTGTAAGGTGGAATCTTCACTTCAATAATATCCCTGTCAATTTGAATACTTTCAATATTGATATTTCTAATTTCCGAATTTTCTCCATGTATTTGTGAGGTAGTATTCTAGAAAGAAAATAAAAAATTAGGAAACAAATGAATATTCTCTTCTATTTTTTTAATTAAAAAACTCTGTACATAAAGAAATGCTTTGTATTTGACTCCCAACTACCCCATTTAAAGCCATTGTCTGCTGTTTTTTTTTTATTTCTTTTTTTTTATATAATTAATTTAGGTAGCGTTTGAATTAAGTTCATTTTTTAAATGAAATTTCGGACACATATTTGTCTTTGAACATGTCAAGATATTTATAACTTTATATTTAGAGAACACTTCTAAATTGATTACCATCTCTAATTTTTAAGTTTTATATTTGTATTTTATTAAAGAGAAAATATATTATGTACATTTGTAACTATTTCAATAACTGAACTTTTATTTTTATCTTCTTTACTATATTAAAAAAAGGATTATATCAACAGAATTTTCGTCTCCTTTATCCTTCTTACATTTTAAAAATTGTAAATCCCACCCCTTTTTTAAAATTACCTTTATTTTTTGCTTTAATAAAAGTAAATTAAAAGTCGGTATATTGTAGGTTTCTTGAGTTAATTTCTTAATTTTTTTTCTTTTTATTCACCTCTTCATTTTTATTATTTTAGTTTCATTTAGTTATTATTTACACTTTCTTATATTTCTCCTTTTTAATGATTGGCTCTTCCTTTGATTTTTGTATATTTATATCTAAATCTATTATAATTACAATTTCTAAACCTAGCCACAAAATCAAGTCCATCAAAAAATTTTAAAACTCAATAGAAAATTTTGGATTAATTCACCTAAAATTAGGTGCAATTGACCCACCATTTTCATTACCTTTGCATGTGTTTATTTAATTTTGGGTCAAAAAATGTGTTTGACATGACGATGAAGTGATTGTATGCTATACCTTCTATGTAATAAATGCATTAATTTAGGGTGTGTTCACAATAAATACTTTAGTAAAAAATAGGTTAAAAAATAGTCCTTGTACTTTCGCTAAAGTAACGATCGAGTCTCTAGACTTTAATTTGTAATAATTTAGTCTCTATACTTTCAAATTGGTGTAACAACTTGGTCCCTATAGTTTAAAATTTGTTACAATTTAGTCTTTATAGTAAAAAATTCCATTAAAATTAAGTGTCAGAAGGAGTCAAGAATCTGACCTTTTGCTTCAAGAATTTCCAAACGAAAACAAGCCAACTAGATTTGGCACCAATCTTCTTCTTCTTCAATAGCTCTGAGACCAATTTGTTGCGGAATCAAGCTAACTATCAAGTAAGATAAAAGCAAGAAGAGGTAGAAGAAGAGAGAACAACAAATGTTTATAGTGGTTCGACATTCAATGTCTACATCCACTGTCAATCAGAGAGCTTTTCTTTATTATCAAATGAAACTATTCACCAAGTACAGTACTCCAGAGTAGTCTTTATCTTAGGTATTTAAACCCAACCCCCTTCTAGATTGTTTTGTTTAACCAAATAAATGAAACTAGAAGCAGTTAACTAACTAATTGTGGGTGAGTTAACTCTAGTGAGAAGAATGAGTCAACTCCTTTAACTATGGTTAAAAACTACAATGACATTGATAGTACACCACATGAACGACATTTCATGAGGTTTTCATTGGAATTATTTGTCAATTTTCATTTGCTCATGACAAATTTACATACATAAGTCATATTTTGCACGAATGAGAAATTCAGAGAGAACGAGACACTATTGGATCAAAGTAAGAGAAAAATTATAGCCCGGAGAAAAAAAGAAGACATTTCAATGCTAGTTGGAGCCAAGAATCCGAGGGGACAGCATTGAGACGCTGCCAAGACCCGACAAGGTAGCTAACGCTACCCAGGAGCATCTCTATACTCCGAACACGGAGGTTCTACGCACAAGCAAGTTCGGAGTGTCCCAACATTACCTAGAGCATCTCAATGCTTCAATTGAGATTCCTCGCTTATTTAGGATACAGAGTTGAGATGCTACCTCTAGCATTGCTATCACTATTTTATAAATACGATATTTAGCCGCATCCAAAAGGACTTTTGGAGAATTCTAGAGATTTAAGCGGCGAGAAGGATGAGGAGACTGTTTTGAAGGCTCAAGATCGGGTGATTGAGTTAGAGACAATCAATCAACACGATGAATTAAGTTTCTTTTCTTTCCCTTATCTGTTTTTATTTTGATTATGAACTTCTCATCGAGATTTTATTGTACTTTCAAGAACATGAATAGCTAAATTTCTTGTTCTAGGGATTGAGATTTATGTAGCCGCTGGATTTATGAGTTAGATTAAATGATTTGTTCTTTATCTATTTGTACATTTGTTTGCTTAATTCTTTTAATCTCTTGATCACATATTAATTGTTGACAAATCTGAATCTTACGCTCAGGAGAGGTGGTTTAGATTGGAACTTGAATGCATGACTGAGTTAGTTCTAAGATAGAGCCTTTGTTTGTTAACGAAACTAGATAGAGATGTTGGTTTCTTAATAAGTGGGAGAATCAATTGTGCCCGGGAGAGACAGTTATGAATTGTATTTTCTTGACTTATAGATTAATTGCACACTCAATCTTGGTGTGTTTAATTTTTATGCTCTTAAATTCAGTTGGTGAAGTCAATTCCCTTATATTTGTTCCCCATAAAAGTTCTTTCTTTATTCTTTGTGTTTGTAACGCCATTGTTGTTTCTGTAAATAAATCGGGGAATCGGGGATTAGTATTTATGGTGCTTGAGTGGACTAGAAAACCCAATCCGATTGACGTGTTGGTATTTACTTACCATTTTTATTAAAACTTGACCCCTGTACACTTGCGGATAAGCAATTTTTGTTTAATTTATGACGTGTTCAAGAGTGGTTCTAGAATAAATAATTTAGTAAAAATTAGGTTAAACATACATTTGGTCCCTGTACTTTTGCCAAAAGTAACATTTTAGTCTCTAGACTTTAATTTCTAACAATTTAGTCTCTGTACTTCCAAATTGACGTAACAATTTGATCCCTATAGTTTAAATTCCTTACCATGAAAAATTCCATCAAAATTAATCGTCATTTTTATGATGTGTAAGAATTTATTTTTTGTAATTTATAAATACATTTGGTCTATCATCAGTTTATTAATCTACATACATAAGAAACTTAACAAAAAATTTCACGATATGCACTACATTGTTACAAACTTTAAACTACATGTACTAAATTATTACCTACTAAAAATTATTAAATTATTACCAAATCATTACTTCATAAAAGTACAGGATCAAATTTGTTTTTCAACCTAAAAATACTTCGATAAGAATGCATTTTGATGTTTTATTCTGCCCACTTAAAAGCACTTCTTAAGTACATAAAAGACAAAAATATTTTACTAAGTACTTTTCACCTTTTCAAACACACTTTTATGTCACTCCCTAACATATTATTTTAGAAGAAAAGAACTACCTATGGAAAAACTACTTGATTAGATGATGGAAATACCAGCATCTATAAATAATGGACTTATACGAATATTTCTTTCATTAATCATTCATTGAGTGCTCAAACCCATTTCACAATTTGAATACGTAATGTTATGAATGAGAAAATCTCAATTCCCTTCAACGGATTCAAAAGAGAAGATATTTTGATGACATTTAGATTCAGGAGAAGATATCCTATATTCAAAAGTAGAAGATTTCCCAGATAACACAATCCCTAGGATCAGGATTCAACTTCTATAAATAGGGAAGTAAGTCAAATTTAGGAGGCGGCAAATCTCTACTCTTTGCTATGCTCACAACACTCTACATTTTATACTCAACTACTTCGATTTCAACTTAAGCATCGGAGCTTGTGTGGCAAGAGCCACACCGGTCTTTAATGCTATTCTGTTTTGCAAGTCTCGTCGATCCCTTTTATTCATGAAGATTGATGTGAATTTGACGGAATTTCATGAGACCAAATTTCTACATCAACACCTAACACATTATATTATATCACATCATACGTAAATATATCTACTCATCACATAAATAAATAAAATATATACATAATGCAACTGGTTAAAGTATTATAAATCTTTACAAAAGATCATAGATTCAAATCCTCACTTTCTTGTATGAATTTTAGTACTAGGGAAAAAAATGACTAAGAGACCATAAACGTGTCGGGAAATTAGGCACTCAAAACAATTTTCTTTTTTACAGTTATATCCAGTTATCTAAGCTAATCACAAAATACAAGAGAAATATAAGAAAATCAATAAACGACACAATAATTTATACTGGTTAGCCCCAATAGATTATGAGTTACGTCCAATCTTCCGCTCAGATGCGGGTTTCATTAATAATGAAATTGGATAGAAGCACTCAAATATATCTCCCCATAGATATTCACCCTCTAGAGCTCCCAACAAAAACTATCTAGCTTGTAAATTAGATCATGATTCTATTATGAGTTTTTCATTCATGTACCTAAGTATAGTGTATTATACTTAGGTACATGAATGAAAAGCTCACAATAGAATCAAGATCTAATTACCCCAAATAAGAAGATCTTGATCTGCCCCGATGTTACTGCCAATACCCCGAGCCTCTACCTCAAAACAGCCACAAGATGCTCTCAAAACGACTTCTAAACTCAAAAAACCTAAAATCGAAGTTGTTATATTTATAGAACATCATTACAGTACCATGGCGCTACAGACGGAACGTTGCCTGCATGCACCCCATCGTGATAGCGGCAGCGCTACGGATGCTCCCTCCTTGGCCATCCTTGCCTGCAGCTCTGCTTCTTCTAACCTTTTCATTCCTGCTTCATCTCGACTCGCTCCAGACTCGTCCCGACATCGATTTGGCTCCACCAATCCCAACAAAAAAATTATATAAAGATGTATGGACTACAAATGTGTAATTTGTAGTTATCCTAATACAAAATTTGGAGTAATTCAACAAAATTAGGTGAGCTTGTGAATGATAATAATCATTGGCTACTTTCAATTGACCCACCAAAACGAAAACCATTTTATTGCTTTTAGAAGTAGTTGTTTTCATTTTGGGACCTAAAAATAATGTGTGTTGACATTGTTGATGCTGGGATTCTGGTAGACTGAATCTCTCCGCTCCGCGCACCAACTCGAATACTTCAGGACCGAATACCTGCAAAACGGAATAAAAACCCTAACCTGGTGTGACTTCAGTCACACTGGCTCCGATGCCTAAGTTAGCAAAAGGAGAGATTACTTAAACAAGTAATGGACTTAAAAGTGTAGTCTTGGTTTACCTTGGAGAGGTGACCTCCTCCCTATTTATAGTTGAATAATCCCTAGGATTTCGTAATCTTTCACCCTAGGTTTCAGATTTCGTGGGCCCGCACGCAAGAAAAACAATAGCCCTAGGTCTGGTCGATCATCGAAAGACAGAGGGCGGGGCTCGACTTTGGGCTGAGCCCTGCTCAGTTCGGCCCACCATTCACGGGTCGGCCCGCATGGTCCGTCTATGTTGTTATCTTTTACCCACAACAATTGCCCCTACTCTTGAAGTGATATATTTATTATTATTATTATTTTATTCTTATCATTTTGAGAGTATACTTACCGGTGGGCCATACCATGTGTTGTGCTGTCAACTTCGGGTTTTGAATCTAACAAACTCAAGAGGGATGGGTCACGTCAGTCACTACCTTGTCGCCTCCTAGTCAGGATTCTGGCCCGAGGTGGCTTCTTCCTTGGCTGCCGAGCCGAGTCGTGTCGTTGGAGTTTGTGACTAAGTTGTCACTATCCTTGACTGTCGAGCCACTTTTTGTGGATTCCCGTGCAGGTATGGTCACGTCATCGGTTTCCGTGGGATGTGTTGTCATGTCGAGTATCGGTTTCTGCATAGGTGAGGTCACGTCATCGATTCCCGCGAGATGTGTTGTCATGTCCCTGCTGGATCGATGACCGAGGTTGTCCTGGACTTCCGGGTAGCCAAGCAGGTCTCTGATCTAACGATCTTTGACCATGCGTCTAAATTGCATTCCCACACTATTGTTGCTATATAAACCCGTTCTCATTTCTTAATTTTCCACTCACTTCTTCCATCCGAGGTAATCATCTACACTTCCTTGCTATTTGCTTTACCTCCATGACTTCTAGTAGTGATCTAAATTTCGAGTGGACTACTTTCGAATTTCGATGATGAGTCATCATCCCACTTGTCGTCTGAGCTTCGTCCCTTTCGTCCCTTTTGGATGGACAACTCCATGCTTACAACGAGGGATTTGCACCGCCTCCGCTCGAAATATCGCATACCCGATTCAATCAACCTCCGCCTATCGAATCTCGGGGAGAGTGTCGATGGATCTTTTCCCGGAGAAGTCGTATTTTATGCGGCTATATTTAAATTTGGCGTTCGCCTTCCACTGCACCTATTTCTTCAAAATTTTCTAGCTTTTAACCAAGTGGCTCCCTATCAAATTGTTCCTAATGGGTGGTCCACATTGATCAGTTGCTTCATTCTGTGTTCCTATCTTGGGGGTGACCAACCCTTGACCGCGACCACCTTTATGTCGCTTTATTATCTTAAGCACAGCTTTGATGACAACTTTCATTTTTATATTAGCTCACGAAATCAAATTCTTATTTCGGGCCCTTCTTCTATAAAGCATTGGAAGGATGAGTGGTTCCTTGTCGGCGGTGACTGGCTTGCTCGAGACGACCATAGATTACATTTTCCTGTCCCGACAGAGTGTAGGGAGTTAGGTATGTAGCTTCCCGAACTCTCATCGGGACGTTCATACATCACATTCTAAACTCCTTCTTTCTCTTTTGTTGGCAGCTGCCCGTCCTACGAACTCTCTGCCGAAGCGTTGAATTTTTACTACTCCGTCCTCCAGCTGCTTGACGTTGAGCGGTGGGGTCCAGATCTGGTGAGCGAGCAGAACCTGGTGGATTTCGGCCTCTTCTACCCCCAGGTATCCATCTGAAGCTTTCTTTAAATTTGCTTTCAGTTGATCCTTATGTCATACTCTCTTTGTAGAAATGTCGAGATGGGCTACTTCCTTATTTGAAAGGGAATGTCGTCAGAATGCTCGAAGCTCGGGTGCTGGATCTAGTCGAGCTTCTGATGTCAAAATTACCGACTTGACGGAGGATGATCCCTTCTCTCGAGATCGGGCTCCATCGTCAAGACCTCTTACCGCACCCCGCCGCTCTACTCGGCTTCAAGGGACTTCAACTCCCTCCTCATCTCATGGCCCTCCCGGGTCTTATTCCCAGGTGTCGGCCTTCCCCTTTTTGGGCCCGTATGAAACCGAAATCGACGGGGCAGTTTATCTAGAGAGGGCTTTTACCCTTTGACAGTGATTGGGAGAGTCATCCAGTGGATCAAGCTTTGATTATTCTAACCCTCAGCAAAGCATCCATACTTGCCTCGACGATCTCCACCAGGTCAAAATCATAGTCGGTTTTCAATTTCTAATGTCGCTTCCTGCCAACACTGCTGTTGACTTTTGACAAGTTTTCAACCGCTTGGTTGTTTTTTCGGGTAGAGTCGCTGACGAAATTAACCATCTCCATGGTCATTATGCTCCTTGGGACGAGTTGGATTAGACCCTCGCCTCTCTAGATCAAGCCAATACGTTGTTGGCAAATGCCCAACACGACCAGGAGGTTGAATGGAGAAAATCCCGAGATGACCTCGCTGCTCTACAAAGGAAGCTCGACGAGGCTAATGATCGGTTATCTAACTCCAAATTCCTGGCCGCTGAGTTTAAGAAGACTCAGGACTATGTTGATCTACAGAATGCCGCCATGGAATGTGGCGTGTCCTGATCCCTCCGCCAAGTCTCTGAAAAGCATCCCGATGTTGACTATTCCTTTCTTCAGGAGCGTTTTCGGGATGAATGCAATGCTTCTGATGACATGGATGATAGTGACGACGACGAGTAGGGGTCGAATCATCTGTTGATGTTTTCATGCTTCAAAAAGCTTTCTATTTCTGTTGTCTTTGTTACCATTGTTAGTTGTATGTCGGAATTTTCAATGAAATCCCTTTAAATTTCTATTCGTTTAAGGCTCTTCATTTTGGCGGAGTTTACTTTGTCTGCTCTTAAGTTTTTGTGGGTTTCTAACATGCTGATTACATCTAGTAGTTTTATACCCTCCTCTTGCGCTCATTGGGTTCTTTGTCCGCCTTGTGTTTTAACCGTGCTAGGCCAAGTGGCTGCTTTTGGTTTAGCCTTTGATTGAGATTTAGTCGATCCGTAATATTATCTTGCCCCCACTTGATGAACTCATGAGAAGTAGTGACAATGGTTGCTTAAGTAAGTAATATGAATTTCATTAAACTGAAATAAATGTATAACCATAAAAAAGAAAAAGAAAAACAAACAGAAAAACAAAAATAAAAACTGCCTCTAAATCCTATCTCATCTGTCACTGATGTGGTCAAAATTACTTTGAAGTAGATGCCCCTGAGTTGTAACCCCTTAGCGAGGTATAGTAGCACACGTGTGATACTCGTTTCTTTCCTCTGACTTCACCTACCCCTCTAGGCGTTGAGAATTTCATAGATTGGTGGTATGTCGAGGGTATTGCCTTGAGCGTGTGTATGGTCGGTCTTCCCAATATTGCTTTGTAAGAAGACGAGTAATCGACGACGAGAAATTCTACCACTTTGATGACGCTTTTCAGCCCACTTCCAAATGTGACTGGTAGCTCCACTCTTCCTTCCGGAATGACTTGCTCCCCTCCAAACCCTACTGCTCTTAAGGATTTTCTCTCCTAGGTACATAGTCTTGTAGGCTGCTAAGGAGATGATGTCGGCTGAGTTGCCCTCGTTGACCAAAATCTGGTGCACCTTTGTGTTGGCTACTTGAAGGTGATAACCAACGCATTGTTGTGTGGGTGGAAGAGGTGAACAGTCTCAACTTCCGAAAATTCTATCCTTATGGGTCGTTCGGCAAAAGCTGCGTGGTAGACCTCATATTACCCTAGGCCCATTCTTGCTTCCCGTACACTTGTATTTCTCTTCCTGCCAGACTCCTGTTCTGTTGAACCTCCAATGATCGTACGAATTTCCCTGATAGGGGATTTGTTGTCATTTTCCCTATTCGGAGTTGCTTTGAGATCATCCACATATTCTTTGAGGTACCCTTTCCGGATGAGCCCTTCTACCACTTCCTTGAGATCAAAGCAATCCTGTGTAACATGTCCATGGTCTATTTGGAGGAGGCAGTATCGCCCTTTGCTTCTCTTGTTCGGAGGCGCCTTCATCCTCTCTGGCCATTTAAGTAGCTTTTGGTCTTTGATCTCCATCAATACCTGCTCCAATGGAACCGTGGTCGGAGTATACTTTTCAAACTTCATAGGTAGATCCTTCTGTCCGACGACCCGATCTCGCTTCTCCCACTTCGAGCTTAGGGGCTTTTCCCTTGATCTCTCTCTTTTCTGGTCGGCGCGCCTCCCTTCAGACTCTTTCTTTGAATGGAAGAACTCCCCAGGACTTATGTATTTCTAAGCTCGGCTTAGTGCTTCCGCGAAACTGCTCTGAGTTTTCTTTCTGAATGAAAATTACAGGTGCTCGTCCTTGATGCCTGACATGAATGCTAATAGCGATACTGCATCAGTTAGACCCTCCATCTATAGCTTCTTCTCGTTGAACCGTGCCACCTAATCATGGAGGCTCTCCGCCGTTCTCTGCTTAATGGTTAAGAGATACGCCACCGGCCGACTCTGATTCCAACCTCCTACAAACTGGGTTACAAATGCCCTGGCCAAGCTTTTGAAGCTTGAAATCGACCCTCGCTTTAGTTGTCGGAACCAAACCCTAACTGATCCATCTAGGGCGAAAGAGAAAACGCGGCATTGGATTGCCTCTGAGACCCTGTAGATGTCCATCCATTCTCGGTAAGCATCAAGATGATCAACCAGGCCAGTCGTTCCGTCGAACTGCTTTAGAGATGGTAGCTTGAATTTCGGAGGGACTTTCTCCCCCATTATCTCCTCCGTGAACGAGGAATCTGCTTGATCTATTAGTTCTTCCAGGTCGAAGCCTTTCTCTTTCAAGCTTACTTGCTTCTTGGATAACTCGGGCCCGCTCTCCAAGCTTTTCTTTGTCAAAGTCCCCTTGCCCGAGATCTCCTCAGGTATTCGGCTCATCTTTGCCCTCAGCAGGTGTTGGAGACTTGGGTCGTCCCTTGTCAGCATTCGGCTGGCCTTGCGAGTCAAAGATCCGAGTTCTCCGCTTGTGGTTTCCCTCCAGTTTTAATTTGCTCTGCGCACTGTTTGACGACTCATCTGCCTCACTCAGAGCCGAGCCCTTTCCCTTTCGGGGGTCTCTGACAAGTGGCGGTAGACTTGCTTCCCTCTGTTTCAATTGTTGAAGCAGTTGGGTCATGCGCTGGTACATCCCTTTGACCTTCTCCTCTAGAACAACAAATCGGTTTTCGGACTGCACCTGCATCTCGGCCTATAGATCCTCTGGCAAGCCTTCTCAACACTTCGGATCGGCTCGGCTCGGCTCAGC
Source organism: Momordica charantia (assembly GCF_013281855.1). Taxonomy (NCBI): domain Eukaryota; kingdom Viridiplantae; phylum Streptophyta; class Magnoliopsida; order Cucurbitales; family Cucurbitaceae; genus Momordica; species Momordica charantia. The sequence continues at coordinate 1,022,647 of NW_028275161.1, read as the reverse complement.
ATCAATGCCTCCACTCAGAGGGTCGTCCATGTTCAACCTCCTCTTTAGGTGGCAGTCGCCATCGGAACGCTGCGGGGCTTTTCCGGGTTCATGTTTCCTTGATCGAACGTGCTTTGTATCGTCCCCACAGACGGTGCCAAATGTTGATGTTGGGATTCTGGTAGATCGGATCTCTCTGCTCCATGCACCAACTCGAATACTTCAGGATCAGATACCTACAAAACCGAACAAAAATCCTAACCCGGTGTGACTTCAGTCACACTGGCTCCAATGCCTAAGTTAGCAAAAGGAGAGATTAGTTAAACAATTAAGGGACTTAAAGTGTGGTCTTGGCTTACCTTAGAGAGGTAACCCCTCCCTATTTATAGTTGAATAATCTCCTAGGGTTTCGTAATCTTTCACCTTAGGTTTCAGATTTCGTGGGTCTGCACGCACAAAAACAATAGCCCTAGGTATGGCCGACCATCGAAAGACAGAGGGCGGGGCTCGGCCGGCCGAGTCCTGCTCGGTTCGGCCCACCATTCACGGGTCGGCCCACATGGTCCATCGGTCTATACTGTTATCTTTTACCCACAACAGACATGATGGTAAAGTGATTGTATGCTATACCTCGACCCTCCATAATAAACGCACTTATTTAACGTTTCTCTGTGTAAATTTCTATCTCTTTGCTCTTGTGCATCATCAAATTTTAAAAAATAACAATTTTAGTCTATGAATTTTTAAAAGATCTGTTTTACTTTTTAAGTTCTCAATTTTTTTTTTCTTTTCTTATTTTGAAGTTTAAACTAAAAAATAAATTTTAAAAATTTATGGATCTAAATAAAATCAACCTGAAAGATTAACGATCAAAATGAAAAAAAAATCTAAGAAGACCAGGGACCAAAATAATATTTAAACCTAAACATTTTTGTATTATATGCTAATATATATATATTCTTATTTTATATTCTATTTTAATCTCTAAACTTCATCCAATCAACTATGTTTAAACTTTTGTACCTTACCTCCCAACTTTCAAATATTTTATTTGAATTCCTTGAAATTGAATAAAATATTTTTTTATCCTTGTTAATATTTTCCATTATCAATTAATAAGAAATAAAATTCATTTTGAAATTTGATACCGGACTTTAACCACTGGTTCACATAGACAATTACTCATCAAGTAAATGAACAAAAAACAAACCTATATTATGTTTTTATTAAAAATTTGATTAGAAAATTAACAATGACTAAAATAGTTTTTCGATGGAACTAAATCATGATGTTTGAAAGCATAACTACCAAAAATAGAGGAGACATGATGAAATATAATTCGAAACAAAAATTTTTCCAATATACAATAATTTAGTGGCTACAAAAAAAAGATAGCAAGAAATGAAAATAATTAATTCATCAACATCAATGCCAAATAATATCATAAGGATAAGAATATGGAGAAAATTATAATGGCACTCTTTTCCTTTCTATTTTTTAAAAAACTAAAAACCAGTCAAATTCTTATTGGGTTCGTTAATGATGAGTGCGGATAAGCATGCAATATTGTTTATCTTAATACAACAAATGGAGGGAGGGGATTCGAACTCATGACCTCTTGGTCAAAACAGGTATCCATCGCTAAGCTAAGCTCATGTTGGCAGCATCATTCTATTTTGATTCCGCTCGCAAACGAACAAGATTCGGATTTTACAAGAGAGTCGGTGGCTGCTGAAGCTTGCTTTGAGAAAACACACGCATTCCGTTTCTAGTGTTTGATTTTGGCTGCATAATATATCACATCATTTTCAATTTCCATTGTTGTGATAAAAAAAAAGGAAAAAAAGAAAAAAAAAAGCTTCCATCTTTTTTACTTGTTTGGCCCTTAAAATCTCTCCAAAAGACCAAACAAGGCTTTAGAGTCTTCTGAAGCTTCAATATCATAAGTTTTCCTTTTCCATTATTAAGCTTCAAGAATCAAATTCAGAATTCATCAAAGCAAACCAAGCCTCCCCAATGAGGTGGAGGAGAATCCAATTCTCATTTCTCAACACCACCAGCTTGCAAGTTGCAGCTGCAAATTTATGGAACAATGGAGAATTGGATGCCAATGTCAGATTTGATGGTTACAGAACAATCCAATGGCAGAGAATTATAGAAAGAAGAAACAAACAAACAAACAAAAAAAAAAACCCACAGTTTTGACTAGAGGCTGAATCAAGAAGATTGAGAGATGAATTTTTTCTTTCTTTTTTTCAAGTGGGCAAGTTGCAAATGAGTTCAATTATCAACCCCAACCACCATATTAACTCTCTGACTCTGTCTCAGCCCAAACTATTGGATTCCATTCAGTGAGGCATTATCACAAACACATTATGGGCAGAGCAGATAATCGAGTGATTTTAAAACTATGAGAAGTCAGATTCTTACCTTCCAAAAACCATTGATCTTTGATTGTTCCATCTCTCCCACCGTACCACGTCTTCTACTCATAAGTACACTGAATGACAGAGAGAAATTTTGAAAGCAACAACGGAGAAGGATTACGAATTAGGTATAACATCCATGTCACAAAGTTTAGAGATCTGTTAGGGATTTGAGTGTGACCCCAAAGTTCCAGTCAATTTCTTACGGAGGATAATGATGGCGAAATGGCGTTAGCTTTCTTATCTGTCGGCCATGGGAGAGTAATGAAAGAAAAAGACTCACATCTGCTTCTTCTTCTTCTTCTGAATGGATGGTTTTGGGTACCCATTGTTCGAATTTTTCTTCTTCCGATCGCTTTTTTGTAATCGGATTTTCAGGCTTATGAGTCCGTCTTTCCTGTTTCATCAATCATTGTAAAGGGTTTCTCTCCAATTCTTCCAAAAGAGAATCTGTGGTATGCACGACCAACATTGCCTATTTTAGTAAATTTTTATAAATTTGTTGCAAACCTTTCTTTATTTTGAGAGCAATTGTTGCATTTGAACCAATGTTTTAAATGTCACGTCGATCGAAATGTCTATTTCTTAATTTCATGCAAATATTTATGAAAATATCCATATCGATGATATTTCTGTAAAAATTAGAAAAATTCTAAAAATCGTAAAAAATATTAAATGAACAAATAAATATTTTCCTATTTCTAGATTATGACCTCTCAATAAGAGATGAATGCCTTAACCACTCGGTTTGGCTTAATATTATGTATATATTAGTGACATTTTGTTGATATTTTTCATATTTTGTCGATTTTCTTGTACTATGATGGAAACGTCGATTTACCACTCATGTCGATGTCGAACCCATGAAAACATGTATGTGTCGACGTATCGACGGATATTTAAAATCATATTTTGAACTGCAATAATTTGGATATATGGGAGATCGAATCTCCGACCTTAAAAGAAAGAATACATGTTAATTATTGCTAATCTATGCTTACTCTTATTAATTGTCAATTTAAAGATGACATTCGATAGTATTTAAAGATTACACGACATGCTGATTTCAAGTAATTTCTAATATTTGGTACAGTGAACTTACATTAAAATGTTTTTGCAGTTGATAATGACTTATTAGGCACAGTATTGTATTAATCTAAAAAGTTCAATAACATATCTAAACTAAATAGATATCATTTGTTATATTGGACCATAGCTTTATTCTTTAGGTTAATTTTGGGATCTTCAATCTTCCATCTCAAATTTCTTGTACTAAAAAAGTAACAGCCATTTTTTAAAGTCTAAATAGGGATTGTTATATGAACAATTTAAAGACTATATATTTACGTGTTTGGTGAAGATTTGAATTTTCTATCTTTTTTAATTGAAATATATGTCCAAAAATTGAAGGATATATCTTAACCGTTTATTTGGAACGACGAAAAAAAAAAAAAAAGAAGATTTAAAATGGTTGAAACTTATATAGTATGACAGTGAAAGGTGTTGCTAATTTGGTTATGGTTAGTTTTGAATGATGATGGCCATATTTTATTTATTTACCTTGCCTCTCTGCAGAGGACTTGCCCGCTTCCCCTCTCTTTTCTTTTTTTGTGTGTATGTAGCCATGAACAGCGACCCATCAGAGGAGAATGTTGAAACAGAAGGCATCTCTCCCAAGGTATTCTTCTGCCCTAAAACTTCCTCCAACCAAATCAACATTTTCATACGGATTCTCATTTCTGCTTTGTCCCACACAGCTGAGAAATTGCAGTAGCTGTATTGTATGACTGTGTTGCTTTACGGGTCCATATGGGAAGTGGGTTCGCTTTGGATTTGAGTGAAATGCATTTTTACATGGTAGATTCCCTCAAAGTCTCCTTTTCAGCCTGAAATTTGGGATGAATCTGTAACCTTCTTCGTTTGGGGGCAGTTCTCCATTTTTTTGCTTGTTTGTTTGTTTGAGAATGTTGATGGGAAGATGGGCTTGGTAGCTTTGATAGTGGGTTTGAGTGTTTTTATCAAAATTGCTTCTATCTTAATGATGAATACTTTGTTGTTTGGTTCCAATATTTCAAATAGGATGTTTAGGGCACACTCATGGGAGGCCTTTCACAGTTGCATGAACATTTTCACGGCGACACAAGTGGTCGAATTTTTTTTAGTACAACATGTGGGGGGTAGGGATCGAATTCACACTCTCTTGGTTGGAGATATATACCAATTACCACTAAGCTATATTCGCTTTGGCGACACAGGTGGTCAGTTTGATTTCCTTAAGGACCAAACTTCTTCTATTCTTCTCTGATTCAAGACAAATTGAACAAGAATTAGAGAATAAAGAGATTGGTGAAAAAATGTGTGTCAAGAGAAGCTAGTGAGAGACTTTTGTGTAAAGAATAATTAGATTGAGTGTTTAAGCTAACAGTACTTTGTAAAACACTTGTCTCAATTACTTATTTCAAAAGTACAACCAACTATTTTTTACTATTTCTGATCAGAATGTGAAGAATGAGTCCTACAGAAGTGTGCTTATGTTGGCTTACCAAAGTCTAGGAGTGGTTTATGGCGACCTCAGCACCTCCCCTCTATATGTTTACAAAACCACTTTCTCTGGGAAACTGAGCCTCCATGAGAATGATGAAGAGATTTATGGGGTTCTATCCTTCATCTTCTGGACATTTACACTCATTGCTCTCTTCAAATACGTTTTCATTGTCATGTCAGCCGACGATAATGGCGAAGGTAAAAAGTTTTTCTGCTCATCCATTATAAGAAATAGTCGTTTGATTTAATTGTTAGAGACACGAACATAGTCCCATACGGTTCGAAGTGAGGAAGATTTTAGATATATAAGGACAACATCTTTAAAGCCTTTTTTCTGAACGTTAACTTCGAGATTTTTGGAAAATATGTAACTGTAAAGGACTCATTAGCTTGAAGCGCAATATTTAGATAGTTGGAAATGAAAACTTGATTATTTCAGAACATTGGCTTGTGATGCAGGGGGTACCTTTGCACTGTACTCTCTTCTCTGCAGGCACGCAAGATTATGCATTCTACCGAATCAAGAGCCGGTAGATGAAAAGCTATCGGCGTACGACATGAAGGGAATCCCAGAAACGAGGCCGAGTGCCACTCTGAAGTCCTTTTTTCAGCTTCATCCATCTTTTAGAAATTTTTTTTTGGTGTTTGTTCTCTTTGGAACCTGTATGGGTATTGGTGATGGAGTCCTCACTCCTGCAATATCAGGTCACTGCATTTACTTTTAGCTTAGATCATCCTAACATCTCAAGATATAAGTTGAATGCCACTGCTAATTCTAAAAATATTGATTTAGTTGATAATTTTAAAATGACTACATAATTGATTTCTTGGATTTGCTAATTCTTAAAATGATTTATAAGTATCTGTCCTTTCAGTTCTTTCAGCAGTCTCAGGAGTCAAACAAAAGATCACTGGACTCCATGAGAGTAAGTACTATCAGCCTCTCAACCTCTCTATAATGGTTGCATTCCCATATATAGCAAAACAATTAAAACATGCCAAAATTTGTGTGTTTCTCACTTTCAGATTATGTTGTTTTAATCTCGTGCGTCATCTTAGTTGGATTCTTCTCCCTTCAGCATCGTGGAACACACAAAGTCGCTTTCATGTTTGCTCCGATCATCACGGCATGGCTTGCCTGTATTAGCGTTATCGGAATGTACAATATCATCAAGTGGAATCCATGTATATATCATGCGCTCTCTCCAGTTTATATGCTGAAGTTTCTGAGAAGCACAGGCGTCGAAGGTTGGATTTCATTAGGCGGAGTCGTTCTCTCAATCACAGGTGCCTTTAATTACATCTCAAATCGTACGGTTTCGTGATTGAGTTCATTCCTTATGGGATATTTATCATAGGTGTGGAGGCAATGTTTGCTGACTTAGGCCACTTCTCTTCGCTTTCAATCAAGGTAACTCGTAACTGTTTTTCTTTTCTAAATATAATAAGTCAAAGCCATCATGATCCTAATGTGGTTGTAATCCTCATTTAAATCACAGTTTGCCTTTACATTTCTTGTATATCCCTCTTTGATTCTTGCTTATCTGGGTGAGGCTGCATTCCTATCTAAGCACCATGAAGATATTCAAAGGAGCTTCTACAAAGCAATACCTGGTAGGAACTAGGAAGTTAATAAGTTTAGTCTATGAACTTTTAGTATTACTGTGTCTAATAGGTCCTTAAATTTTCAATTTTATGTCTAATAGATCACTAAATTTTAAAAATGTCTAATATGCCCTTGAACTTTCTACCTTTGTGTATAACAAGTTTATGAAACATTTTATAAAATTCATAGCTCTATTCTTGACCCTCTAGTTTTGTTTCTAATAGATCTATGAATTTAAAAAAAATGTCGAATAGACAGCAACTTATTAGAGGCAAAATTAAAAGTTTAAGGACCTTGGACACTTCTTAATTTTAAGAACCTATTAGACGCAAAATTGAAAGTTTAGACTTTAGAGACCTATTAGACACATTTTAAAGTTCATATAACTTTCGACCAAACTTGTAATTTAACTCACAAAGACCGTAGGTTGATGTACTCATATCTTAACATGACACTATATTGTTTGTCGGTGTAGAGGCTGCATTTTGGCCAGTGTTCGTCGTTGCCACTTTTGCCTCTGTTGTAGGAAGCCAGGCTGTGATATCAGCTACGTTCTCCCTCGTAAATCAATGTTGTGCTTTGAATTGCTTCCCCCATGTAAAAACTATGCACACTTCAAACAAGATATATGGGCAGATTTATATCCCAGAAGTTAATTGGATGCTAATGTGCCTCTGTTTAGCTGTGACAATTGGGTTGAGAGACACAAATATGATAGGCCATGCATATGGTACAAGTCTTAGAATTGTGATCCTTTGGGCTTAGATTTTGAATTTCTTGAGAAAGAAATCTGATTTTCTTTTATGGGTTTGTAGGGCTGGCAGTCACAATCGTTATGTTTGTCACAACTTGCTTGATGTCACTTGTGATAATTCTGGTTTGGAAGCAGAGGTTGATCAATGCCATTGCATTTTTCATGTTTTTCGGGTCAATAGAACTACTCTACATCTCGGCGTCGATCAGCAAAGTTCATGAAGGCGGGTGGATTCCCATCGTTCTTTCTATGATCTTTATGTGTTCGATGTATGCATGGAACTATGGGACGATGAAGAAGCAAGAATACGATGACGAGAACAAAGTGTCGATGAATCAGATACTTTCTTCAGGGCCTAGCCTTGGCATAGTGCGTGTGCCCGGGATTGGACTCATATATACTAATTTGGTGACTGGGGTTCCTGCTGTTTTTGGTCACTTTGTGACCACTTTGCCTGCATTTCATCAAGTGCTTGTATTTGTTTGTATTAAATACGTTCAAGTTCCCCATATCAACGAAGAAGACCGTTTGGTCATTACAAGGGTCGGGCCGAAAGAATGCGACATGTTTCGGTGCATCGTGAGGTACGGTTACAAGGATTTGCTACAAGAAAACTACGATTTTGAGAACAGATTGGTGTTTGCTCTAGTGCATTATGTAGAAACAGAAGGTCACTTTTGGAAACCAATGACTCGCGTCCCTAGAGGGTGTGAAAATTCAGAGGAAGAGCCATGTGAATATGAACCATTGGAGCAGGCTTTTACAAGCTCAAATATGTTGCAGTCTTCTTGCAAATATCAGGTAACGGACACTGCAGTCGACGATCGGGAGAAGTCGATCCGTAATGAGGAAGTGATGCAGATATTGAGAGCAAAAGAATCGGGAATCACGTACATTTTCGGTCATTGCTCAGTCAAGGCAAAGAAATCATCATCCATTTTCAAGAAGCTGGCCATTGATATTGTGTATGCTTTTTTGAATCAGAATTGCAGAGCGCCTGAAGTTATTCTGAATGTGCCTCACACTTCTCTTTTTGAAGTTGGCATGGTTTATTATGTATAGTTTCAATTTCAACCCAAAATATATATACACACACACACACACTAAGTAGTTCATTCCTAGGCCTTGCCCTTCATGTTTTCACATTAAGATGTAGCTTTGTTTTTATACTTTCATCTCAACAAAATAACAAAAATTTAACTACGTTTACCTTACTTACTAGCTAGCCTAACAAGAGAAGTACAGGCCAATGGAAGTACTTGGCCTATCCGAGCCTATCAATAAAGGAGAGGCGGACAGAGAGTCGGCTAAGCCATATTTATTGAGTAGAATGAATGTATGTGGAAGAGGTATATGCATGAGTATATCACAAGGAAATTAAATACTTTTAAATAACAAATTCGAGTTGAAAACTTGAAGAGTCCATAGACTGCTTGATGTGTCTTTTCATCAGGTAGAGAAGTAATCTTGGGAAGATTGCTCGCAACCATACAAAGTATCATATAGTGCAAGTTCATGGTCCATCTTATGTTTAATTCGATATCTCACTATCACTCTTTTGTATGATAGAAGGGTACGTCAAAACAAACTTAAATTATAACTTAAACGAACTCGATATTTAAATTCGTTCGACACCCAATAATATCCTACCATAAAGGTAAAAGGAGAAACTAAAGGCATGGAAATATGGTTAGAAAGATTAGTTCTCTATTCTTTCTTATACTAGGCCACACTTATTCACAAACACATGGAGAGAATGAGTCTTCCCCCTCCAAAATTGGCCTATATATATATATATCACACCCTCCCTCCTCTCCATCTCCACATTTCTCTCCCAAAACAAACAGTTATGGATACTGTGATCGGAGCTCTCGATTCATGCAAGCCATTCAACAACGACGTAGCTTCTGCGCCCCAAACCGGGTCTCTCGCCATCCCCGACTCGCACTCCTCATCCTCCATCGTGTCCCCAGATGCGACGCTCGGGCGCCACCTCGCCCGGCGATTGGTCCAAATAGGGGTGAGCGACGTATTCTCCATCCCTGGCGACTTCAACTTGACCTTGCTGGACCACCTAATCGCCGAGCCAGGGCTGTGCAACGTCGGGTGCTGCAACGAGCTCAATGCAGGCTATGCAGCCGACGGGTATGCGAGGAGTCGTGGGGTCGGGGCCTGTGTGGTCACATTCACGGTTGGAGGACTCAGCGTTCTCAACGCCATCGCTGGAGCTTACAGCGAGAATCTTCCTGTGATCTGTATTGTTGGAGGGCCTAACACCAATGACTATGGAACCAGTAGAATTCTCCACCACACCATTGGCTTGTCTGATTTCAGCCAAGAACTCAGATGCTTTCAAACTGTCACATGTTATCAGGTAACATAAAATATGACAAATTTTAAATTAGAAGTTGATTGAAATTGATTATTATTATGTGTTAGGGAGTGATAAACAACATAGAAGAAGCGCATGCTCAGATTGATAAGGCAATTTCTACTGCACTGATTGAGAGCAAGCCTGTGTACCTCAGCATCAGCTGCAACTTACCCGGCATCCCTCACCCTACTTTCAGCCGAGAGCCTATTCCATTTTCTATATCTCCAAGGTAATTCAAACTCTGTACTTTTCCTTGTCTTCGGTCCCGTCCGGTCCGGTCGATCCACTTATCTATTAAATAGAATCGAAATAGCCTAGTGAAAAATGTGTAACAATTTAGACCTCACCATTCAAGCGTCGATTTTTATCATAGGTGTTTGTAATTTATAAACACGTTTGGCCTCTGTTATCGATGTATAAACATTTTTTAAGATAGAGACTGATGATCGTTTAAAACTTCAAACTACAATGACTAAATTGTTCTCTATTTGATAGTATAACTTCAAACTACCATGACTAAATTATTCTCAATTTGATAGTATATTCACCTGAATTGTTACCACCTAAAGTTTATAAACTAAATCGTTACTTAAAATATCTGGTTGGTGCAGAATGAGCAATAAGATGGGGTTGGAAGCGGCAGTGGAGGTGACAGCGGCATTCCTAAACAAGGCCGTGAAGCCAGTGATGGTCGGCGGGCCGAAGCTGCGAGTGGCCAAAGCTTGTGATGCATTGGTCGAGCTGGCCGATGCCTGTGGCTACGCTTTGGCCGTGATGCCGTCGGCCAAAGGCCTCGTCCCGGAGCACCACCCCCACTTCATCGGAACATATTGGGGAGCCGTTGGCACCGCCTTCTGCGGCGAGATCGTGGAGTCCGCCGATGCATATTTGTTCGCCGGCCCCATCTTCAACGACTACAGCTCCGTCGGGTATTCCCTCCTTCTTAAAAAAGAGAAGGCTGTAATCGTGCAGCCCGATCATGTCATGATCGCCAATGGACCAACTTTCGGGTGTATTCTAATGAAGGATTTTCTTCAAGAACTCGCCAAGAAACTGAAAAGGAACACAACGGCGTACGAGAACTACCATCGGATCTTTGTCCCCGACGGCCAGCCACTGAAATGCAAGCCCAATGAGCCGCTGAGGGTCAACGTTATGTTTCAGCACATACAGAAGATGCTGTCGGCCGAGACCGCGGTGATCGCCGAGACCGGAGATTCCTGGTTCAACTGCCAGAAACTCAAGCTCCCTAAAGGTTGCGGGTAAGAGATCAAACTCCAACCCTAATATGTTCTGTGTTCGAATCCTTACATCGTAATATTATTTTTTATAAATATTATCGGGGCTCGAAAATGGACTAGGTACGAATTCCAAATGCAATATGGTTCGATTGGATGGTCTGTTGGGGCGACATTGGGATATGCTCAATCGATTCCAAGTAAGCGTGTAATTGCTTGCATCGGTGATGGAAGCTTTCAGGTTTTAAACTTAATTTATATTATTCCTTTCACTTCTACCAGATCATCATATTTATTTGAATATGATCCACGTTGTTGCAATTGCTTTTAAGATAGTGGTTCTTTTCCTTTTTAACATAGGTGACAGCACAAGATGTGTCGACCATGATTAGATGCGAGCAAAAGACGATAATCTTCCTAATCAACAACGGAGGTTACACCATCGAAGTCGAGATCCACGACGGACCGTACAACGTAATCAAGAACTGGAACTACACAGCACTGGTGGATGCAATCCACAATGGTGAAGGCAAATGCTGGACGACAAAGGTTTAATCTTCAGAAAGAACTTCTATCAATTAAGCTTGAAATTTTCTTGCCCTTTATTTTGATGTTCATGTCTTTTGCTCTCAGGCGCGTAGTGAGGAGGAGCTGATCACAGCGATTAATACCGCGACGGGAGAGAAAAAGGATTGTTTATGTTTCATCGAAATTATTGTTCATAAAGATGATACAAGTAAAGAACTACTCGAGTGGGGATCGAGAGTTTGTGCTGCGAATAGCCGCCCGCCAAATCCTCAATAGATGAAGCCTAAATCGAGTTCTAGATGATCAGTTGGAGTTGCAATAAAAAGTATGATATATAGGTGAATTTGAATGAGTTTTTGTTGCCTAATGAGTATTTTCTCATTCAATTTGTTCGGAAAAGAAAATCAAAGTATTTTGCGGAAAACTATTTAGTGTATTGTGTGGATTGATCTCTACTCATTGATTATATATATGTAACATAAATTACTGTGGAATATATTTCTTTTAATAGACCCAAATTCTTTAACTCTAAACTTAGAAAAATGTTATAATTTTTATCCCTCGATCAACATTTTGCTAATTCACCTATTAATTAAAAAATCCATAAAAACTCACTAATTTAACAAAAATCAAGTTTCTCAATTGATTAATGTAAAAAATCAACCATTAAATAATTCAACCAAAGCTTACAAATATTAGAACAATTCTCATGTCCGACTGAGTGTATGTTTTCTTATTCATTTGACACATGAGATTATTTTCTTCAACAAAATTTCAAATGAAAATCTATTGAAAAAGTAAATTTTGTGACACATTTAAAGGTTAAGGTGAAAAAAACAACATTATCTAACAGTGAGGTGTAAATTTAATATTGTCAAGTTCAGGTTTAAATTTAATATTTTTCTGTTATATGTTTATATGTATTTATGTCCCTCTCACATAAAATTCTACCTTCCCACAAAATAAATGTAAGAATCAAGATACTCGTCCAATGAAAATGTTGGATTCTCACCAAACAAACGGCTCCGAAAAAACTTTATGCAGGGTGAGTTTACAAAAAGTAAATTATCTCATAAAAATACATCTTCATCATTGGAATGAGATATTTTGCCAAAGTCGTTCCATAATTAGTTGAATTGCCAGGTTTTGTCAACTATATATATATATATATATTTTTTCTTCAAAAATTACTTCATATATAACAAATAAAACATATTATTAAGATGATGAAAAAAAAGGAAAACAGAGGTAAAGGGCTAAAATTATGGGTTTTTTCTAATTTGGAATGATTCACTAGTTCTAAATTTAATTCAATTTAACTAATATTACATCCAACCCTCCAAAATGAAAGAACTATCTTTAGCATGGGTTCCTTAAAATGATTATGTCCATTTCTCTTAATCATTTTAGTAGGTATTTTACTATTCTTAACAACACATTTAAATTCTAATCAAATTTAGAAATAGAAAAAAATGTTTTTATAGCAATCCGAAATAGCTAAATGGATAAGGCATGTTTATAATTTCAGAAGTTTATGGCTCAACTCTCACTCCGCAATTGTTGAATTAAAAAAAAACGACATTTTCAAAAATTACTTTTTTTTAGCTCTCAAAACTTTAACATTGATTTTGAAAACTTTTTTAAAATGTAGATATATAACAAAGTAAAGAAACACGCAAATAAAAGTTATTGATGTTAAATTCTATTGAACTATTGAAGGTCGGCTACGTCTTCACTAGACGAGCTTCGAAGTGTCTATTTCCTTCTTTCAGATCTTCATTCGGACGAGCTCCAAAGTTCAAGTCACTCCAAGTTCGATTTGAGGTAGGTGTTGTACGGTTTAGAATCCTTTGTGCAAGTGTACACAATCGTTGTAGCAAGTGATAAAAAGATTGTATCCACATGGATTCATAACTAAACACTTCAATATTTTATTTAAGAAAACTAAATAAACTTAGCAAAAGTATGGTTGAATACAAAGACTTTGGAATTTAAATGAAATAGTGCATAAAAAGCTTACTAACTAACTGAATAGAAAACAAATGAATACAGTTTGAATTAAACGGGGTTAACTATTGATGTAACAAGGGTAAGAGGGAAGAGTTTATGTGACTTTTTCTAGGCTCATGTAAACAATGCTACCACATTAACAATGTTGATATACTGGCCAAACAGACATGAAGTCTTCCCAGACGTCCCAGATTTTCTACTATTAAGGTTTTTAGACAAACTCGACAGCATATCAGTTCAGTTTATAACCTTGCTAGGTGAGTCCTATTCCTAAGTACCCACCCTCTAATTCAAGTAGATCTAGCATGAGTTGAAGTCAAACACTCTCTTTACAATTTTCCAAGAGTTAATAAGAAGATATCCCAACATGTTGATCAAACATTATTGACAATAAACTATTGAAAACAACTTCAACTCAATATTCTTCATCATTCCAAAGGTGTAGAAAGGGAGCTGAAGGATTAAGCTCCAAATGAGTTTTCTATCTTCTTTCCACCGAAGCTTCAGTGAATCTCCTTCTCTTCTTGTCTTCTTCGAACACTTTCAGAGCTTTCTTGAAGTGAGAGTGAAGTGATGTTTCCAAAAAGTGTTTTGAGACCTTCCTTCAATGTGAGTATTTATACCCCTTGATTTTTAGGGCAACAACAGATAAAGTGGCCCCCAGCTCTCACTTCCAGGTGATTCTCCGAGTTACTGCAGTAACTCCCAGGGTAAAGTCCTGTCACTGTCAGATTTGTCGTTTTCTAGCACTTTTTTTATTCCAATACTGTAGAATCAACAATGTTGCAATAAAATACTCAAAATTAGGTCATTGTCCCTAACTTTCAACATAATCAACAAATTTTGGAGAAGATAACAAAATCATGTAATCTTTGTACAAAATCAATGTAGAATGTGTGCTAGAGAGGCTTTCCTTAACTAATTTTCATGAGATTTTAACCTCACATAACTCTCTTTTGGAGAGTTATCAGTAGGTCGGCATCAGATAGAATTGCATACTTGAGTCATAGGATATTCCAACAAGAGGTTAAGTGGTTATAGGCTGTCGAATTTGAGGTCGGTGTCCCTTCAACTCGAATGTGCACGCTTAAGAAGAATAAGTTGATCCTCTAGACTCCTTCAGGTCGGTCCTTCTTGGTAGGTCAGAGGTGATCTTTGAGACATGTAAACCCTATCAAACTTATATAATTGGTCAACGTACCATGTCAGTTTTTACCCTCCAATTGTTGTTTTTCCCCCTCTTTTCCTAATGGTGAGGTGCCAATTTCCTTTTTCAATTATTTGTATTATACTCATCCCCAATATACCTTCATGGGCTAGACTATGTTACAAATCCTCCTATAACATAAAACTAACCCATTAATAGCCAACTAAATTTAAGGAGTGAACTTGTAAGAAAAAACTACAATAATTATAAATTATAGAGGGTGACGGTAGGAATGACTAAAATAAATAAGATGTTTTAAAAAATGGTCAAACCACAAATGATTAAATTGATATTTTTTTTAGAATTTTTCTGAATAATATTTTAGACAAATATACCATTGTAACAAATTAGGTATATGTGCTTAATTTTAACGATTTTAAATAACTAAAATCTAATTTAAAAATTAGATTAGCAAAAACATAATTGTAGGGAATCAATTGTAACTAAATAATGAAGAATGAAATTTAAACAACTAACATCTAATTTAAAATTGATGTTCAATATTTTGAAATCAAAATTTGAAGATAGATAAATAAAAAATTATTAAAATTTTGTTAATGTAGATTTTGAAATTTAATAGTTTTTCTAACCTTTAAGATTTAAATTTCTTAGGTGGAAGGAGATAAATATGATTATTGGGTCTCTAACCTTATCATTCGAAGGGTTTCTTCATCTTCTTCCCATATTCTCCTTTTTGCACACGAGGGTTTCAAAGGCAACTCTTCCGATACAAAGAGCAGCTCCAATAAAAAAGTATTTGAATTTGTGTTTGGCGTCAACTTCGTGGGTTGTATATGTCCCTCCTTTGGTAAATATATACACATATATCGAAATTATAAAGTATGATAAATGAATGTATATACGGTACCTTGATTCTTCTCCACTAACTTTGTTGCGAATGATGGAATGGATGCATATGACTATTCAAATGACCCCATAATTGATTCTAAGGTCTTCTCTCTTCTCCCCCACGCTTTGGAAAGCAATTTTTTTAGTGCGAAGTTGGACGAAAAATAATAAATGTAAATTGGATCCATACTTTGATTTCCTTGCATTAATGGGTGAGTTGTGGCCAATATTGGTGTCGCTCTTCAATTTATGGGGTCAATGACATATCTAATGTGGTTTGCACTGGTGTATCACTCTCATGTCGGTATCTACAGTGGTTTGCAGTGGTGTTACAATTTTATTTCTGGGGTTAATGTCAGTACTTACAATGGTGGTTTCGCACCCCTATTTATGGGGTCAATATCTGTATCTACCGAGTAAGTATCATCAATGATGCAACAATCGCTTCCCAACTCATTTAACAGAATCGTTATAACATGAATATGAATTGGATCTTTTACTTCAAGTTCCTTGCGTTTATGATGAGGTGTGGTTTACACGATATCTCACTCCCATTTATGGGGTCAATGTGAGCATCTACAACTGTCTGCACTAGTGTCTCACCTTCATTTATGGTATCAATATGAGTATTCATAGTGGACTATACTTGTCGCACTCTCATTTCTAGGGTAAATGTTGGTATCTACAACCTTCTGCAATGGTGTCCCACTTCCATTTATGGTATCAATATAGATGCACTTGTATTGTATTCTCATTTCTATGGCAAATGTCGACATCTATGGAAGTGATAAGCTTGAATTAAAGGCTAAAAGTGTCATGTTGTCATGCTTATTTAAGGACAATTAAGGTCTAAAATGCATGTTCATGCATATAAATTAGTGAAAATGTGCATAATCTGTGTTTAAAGACTCATGCACTTAGACGTAGGTGAATACAGGTCAAATGATGCAAATATGGTTGTTTTGTAGTAAAAATCAGGATTGTTGATCAAAATGCGTCAAGTGTCACGGTCGTACATTTTTCAACCGTGCGGCACCGTGATCTAAGCTCGACCATGGCCAGCTTTATGAGGAACTCTAGCCCCAATACACTTTTTGCGTCCTTCGTGGCTTCGTCGAATCTTAGGCTAGGTTCTTTCTTCCTCAACCGAGCTTCACTTGCATGTAGAATTCTAACTTGTCTTGGCAATGCACGTCGCCTATACGTGCATTTCAACTCTATCGCGACTCTAGCCGGCTTGCCTCTACTCTAGGCCAAGCCCCACGACTCTACTTTGCCTCTACTCTAGGCAAAGGTCCTGAAAATACGACGTCGCAACTTATTTCTAACCATCTTGGTTCTCGGCCACTCGGTCGTCCTGTTTCTACAATGAGCCAAGACATTACTGGGATGAGTTCTGACTTTTAACGGGGTCAGAACGAGCTTAAAACGTCAATCGAGTACTACCGGGAGATTCCTGCAGCTTAACTATGTCAAAACTAGCTTATTAGGTCCATCGGACTCCTCTAAGACTATTCCTGCTGATAAACTAGTCAATAACAGGCTAAACGGCCTTACCGGATACTGTCGGGATGATTCTTGTCGAGATCCGAACAAGGAATAACTAAACTTGACAACCGGGATGAGTTTTGCCTCTTACCGAGCCAAGACTCACTTTTTCTCACTTACCGGGTGCCCACCAGTACTGTAGGATGCCACCTCGAGCATCGGGATGTCATCGAGCTTCGCTGCTCACTTGGACACGTATACCGAGAACTGACCAATGGACTTGTATTTATGATCGGGACCTTTCAAACATCCATCCATCTGGACATGATCGACGCACAATGACTCTTGTGCCTGTGCTTTGTCGTTCAAGCATACCGTACCGCATAACGGCCCTTATGTGCAATCTTAAGCTCATTGGACAAGATGCAATGCTGGCACACCTATGCCGCACGACACTGTCCTTAAGATTACCATTCTCGAAGGAAGATGTCCAAGACCTTGGTCTTGCAACACTCGCCCACGTCATGACACACGCATGTGTCATGGGGTAGCTCGCTTAGGCCAAAGGGCCAAGGGGTGATGGAGAATTGACACCATGCCTCCCCCCTATAGTACATTCTAAGGCAACCTTGGTCTGGTAGGCGTGTACGTGCAAAGTGGCGAGGAGTCACTCGTCACCATAGAGTGCACGTCTAAACTCTGATTGACACGAAACTTGGCATGCTTGTATATCTCACTAACATGCATCTAACTCTAAAGTCGCCCGTCCAAACTCTAGACGAAACCCTGAATTCTAGTATGTCTTCGCCTTACATTCTCGTATGTCTTCTTCTAACATTCTTGTGCACATCCTTGGGGTGTGTGATAGGTGATGCACCATCCTCCTTGATCGCATCACTGCACTACTCTCTCGGCCCTAAACATGACCCGACGGGCGACACATTAGTGTCGCCACCACTTGTCTACTACGTGGGCGTCACAACCTACTCCTAACGTCCCAGCTTATTGATCAAAATGCACCATACACATTTTTTTGAGATACTATGTTGCACCCAAAATACGTCATTTCTTGTCCAGATTGATAAAACATACATTTCAACTTATTTTGACCAAGCATTTGGTGAAAATCACATGCCCAAGTCATTTTTACAGAGATGGAAGTCAACTTGTGTTGGTTCACAATATCTTCTAAACTCCCCAAGTTCTCTCCAGCAACATTCCAAAGATCTCTCCAACGAAGGTTAGTTACCAACTCATGAATCTCTCAACAAAATGCAATCTCCAACCTTATAAATACAAGATTCCGAGAGAATTCACCAAACACTTCCAGTTTTGTTCTTTCTCCCTAAGTTTTTATCAACTTTAGTTTTCTTTTCCAGCATTGAAGCATTGAAGCTTTGTTTAGTTCTTTATTTATATTTTTTTTCCAAGTTAATGAAAATAAATTGTTTTGTTATTTTCTCTTATGATTTCTCTTTCACCCTCTTACAAATGTCTTAGTTTCTTATCTTTCTAAATTACATCTATCATATCATTCCTGACCAACGGCAGACATCCTAGCATCTGAAAAATTTTGATATTGTTATAGACATTTTTTTGTGCCAGATATCATCATATTTATGACTAGTACACGATCTATTGTTGCGAAGGGAAGAGGTAGCTTAGAAGAAGAAAGACGGTAAAATGATAGTTGCAAAGAGAAGAGCTTAAAAACAATGGCAGATTGATGACGGGAACACCTTGACATATATTTTATAAAAAAACGTTTAAATTAATTCAAATTTACACCCAATTAAAGACTAACCTTTAATTTGTGAAAATATATTTACAAAACAACTAAAAATTCCTTAAATGTTGGAAAATAAAGTTGGTTTCAAATCCCTTAAAATGTGGTGGGTGGTTGCAAATGAGGTGCACCAAATTGATTTGTGCAGAGGGCATCATAAGCATTGGACATCTATACTATATTAAAAGGTAGGACGTAGGAAAAATATTTTTGGACACTTTTACCCTTTACTAAATTTACAAATTACAAATTATATCATTAATATATTATTACAAATATTAAATTAATTATTAATTATCCGTACTATAAATGCATGGAATATAAAAGGTTAGAATGCAAAAAGTTTTCCAACAACATAAAATTAATTTTTTCTTTAATTAAAATTCATACTAGAATTTTAAGAGTTTTAGAATTTGAAAAGCTTTTGTAACGTTTTATCCTCTACTACTATAAAAATAGGTTTCTTCTACATGTTTTTCACAAGTTTCAATACTTTTTTATTCTTAGTTCCTTCAAACATCTCTCAAAGATGATTCAATCATGAAAACATCTCGAGATATTTGTGACATAGTCATCAAGTTGCAAGGGAGGCATATGTTGAATCTACATATCTCGAATACTAAGTTTGTGACATTACCATTCCACAATTTTACAAAGTTGAATAATAGTATATGTCAAGCAATCTTCAAGAATGATCATATTTACTCTAAAAGATGAGTGTATAGTAAGTATTTGGATTTTTTTTTTGTTACTATTGTTATTTTTCTAATTAGTGTGTTTTTTATTTGGAATGTTTCTTTTTTTAGCAATTTTATTTAGTTTAGGATTTGAATTTTTCTTTTTCTTACTAATGTTTTTTTATTGTTTAGTGTACTTTTTTATTTGGAATGTTTCTTTTTTGAGCAATTTTATTTAGAATATTTGTTTAAAATATAGATAATTACAAGCTCATGTTCTTGTTCTTATTGTTGAAAAAAAAAACAATCATAGAAGTCAATACATAAAAAAATGTTTAATTAATAAATTAATTATAAACAATAATTTGTATAGAATCTTAAAAGGTGGAATATAAAACTTTTCTTCCTTTTATTTTCTAATAATACAATTTGAAGAATTTTTCTTTAATAATTTTAATTATAATATAAAATTAAATCAATAAAATAATTTATATTTAGTTAAAAAATTCAACATATATTACAAAATGTCAGCTCTAAACAAATATTTAATAAACAAACAAAATATTAAAAAATAAAATAAAGGACCCATATTAGGTTGAAATAATTTAAAAATAAAAATATTAAAATACCTATTTACTTTATTATTAATATATAATTTTTTCCTTTACTTTTAATTTATTTATTTACAAAATATATCATTAAAATGTCCAATACTTATAAATAGTACATTTTATTATTAGTAATTAGCTGTCAATAATAATAAATATATA
Organism: Momordica charantia; assembly: GCF_013281855.1. Lineage (NCBI taxonomy): Eukaryota > Viridiplantae > Streptophyta > Magnoliopsida > Cucurbitales > Cucurbitaceae > Momordica > Momordica charantia. The sequence continues at coordinate 1,002,411 of NW_028275161.1, read as the reverse complement.
TAAAAATTAATCTTAATTATTTTTAAAAATAATTATACTTAAAATATTTTACTTGAAATTATATAAAATTTAAGTTACCTTATAATTAAAAAAAAAATTTACGTGCATTGCACGTGGTAATACTAGTTTATTAAAATGGCCCAAATCTAGCTACCCATTTAAATTATCAAATTATAAATTGTTTTTTTATTTATTATTAAATAGTTATTAATAATGATAAATGATACGATTTGGTTACTTCATATTTTGGTTACTAATTCATAAATCATTCACTAATCAATTTTTATATATTGTCATCAAATTATCAGTATTAGTTATTAAATTATTTTCACCATATTAATTCACCTTCAAATGGTCATCAAATTTTTATATTAAATTTTCTAAAATTGTTAATCACCAAATGACACTATGTGAATTTGCCAAAAGCGAGTATAGCTCAGCGCTAATTGACATATATCTCCAACTATAAAATTGTGAGTTCGAATCTCCTCCCTAACATGTTGTACTAACAAAAATGACACTATGTGAATTCAACATATTTATTATTTTCTTGAGTCCTTTTCTTTTAAGAAGAAAATTGCAATTCAATTTTTTTAAAAGTGAAATTTTATAAATAAAAAACTCGTGACAAGGTATATCAGTTTTCTTCATATCTGGGATTCATCGAATTCTAGAATGCGTTGTCTCAATACAGCAAACTTGAATCTAGATAACTTAGTTAAAACATTGTACGTTAATGTCATCTGTCCTAAATGTCAGATGTTCAAATTCATGCCCCCACTTTGTTGAGATAAAAAAATCATCATAAACTTCTCATTTCAGCTAATGACTCACTGACTTAACAAAAAAAAGTCAAAACGAGCATAGCTTAGTGGTAATTGACATACACCTACAACCATGAGATTGTGAGTTCGATCTCTCATTCCCATATGTTGTACTAAAAAATACACTTAACCAAAAAAAAAATGTTACATTTTCTAGAACCTCACTCATTTTAATGAAAATCAAGCCTTGCCATTATGGCATAAAATTGACCATTGAATAATTTTGTCAAAATTCATAAATTTCAACAAAAAGAAAGGGAGAAAAAAAACTAGCTCTTATACTATTCTTTCTCTAAAATTCTATCAATTTTGTACTAAACACATCTTTTATAATTCACATCTTTTATAATTCATTAAGCGCACGTAAGAATATTATTTTAGTGAATCTTCAAAAAAAAACATATTAGAAGGTAAATTTTACCACAATAATCTAAATTGATAGTAAATATGGTAATGTTTTTTCATAAATCTAAAGTAGAGATTGCAACACTTATCCAAATTTAAGGTTTAATCGATAAAATTGAGAGTTTAGAGTAAAATTGCATACACCTCATCAGATGTAAAAATTGATTTGTTTTCAAACGTATATAAATTTCTTAAATGATTACGGTGGAATTGAATGGGATATTCTGAACTAATTTATGTACTCTCAATATTTTAAAGACATTAAAGAATATAATTTAAGCAATTGACATTAAAAATTAAAAAAAAAATATATATATATATATATATATATATATATATATCAATAGAATTTGCGCTCCTTAAGTATTCTGTATATAGTTTTTGTATTACGTCGAATTAAGAGGAGATATTTTCCCCTCCTTTCTTCTTTACTCTGCCTCTAATTTAAATTATATATTAATTAAGCATTCAGATCTTATTAATTTTTTTAATTCAATGAGAAACAAGTAAATGAAAATAAATAAAATATCATAGTTGTTCCACTAATTCTATTTGGTATTATATAAGGAAAATACTTGATTTCTTATCCCGCCGTCATTGAAAAATTGCCAACTTATTTATTTTTATAAAAAGTCTCTAGTTTTTCATTTCTCTCTCTTAATTGTCGACATTTAATTGTGGTAAGAAAAAAAAATTTCCTAACTATTAAAGAGGCAAGTATTTTCTATTATATAATATATGAAGCATTTGGGACATACTAGAATTAAATGTAACAACACCCACCAAGAAATTTTGTTGATTTTCTTGGTTTGATTCTTCATACTTCACAACCTTCAACATTTAATGATTATGAGCTTTCCCTAATTGATGGGGAAATTAAACCAAAAAAAAAAAAAATGCCACTTTTATTCCCCATGTGCCCTCCAACAAAGCAAAGCAACCTCTCTACAATAATATTTGCTCAACTAACTCCTTCCAAGATGTGACACTTTTTACTTCAAAATTATGACAAACCTGAAAATAAATCATTTTTACTTTTCATAATCATTCAATTATTTAGTACTCCTCATTTTGAATATGTGAAAATAGGAAAGTCTCAATCATGGTATTAAATTTCCATCCTCGATATTTTTAATTTTCATGTATTCGATATCAACGAAAATGGTCAATCAACATTTTCATAGTAACAAAATATTATTTTATTTATTTGTTAATTTAATTATTTATAATGTTATTTTTATAATTTTCTAAAAATACATCTATGGACATCAACATTGATATTTAGAACTTTGGTTCGGCTTCACAATTTTGAGACAAACGCGCCCTTCAATTTGACACCTAACCCGATTAAATAAAACAAATTTGGGCAAGAAGTAATTAAAAAATTTCAATTATTTTGGTGACATGTAATTATCCAAATCATTTTCTTTTACTTTAATATTTCACTTTCAACAATCCCTCAGTGCCATTCAAACGTTTTTTCTCTCCTTTTTCCCCTTTGCTTCAGGAGTAAAAAAACTTGGCAAAATGCAATTTCATAACCCACCAAAATCTAATCTTTTCGACTCCCGTGTCTTTGAGGAACCCCTAAATTACTTGAATTGATCAGCGATGGAAACCTAGCAAAAAAACGCGATACAACATTAAACTACTTTTGGAAATCGGTCACCAGATTTATCGTTCGAAAGGTATTTTGTAATTTAAAAATTAAATTGGATAAACAATTAAACCCGACGAGAGGAGTACAATATGTGGGAGTGAGGGATCGAACTTACAACCTTTTGGTTAGAGATATATGTCAATTACCACTAAGCTATGTTCGTTTTGACACGAGAGATATTAGAGTTGGGAGAGGAAGTTGAGTAATTATAAGGTAATTAAACGAATGTTATAAATGGTGTACCTAACTTAACAAGTCTTGTTAAAGACAACCATCACTATTATGGCATGCCAGAAAGGGCAGGGAACTTGTCACCTACAATGGCCATGCATTCAAAACTTCAATTACAGTCTCTTTTTTTCTTTTTTCTTCTTCTTTAAATTATTTCTAAATTTAAGATAAAGTATCTGTTTGAGAAACATTGATTAAGGTAATTTATCTGGACAAAGAATAAAAGTATCTTATTTATCTTCATGTTTTTTTTTTTCTAAAGATACGTTTGTTGTAGCCACAATTCTTGGGAAACTTTGATTAGATAGAATGTTTACAGAAGTAAATACGAATATGGCGTATTTTAATTAAATAATTGTGAGCGTGGTATTTTTTGTTTGATGAAGGCTTCTCGACAAAGTGATGAGTCAACTTCTGATTCGAGGTAAATGTCTAGTCAGTTGAGATGATGACTTTGCAAATAAAATCTTTGCTTGTTCGAGCTCGTGTTGAGCCAAAGTTTAGTTAGGTTTCACAGAAACTGCGTATCTTTATGAGGAATGGATCCCGCCTTTATTAGGAGAGTTTTTAGAAGTGTTGTGTTACCCCATATTCAGGCACTTCGTACTTGATGTTCAACAAAATTTACGTTTGTGATGTCACTGTTTTCAAGTTAGTGCGAGCTAGGTTTTCTGAGGGTCTGTCGGGGTGACCCCGCTTGGCCCAATGGGAATAAAATCTTTATGGCACTTTTCTTTTTAGGTCCTTTCAGCGGGACAGAGGGTTCGAAATGTCAAAAATACCCTTCTTCGTGAAAATCTTCTCTCCCATTTTCTAGAGTCAACATTGCGATAAAAATTTTAGTGAAGGGCATTCCATGGAATATTTTTTCACAGAAACTTTGGCGCATTGTATACCATCCTTTCTCTGCAAGCAAGAGATTGAAAATTGAAATAAATAAATGAGACCAAAAAATCAAGAAAAAAAACTGTATGATGTTCCTGTCTCATTTATTAGAGAAGGTCGGTGAAAATCAAGAGAAAATATAATATAATGCCGCAGGAAGAAGATGAAGAATTGGCCATGGAGATCACCAGCTTGAGAAAAGAACTGCAAATTGCTGTGGACAAATCAGATTTTCTAGAGAAAGAAAATCAAGAACTCAGACAAGAATTGGGTCGTCTCAAATCGCAGATTCAGTCTCTCAAAGCTCACAACAATGACAGAAAATCCCTTCTCTGGAAGAAATTTTACAACTCCATGGATGCAGAGTCGCCGCCGGCGACTGACAAACGGGAGGCGACCAAATCATCGCCGAAACAGCCTGTTTGGGTCGCCGTGAAAGAGAGCCAGAGAATGCCGGAGGGGGCACCGGCTCCGGCTCCGGCGCCCCCGCCGCCGCCGCTTCCGACGAAGCTGCTCGCCGGATCAAAGGCAGTGCGGCGAGTACCGGAAGTGTTGGAGCTGTACCGCTCGCTGACGAAACGAGATGCGCAAAAGGAAAACAAGGCCGCTCACGGCGGATTTCCGGCGGTGGCATTCACCAAAAATATGATCGGAGAAATCGAAAACCGGTCAGCGTATCTCACTGCGGTAAGTATTTACTATTTATTCCCCCAATGTTTTAAAGATCAAGAAATTTTTTCCTCAAAAAATTAAAAAATAAAAAAAACTCAAGAAAATTGGATATTTTTTTAATAATGTTTGAAAAGAGTCGACGACGTGCTATTCTTGGAAATAGTTTGAGGGTTATATTTGAAATAAGTTTTAATTAAAGCATTATTAAAAAAAAATCTCAAGAAAATTATACTAGGTGCAAAACTATTATATGTATTTTTCAAAATATCGTTACTTTTATTTTTTAAAAAATACAAACATAAGCTCTTTTTTTTTTTGTCGGATGGGATAGTTTTTTCTTATTTTGCAAAAAAAAAAAAAATTAAGAAAATCTAACTCTCTTAAAAACTTTTTTTTTTTTGGCTAAATACAATAATATTTCGGAAAATTTTTTATTTAGTTTTTATTGTTTAAAAGTTTCACTCTAATGCTTGACATTTAAACTTTTTTTTTTTTTTTTGCGTTCGTGCCTTCTCTATTGGTGGGCGTGATAACTAATATGGTATGATAATACCAAGTTGGAAAAAAAATTAGATGAAAGAAGTTTTCAACTCCAACGAATATAACACAATTGAGAAATTTTATAACATAAGGAGCAAAATTAAAACATTTTAAATAATTGAGATGAAATTAGAAAAAAAATACTCAAAAGGAATTAAAAGATATATTAAGGCAAAACAAATTATTAGATAATTTTCGGTTTCGTGCTTATCCTTCATATTAATGAAAGTAATTTTAAAAAAAGATATCTCCGACTAAAATATCAAAACCTTGCTCCCACTTATTACATTAAAAAAAACCAATTTTAGACATAATTAGTGAATCGGCATACTTGCAAGCATTAAACAGACTTATTAGAGACAAAATTAAGTACTCTCCAAAACGAAAAACCCGGGCAGATAAAATCAGAGGTGGAAACACACGGAGAGTTCGTGAACTGGCTGATCAAGGAAGTGGAAGGGGCAGCACCAAGGGACATAACAGAGGTGGAGAGGTTCGTGAACTGGCTGGACAGAGAGCTGGGGTCGCTGGTAGATGAGAGGGCAGTGCTGAAGCACTTCCCACGGTGGCCTGAGGGGAAGGCGGATGCACTGCGGGAGGCAGCATTCAGTTACAGGGACCTGAAGAGCCTGGAGAGTGAAGTATGTTCCTTCAGAGACAATCCGAAGGAGGAGATGGGTGTGGTACTGAAGAGGGCTCAGGCGCTGCAAGACAGGCGAGAATGTACAATCTGTGGTGAGCCTATTTTTGGAGGTTGAGTGATAAGTGAGAAGTGATGAGAATTTTTTGAAATTTTGCAGGCTGGAGCAGAGTGTGAGCAATGTGGAGAAGACGAGGGAGTTCAGTTGTAACAAGTACAGAAATTTTAGAATACCCTGCGAATGGATGTTCGAATCTGGACTTGTCGGTCAGGTGATTTAAACCTTCAACGATCCAAACTCCTGCATTTTTAATAACACTTCATATTGAAATGTAACCCATAATCTCCACTTCTATTAAAACAACTTTGTTAATTTACATGGACATAATGATTCTGCCTATTGGTTGCAGATGAAGTTAAGCTCATTGAGGCTGGCCAAGGAATACATGCGAAGGATAACAAGAGAACTCCAATCAATCGATAACACGCAACAAGCAGATAATCTTCTTCTTCAAGGGGTTCGATTTGCTTACAGGGTTCACCAGGTAATAGAATGGCAAACTAATCTAATCACATGTTAGTGCACAGTGACTAACACAACTCGGAACCTATTCAGTATGCAGGCGGTTTCGATTCAGACGCTATAGCAGCATTTGAAGGACTGAAGAAAGTTGGGCTGAGTAGTCAAAGAAAATAGACTTCTGGGTTATAGATTATAGGCTTTTACTAGAAATCTGTCAGCTGTTGGCAACTTTACTAGAAAACAGCTCTTGTAAGAATCAGCATTGTAGAGCACATTGTAGAAAATGATGTGTACAAAATGCTTGATCAAGACAATTGAGGGTTCTTCTATACCTAAATCAATCCTATCCTATTGCAACTCTTGCACAATCGCAAGACAAATAGCATAACAGAATAACTATCTTAGCTATAAAAAAATAAAGTCATTAAATTGATATAACCCTCCAAGAGCAACAATCCAACTTTCATAACAAAAAATATGAAGAACCTAAATTATCAATTGGACAACTATTTTTTAAAAAAATGGTACAAGTATCCCCACCCTCAGAAATCAAAAAACCCTGTATTTTAGTTTCCTAAGGGCTCAAGGGTACAAAACTCAATGCAAATGAAAAATCAAGAAATCAAATTCCATATCCATGATGACATGATTATGATTCAATCAAATGGTTTGTTCTGAACCAAATGAATCTATGAGAAAAGATCTAGAAGACCTATTCATGGCACCTTCATCTGCTACATTTCCAAATTGAGCACTTCCAGAAATTTCCCAAGGGTTCATGTTTAAAGAGAATAGGATAGATATAACGCCGCAAGCTTAATAATAACACTACTGCTGCAGAAAATAAGGAATATTGAACAGTATATGAAAATCACTTGATAAAAACGATTAAGCTGATGAAAATCCAGTTCTCAATTGAAGACAACTAAATGTTTCTCGATCACATAGCAATAAATAAAAAAGCATTTCAAAATGGTAACGCGACAAAAACGAAGATAACATCAAGAAATCTAAACAGTAACAACAAAAACCCTAGGTCGGAGCAATCCATCAGATAATGGCCCCTACTTGGATCTCTGCCTCATCTTTCGGCGCTTACGCTTCAACCTCCTCATTCTCTTCTTCTTCCACTGCAAAACAAAACCAAAAATGATCAGAAGCCTAGAATTCACGCATCTGTAGGTCAAGCATCACTAAAAAGAAGTAAAAGTTGAAAACGAGTTCAATCTATTGATGAATCTTCAAATGAATTACCTTAGCTCTCATGGCGACGGTGTGGAAAAAGTGCGACTGCTCTCTGTCAAGTGCTGCGGAGGAACGGCTGGAGGAAGAAGGTAGGGCAACGTAGAATCCGCTAACTTGAGGAGATGATGCACTACTTATATGAAAACCCTAGTTCTAATTGGGCCTGAATTGGGCCTCAAATGGCAAACAGATTGAAGAATCGGGCCCATTATGAGTCGGATCCACTGAAGATAATATACATCCCCAGACCCCAAATCATGTATAGATATTAGCCGTAAAAAGGATGATTTGTTTTAGAAATAGCTAATTAAGAAAAATTATAAGTAAATTATCTCTCAAAATTTTAAAAATAATTATTTTAACTTCTAAATTAATTATTTTAGTTTTTGCTATTATTTTATCACTTAAAAATTTAAAATCCATTTTTTTTCCTTTTTAAGTGTAGGTATATTATAGATTTAGGCAAGCGGCTTTGCACCTCACCAATTTTATCATTTTCTTTTAAGAAATAAATATTATTAGTTACTAATTATTTTGGGTCACTTGCTCATATACCAACTACTTTTATTATTTGCAAATATAGTAAAGGGCGAGGCCCAACCCAAACAAAAAAGGAAAAGTCAATTATATCGTCAATAGAAAAACTCTCGCATGTGATATACCTAATAGAAAGTATATTACTAATATATGTAGTGTGATTGATATATTTCATATTGGTATATCAGTTATATCAATGATATACTCGATATATCAATAAGAAATCTGTGATGTTACTTAAATCAAACTCTCCAACTCGGATATTATTTAAACCAAACTCTCCGACTCGAATAAGATTTCTCAGTGTGATACTTCCTAAGATAGATAATATACATGCCCATTGTCTAGATGATTTATATATTAGCCGTAGAAAAGATGATTTATTTTTAAAGTAGCTACTAATTCAGAAAAATTATAAGTTTACCCCTAATTTCTTAATTATTCCATTTTTTTCGTTTATGAGAATGATGCTTTGTTTTACTCACATGTTTAGGAATTAATTTGAACTCTGAGTTCAATTTCAAAAATAGAAACAAGTTTTGGAAACTACTTTTTTTTCTTAATTTTCAAATTTTAGATTCGATTTTGATAACATTTTTAAAAAATAAATGCAAAACAAAGAAATATATAGGTAAAGGTAATGTTTACGGTTTTAATTTTAAAAAACAGAAAATTAAAAATAAAATGGTCATCACCGTTTAAACTTTCAAAATGTCTATTCTAATCTCTAAACTGTAAAAATATAAAAATAGTCGTTACCTAAAATCGACTCGTATGAATATATGTTGAGGGGGTTTTATACCCTCTAATTCTAAACAAATATTATTAGTATTAATTATTTTTCTATCTATTTTAGTAAAGTGGGCTCATGGGCCATTATTGTTGTGCATGCCTAATGCACCATTCTACGTCGTCCTAAGTTTCATTTCTTCCTACTCGCATTTTTTCAATGTTTATATTTTTGCCAAATCTAATATCTTTTTAGTCTTTAGAAATTGTAGGTGCTTTCATGCATGGTGGAAAGAGGGAGGGGTACGATTCTCTTCGTTAGTTGCTCAGCTCCTCTAAATGGCCTTAATTATTGCTGTGGTCGTATTCTCGACAGGTTCTGTTATTTTTAAATACAAATCAATTTGAATGTTAAACCGAACACGAACAGGGGGAGGAAGAAAGAAGGAGAAAAAAATGTCAATTAGGCAGAAAAGAATAAAGAATAATAAAATTTGGCAGCTCGTTTAAAAAATTAATATACATCAACAACAATGTCTAGTCAAAATATGTTGGCTATCACATTATCATTCAATTAGGTAAATTAACTCTGTAAAATCAACTTAGGGACGAACTAGAAACCAAATTCAAACCTCAGTGACCAATTAAAAACTAAATTCAAACTTCAAGGACCAAACATGTCACTTTTAAAACTTCAACGATGGAATCAAAACTAAATTTAAATCTCAGAGACTAAAATTGATAGCCTTTTAAACTCATGAACTAAATAGAAAACGAGTCCGACCTCAATAATGAAAAATGTATTTTATCCCAAAAAAAAAAAATTATCTTCCTAAAATTTCACTTTTTTGTTTAGTAGGAGTTCGATGTTAATTTAAAAAAAAAAAAAAAAAAAAAAAAAAAAAAAAAACCTCTATCCTAAAGTTTGTAGTTTACATTTAAGCTTTTAAGTGACACAGATTACATGGCAAGTTGGTTTAAGACGATTTTTTTGATATATGTCCGCTATGAATCGCGGACGATGGCGAAGACGTGATGGTCACGGGAAAATGGTAAGAGAAAGAGAGAGGAGAGAGAAAGTACCATCTCCTACATATATTATTTAATTAATATAATTTGCCACGTCAACAGTTACAATAAATAATTTAATTACAATTTACCACAGTAAAAAAAATCAAGTACCATTTAGAACTATTTCTCAAATTTTAGAGATCAAAAGTGTTCATTTGAAAACTTTAGTGACCAAGTTGACACCTAATTTAAACCTCGGGGACAAAAGTGTTTATTTTAAAATTTGAGGATCAAATAGACACCTATCTCAAATTTGAAGGACAAAAAAATTTTGTCCCATAATAGACTATCTTTATGGATTGGTACATATCACGTATGATATTTCAATTGAGTGAATCTACTTTCAATTTCATTACTTTGAACTCGAAATTTGAGCACTTTTTGTTGTTTGATTTTGTGGCTAGATTCTAATATTTTCGTAATTGAGTTTTAGCATTTATTTGACATAATTTTTAATGTTTTTGGGTGAATTTTTTATGGTTTATTGATTGATGCTAAATAATTTTTAAATTTAGTTTTGAGAAGGTGTTAATGGTAACACTATTCAAATGGATGAAATAAAATACAATCTTATGGTTTAAGTTGATAAAATTGAAAGTATAAAATTAAAATGACTCACTCTCTCACGTTTATGTTTACTCTTACAATTTTATTAAATAAATTATATAATTTTTTTGAAAAAAATACATTTTTTGTCTCTTAGGTTTGATGTAGGTGTCTATTTTGTCCCTAAGTTTCAAAATAAACATTTTTGGTCCTTAAAGTTTGAAAAATAGTTCTAAATGTTCCTTTGACCGCTAGGTGGCTTTCCATCCCTCTTCTCTTCCTCTCTCTTTCTCTCTCTCCAATCTCCGACCAACAACAGCCGACCATTTTTCCTTTTTAAGTCCAATACATAGCGTGAGGGTTATTGATCATTTTTTTATTTCTCTAAAACGAGGAAAAAATTATTATATGAAACTATTGGTAGAAGAGAATTTAATTGTTCTAATAACATTTTTGGTGCCTCCATTCGCCATCGAAGATGAGAGAGAAAGAGAGATGAAGAGAAGAAGGATGGAAAGTCAAATGACCATTTAGAACTATTTTTCAAACTTTAAGGACCAAAAATGTCTATTTCGAAACATAAGGACTAAATAGACACCTACACCAAACTTCTAGACAAAAGGTTCGTTTTGAAATTTCATGAATCAAATACACTTACCTCAAATCAGGGACCACTCAAATCTCAGGGACCAAAAATATATTTTTCCCTAGTTTTTTTTTTAAATAACATATATAAAGATTCATTTTCTCATCAAAGTAAATATCTTTTTTAAATTAAAATTTGAAACCACGTTAGTTTAGCTCCACCGTAATGCAGACAAGTTGTCAACCATTTAAAAGAATAAAATAAGGACAATTTTATATTATTTGATTTTTAGTTATTTTTTTCTAGGGTCTTCTTTAATTGTATTTTTCTTTTTGTTTCTTGATATCAAATATCAAAAATATTATTGACTTTTGCGGGAGATTATTTAAAACTTTTTAATGGTAGATAAAGAAACAGGAAATTATTTAAAACTTTTTAAGTTTTTTTTTTTAAATATGGTTGTAAATGAAACTTATTTTAAAAATATAGTTATTTAATTAAAAACATTAAAAATAGGATAGATTTTGAAATTTATTTTAAAAATATTGTAGTTTTAAAAAATTGAAGGTATGACACTATGTAAATTTTTTTTAAAAATTTGAACGTAGAGACCATCCAAAATATATAAATTTTTATATTATATATTATATAGTAGTTTTAGTGTAAAAAACCTGTCAATATAGTGGATATACTACTACTTTAATATTTTTATACATTAAAACTACTAAATAATATATAATATAAAAATTTATATATTTTTTTTCAAAAATAAACCGATCGGATAGTCGTCTCTTGACGTTCAAATTTTAAAAAAAATTTACGTGGCGCCACGTCTAAATAACGACCAACCTTCAGTTTTTTAAAACTACAATATTTTTAAAATAAGTTTCAAAATCTATAATATTTTTAATATTTTAATTAAACAACTATATTTTTAAAATAAGTTTCATTTACAACAATATTTAAAAAAAAAAACCAAACTTTTTAATGGTAGATAAAGAAAATACAATTCTAATAAAGTAATAAAAAAACTTCATGAGTTTCGAAACATGATTGTTTTTTATTTTCATTTTTTTTTTTGAGAAAAATGGTTATCTTACTTTTATATATATATATATATATATATTACCAAATTAATATCAAACAATATATAATCAAACCATTTATTAAGTAAACTAATGTCAAATATAATGGTTTATTATAATTTAATTGATAATATTACAGATAAATTTTAATTAAACTCGCCAAATATAGTTCTACGATAATTGATATATATGTCCAATTAAGAGATTGTAAGTTCAATCCCCACCTCTACATGTTTACTAAAAAAAATAAAATTTAATTAAACTCATCGTTCACAGCATTAAAAGATTGAACCAAACTTGTGATTTTTTTTTAATATAACATGTGGAAGTGGGGGATCGAAATCACAATTTCACAATTTCTTGACTGGAGGTATATGCCAGATATTTGCACTAAAATTTAACCATATCGCTTTCAGTCATTCCGGTGATATTTTAATAGTTTATGTTATTTTTATTTTGTATGTTTGTTAAATATATTGCTATAGTATAGTATTTTTTTTAGTACAACATGTAGAGTGGGGGATCGAACTCACAAACTCTTGATTGGAGATATATGACAATTACTGTTGAGTTTTGCTCGTTTTGACATTGCTATAGTATAATTAGTAATACTTTTCGTCTATATTTTGATAATATATATATATATATATATATTTTGATCTAAAAAGATAAAAATTCCTTTTTATTTTTTAATGTATAAATATTAAATGTATAGCCTTCCACAATTTATCATTACTTAATTTTTGTTAATTATGATATTATTAGAATCAAGTTAAATTATAAATTCGGTCTTCAATTCTATATAGATCCTTGACTTATTGAATGCTTTTTAAAAAATTTTTAAAATTTACAGACCTATTAAACACAGAAGAAATTGAAATGTCTAAATTCCTATATAAGATATACAATTTAAATTTCAAAAAACATATTAAACTTTTTAAAGTTTAAAAGCATATTAAACACAATATTGAAAGTTAAAGACACATTAGACCCTTTTTGTTCATGAAACTATTAGACACAATCTTAAAAGTTCATGGACTAGACTTATAAATTAATCTTAAAATCAAAATTATTTTTTAATTATCTTATGATAAAAAAAATAAAAACATGGAACATGGTAGTGTATATAGACGAAATCACTCTCGTTCATGCTTGCTACAACTACTCATAAGAGGACCAACACATATATCGGGATTTTTGGGCATTCCTAATTAGAATGTGAATTCCCCTTCAACATGGAAACCATCAAATCTCTCTATATTTCTACAATGATATGAATATTGTACATTTTTTTTGTCTAAATTCTTATGACTGTGTTTTACTTTTAGTTTTACCCTCAAAATGTCTCGTATCAATAGAAATATAATTGTCCTTATTTATACATCTGTAATCTTCCCCGATCTATTCAACTTTAATCTCACTCGCAACAATATATCTATCACATTAATAGTAATCAAAGACCGTATTACCCTCCCACCTCTACTATGACTGTATTATTGATGCAATTAATTAATGACATATGCCAAACAAAGGAGAGAATGGGCAAACTCTCAAGCTAGAGGCAAATCTATATGCATTAGGTCCTTAATTGAAATGAGAGTCAAGCTCAATAATTGTGTACAAAATGGTTGGGAGAGAGGTTGGTTTCATTCACATGACACCCATGAAATGTAAAAGATTAAAAAATAAATAAAAATAAAAATATTTAACTATTATTTTGGTCATTGTACCTTCGATGGTGATTCATTTTAGTTTGTGTACTTTTAAAAATTAATCATTTTGATTCTTTTTTTTTTTATCTTATTTTTAGCAATATCGAAGAATTTTTGCTGTGTATAAAATTTTATGTTAATATTTTACAAATAGAGACTAAAATGACCACTTTTAAAAAGTACAGAGTTCAAAACTGATATTGGGAAGATAAATGACTCGAATGAACAAAAATTTGAAAGACTGGGAAGTTAAAGGACTCGAATCAAAATAATATTTAAATTAAAAAAATAAAAAAAAGGAAATTAGAAGTTTGAAGGGGAACGAGGGTATTGGGATTTTCCCCCTCGTCACATTAATCTAATAATAAAAACTCACAGCCACCGCCCACCGCCGCCGCCGACCCGCCACCGCTGTGGCTGCTTGCCGTCGCCTTCACGAGTCCTCCATTTAAGCCACTTTTCTCTCTTCCTCGGATTTAGGGATTCTTTTTTTGACTTTAAATTCAACTCTCTTAAGTCTAGAGAGAGAGATGGATTACTAGAACACGCAAAAGTAGAGGAGAGAGAGAGTCTCTAAAATCTAAATTATTTTATAATAATGTTAAAATATTAATTCACTCATAAATGTAGTGTAATGTAATAAATGCGTCGACATAAAAAAAATTACACCCTTTTCAATGTAAATAAAACAAAGTTAATAATATAATTTTGGTACCTATTTTCTAATTTCATATTTAAAACTAAAAAAATGAAATTTGAAAACAATATATTCAATAATAAAAACAAATTAGTGTTTGTATTTCATGTTTTTAGTTTTTTTTAATATGTGTTTAGCAAATAAATCTCAATCTTTTAAGTTGTTAAAAATTCTGTTTGGTAACATATTCATATAGGATAAAACTTTTGTAATTACGGATAAAATATTTAGTTGAATCTCCAATATTATTAATAGTTTTTTATAACAAGTTAATAATATTGTTTTTCCATAGAGTTGAGATACTAAATATTATTAATAGTTTTTTTAACAAGTTAATAATATTGTTTTTCCATGGAGTTGAGATACTAATTTTATTTTATTTTTTAACACAAATGAAATGATTCTATTACGAAATTTCAATTTGAACAATTATCCGCCGTAGTTCAGCATATATCTCCAATCGACAGTTTTAAATTCGATCTCTCATCCCATCTATTTAATATTATGAAATCATTGCAATTAAACTCTACTGGTGGTTATACTAAATTGCAAAGATTTAATTAATTCGATGATATAATTCTAACAATTGCTTGAGTAGTAGAATAAAAATATTTTTTAATATTGTAAACCAGAACCTAACTTAAAATATATATCATCTAATAAAATTCAAGGTTATAATCTCCACCCCACAAGTTAAAAAATAATTTTAATATTAAAAAATATATAAACTTAAAAATTATTTTGGTCGCTCTTAAAAAAAATTATTTTAGTCATGTATTTTTTCTATTCTGATTTAGATTTCTGCACTTTCAAAACATCTATTTTGGTTTTTCTACTCTCAACATTTTAGTCCACATACTTCAAAATATAGTCGACTTGTATTTAAAGATTTATATTTTGTTAAACTTTTGTAGATGGGGACTAATTTAGTCACTTAGTCATAATTAAAAATAAAAAGACCAAAATGAAGTAAAAACTAAAATATTATTTAAACATATAAAACCTAAAATAAATTTTAAAAAGATTTGGGCATGTCAAGTAAATGTTACGTTACCCGCAATTTAATTCGAAAATCGAAGACGCATTTTTCAACCTTTTCGTTCACGGAAGCAAAAAATAAATAATTAATAATTAAAAAATAATAATAATAAAGATTGGTTGCGTTGCCGCTGCCGTTGCCGTTGCGATTGAATAAATTGGTTCTTTCCTCTGTAACTCGAGTTTCTTCCGGGACTGAAAATGGCGTCCGTCTCGAGTTCACTCACCGAGTTCGCTCAGAGCATTTTCTCCTACAACACCAACATCATGCTCGCCGCCCTCATTTCTCTCCTTCTCGTCGTCCTCTTCGTCCTCCTCCTCCACGCCTACGCCAAATGCTTCTTCCCCCACCCCCGCCCCCGCCGCCGCCGCACCCGCCGGAGCTCCGTCGCCGTCTCCTACCTCCTCCACCCCTCCCGCCTCTCTCTCTTCGACCTCGC
Organism: Momordica charantia; assembly: GCF_013281855.1. NCBI lineage: Eukaryota > Viridiplantae > Streptophyta > Magnoliopsida > Cucurbitales > Cucurbitaceae > Momordica > Momordica charantia. Next base: position 986,345 of record NW_028275161.1, on the reverse strand, counting down.
CGGCGCTCCCCCATCCAAGGGCCTCGACCCCGCCGCAATCTCCAAGATTCCTCTGTTCGTTTACGGATCGGAGACGCCGCGTGCGGCGGCGCCGATGGAGGAGTGCGCCATTTGCTTGAGCGAATTCGAGGACCGGGAGCTCGGTCGCCGCCTCCCCAAATGCAGCCATGGATTCCACCTCGAGTGTATCGATATGTGGCTCGATTCGCACGCCAATTGCCCTGTTTGTAGAGCTCCGGTGGTCTGCGACGCCGCGAATTGTCCCGACGCGGCGGAATCCGGACGCGCTGGGGGAATTGGACCGGAAACGGACCGGAATTGTGAGATTCAGAGCAATGAGGGGCAAAATGGTCAATCTCTTCCTTCTTCTTCTTCTTCGAGTTCTTCGTTTGATCCGCCATTGATGTCGCTTGGAGCATCTCTGAAGCGAATGCTGAGCAAGAACGTATCAGAGGGGAGGATCTTCCCCTCCTCCAATGGCGTCGAATTGGATGTTTGACAGTCAAAGGAGATGGAGAATTTGAATATCCGAACATTGGGATTCCGCCATTTTTGTACAGATCACTTTTCACATACATTTCATTATATCTACTGTTCTTTCATCAATCTCTCACTTTGAGTTATGAAATTAGCGTTTTAAATTATTAATTCGTTAAATACAGTGTTTCGACCCAAAAAAAAAAAAAAGTAGTAGAGTGATGAAAAGAAAAAGATTGATCCAAAATTGTAAGTTCATCTTCTCGATCCTTTAAAAGTCAAGAATGGAATATGAGAGGAATAAGTTGGATTCGATTCCAAAAGTTTCTAATTCGTCTCATTTCTCTTAGGGATTCAGAACTATTGATTAAGATATATGTTCTAAAAATGCTCAACTCAAAAAATGAAGGGATGAATTTAGAACTAGTCCTAAGACTTTAACGGAGTAGCCTAGCTCACTTAGTTGACATATATTTTTAACTAAAAAGTTATTTTTTTTTTGTTAAAATTTCACTATTTTGTTGAATTAAAAAAAATTAAGCAACCTAGAAGGTAAAATTTTATATTTAAATACTATTTTGGTCCTATTGGTTTTTATTCATTTGAGTCCATGTATTACGAAAACATCCATTTTGATCCTTATATTTGTTCAGTTTAGTCCAAATACTTTTAAAAAATTGATCATTTTTGTCATTGCATTTTTATTTTTATCTCATTTCTTTGGATCGTAATTTTAATATGACACTTTAAATTTGTACCAGAAGCTTTCTATTGTTTACAAAAATTTGTGTAGAGATAAAAATTATGGTCGATCAAAATAAATTAAAATATAAAAATATATGAAGTAAAGTAGTATTTAAGTCAAAATTGTATAATGGATATGCAATCTATGGATACAATAATTGGGTAGAGTGAGAATGGTTTGATTAATGAAGGGGCAAATGGGAGTGGAGAGTTTGGACTGTGAACTAAGGCTTAAGAGAGAGAGAAAATATATTAACTAAAAGAAATAAAATAAATCAATAATTTTGGACTGTTCCTCCTTCCATGTTTTGTGGTCAATGTTTCCAGCTTCCTGCGGTGTCGTTTTTAGAGCAGAGTCAACAAAAATATGACTTAATGGAGGAGTGGGCCCCACTATCCTACGACCCCAATTTTTGTGTTTATTTTCTTGACTTTGCTGAGCCCATTGCCATTTACCATAACCCAACTTATTTCTCTCTCCTCTCACTAATTTTAGGGAGTTGCGGTTAAAATAAATATCGTAGTTTTTATTGGTTATTCTAATTTTAATTTTGATTTATTTTAGTCATGTTGGGACTACATGTGCGAGCCGCAAAAGGCTAGACCGACCGAGCCGCAAAAGGTTGGGCCGACCACTGCCTCTTAAGCCGCTCAGAAGTCGACCCGCCCTACTTGTTTGAGGAACAAACCGGTGCCTATCTTCCATCTTTGTGCATGTTGTCGCCTCCCCCAAACTTCCGAGCCTAAAATCTCGCCCATCCCCTGTTCGCTGGTCACCCAATCCAATTAAACCATCCGGTCCGACCGGGCTCCCATTTTATGCTTCAATAAGTTACATTATCAAAATTTTTGCTTTGGCTCTTATTGTGACACTTGAGATGAGATGAGGGCACGTGAATGAATCGATAATAATAGAAATTTTGAGATCATGGAAGCATGATTAAGAAACGAAAGAAGCATGATTAAGAAACGTTTAAAAGAATTGATAGTTTTTTTTACCCAACAAGTACATATTTATTTTCGTTTAGCCTACTTTAGTTGGACTCTCACCTAAAGTGACCATTTTGGTCTTTTAATTTTACTTTTAATCTTTTTTTCCGTAACAAACACGACACTACACTTAATATATTTTTTAAAACATAACATTGATTTTATATTAAAGGGTTTTCGTTATGTCTAGAATTTGTGTTAAAATTTAACAAATAAGGATTGAAATTATTATCTTTTAAAAGTATAGAACCAAAATGAACTCTTTGAAAATAGAGGGACCAATTTTTACCTAATTAATTTAGGTGTGGAAAGCAAAGTAAGTAAAGTAGGTAGGGATCTGTTTGATTAGAAACTCGAATTCTACTTTTTGTTTTCAGATTCATTGAATCAAATGAATTTAGTGAATACGCGTTTGGTAGAATTTGAAAGATTCATTTTCGAAAACTGTTTTCGGATTCTGTGATCCAAACCATAGAAATTCTGAAAATGACTTTTTTTATGTTTTTAGTTCTTTCAGATACATAATTTGAAAATTTTAAGATGCAGCATTATATTAAAATGGATAAAACTTTGATAAATATATTACTTCATATTATAAACTCATTTCATGTTTGTTAAAATTAAAACATATAAAATATAATGTATTCTAAATTATATAATATTGTAAAATAATAATTATACAAAATAACAATTTTTTAAATTGAGACTCAATTTTCTATCGTAATTCACACCCAATGGTCAAAAATGATTTCAGCCTTCAGCAACCTTTTAGGGTGGTTCAAAGATCAACTTGATGGAGGAAATTTTAACTATTTCCTAATTATGGTGTGGGCTGTTTGAAACCAACTGTAAACTACTTCTCACCTCGCCAATTGGTGATATGATATCAGAGTCCAAGACGCTCAAATGAATAACTCATCAAAAAATGGGATCTAACCAAGATCGATGAGTCAAAAGAACCACAATCTGGGGTATGTTGAGGATCCGACTACTCCTCTCATTACTGGCTTTTGGTTGGAAGAGGTAGTGGCCGCATCGTATTAAATCTAACCACCTGTTTGCTATTTTATCAAAATATATATATATATATATATATATATATATATATATAATTTTTTAATAGTTATTTAAAATTACAATAGATTTTAGTTGATATATTTACCAAACAACCAACTACCTGACTTATTTATCAAATATTGATTAGATATCTACTACTCACTTATTAGTATATATTTGATATCCGTAAATTTTCAATTAGAAAAAATGATGTAATTCATGGTTGGATTGGATATAGTATTGGAGAAATTTTGTAATTTCGCTAAATTGAGCAATATGCATGTCGATATTTTTTATTTGACATGGTGGAAGTACTATTATACCCTTTCACAAATTATTATTCAAATACCATTTAATATGAAGCAAAAAAATAAATAACATATTTAACATAAAAAAATTAATAATAATAGTGAGTTATTTTATTTGTCTCAAAATGAAGAAATGAGAATTAGTCTCAGTTCTCATCATTGTTATGGTTTACTATATGAACGGTCGTTTGTTTCGTGAGAATCAAGATGTTCATTGGATGGATATCTAGATTCTCACCTTTGTTTTGCAATAATATAGGATATTCGAACATCCACATGTCCATATGGTAGGAATCTAAATGAATTTTGGATATCATTTTGAAACATGGGTTTCCAAAATTCTCGTGTTGAGGATATCCACTCTTTATATTTTTGCACTTATTTTTTTCATCAATTTTCTTTATTTTTTTCTTAAAAAAATTCTATATTTTATTTTTATTTTTAAATTTAGAATTTAAAGAAATTAATGTACTCCGCTACATTTACATATAATATAAACTACAAATAAATTATATAATATCTCCATTTATTATCAATATTTGTTTGTCTCATGGTAGCCTGCTCTAGTTCCCTTACAAAACTTTCGTTATTAGGTTAGTCATACACTTCACATGTTATGAAGGAATTATATTATTAATAATATTTATTATCATAAATATATAATTTTAAAACAATTTTTTTACGATCGACATACCTGTGATATTTTTCCTCTTCAAAAAAATATAATGCAATGACAAAGATGAATAAATTTTACCAAAGATAACACCAATTATATGATTGTCTTTTTTGAAAAAAATATTAAAGTTGAAAATGAAATTTATATTAAATTAATATGAATTACTTTGTTTTAAACAGTAACATATAAAAAAATAAATATTAAATTAATTCAAATAAATCATAAATTATAAATTATAAGGAACCTTCTATAAATTTAATATATTCTCTTATCCCTATAAAACAAACGTAACTATCCAAATACTCTTAGATATCCTAAAATTTTCTACAAAACAAACGTGGCTATTTGAAGAAGCGAACATCTAAAATTTCAGGCATCTGCTAAAAATACCCCTTGAGAGTCCCTTTAAATTGATCTCCATGGGATAATCTATTGAATTTAATTAAAAAGAAAGTGCTTGATGAGTGTGTTTTTTCTTATTTGTAGTGTTTGATCAAAATTCTACGGAGTGGTAAAAAAATTCTTTGAACTAATATAGAGTAATTTTTTAAGTTTTCAATAATTAAATTTTTTTAGTACAATAATTAAAAAAATTAAAATAGATAAAAAGTAGCATATAATTAGCTTTTTTTTTTCCTTCTAAAGTTCTTTAAATAAAAGTATTTATCTTGAAAATATGTTGGAAAAGAAATCATAGACATCACGAACCTATAACAATTGTTTGGATTAATGAAGACAAAACTAATTAAACATATAATTTTTAGTTGAATATGAGTTTGTACTAACCTATGAAAAACCAATTGAAAGAGAAATAAAATATAAAAACATGGTTTAGGCTTTCATTCCCGTGTTTTTAAAGCTTTAAATTTAGCTTGAATTTGGTCCCTATGATTTTAAAAGCTTCAATTGGTCCCTATGATTTAGGCTTAGTTTCAATTTGATCTCTATGATTCGGTTAAATCTCATTAGTCGTCATAGATTGCGTTTTACTTACACTTGAAAAACCCACTTTTTTTTACTCAACCATAATCCCGAATAAACTCACCAACATGAACATAGCTTAAGTCATCTTGCTTGTCTAGAAGTTAGAGGTTTAATCCTTCGTTCTCATGTTTGTTGTACTAACAAAAATAAAAATAACAAATCCTAATAACCTCAATTAACACTAGTACCCAAATACAAAAGTTGTTACAGGGAAGAAAATAATCAATATAATAACGATATAAACGATTTGTGAAGTTTGACTAATCATAAGAATTTCAAACCATAGGGACTAAATCGGGACAAAATTATAAACAAAACTATACAAATCAAAAGAATTAAATTACAACTTTTAAAAGTATCGGACCAAATTCAAATTTTACTCGAACCATTAGAACTAAATTTGTAATTTAACAAAAAAAAAAAAAAAAAACTATTTTTACTATTTTCTTTGTTTGATCTTTTTCTCTTGGATGTGGCCCAAGCCCAACAGACCTAAAAGGGAAATCTTCTGAAATGTTCACAGGGCCATTTTTTTTTTGAGACATTAATAAATAGTCGGCAATCTAGCTTTATAAATAAATTAAATTGATACACAAATATATAAATACTAGAAGTAATGTAAATAAGAAAATCAAGATTTTCACATAATCAAATTTTATCACACAAAATCAACAATTACTCTATCAAAACTTACAAATTAAAAAAAAAATACAGCTCTATTGGCATTTTTCTGTAAATTATCCTACCAATTCTGTGCCAAATATATGTTTTATAATTCATTGCATGCACTTGAGAACACTTTTTTTCAAGGATTCTTCAAAAGAAAACTTATTAGACGATAAAAGTTACAAAACTTTTAAAAGTTCAAGGTAAAGATTACAACATTTTATCTCCATTCTTAAAACTCTCACTTTATTTTACTGCTCTTTCTACTGTTATTAAGAAACAAATGGAATTTCGGTTGATTTTCTTCTGCGGCATGCATGTTCGTCATTTTTGCTGTAGCACGTTTTCGTCATCTTCGATGTCGCACGCCTCCCCGCTTTTGTCATTACTCATTGTCGTTGCGGATGCACTACTAATTCCGTTCCTTCTACTGCATGTCTCCTATTTCCATGGTGTTGTTGGAAATCATCCTAGCGGGCCCTAGTTAGAACCAATCTCTACACAATATATAAAATTTGGAAAATGAGTTTTTTGAGTTTGTTTGAAGTTAGTATTGTTATATTTATATATTCTATTAGGAATTTGAATAGTTATAGGTTACATTTTGGTAATTACAATAATAATTTTTTATTTTTTTTAACTGAATTTGTCTTTAACATAATGACATTATTCAAAAATAATTACTTTATTAATAGTGGCAAATTCATTGGCCGGTGGTTTGGTTTAACGGATTTCTAAAATACATTATTAAAGTGGAGGCTGTAATAAAATAATTATAAATTAATATTAATAATTTTCAATACATCTGTTCTTAATTCTTGCGAAAATGGCACCTCTGTAATTTTTTAAATTAAAAAGGGTGTTAATATTTTTAAAAAATCCTTACTTTTTAATATAGTATAGACTATAACTTAAAAGATTGGTTCTCAAATTTCATTTTTTTTAAATTAAAAGGAAATAAAAGGTGGGCTTTTTAAAAGTTATTATGCTTAACCCAAAAGCCCAACTCATGGATACAGATCATTTATTTGAAATCGTCTCTACGCCAGGGCCCTAAATCGTCGGTCTTTTAGGATTCGTTTGGTAATGTTTCCTATTTTTTATAAAGAAAAATATAACTTCAGGTCCAACAATTTAAAGATGATCAAACAATATTTATATAATTATATTTATATTTTGTAACAAATTGGAAATTGAAACAAGAAATAAAAAACTTGTTTTGATTGTTTTCAAAATCTCTATACAATTTTAAGAATGTTTCCAAGAATAACAAACAAGAAATATAATTTTTTTTAAGAAAGAATAATAAATATAATTAGTTACAAAATAGTTAGGTTTCTTAATAAAATTAGAAATGAGAACGTTACCAAACGAGCTATTAATGTTCAACCAATGTTAAACTGGATTATTAATCAATAACATTCACTAAATTACTTAATAATATTTCATTTAAGATTTATATGGTCTCTTAATAGATGACTTGTACCTATTTTTAACATTATACCCACGGCACAATAACTATATTCTCATCATATATAGTCTTTTTTTTTAAGTAACATGGTCATGTCGTTTTCAAGAGACGACATATAATGTCATGTATGTAGCCATTGAAGTAGACTAGCTGTTTTTTTAGTAAAATCTATATAACTTCAATATATATCAAAGTCAATATTTTAAGATACGTAACTCGCTAGCATAAATAAATATATTTTTTTTTCAAATATAGTAAAAAAATTTAAAATTTTACAAATCAAAGTCAAATGTAAGGTAAATGACATAAAGAAAATTCAGACTTATGCTATATTTAAAAAATAAAAATAAAAGTAGTGACATTTTAAACTTAGGCCACTTGAAAATGGGAAAAACCTTTGCTTCGAGATACCAAATATCAAGTATATTAGTAATTTACTCATATAGAAAAAATTTGTAATGTTACTTAAACCAAAATTTTGAACTCGAAAAAAATTTATGATATATCTAATATGATGAGTATCATCCATATATTTAATGTAACTAATAGACTTGGTATTGGATATATTAGTTACATTAGTCATATAATTTATATTCGATATATGAGTTCTATAGTTGCTATACCTAAAATGAAATATATCACTAATATTGAATTCTTTACCGATTTTCAGAAGCAATGATGGCAAAATCGGGATAGTAAAAAAAATGAAATTTTATCTCAACTTAAGATCTCATTTACTTACTAAGATTCATGATAAAATCAATTGGAATGGTAATTTTATTTCTTACGGATTGTTTATTATAAATTTTATAGAATTTGAACTTTTTTTATTTGTTTGTTTATAATGATCTAGAATGAGAATATTAATTAGATATATGTCAATTGCTATATAACACCTTTCTTATTTCTAGCTAATTACAAACTGAAAAATGTGTTAGTATTATTTTAATTGAAATAATAATTTATTTATTACTATCTTATTGAAAAAGTCTTTATTATAACAATTTATTTAATATTAAAAAATAAATAATTAAATAAAATGACATCACATTATTGGAATTTTTGCTAGAAACACTATCATTAATATAAGATATTATTAAATTTTATTGTTATAATATTTGATAACAATTCTATTTCAAACTGAGAAATGTGTTAATATTATTTTTAATTGAAATAATAATTTATTACCTTTGCAAAAGAAATTTTTATTTATTACTATTTTACTGATAATAAAAGTCTTTATTATAATATTTTATTTAGTATTTATTAAAATAATAAATAATAAAACAAAATTATTAAATAATAAATATTATTTTTTTTAGAATTACTTGTTGTTTTATTTTAGAAGAGAAAATAAATTTTAATAGGTAACATTATTTAAATTTGTTTAAAACAGAACAATTTTTGTTTTATTGAATAAAAAGGAAACAAAAAGTGATATAATAGAAAATTGAACCCAAGATCTCTAGATTAAAAAGTAGATTTAGAGACGACATGCCAGAATTCAAAAAACAAAAAACACCGGTGCCATGCAACTAAAAAAGCGTGAAGTGGCATAGTTGGTCTCTTCAAAAGACGACAATTTTCCAAACATTATTCTTAGAAATAGTTTGGTAGGAGTTATATATTTGGAATAAGTTTAAAATAAAATATTATTAAAAAAATCCCAGAAAAACTATCATTAATATAAGATATTATTAAATTTTATTGTTATTATATTTAATAACAATTCTATTTCATTTATAATTTCACCAAGCGTTAATTTTTTTATAATCTAAAAAACTTTTAAATTTAAAAAAGGAAAAAGAAATTCCGTTGCCGGGACTTGAACCCGGGTCTTTCGGGTGAGAGCCGAATATCCTGACCAACTAGACTACAACGGATTTTTGATTTGTAATCAGAAATTATTTTATTCGTACTTAATAAATAAATAGTTATTTTAATATAAATTTTTTGAAAATTTTTTGACAAATAAATTTTCGTTTTTAGTCTGCTTGATAATTATTCTATATTAATTTCCTACATATATATATATATATATATATATATTTTAAAGTATTAGCTTATTTAGTACCCATTTTCTTAATATTTGAAATCTTTTGAAGGTCTTAGAAAATTTTCAACGGATTCTCGTTTCCTTAATTCTACTTTGTACTATAAAATAATTTACATTGATGATAAAATAATTAAGCTATTAAAAAAGATATACTATGCATAAGTAGTTGAAAATTTGTAACATTTTAGGAAAATTCCGTCAAAGTATAATATTGGCAACTTTCTTATGCGTATATAGTTCAAAAGATTGTTCGGAACAAAAAAAAATGTATTTTTAAATTATAAAGATTAAAAATCTAAGTCGAGGTGAAATGTTGAAGGATAGAAATTACTACAAATTCTAAAAATTCAATCATTGCATTTGCATTTTAACATGCATTGACCAAGTAATCATTAAGTTCAAACTATTGAAATTAAATCATTACTTTATTAAAAGTAGAAACATGGTCTGATGCATCTAAGTTGAAAACTATATTAAATATATATATATATGTAACAAGCACGGTAAAAGCATCCAATATATATTTATTAAGCACGGATTTGGAAATAAACGTGGTCTCTCTATTTAAAGGTCTTAGGATCCCCACATCGTTTACTGATCCGTTACGTAATGCTAATGAATATCGACTCATCTATTATGAGGATGAATTGTTGAAAGCTCCATAGGTCGGTTTGAACTTTATGAGATTCAGACAACTAATCTCATATACTTCGGCCTGACCTTTAAGAAGTGGTGAGCTATTAATTTTCATTTTCAAGATTTGTTCTTCAGGCAGAGTCATTATGATGTCTCAACGTTTCTGATCAATAGAATGTTGACACATGGCAATTGAGAAATCACATTCAACCGGTTGAGTTTAAGTATTTTTTAGACCCAACCTAACTATTCAGGTGGTAAATTTCTTCAACTCAAATAGCCCATATTAAATAATAGACTGAACTCAAGCCAACCATAAAATATTTGGATTGTGTTATTCGAGTGGCTCGTTTAAAATATTGTATAACAAAAAGAGTAAATGGTAATATCTTAAACATTTATTTACGTACTCCCAATATTACATCAAGATTCATATGTTCATGTTTATTTATATGGTAAAAAATTACGAAAAAAATTTAAAAAGTTATTTTTCAAAGTTGTTGAAGAATAAAAAAAAATCATAAAAATTAAATAAAATTAAAACAAATATATCCATATAAATTTGTAAAAGAAATGGTTAATTTTTCGTTCGATTTTATTCGGTTTAACTCAAATTCATTTTAGGTAAAGCCTTTAACCATCCAACACAAACAATATTATAACTCAATTAGTTTGGGTTAGGTTGATCGGGATTTTTCAGATCATGAGATTTTTTGAACACCCCTATTTACTGTCAAGTTCACTCAATCTTGTGTCAAGTATTTCATTCATGAATTAGTAATCTGTCTTATCACGAGAAACAATTGTTGTCCAGATTGCTTTAAGAAAACAGTAAGATATTTTCGCTCGGTTCGTATTAAGCAATTTTTTTTCCACTTATTTTTCCTATTGCTCAACAATTAAGAAAATAAATTTAAAAGGGATCACAAGCAAATTTATTTTGATCCTTTTTCAAACTCATCATAAATTTGGCTGCCGACAAGCTTTTTTCTTGACTTAAGTTGATCTATATGATTAGATATTCTTAACCTTTTTTTTATGCTTAAAAAGTGTGTTTGCCAGTTTGGAATACTTTAATTTTTCCACTGTCTGCACTAAAAGCAGTACCAACCAAAAGGGCAAAAATAAAATTTGATAAATACTTTTAGTTTCTAAAAATATTTTTAAGATATTAAAATAATATTTTGAAAGGACAAGAAAGAGATAATTAGTTACAAATATAATAAATTCTAGATTTGCTTATATAGCAAAGACGGAAAAAAAATTCAAATCAAATTCACTCACTAAAAAGATATAAATGAGTAATATACGAGGATAACTACGTAAAATATTTAACTAAGCATGTAATAAATTTTTAAAAAATTTTCATATTTGCAAAATCATAATCATATTGTTATATTTGTAAATATGAAGACGTGAGTTATCCCCTAAAAATCTTCCTATACATAAATTATTTAGACCTCTTCTCGACATTTATTTAATTTTTAATTGTCAAAATTTTACGAGTGGTTTGTTTTATTCCATACAATTTAAATAATGTTAAAAGTACTTCGCTAAAATTCTTTTCAAAATTAAGGTGTGACTCATCCATATTTAGTCTTTAAAGGTAATTTATGACATTAAAAAGCACGAACCTTTTATTGCAAATATTCATGAAAATGATATCTTTCTTTTTGTAAAGCTTACCAAAATAAAGTATCATTGAAATTACAAACTATGATTTAATATTTTTAATTTCACAAAATTGACTATAGGTTCTTTTTTCCATTTTAAAAAGAATATAAATAAATAAAAAGTCTCTTCTTCCTGGAAACAGCTGGCAAAAAATCTGAAAAATAAACGAAAAATGATAAGATAAAAAAATTCCGTTGCCGGGACTTGAACCCGGGTCTTTCGGGTGAGAGCCGAATATCCTGACCAACTAGACTACAACGGATTTTTGATTTGTAATCAGAAATTATTTTATTCGTACTTAATACATAAATAATTATTTCAATATAAAACTTTTGAAAATTTTTTGACAAATAAGTTCTCGTTTTTAGTCTGCTTGATAATTATTCTATATTAATTTCCTACATACTTATTTTTTTAAAAAGTATTAGCTTATTTAGTACCAATTTTCTTAATATTTGAAATCTTTTGAAGATCTTAGAAAATTTTCAATATATTTAGTGAATATTTTTAAGAAATAGTAATCAAATAAAAAACACAGGGCGTAAACTACTTTATTGTTGAAAAACACAAACTTGAAAGTCCTTTTATAAATAATTTTAAAATTCCATGCCCTTAAAAAAAAAAAAATCTAACCTAATATCTGATCATTATCTTTCTCATCATGATGAACAAACATAAGCTAATTAGCTTCTAACTTGGAGAGGAAATGGAGAGTTGATAAGGTTTAAATATGTGGTTAAATTAAGCATGAAATCCATGAAATTAAAATATGGTTTAAATATTATTGCTTTCTATTTTTATCCCTATACTTTTAAAAAAATGTCCATTTTAATTATTATACTTTCAAAACTCCTATTTTGTCTTTTTTTTTTCACTTTTAAAAAGTGACAATTTTAATCTCTATTTGAAAAATTTTAACACAATTTTAATGATTTGAGTTTATTGGACTCAATACTATATAAGTATTTATGGGGATCCATTTCACAGTTATAAAACTTGGCCGAAGATTCAAACCTTTTATCTCTAGAAAAATATTTTAAAACCAATTAAATTGTACTCAAACCGATTCATTAAAAAAATTGAGCCAAACATATTTATAAATTACACATAAAAACATATCAAACGAAACAAAAAAATAGATAAAAAAAATATAGGAATTATAATTAGGATACCAGTGACATCGAAGGTGGACTTTGTTATTTATAAATAGATAAGATATATGTTGAGACATACACACAACTCCACCACATATTCGATATATAACCAACAATTGACATCGCACATAATGAATGGTTGGTATTCTTAGATAAAAGTTTGTTAAGATGTGTCGAATTAGAAAGACTTCAACACGTGCTCAAAATCTATAAACTCTACAATCCTTCACTAAATTATTAGGAAGTGATGAAATGCTCGACAAAGATCTTCGTGAGAGACAACTCCTATGATTTGGTTCAACATCGGATGGTAGAGATTAATTCGATGTGACAAACAAACAAAAAACTAGAATTAGAATTAATATAATTTGGATAAAATTTCAGGGACACAACAAAGTTTTTTTTTTGTCTGTTTTTTTTTTTAGGGCATTTTCCCTTTCAAATTGTAAAGTGTGTATGGGGTACCCTATCCCCTCTCCCCTTCCCCCAATCCACATATAATATTCCAAATTTGCAGCTTTGCCTTATAAAAACTTTATAAAATTCTAAGGCTTTTTTGTCCATTTAACTTAGTATAAGTGGCAAACATTGAATTGAATTTATTTTAATTATTTTAATTTAATTGTAATAGTTTTGGACCACAGACACACACTGTTTTGTTCCTTAAAAAAAACATAAAAACTTAGGTCTTTTCTTTTTTGCCTTAATACCCTCAAATGACACCTATCCCTTTCTTTTAAGTCTTTTTTTTTCCTGTCTTTTTTCTTAAAAGGAATAATGTATCAGATATTATTTGGTAGAACTGAGTTTTTTTTTTTTTTTTTTTTTTTGGGATACATTGATAGAACTAAGTTGTTTAAGAGAGTCACTTTTATTTGTTTAATTTATCCAATCATATGATATTTTAATACGACACGATACGGATTGTTTTGAATAATTGGATTTGTTAATTAAGATTAAATTGGAAGATATTTTATAAAATAGCTTCATTTTTCTATTTAAAATTTGTGATTGAATGAATTATAATATTTGATATTCTTTATCTGCTTGAGATCAATAATTATTTTATGTAACAACAATTTCAATTATTTTTTTTAAGGCTTAAGGAAGAAAAGGGAGGGAAAATAACTTTAAATATTTTTTTTCTTAAGTAAACATGATTATTCAGACATTTTTTCTTCTTAGTTTTTATTCTAAAAAATTGTGAAGATTATAACTCTTAAATACCTCTTTTAAATTTATTATTTTCTCCTTTTGTGAAATTAAAGGAACTGAATTGAAACCAAAGTTTCAAATTAATATGTTCGTAAAATTACGATATACATCTTGACCTAAAACAGTGCAAGTAGTATATATTATATATAAACCATTCATGAAAATAAATTAACAGAGAACAACTTTAAGTAATCTTTGAAAATTGAAAGATAATAATTTAATAATTTAAATATATTCTGTTACCTAACTTTGTGTTTTTGTTAGTACAATAAATTCGGGGGTATAAAAGTCTTTTAATTCAACATGTGAGGTGGGGATTCGAACTTACGACCTCTAGGTACCTCAATCCAGTTAAGTTTCGGCATCTCACAGAGTATTGGTTATATTATATATGTTTAAACAATATTTTGTAGATTAAACCTTTATAGACATACATCCTATTGATTTCAATTTTAATAATCATTTGAAAATATATTTTTTTGTCCTTATGTTCTCATTTATTTATTCTCCTTATTAATTTAAAGGTATAACCAATTGAACCAACAAATACTTTGTTTGATCCGAAAAAGATGAAGGCCAGAATCCACGAAGTTTGAAAGAGAGAAGCTGACGTCCAAAATACCTGCCAGACAAGATTAGCACTCCGATGGGTAGTAAGTCAGTCTCAGTCTGATTTATTACTCAATGTGACAATAGTTTCGCATACCTTACTTGGGAGGCAGAGATCTCTATTTATAGAGATGAACTCCTGAAGGATTCCCGACAGTGCTCTAACAGCTCTCCAGCAATCCAAGAAATCCTGCGTGTTGTCAGAGAACATCTTGTTGCCTTTGCACTTGTGGATGTTCTTCAAAGGTCGATTCGTACCTGGGACAGGTCGGCCAGTAACAGAATAATTGGGCTCGGTTGAATAATACGAATTAAGCTGGTGAGACTTGCATCGATCCAGAGATATTCCGTTGAATCATTTCCTTAGATGTTGACATGTTGCAGGTGATAAATGACCTCCAACATACTTAATAATTATATATGATTCATAAATTTACAAAACATGTTAAAATAATAAAAAATACTAATTGTTCCTCTTTTATATCGTTATAATATTTTGAAAATTTTGATAAAAATATAAAAAATATCAACAAAATATCACTAATATAGATATAATATTAATATTAATAATTTTGAACTTACTTAAAGATGATAAATCGCTTATTTATTAATTTAAATATTCCCCATAGGAAAACAGTTTCTAGAGAGAACAAGACTAAAAAATATCTCGTGGTGTGGGTTGGAGAGAAACGAATCAAAAAGAAGTCTTTGAAAAAAGATATAATTATGATATTAAAAGTGAAAATTCAATGAATTAATTAAAATTTTATGATGGTAGTTGGAGCATAAGGGAATTAAGAATAATGGTGGCATCCACGGAGGAATTAACGACACATCAAATAATTATGAAAAGGATGTATCTCACTAATTTAATTTAATTGTTCCAAACAAAATAATAATACCTTGTTTGGTAAAAATGAAAAACCTTTCCCTCCAAAAAGAAAAATATAATATAAAATAAAATAAAAATTAAGCGGTTCCTCCAAAACCAAAAAAATTAAACTCCTCCAATCCCACAAAGGACACACCATAATTCATGCAACGAAATTTTCCCAACACACATTAATTAATTTAATTATTATTTTTTATTCTTCTTTTTAATTAATTTTTTTAAGTAATTAAAATACTAACTTAAATATAACTCAACTATTAGAATCGATATCATGGCAAAAGATTCAAATCTCCACTCCACGTGTTATTAAACTCAAAAGAGAAAAAAATGAAGTTATAAATAAACGTGTCTTTCTTTTAAATATTATTTTAGTGGGGAAAGATGAATCTCTGGTGGGGTGGTGGGACGAGCCACCAGACCCTCTGGTGGGCGAAAGAGAGAATTTTTTACATGCGTACCATTTGTAATTGGTGAATGGAGCATGGCAGAGGAAGAAAATTGATCGATAGATCGTGTCAGAACTAAAAATAAATAAATAAATAAAAAAGGATGGTTCATTGGAAAGTGATCGACAGTGAAATTACTAGTAGACCCGCGTTTTTTAGTTTTTAACTAGTTAAACTAACAAAAGTATGATATGTAAGTTTAATTTTAATATATTTTTTTAAAGGGGAAATAAAATAGTTTGGCCGACAATTGGAAGAGAAATATGAAAAGGAGGAAAATGATTGATTGTGATGGGTTAGTGTGAGTGGCTTCTTCTAAGTGTGTTTTTAAGTGAAATGATGAACTTTAAATATAATTCATTAATTCAGTGACATAGGTTTGTGCATTTACTGTGAACTATTTGTTACTTTGTTTTTTTTTTATAAATTTTTAAAGTAATATCTTTGTAGATAATGTACCAATCATACATATTTGATATGCAAGTCCACTCAAAAAAATTTAAAATTCACACGTTAAAAAATTAACAAAGAGTTGGGTTGTTCGCCAATTGAAACGATTATAATTAAAGCGAATCAATTTGTATTTAATATGTTTGTACAATGCTAGTGCTCACTCATGTGGACTTTGATATTTAGTTCGATTTATGAAATCCAATAGGTGGATAATTAATATATGAAATGAGCTAGAAAATAACACTTTGTAGACTTGTTATAGGCGAGTTTTTTATTAAATAGATAATAGTATACAACGATCAACGGTTAGATTGTGATCAACTAGATGGAGTACATTGGGAGCCAATCAAGACCAATAATAGACCAGATACAATCATGAGACTAAGTTGAGTCAATCAAATCAACTCAGTCCACCAGTTAACCCAACACAAGCTCGGCTAGAGTTGAGCTATGTCTTAGCACAAGACACACAAGATGATCAGAGATGGGTAACTAGTTATGTGTACCCTAAACTAAAAATGCCAAAGGACCTAAAACATGACAAAAAGGTATCTTGAGAACTCAAGAAACTAGAAATGTGCCTCAAATGAGCAAAATGAATCGAACTTGCTCTTAAACTCTTCAAAAGTAGCATTTTGGACATCAAACCAGTTAAAATGTTCCTAGAAGACATTTCGAGTGAACTCAAGGAACTAAAAACATGTCTCAAAAAACCCACTCCTAAATTGTTCGAAGGTAGCATTTTGGTCCACAGAGTAGCCAAAATGTTCCTAGAAGGCATTTTGGAACCTTGGAACAAAAAATGTGCCTCATGGGAACTAAAAGCGCCTAACCCAATCTAGCACTTTGTGCTTCAAACTAACTAAAAACTAAACATAACATGCCTAACCCACTCCCCAATCGCTAGCAATTTAGACCTTAAAAGATCAAAGTTAAAAACATTTGCTTCTTCAATTTCACATTTCCCAAACACACAATCACTTTCAAATTTCAATAAAAAAAAAAAATACAAGAATTAACGTGGAAAACTCTAAACGGGAGAAAAAAACTACGACTAGAGAGGAAATTCCACTATATGAAAAATTATTACAATCATATACACGTCTCTCTCCGATCCTAATTACACGAGACATTGTCTCAAAGTAAATATTGCTAACTAAAGTTGATATAGGAGGCTCAAAGTATTTCAATTGGAATGAATAAATCCAAGGTCATAGGCTCTTTTTATAGCAGTGAGCACACTCCCTCCTTGTATTTTGAACAAACTTCAATTCTAAGATTTTGTCAAAATCTAGCAAATTCCACCTTGACAAGATATTGAAGAATTCATAGCTTCAACTACATTTATTCTTCTTCCTTTTTTTTTTTTTCAGTGTGCGCGGCTCGCCTGCCTTCCTGACCACGAATAGGCTACATGGCTTTGCACTTCGACCCCTGAGAGTACCACATACAAGGTGATAGGATTCGAACCTATGACCCTTTGTACCCAAAACAGATGCGCTGAATTGTCTTCACCGACGATCATAATTCTTAGTTCAAAGAACTATAACCTACTCTACCATAAAAGTATACCACTTGAGTTATCGCCTTCCAAGATATTTCTTCCTCATTACATGTCGATAAATCTAACTAAACTTTATGGTGCAACTTCTACCTACTTGGCTCATTTGGAAGTTCTTCAACCATCGACATAACTTCCACTACACACACCCTGCATAACCGCCAAGCTAATGTTCACGTGTAAACTTGTGGAACCGCTAACATCACATCATCTATCATGGTAAAGCAGACATACCATGAGGATGAATTCTATCTATTTTTTAGAGGAATTGATCATCATCTCTCATGGCGAGAGAAACACTGTCAACATCCGACCCATAACTCTTTGATGAACCGACTCTATTTGGACAATCTTTCTTCATGTGCCCAGATTGTCTGCATCCCCAACAACCTTTGTTTTGCATGAAATTTTTCTTCTTCTTCCCGTTGCTAGCTACTAGTGTTGAATCTTCACGTGAAGTACACCCTTCACTCTTCAACCTTCTTTCCTTTAACAATAGTTTACTAGTAGCATCAGAAAAATTTAATGTATCATTCCCATACATCAACAAAGTGGAAGTGACAAGATGAGCCTGAGTGCCTTATCTTCGTCATCTATCTCACTTCGATCGCCTACAACTCAAAGATGATGCTATTGAGATTATTTAGATCATCTGAAATTTTTGTACCTTCATTCATTCGCAGCCTATGAAACTGCTCAATCAGGTACAACTGATTTGAGATGCCTACAACGCTTCAAGTTTCTCCAAATTTATTTGGCAATCAAAATTCCATGCACGTTTGCAAGGACATTCTTAGCGAAACTTATTCGTATCATGCTTGCATCTCCTCTCGATCTTCATCACTCATGCTGGATTTCTTAGAACCTCTTCTGGAACCACCGTTGGACTCTACTGGACCACCATCACAGCTTAGCTTTTCAGAGGCACCTTCACTCAATCTTCTCTTCAACGCCTTGTGTAACCTAGATTGTATCAACACATCCTTGACTTGCACTTGCCACAAGTTGAAGTTGATTCTTCCGTCAAATTTCTCCACGTTAATCTTTACTGGACTCATAAAGAATGACATATCTGCTTCACACTCCTAGCGAATCATGAAATAGTTAACAACCCACACTATTCACAAAACCGTAGCTTGTTTCAAAAAATCTTTTTTGATGTAGAAATTCAGATAATGTTGCAACCACAGAGCATACTTAGAAAGTCAAGAAACTACAAACCTAAAGATCTGATACCACTTGATGATAAAAAAAAACCCTACTTTTACCGTACGAATAAGTAGAAAATAACTGAGAAATTTAAAAAAAAAATAACAACAATAAAGAAAACACAACAATTCACATGGAAAACTCCAAATCGGAGAAAAACCGCACCTATAGAGAAAAATCCATTATGTGAAAAAATTATTACAATCACACAGATTTATCTCCACGACCCAAATTATAAAAAATACTCTCTGAAAGAAAATACCACTCAATTAACTTGAACTCGTATACTAGGCTTTCAAAACCCTAATGGATACAAAAATTTTAGAAGAAACCTAGAGGTCTGATACATAATTCCCGTCGTTGGCATAACCCAAAATTTTGTCTCAATTGTTTCCCACCAAGTGGAGGGGCATGGCTAAACTTTCTTTCCCAATGCATCACAATTTTGTTGGCGTAGATCACTTTAGCCGATGAAATCTGGTTGCATCAACATGTTTTCCAACAAAATTCCTATTTCGTCAAGTGTTTTGTCGTCGGATTCAATTTTCGTCGAGAGTGTTGTAAAAATATTCAAATTTTATTAGCAAAAGTGTTCTATGCCAATGAAACTCCTCTGCGTCAAGGAAAAATTTTACTGTGATAGCTTAAAGTTCTTGCAGTGTGTCTTGACACTAGATGATATGATTGATTGCGTGTCCCATCCTACAAGCTTTCAGCTACCTAGGTGAAAGTTAGCCATACGAAGGACCGACCACTTCCAAATTTAAGAAGATACGAAAGAAGTTCTCTTACCATATTAAAACTTTGCCAAATTTTAAATCCATGCTAACTTAGGTATGTTGGAGTGTATTTGGCAAACACAAAGCTTTATGCCCAACACCTTTTGTCTACAACAACACTTGCGTTCGACATTATTTCTACCTCAGATCTAACCGAGTTGAGGTGCATACAATCACATCATCTCGTTGTTTGTTTAAAATCATACCACGACAAGATTCAAATATTTAAGTTATATTACGATATGGTAAATTTCATTTGAGGTATACTCTCGGCGATTGAGAATATGTATGAATGTGAGAATGATAGCTTTATATCCCACCTAAGATTTTGTTGGATTGGAGTTTATCCTAAACACATGTCTTTGTCCAACTTAGAAGATGAATTTTAGGGGAAAAGTCATAACCGAATGAGACTAATTTGATATTGAAGTCTAAGGGTTTAACTAACATTTTTTGTCAACTACTTGAGATAAATGAGATAATTAAGCTTAGAGGTTAAGCTTGTTGGGAACTAAAGAAACTTTGTATGATTCTAAAGTCAAAGTCAAAATTTTCATTATGTGCCCTACATAATTAATTAATATATATATATATATATATGATTGGTTTAAACCAATTTTAAAAATATTATATAATAATGGTATCCTGGTCTAGTGACTTAATGGTCTCAAATTTAAACCTGTAAACTTAATACGAAAATCTTTGATGTCTCTCGGTTCCAAACTGGGCAGGCACAAGCCCCTAGCTATAATAAAGAGCTAAAAGAGCTTCAATTCCGTATCATTCTAAAAATAACAAATTAGAAAAATCTCTTTAACAGACAAAATTACCAGAATATATTAGGGCTGAAAAGGCTCAAATGAAAAATAAATAAATAAATAAAACATCGAGAAATCAAATTCAAAATCAATTCTAATAACAAGTAACAATCGGTTCAATTTTTTTTCCTTAAGAACTAGGAGTCGGAGCTTTGCTCCCCTATATTCAGGGGCACCCGCGTCCGCCCCAAGACCCGAACCTTAGAGACATCAAGGATTTTTTGGCGTTAAGCTCACCAAAATGTTCGAACTTAAGACCTCAAAAAGACAGTATGACTAAGAGAGCTCAAAGCCAATATGACTAAAAGACTCCAAACTCTTGTCAATTGAGCTGTTACTTTGCATAAAAAACAAAAAAATTGATCATATTTTTGGGTGATCAATTAAATTTTCACACCGGCAAGGATGCTTTTTTAAATCTATATATATTTCAATTTGGCATAGTTTAGCCAAAACGAAATCAAACAGAACCAACCCACTTACGCCTATAGATATTTAGATAAGACTCGATGTTTATAAATAAAACCAAAGGATAGGCCAAAGTAAGTTCTTATTGTGTCCTATTTTTTGTAAATGATCCTAACAGAGAGGTGGGCAAATTGTTTTGATACATTACAACTCATTAAGTTGACTTTTAAGGTAGATAGTAAAGGCATCTAGCTAGGTTCATAGTAAGAATGGGACAGTTCAATACGTCTTTTTGCTACAACCAATATATGGTATTGTTTTCTTTAGCTGCCAAAATATATAAGAGAAAAGAGAAACTTGTAAAGAGATTTAATCTTTTACAAGAAAATTTAGCCCCACCAAACTTACGTGTATGGTAAATATTCTACTCAATAAAAACACGTACATATCATCGAAGATATCTAAGTAAATAAGATGAAATTTGAATTTTAAAGTATTCATAAACTTTAAGCTTTTAACCGTCCCTCTGCTCTCCTTCTAAAAAATTTGTTACAACCCCATCTTGAAATTTTTAATTTGAGCGGTTATTTCTTAAAGTTGCATTATTAGATTTACTTGCAACGGTAGAGTTTAATTGCAACAGTATCATAAATTTAAGGATATATTTTTCAAATTATAAGTGGTAAGAGTGCAATTGTAACAATGGATATAGTTTGGACTAGGATGTTCGTGGGGCAAGATAGGGACAGGGAAGGCTTCCCCATCCCCACCCCATTTCATTTCTCATCCCACAAAATTTTGCGGGAATTGGGTGGAGACTCTCCATGGAGAATTTATAGGGATCGCGTTTCCTCGTGGGTATTTTTTTCCCGTTTAGGTGATGGGAAAAAAGTTTTCCTCATCCCATCCTGCCCTATAGGAAATTTAAATGGGGATTTTACGTCCCGTTTAGGCAGGTACCCACGGGGCTCCATCGCATTAAATGAACCTCCTTAGTTTGGGCAATGATTTTGCATATTTTTCCTATCTTTTCTTAATATATATCCACACATAAGAGATAAATAATGGGTTTTTAGTGAGTGTTATAATATAAAGCATAATGGATTGTGTGATACTTACTGATTTGTCGCATGTGGTTAGATGGCGCACGCTCCAAAAGCCCTACAAAGAGTATATTGTATCAATATTTACCACAAATATACATATTCCATTCGAATTATATATAACAAAGAATTAGAGAGAAAGATATAGGCATGGGTTTTAGTGGGGCTTCACTTTCATTTTCGAATCTAATTTTATTGTGTGTATAAAAGGAGAGAGAAAAGATAAAAGGACCACTTAAAGCCTCACACCCATGTTCATACATACAAACAAATCCAAGAAAGAGACTTCACCCTCCATCCAAATACCCCAATTATAAACTTTTTCACTAAACTTTCTGGTTAAGCTTGAGAGTTCAATTCCTCATCTTGACAGACTGTTACCATCTCTAAGTATTGTGTCTATTTTGTCAATATACTATCAAATTTACTTGATATTGTAAAAGGTGGATAGATATTAAGAATATGCAATGTCTAAATTGAAGCATAATCTAAAATTTAATGATATAATTGAATTATGCTCATCTACGAAAATAATGATATTTACTTAATTAAATAAGACACTAATTAAATCAACATGAATTTAGCTCAATCAGGGTTGATACTTGTTTCTAACCTGAAGGTCTCACCCCACTTGTCCTGAAAAAAAAGAAGGCATTAATTAAAGAAAACTAATTAATCCACAAGCACTTTGCTTACAAAAATCATGCACTAAATTTTAGGCCACGATGGGGAGAGAGACTGGTTTTTCTCTTTTTCCTGCCGGCAAGTGGCGACAAACGAGAGATGGATCCAAAAAACCAAATTCTTTTAATATAAAATTTGTTATATTAAACCCATGATTAGATTCTTAAGTAGTTTACATTACATCCACACGAGAGAAGAAAAGAGAACAGGATTTTATTTTATTTATTATTATTTTTTTAATCTGGACTATGAAACACGATGAAAAACAATACTATTATTATCACAAAGAGACATAAAAAAAATAATAAAAATTAAGGCTTTAACCAATGAATAAGAGACACGAGAATAACATATTCTTGAGGGGTGCTCCATGGCGTGAGGCTGAGGTTATCCTAACGTTGTACAAACCTCATTAATTTGCTTCAAAAATGGCAAACCTTACAAAACAAAAATCACAAATTCAATCAATAAATCTGTCTGAATTTGGAACCCCCTCACTCTTGTGTTTTTTTTTTTTCTGTAATAAATATGTTGCTGTCTGATGAGAGAGAGAGAGAAAAAAATGAGAGAGAGAGAGAAAGAGAAGGATCCCACAAATGGAACCCCACCAAATTTTGGTATAAAATGCCAATCATCAGACTCCAAAATTTCCAAGCCCCCCAAGTTTTTTTCCCCCTCCACAAAAGAGAAAGCTAAGTAGCTAGCTGCTAGCAATATACCTTTAAAAGGGTTGATTGAACTTGCAGTGTGTGTATATATATGTAATAGCTAGAGAACTGCTGTTTTTTTTTTTTTCTTCTTTTCTGTTTTTTCTGTTTGTTTCCCACGAAAAGTGGGGAGATTTTTCTTTTAAAGAAATGGGATACGGAGAAGAGATTTTGATAATAAGAAGCTACGATGGGCAATCTGCAGATAGAGCTAGAGTGGAAGATCTAGAGAGAAGATGCGAGGTAGGCCCATCTGAACGAGTTTTTCTCTTCACAGACACCATGGGTGACCCCATTTGTAGGATCAGAAATAGTCCCTTATACAAGATGCTGGTATTCCTCTTCCTCTTGCCATCCGTTACGTGTTAAATATACCCTAACCTATCAACTTAACTCTTTTGAGTTCGTTTTCATTAGGTGGCAGAGGTGGATAACCAAATAGTTGGAGTAATTCAGGGCTCGATAAAGATCGTTACGGTTCACCAAGCGCCCAAGGGCCGGGCCAAGGTTGGGTATGTTTTAGGCCTTCGCGTTGTTCCGATGTTCCGCCGCCGAGGGATTGGCTGCAGCCTTGTCCGACGATTGGAGGAGTGGTTTGCTGCCAACGACGTGGACTACACCTATATGGCGACAGAGAAAGACAATGAAGCCTCCGTCAAGCTCTTCATCAACAAGCTCGGGTACACCAATTTTAGAGTTCCGGCGATCCTCGTCAACCCGGTGAAACATTACCGCCCTTATAACCTCCCTTCCAACATCCAAATTTCCCGCCTGAAAGTCGATGTGGCCGAGTTTCTCTACGGAAAATACATGGCCTCCACCGAGTTCTTTCCCCATGACATCGACCGCGTGCTCAAACACAAGCTCAGCCTTGGAACATGGGTGGCTTATTACAAAGACGATAAATTCGAAACAACTGGCAGCGGATCAGAAATGGCAATTCCAAAGAGCTGGGCAATGCTGAGTGTATGGAATAGTGGGGAGGTAGATTAAACCACCACTTAACAATTAATCACATAAGCTTAAGTTAGTAGGGTATGATAACTTTAATCTTTTGTCAATCCAGGTGTTCAAACTGCGATTGGGAAAGGCACCATTGTCATGCTTGATATACACAGAGAGCTCGAAGGTGATGGACAAGATCTTCCCATGTCTGAAACTTCCCTCAATACCGGACTTCTACGAGCCGTTCGGATTCTACTTCATGTATGGGGTTCACCGGGAGGGGGCAGCATCGACATCAGGGAAGCTGGTGAGGGCACTGTGCCAGCACGTGCACAACATGGCGGCGGAGGCAAGGGACTGTAAAGTGATAGTTACAGAGATTGGAGGAGAAGACGCACTGAGAGAAGAGATTCCACATTGGAAATTGCTGTCATGCCCTGAAGATTTATGGTGCATAAAGGCATTGAAGAAAGAAGCAAGAAATAGCCTCCATGAGTTGACAAAAACCCCACCAACTACAAGACCAGCCCTTTTTGTAGACCCAAGAGAGGTATGAGAATATCAAAATCATATCAATATCAATAATAAATCCAAACTTAATTACTTAATCACAAAACGCAGCAAGAATCCAACATATATCAATTACTTAATCCCTTCTCTTCTCCAAAAAATCTCACCTTTTATGTACATATCATCATATATACACCAATAATAAAATGAGTTGACTTTTGAATTTGCCCCTAAAAACTCTTACTTACCTTACCTAATTGTGTTTTAAGAATTTTGTTCAATGAAGGAGAGGACCATAAAGGAAAGAACCAAACAACGATATTATATGAATTAAGATTTAAACCTAACTTACTGTAATTAAGATGATCCTTTTTTTCTACAAATGGAAATAACTAGGCTACACACGAGTGAGTAAATAGGGATCTTATTCGAGAGAGAATTAATGGTGGATGGCGTGGGAAAGATAATTGGGTTGAAAAGTGAAAGTGTAACTTTAAAAGAGGGTTGGGGGAAAGTGTTGGGAGAGGGATTTAAACCCCACCTCATGTGTAAATGTAGCTTAGATAAGTCTATATCCAGAAATCCATGTTGAGTCGAGTGGTGGGAGCTTTTATGTTGTAACTTTCACAACGGTGACAAAAAATCTTGAAAGATTTCCCTAATTAGGAGCCACCTTCGCAGTGTCCTCTGCAACTCTAAATAATAATACTTTTCGGGACAACTCAATCATCAGCCCAAAGGTGAAAGGTGGTCCTTTCTTTATTATTCCACCTGGCTCCTACCCTTTTTCTTCCTTTCTTTCTCTCTTTCCTCTCTGCCACTCAGTAAAAACTATCATACTCAGCATCCCATTCACACTGGAAAAAAAAAGAAAAAAAAAAAAAGAGATTTTGAGAATAATTTCATCTTGTTTTCTGTGCTGCTTCTTCATGCTCATAGTTTCCGTTGGAGCTGTTCATAATAAACAAAGTAGAGAGAAAGGCCAAAGAAACTATAGTAACTACATGAAACCAAGTTTTTCTATCCTTGAACAAAAAATTGATCACATTTTGGAGTGATCTCGACTTGAGTGGAAGTATGATGTGTCTCTAAAAACTCGAGATCTAGGTTGAATCTAACGGGAAGTTCATAAAGTATGGAGGAATTCTAAAATTTAAAGGAAAATAATCAATGGATCATATAAATTTCAACCTACGTACTGTAGAGCAACAAAAAAGTTCAGTTTTGAAGAAGACTTGATAAGTTTGTTTGAGAGATACAATGCCAAGACCCACCAAATAGACAACAATAATTTGATTTTAGATAATTTAGAATGCGAACAAATATTAGAAATAATGTCGAGGACTATAAATAATTTAATATGTTACAAGCATGAAGAAAAAATGCTTTCTAATTATCCGAGGCCAAACGAGATTCGATGTTTGTACTTGATTTCTATTTGGTCTCTAATGTTTAAAACTATACTTTTAATCCTTGAGGTATGGATTTAGTTTTAATTTTATCCCTACAATTCCAAAACTAAACTTTTGATACTTGAGATTTTAAGTTTGCTTCTATTTGGTTTCTAAGCTTTAAAAACGACACTTCAAAAGCGACATTTTTAATTCGTCGTTGAGATTTGAATTTAATTGCTATTAGTCTACCAAGTTTGTGGATCATTAGTTGACTTGCCAAGGAGATGACGTGTCAGTTAATATTCTCAATAAAATTTGTAGGGAATGAGAAATTCTTGGTCGGCGGCAAGTCCATCGACTTTTCTTGGAACATATTCAATTGAGTTGAGAACGACGGACCCAACAATAGTGACACATAGGTTAAATGATCCAAGTCAGCATATCTAACCTCAACTCAACTCAAGCATCAAAGAAAAACCAAATCATCAAGACCACAAGTGTCACTTTTGAAGCCTCAAAGTAGAAACAAAACTTAGACCCCAATGACCAAAAGTGTTAGTTTTAAAATCTCAAGTACCAAATAGAAACTACGTCCAAATTTCAAGGACAAAAATATCATTTTTTTAACTTCGGAGATCAAAAAGAGACAAATTCAAACCTCAAAGATTGAAGATGTTCTGTCCTTAATCATATATACTGATCAGAAAAAATATACACCAACACTCTCAAAAGTAGCATAGTTTATTTCATATTGTTATTTGTTACATTACACATTGTTATTCGTTACATTACAAGGAGAATATCAATTTCATGTACGTTATTAATTTAATCCTCTAACTATATATATTTTTTAGAGATCCAAGCAAAAAGTGACCTCTAGCATATAATATCTAAAAACTAATATGAAAATAGGGTTTATAATATATTGGAGCAAAGCCAAAATAGAAAATGAAACAAAAGCAGAAAGAGAGTGAAGTTTGTGCATAATGAATTACTTTGTGTTCCTGCCAAGGAAGGAAATCCACTTCCCGCTTTTTAGTTAGTGCTCATGATAACCTTTTCAAATGAGAGCATGTGTGCCAATAGCTATAAGGACTTCATAAAGTTTCTAATCATGATTAAAATGAAGATAATGATGATACCTTTGGTGTTTGATGATGTGTTTAATCCTGCTAATTCGAGAGAGAGAGAAGCGCAGATAGAGGACCCTTTTTTCCTCCAAATCTCCCAAAGAAACTACTTTTGCTAAGTGGAGCACCTGCACTTCATTAGTGGTGAATTTGTGGTTTATATCAATTAAAGAAATTAATCATTAGAACTTGTATTTAAGCTCCCGTTTTTGAAAATATGTTTGGGGGAGCCGCCACTTTTATGACACTTGGATGAATAATCAAAAGTATTTTGCAATTTCTCTCATACATCTAAACACAAGTGGGTAAGTTTATGGAAGCCATTATCAAACACTTTCTTTGCTATTAGCCTAAGAATTGAAAAGTTTGGCAGTCGAAAATTAAAAACAATTACATGCCAGAAATAAGAATGGTTTGTGTGAGAGAGACGTATCTGAGCACAATTCTTGTTCAATTTCCACATAGAAGAAATCAGCCATTCAGGTCTCATAAGCTTCCAAGCACTGCGCTATGGTCCCTGTAATCAGACTTGAAATCTTTGAGCAAATGGAAGTGGAGCGTGGAGACCACTGATGCAGACTTAACTAACATTCTATTTTTCAGTGGTTGAGCATAGATTGGGCAACCTTTTGGACCACCTTCCTGCAATTTGCCTTCATAAAATTGTTAAAAGAATTTCTAGCAAAAGAGCTGAATATCTTGGGAACTGTCAGACAATAAACGCAGCAAGAGTTTAAACTACCTTTATAATCTTTGTGGCCCCTTCCAGAGAATCTAATATGACAAAGACTCGGAGTTTTATGGAAACAAATTACAATATTTGAAATATTTGGTGATAGAGCGACTTCTAACTGATCCATAAGAACTACTTAATCTTTCAATATTTGAAATATTGAAGAAAAATCATATAATACGAATCCTTTAGGTATGTTGCCATGAAGAATAACTCAGACTTTCTAATTACATTTCAAGATTGAAGATATGCAACTAGATTTAGCATTTTTAACTTCCTTTTGCACTTCTTCTGTACAAGATCTTCAGCATCAAAATTTAGAACAGTAGAAAAGTAATGAACTCATAATACATCCAGATTCCAGACATATTCTTCCCATGTAATGATAACCCATACAAAGAAGTCATGTAATATAAAACTCAACATGACAGGAGATATCATCAGATTCCTGCAAGCAAATTTAGATTACAGTATGTTTTCCTAAAATGAAATAATTCGGTCATTGCTTTGTTGTTCATGGGTCTTCGGATGTACCGTTTGAGTACTCCTCGCCTGCAACACCGGACATTCCATTAGGTAACCGGTTTGCGCCAGGGGAACTAGTGTAAGGGGAATATGCAGGAACAGGACTGCCTCGAGAATACCGGCCCTGTGCAGCTGTACTACTTCTTGTTACTTTGAGACGAGCCTTTCTACCCTATAGTAGAGTTAGAGAGTTGATGAGACGAATTTAAACGAGATTTAACAAAATAGAAGCAGAATTTGTATGCAAAAACATGTATCAATCAAGGGACAGAGAGTTACCCTTCCCATGCACTTCTCTAAATGAGGGGCAAATCTCCCAGCCATGATTGATCGACCACAATTCATACAATCAAATATTTCATTCGCAACAGAAGGGTGAGTTTGTCCAAAAATATCAACTATATATTTGCCGTTTGCTTCACTACTATTGCTAGAATCAGCTACTCTTACTCGTGCCTGTGCTGAAAGTCTTAATTCTTCTTCTTCCTCTTCTAAGTTTCGATCAAGACCTAACCTTGCTATTCGATGACACTCCGATGCAACATCAACAATCACGGAATCCAGGAGATCCCCAAAGAAATTAGATGAAAGCTGCAAATATAAAGTGGAAAGCAACAGAAGTACCATTTCTATTAGTTCTGTGTCCTCCTCTCATAAGGAAGTCAAAAGTGACTACTGATTACTATACTACCATACTTGAGTTTTCATGGCAAGTTTCACGCATTACCCATAGTTAGACTAAGCCTTTTCTCATATATAAAAATAGTTAGACGGAGCTTTCGAATAATTCATTGAGTTTGACATGTTGGTTTGGGTGCTGAGAAACCACTGCTAAAAAGATCTTTCAACAAATCTAGTCGGATGTACCTCACTCTTCCTAGCAAAATCTCAGGAGAAATATCATATATTGTACACACAGAGCACAGGCCAGAAGCGTGACATATTAAGATCTAAAAATCTAGGACATAGGCATGAGAAGGACACATTTATTATAATATACATTTTTTTATATACATATTACTTCTATACATTTTAATGATTCTCATGTTCAAAAAATTTGTATTAGTTTAGGATGCTTATGCATTTATGATAGTTTCGTGTAAAAATATTCAAAATAGTTCTAAACCAGGTAGCAACTAATCAATTTTCTAAATGATTTAACATATTAATGAAAAGGAAATGTAGTCAATAATCCTTATGCATTTATATGAATTTTACTTTGGTAATGCTCATGAATGTTCAATGCATGCTTATTGTGCTTAACAAGTGTCCAACACATTTCCACAAGTGTCTAAGCATCCAACATGTATCGGACATGGAGACATTACCCAAATTGAAGTGTTCAGCTTCATAGTTGTACACACACGATTTCGGATTTTTTATAATTCTATTTCTGGAACATACTAACAACGATAAAGAAACTCTGCTGCAAAGAGTAAATAAGTAAAATATTAGAAATCCTAATCTTTTTCCCTTTTTTTTAATTGAAGTAATTCTAATCTATTTTCACAGACACCAAAATTAAACTCTCTGCCTATTCCTCAAGAAATGCTCTGGTGCAGATTGAAACTCACAGATAATGAAAATGGAGTTCAGGCTCTTTCTTCATTTCGAGCAAACAATTTGGTCTGAGTGTCATCAAACTGATGTAGGGGAAATCTGTGAAAGATAGCTTACCGGTTGCCGGTTGGGTAAGTTATTTGTGGTTAGTAACCGGTCAGACTGTTATACAAATCATTGCTCTCTTGTAACATACATATTCCATATCAATAATAATTCAAGATTTGGTTCTACACCATAAACAAAGCCATTGTAAATGTAACCTACATTTCTCATTCTTCAAATACTATGGTGCTAAATGCAAATAAGAACAAGGAGAAAAAATATAAAAAGAAAGCTACCTGGGTATGCGAAGACGCATGTTCCTCATTAGGCATTGACATGGATCTAGAAGCAGGACGAGTTCCAAAATAGGCCTAGAAACATGTCAACCAGGACAAATTTTCATTAAGCACGATGACTTGACAAATTTCAAGCAACATAAAGATTTCTCGAGGAAAATGTAGAAAATAAATCCGATTTCAAGAATCATCATAGAATTCAATAACTGATAGTGAATAAGAAACCAAACCGAAGTGCGCTTAAGGATCAGTACAAAGATTTACGTTCTTAAATCAATCAAACTTTGGGAAGCTAACGATCAAACCAAATAAAAAAAGAAAAAAAATCTCCAAAGATTATAAAACCTAGGAAACCGGCATCAAACGCAGGCATTTTTAGGAAATTGTTTATGCAAAAATTTTCGTAAAATTTGGTAAATCAATAGCGAACAGAGAAAAATGCAGAATATTACCGCGGTACTTACTGGAATGAAATTGAATTCGTAGCAAAAATCGATAGAGACTACGAATCCACACAACTTGGATCCAACCGCGCTTTGTGAAGACTGCAAAAAGAGGGGGGAGAGAAGGAATGAAGAAAAAAAAAATAGGTTCATCGAGGAGAAGAAGAGGGCACTGAAAATGTTGAACAGTAAAAAGTGTGAAAAATCGAAAAAAATTGAAAAAAAAAAAAAAGTTTCCGTTGCCGGGAATCGAACCCGGGTCTCCTGGGTGAAAGCCAGATATCCTAACCGCTGGACGACAACGGAAGTTGATGTATAAATTTATATTGAAATAGATTTATAACTTGTTTAAAATGAGTTGTCACCTTTTTTTTTTTAATTAATTTATGTTCTTATTTTTAGTCTATTCACCCGGTTTGAGCTAGAGTGAATAAAGAATTCTGAAAAATCGATCCGATCACTAAAACTTACCCAATCGACGTTAGTTGAAATTGATTTTGTAAGTTACAAAATCGATTCACATTAATCGATTTGATCGAAATAGTGATTTCCTACCGAACTTCAATTTGTTCGATAAAAAATAAATTAATGTTGAGACTACAGCTGCCTTGGAACCAAAGATCTCATTAGTGAGATTGCTGGTTTTCTTTTTCTTTATTATTTATCCAATGTTATTCTTTCTCCGCTCTTAAATTATAGACTTATTTATTTCTAACTTTCCCATCCAATCCCTGTATCTTCTTCTTCCAATCTCACTTTTGCCTCTCTCTATTTCCTCTCAAATCTCGAGTCTCTCGGCTTCTTTTCTCTCACTCAGGCATGCTAGATGCCATTCTGTATTCTTCGATTCATCTTTAGTTCTTTCTTTAGTTATTCGTCGCATATTTTATTATTTCTCTTTATGTTCTCCAACAATGATCACCTCTTATCTAAGCTATGTTCAAATCTACAAAAGCATTACTATTATAATGTAGATTTAAATATTATTTTGATCCCTATACTTTTGGTTTTGATTCATTTTAGTGCCTGTACTTTTGAAACTTTCATTTTGGTTTCTAAATTTTTAAAAAGTGATTATTTTAGCCTATTCGTTTAATTTTATGTAATTTATTTTTATCAAAATTTTTAATGTAGTCATAAATTTGTATTAAGAAGTTTCCATTAGGTATATAATTTAAGTTAAAATTTTGTACATATAGACCAAAATAGTTTCTTTTAAAAGTGTATATACCAAAACGAATTTGATACAATGGCTTCAATAGAATTTCATTAGCAATGTCTAATAGTAGTTGGTTCAGCAAAATCTATTCAGTTCATACAATAATAATATTACATGATTTGTAAGAAATCCCCAAATACTAAAAAACAAGGCTCCCCACCAGCAAAGAAGTGAGGGGAACACTGAGGTTGTCATCAATCTCAGTGCTTATGGGCAGAGACTCTACCAAAGCTGAGGCAACAGACACAACTAAGAATCCCAAAATCATTCTGCTGCTTCCCTCAAGATACCCAAATGAGGAAAAGTAGTACATATACCTGCCATACACAACACAACTTCTTATTACTAAACAGCCCAGAAAGACTACAAAGGCGATGGCTCGGTGCTCAAGTCGGGAAATGAAGACACAGAAATTACCCAACAGATGCAAGAAAACCAGCAGATGCCATTGCCACACTGCCAGCTAGCGACTTGTTTTTGTTGTAAGAGATCTTTCGACTTCCAAATCGTCTTCCAATGACATCGGCCAACCCTGAAATAGAAAGCAATAAAAATATTATGAGGCCTCGTTGTTGCGTCGGGTAAGCTCTAAATATCAAACCTTGGGGAGAGGTATTATTATTAAGTTAATGGACAAAAGTGGGAGAAGTACCATCTCCAGCACATAAGTTGCACACAAGGGCAATTGAAATGGGGGAGGTCCTCCAATATATTATACAGGCTAATGTAATTGTTGTAACATAATATAAAGGTCCCTTCAAAAGCTCCCTGAAGCATGAAACGATGCAGGTGAGATTAAAAAATAGAGTATGAAATGGGAGATTTCACTCTATACTTGTATAAGATATCAAGATGTGCACGTAAACGCTTGCGAGTCTTGACCCATGTGTGTATGCAATGCAATGGATCGTGTTCTTCGGTATTCTCTCGGAGGAGAACTTTTGATGTAATACTATTATTCGGGACATTGCACTCCTGACCATTAAATTTCAGCCACATGGAACTCGTAAATGATATTATAATTGACCAAAAAGAAATTTCAAACGGCAAACAATGAATGAAAGGAGAAACAAACAACTGGAGTATTGGATAGTTTTGCCTTTGAAAGATCCAACTGCAGAAACCGGGGCGAAGATAAGCTATTTCCTTCACTTCTAACTACCAAAAGACTCATAATAGCAAGCAGATGACGTTCCTAAGAGTATATATAGTCAGAGATTGATCTTAATTCAAAGCTCGAATCGACTAACACACAAGCACGCCAGTAACTTATTTTCCTTGACTATGTTCTCTCTGAGTTGTACCTGTAGTCTCCATATCTGCTCATTGACTTCACCGTAGCCTCATCTTTCAATATTCCCAATCCCAAGACAAGCATTCGTATGATATTGACTCCGGGAATTAGAGACGCCAATAGAGCTCCTCGTTGACCAGAACTGCAATAAGAAGTAGCATCATTTGGTTCAAGCATATATGTGCGTGTCTAGCAGCAGGAGAAGGCTCAGAATCAACTTTTTTTCGGCCTAAGTTTACCTGAACATAGGCCAGCAAAGCATGAAAGCAAGCCCGATGCTTATATGAACAAGCTTCCTGTTCAATTTCTAAACCAAGTATAGGTAAGTACACACCTATGATAGTAGATCAGAAATGGAAAGTTGGATTCCCACAATTAGATGCCTTGATATCACAACGGATAAGCACTTTCCAATCCAATATCAGAATATGCATAACATTGATTATTTATCAGCATTGTACACAGAATATGCCATTTGTTGAACTGAGCCAATAATTTTCTTATGGTATAGCAGTACTAATGCTAAGGTCAAAAACAGAATATGAACGGCCATAATTGATTTGGGGGAATCCATTTGACCTTCTTTTTTCTTTTTCTTTTTTTTTTGATAATGGGTAGTTAGAGCTTTGTTCCTCTATTATCAAGAGCACCAGTACCTACCTCAAGGACTGTATCCAGAAGACATCAAGAGTTTTTGGTATTAAACTTACTAAAAATTTCGAACATAACACCTCTGATCTAATCTAAGCCAGCATGATCAAGAGACTCTAAGGTCTTGCCAACGCCTTGGGCCAATCATTTGACCTTCTAAAAACTCCCAGTAACAAGAAATCTAACAAGATACTTTGGGAGAAGGCCAAAAATCCACAGAAGCTATGTTTGAGAGTGCTTTAGATATGACCAAACCAAAAAAGCAATAACATAAAAGTGTCTTTGGAAGGGGGAAAAAAAAGTGGTTTATGCGAAAGCAGTTCCCAGAAACTAGAGTGTTATTGTCCCAAAAGCAACAGTGAAATTATCTAATTTTACTTAAAAATCCCTTTGATTGAAACACCCCTTCTAATTTTAGCTCAAGATATTCGAACAAAACCCCAAAAGCTAACCATTAATTAGAACATTTCTCTTGCAGTTTTGAGTTTGTCTCATTAGGATTCCTTCCATGAATAATTTCCCCTCAATTTCTTTCACTTCTCACAAACTCCTTGTGGTGTAGCCCATAAAAATTTCCCCAAATAAACCAAGCAATCGTCCAAGAGAAGAAAAGGGTAAAAAGCAGATGAGTGAGAAAAAAGAAATAGAACCTGATCAAGGCCACGTTTCGCCGTTTCCTGCCACAATCGAAGCAAGGATAAGGCGATTCCACCCGCGACGGCGGTGGCGCAGATGTCGGAGACCACCGGATTATCAGGCAACAACATAACTGCCGCAACCGGATACTGATTCCGGCGGATTTTGGGAGCACTGGTGGAGCCAAATCTTAAAACGAAGCGATGGCAGCACAAGGTTGGCGCAGAGATGGGGTTGAAAGAGACAGAAACAGGCTTGAATTGGGGGAGAAATTTTGGGAACCGGGCGGAAAATGAAGGGTCAAAAAGCCCAATTGAGGAGCGGAATCGGACTTGAAGAATTGCAGCCATTTTGGGTTTGCTTGGGAGCGGTCGATGGGGTGGGAGCTATGGCGATAGCCATAGCCACAGCCATAGCCATAGCCACAGCCATAGGGGCTCAGCTCGAGCGCTCGAGCGCCCGCCAGTACTTTCAATTTCAGGCAAAGGATTTAATGAACTTTCTGACAGTTTACGGCCTCGCTACGACGCTAGTTTGTCATGTGCGAATTTTGTTTGATTAAATTAAATTCCCAATTTGGCTTTCAACCATTTAAAATAAAAAATAAAAATAAAAAAGTTTCCAGTTTTGGACACTCATATAACTGTCCGTTTGGTAACTTTATTTTGAAAGATTTCAAAATCATACCACGTGATTTCGCAGGATTTATTTAACCTTGTTATTTTAATTTCTAATTAATAAATTTAGATTAAAAATATAAATCAGCAAAATTTTTATTAGAAATTTAATTTAAATCATTTCAATAATTTAAAATCATTTCTCACCTTTCAAATCATGAAATTTAAATCATTTTTTTTAACTTTCTTGACATCAAACAGATGGTAAATCGGTCGAAAAATGAAAAGATCAAAATTATCACTTTTTGAAAATATACGAACCAAAACGAAAAGTATTTTAACCATAAAATAAAATAACTTTAAATTTTTAATTTTGTGTCTAATAATATTGTATCTCGAAGAATATAGAGAGGTCTAATAATTATTTTAAGATATCAAGAAAATAATTATCTAATAATGTTACTTAAATCGAGGGAATTTTAAAATTACAAATTTTAAGATTGTGTTTATCAAGGGTCCGTAATTAACTAAGGGTGAATATTACTAATTAGTGATACTAATTTTAAAGAATCTAAATTTTAACGAAAATTATTTCAATATCAAACAACAACAAAAAAACACCTAAAATTGAATACAGTAAATGGAAGCACCTATATACAATCTAAACAAATAAACGTGAATTAGTATCCATATTTACACTAAATTATTGAATAGTGGCAAAAATATCAAAGGGGTGAAAGAAACTAGAGTAACTTTTTTACACGATGGCTAACGAAATAGAAGAAACGTCTATATGATTTCTTCTAAAGATATTGATATAGTGATTGGATCTTCAATGGTTCATTTTACTGCATTTTGAAAGAACTTCATTTTAGTAAGAGATAAAAAATAAAATGTTTGATGTTATAAATCAATATGATACTTTATCACGATGGGATGGACTCAATAATTAATATGTTTTTATCATATCATATGCTTGCTTAAGTTCGAAGAATCCACTAATGTATTTAACATTTATACTGTAATTTCTTTTAATACAATATATATCTATTGAATATTTAACAATTACAATGCCTTCTTAGGAACCTACGTCGTGTATGTTCTACTTTATTTAATATTTTTTAAATCAAAGAAAGATTGCATTAAAAAAAAATCGGATCGCTAAGAGTTACATTAGAAGAGTGGTGACCACAACAATCCAGAAAACAACTATCTTAAAAGATAGACAAACGGTCAGAAATATCACACATAGCCAATAAAACAACTTGCATGTTCAAAACACAAGAAACATGAACAAATTGTTGGGAGACAAATGAATTTGAGAAACTCATGGATACGATGATGGATGGAAATTGGTTGTGCAAGTCAAGATACAAGTGGTAGGTGTAGAGAAGGAAGTGGTGTTTCAAGTATACGTGGGTGGCCAAAACATTTTTGTATTTTTAATTTTAAAAAATTCAAGTTCTATTTTTGGGCAACTACATGAGTATAAATAAGGGTCATTCCCTACCATTTTTCAATCATCACATTATTTCAAGTTCTCCACCACCACTCTCTCTTACACTGTTCTTCAATTTTTCACTTCTCTCCACTACCTTAAACTGAACACGAGATTGATTCCAATCTCATTCCAACGAGTGCACGTCTGAGTTGGATGTTGTGTTAACTTTGGAGAGATGCCGGCAATAAAACGATTTAGCACCGAGGTCGTGTTGATTTTGCTTTCAAGGCAGTGGTTCCACCCACAGTACAACATTTTTAGCTCCTGGTTCCAATTTTGTTCTTTATTTTCCAACAATTTGAAAGCAAAACTCATCTACCCATGGCTGCTATCCGATCTGGAAAAGCCTTACTGGACTTGTCAAAATTGGAACCACTCGACGGATCCAACTACTGCTGATGGTCACAGAAGTTACTGATTTTCTTTGAGCAGTTAGAGATCGACTACATCCTCACTGCTGCTCAACCCGTCGCCATTGCCACCGCTGCAGCCATTATCACTATCGTTGCTACCACTACTGCCACTACCGCTTCCATCAATGCAGTCGCCATTGATCCACCTGCCATTGTTGTTGCCACTGTTTCAACTATCGCTGCTGATCCAGGGACGTCTACTGCAACTGTCGTCGAAACTGACAAATTCGAGAAAGACAACAAAATGGTCAGTGGGCATATTCTCAACCATATGAACAACTCTCTTCTTGATCTCTTTGTAGTCTAAAAATCTGAAAATTTCATTAGGGACACGTAAGAGTCTAGATATGGCTGGGACGATGCAGGCAGAAGAAAGTAAGTCGTAGTAAATTGCTGCAATTTCAAATGTCGGATGACAAATAGGTGAAGGATTAGGTTCATGAATACAAGAACCTAGTGGCAAGTGTATTGTTTGAAGGCATGAAGATGTACGAGATTCTTCAAGTCAATGTGTTGCTCGAGAAATTTCCTCATTCCTAGAGTGATTATCGAAACCACCTGAAACATAAGAAGAATGACCTGACTCTGCAATAACTGATAAGTCACGTGCGCACGGAGAAAGCCAACAAGCTAAATGATAAGCTTTCTTCTCAATCCCTAAAATCAGTTTAAGCTAATTTAATTGAATCTTCTAGGGCTTCCAAAGACGGGTTCAAAAACAAAGGGAAGCAAATTGCAAAGGATAGAGCTCAAAATAACCAAGGTCTCCAACCCAAAAATACTGGTGGAAGAATCGAGAAATCGAAATTGGTATACTATGTCTACGGAAACCCCAGGCACAAATCCTATTAGTGCACCCAGAGGAAAGATAGGAAAGATCAAAGGGCTGCTCCACAAGCCAACCTTGCAGAGACGGACGACATCATTGCCACTGTGATTGTGAAGAAAATCTGGTAGATAATAAATCCGACTGGATTCTTGACACAAGAGCATCTAGACATGTTTGCTGATGGCGAATGTATTTTTATGAGGAACTCTGTCACAGCTGGAGTACTTGGGAAATGGAATGTTCTCTTGCAACTCACATCTGGCAAAACTTTATCATTAAGTAATGTGTCGTATATTCCTTCCCTATGTAGGAATTTGGTGTTAGGAGATCTATTGAACCGAGCCGGACTTAGGATTTTATTTGAGGCCGTCAAAGTTATCATCACAAAAAATGATGACTTTGTTGGTAAGGGCTATTTAGCAGATGATTTGTTTATTCTCAACACTACTTCTTCAAATGAAACTAATTCTATTACTGCTTATATCGTTGAGTCTCTTGATGTGTGGCATGGTAGATTAGGGCATGTGAATATTGCATCGATTAAAAGGCTTAGAACTTTAATTTAATTAATGCTTCTGATTTGCCTAAAACTGCAAAATGTCTCATCTGTGTAGAAGCAATGTTTGCTAAAAAAATCTTTTAAATCTGTCATTACAAGGTGTACTGAACTCTTAGAATTAATTCATTCTGATTTAGCTGATTTCAAAAACACAAAAAGTAGAGGTGGAAAAAATTACTATATTTCCTTTGTTGATGATTTTTCTAGATATATGAAAATATATCTCCTAAAATCTAAAGATGAAGTTAGTAGTATGTTTTTTAAATTCAAAGCTGAAGTAGAAAATCAATTAGACAGAAAGATAAAAAAGATAACATCAGATAGGTGGTGAATATAGTGATAATTCGCTTAGAGATTTTTGTGAATCAAGTGGGATTATACATGAATTTACTGCTCCATATTCACCTCAATAGAATGGAATAACTGAACGGAAAAATAGAATTTTAAAAGAGATAATAAATGACATGCTATTAAGTTCTGGTTTATCTATTGATATGTGGGGGAAGCTGCACTTTCTGCCTATTTTATTCTTAACAGGGTCCCCTCGCAAAAAGTTGGATAAGACACCATACAAGCTCTGAAAGGGGTATTCGCCAAACCTGAGCTACTTGTAGGTGTAGGGATGCTTGGCAAAGGTGACATATCCAGCATTCAAAAAACCAACGGTTGGATTTACAACTTTTGATTGTGTTTTCACCGGTTATGCTCAAAATAGTTTTGCATATAGGTTCATGAGCTTGAATGATAAATCAATATGTGAGTATAGAGATGTTGTATTTTTTTAAAATATCTTTTCTATGATTAAAACTGGTGGTGAATCTAGTGGTATTTCAAAAACTGCATGCATGTCATTGCCCTTCACTTCTGTTGATATGATAGACCTTGAACCTAGATCCGATGATGCAATAGATTATGAACCTAGGAGAATTAAAATGCAAAAAGTTAGTAAAAGCTTCAGACCTAATTTCCCAACTTCCTATCTGGTAGAAAACTTTGACAAGATAGATGATCAGTTCACCTGCATGTATTTGATAGACGAAGATTCTAAAACCTACCAATAAGCTATAAATGCTTTAGATTCTAAGCTGTGGAAAGAAGTTATTAAAAGTGAGCTAGACTCCATAGTTATGAATCAAATCTGGGAATTGGTAGATTTACCGGTAGGAAATAAACCTATTAAGTGTAAATGGATCTTAAAAGAAAAATGAGACCATATGGTACGATAGAAAAATACAAAGCTAGACTAGTGGTTGTAGATTACACACAAAAGTATGACATTTATTACTTCGATACATACTCTCTCGTAACTAAGATTGCCCACAATTAGATCTTTGATAGTGTTGGCGGCTATTCAAGGCTTAGTAATACACCAGATGGATATAAAAACAACTTTCCTTAATGGCGATATAGAATAGGAGATCTATATGACACAACCTGAAGGTTTTCTAGCTACAGATCAAGAAAATAAAGTATGCAAGCTCAAAAAATCTCTCTATGACCTAAATCAAGCTCTGAAACAGTGGTATGAAAAATTTAATGGCACTTTGGTAAATAATGGTTATAAAGTAAATTGCTCTGATATGTGTGTTTACTCAAAGTTGTTTGAAGCTGATTGTATGATAATATGCTTGTATGTTGATGACATGCTCATTTTTTTGTTCAAACTTAGATATCATTAATGAGACCAAGTTGTTCCTTTCTTCACATTTTGAAATGAAAAATTTAGGAGATGCTGATGTAATACTTGGTGTAAAAATAAAGAAAAAATGATAATAAGTATTTCTTATGTCAATCACACTACATTGAGAGAATGCTGAAAAATTTGATCACTTTGATAATTTACCTGTAAGAACATCTTATGATGCTAGCATAAGTCTTAAAAATAATTAGGACGATAGTGTATCTCAATCCGAATATGCAAAGATCATAGGTAGTATCATATTTTTAATGAATTACACTAGACCTGATATTGCATATGCAGTAAGCAGAATGAGTAGATACACTCATAACCTTGGTAAAGATCACTTGACTGCTCTACATCGGTTGTTAAGGTATCTTAGGGATACAATGGACTATTGTTTGCATTTTAACAAATTTCCTGCTGTGCTAGAAGGATAGTATGATGCAAACTGGGTTACAGATAATGATGAAGTGAACTCCACTAGCGGGTATGTGTTTACTTTTGACTGTGGAGCTATCTCATGCAAATCGGTAAAACAGACTTGCATTGCTCGCTCTACCATGGAATCTGAGTTCATAACACTTGAACTAGCAGGTCAAGAGACTGAATGGCTAAGAACCCTTCTTGGAGATGTGCCACTGTGGGAGAAATCTGTACTTGTATCCATACATTGTGACTCACAGTTGCCGTTGAAATTGCCAAAAACAGTATGTACAATGGCAATAGATGCCACATATGTCTAAGACATGGAGCTGTGAAGTAGTTGCTGAAAGGTGGAATTATATTCTTGAAGTATGTGAGGTCTGAGAGGAACTTGGCAGATGCTCTCACCAAAGGCCAAACAAGGAGAGTAATTCAGGGGTCCTCATGATGATGAATTAAAGCTATGATGCTCAATCCATAGCCCTTCTTTTGGGTGGTTCATGTATGGACTTAATGGATGTAGTGAAGCATATGTGAATCCATAGTCCTTCTTTGGGTGGTCCATGAATGGACTTGATGGATACGGTGAAACATGTGAATCCATAGCCCTTTTTGGGTGTTTCATGCATGGACTTAATGGATAATATTCAAAGTCTTCATAGCTCAGTTTTTTAGTGGTTTATCTATGATAGACTTAATGAAGCGACAACGTGACTGTGAAGGTGAGGCCACATTCTATGAAAGAGTTGTGGAGCCTCTTTCTAGAGCTTTCATGATGACCTAAGGTGTATGTGCATGACCACTAAAAGCACTTGACAACTATCGTTGAATCAAAATCGAGGATTCGAACGTGTTGTGGGGGTCGTCTCAACTATAAATACTAGAAGTTCAAGAGGTAACTCACTTTCATTATTTAGGTCGTTGTCCTACTTCACTATGGATTAATTCAAATCGAAAGATATTAATGCTTAAGTTTTTATCTTTTGCTCAGAAATTCAATCCTTATTCTTCTTACTTCTTTTTACTATTTTGTCATTCGTGGGGATTGTTGGGAATGACAAATGAATTTGAGAAATTCATGGATACGTGGATGGATGGAAATTGGTTGTGGAAGTCAAGATACAAGTGGTAGGTGTAGAGAAGAAAGTGGTCTTTCAAGTACACGTGGATGACCAAAACATTTGTGGATTTTTAATTTTAAAAAATTCAAGTTCTATTTTTTGCCACTAGATCAGTATAAATAAGGGTCATTTCCTACCATTTTCAATCATCCCATTCAATTTTTCACTTCTCTCCACTACCTTAAACTGAGCATGAGATTGATTCCACTCCCATTCCGACGAGTGCACATCTAAGTTGGAGGTTGTGTTAACCTTGGGGAGCATACCGACAGTAAAATGATTTAGCACCGAGGTCGTGCCGATTTTGCTTTCAAGGAAGCAGTTTCGCCCACGACACAACATTTTTAGCTCTTGGTTCCAACACAAATTACGTTCTCCAAAATCACAACATTTTCAACCACATTCAATGATCTCGGAGGAGACTCCTCAATTAATTGAGGGATCTTGTCAATTATGACACCCCTATTTAGGATTTTACTATAAACTAAGCATTTGATTTTGATTTTGATTTTGGAATTGGTTTTATTCGTTTGGAATTGATTTTCGCATTAATTATGAGTTTGTTTTTTAATTGGTCCTTTTGATTTTGCAACTGGTTTTGGGTTCTGCATTGACGTTAGTGTCAACATCAAAGTCTGTATTATTGATTTTTTTAGCATTGGTCTTGGCATCAACGTTATTTTGCAAACTCTCATTATGGTGAGTTTAAGATGAGATGTTAAATTATATAATTAAGTTATGTTATTTGAATTAAATATAGTTTATATTATATTATTTGATTTTGATTTTTTGTAGGATTATATTAGTATAAATAAGTATTTGGGTTTGTATCTAAAGTAATAAAATTCTAGTGTCTATGTAACCTCTGTATTTTCATTATTCCTCCTCCAAAATTAACCATCTTAATTCTAATATTCTTTTATTTATTAATCAACGCCACATGTCATATTAATGTTTAAATAATGGTAAGGAGATTATTAGGATCAAAATGGAAAGATGATCATAGGAGCTAGCCAAAGACAACCATCAAAGCTTAAAAATTAAATTTATGATGTTTAGGTTTCTTTTTTTTTTTGGAAAAAAAATGAAAGTTCAAATTTCAATTTTTTTAATTTGACTCCGGTTGAAAAATATATTACCTAAATAAATATATTAAAAGCAAATAAAATTATTTTTAAAAGAGGACACGATAAATTAAGTTGGAAATTGACTTTAGACTTAGATAAGTGTCGGTTTATCATTGGGCTCGAAGCCTAAATGTCAACCCAAGCCCAGCCCAAGGCCGACCCAATGTCAACGTTTGACCGACCTAGCCTAACTCAACCCTTTCATCAATTGGATTGGATATGGATATTCATTTTTTAAATTGAGCCAGCTCATGGGCTTGTCCATTTGAACTGTATTTAGATCGGTCTGTTGGGCCGACCCAAAGGATCGATCTAATCATTATTAATATTATATTATAATATAATAATATATTATTTATTTGTTTATTATTAAAAAACCTATTTAATAAGCTAATGTTTGGGATTTTGAATTCGAAATTAATTAATAGAGCGCAAGTATACACCCTCACAAGTAATAAAATGAAATGAGTATTTCAAGTATCGGTCCACATGTGCTAATGAAGCCTTTTTGAATAAAATGATGATGCGTTGTTGGACTAACCTATGGTGTGTTCCAGCGAAACGCCGGGTTGTCGGTAAGGAGCGTGAGCGGGCGGGGGCTCACACAAGTAAGTGATATTATGTTGGGTTTTGTGCCCTTAACTCGTGTGTTTGTAATTAATAAATGATTTATTTCAATAAATAGTTATTTATTTGCATTACT
Source organism: Momordica charantia (assembly GCF_013281855.1). Classification (NCBI taxonomy): domain Eukaryota; kingdom Viridiplantae; phylum Streptophyta; class Magnoliopsida; order Cucurbitales; family Cucurbitaceae; genus Momordica; species Momordica charantia. The sequence goes on along the minus strand of NW_028275161.1, from coordinate 942,214 downwards.
CGTATTCCAATAAACTAAGATCCAAGGTTATTTTATGTAACTGGAACAGTATATAACTGTTATACAATATATATTTAATATATAGTGTATATATTTGATATACAGTATATATTCGATATGCAAGTAGATAATGTTTCAGTAATAACCTAAATGGTATATAGTACATGGATAAGGTTGGGTACCTTATCATGGTAACACTATGGATACAACCCACTTTGTAATAGTTACAAACGACTCTATCCAAGTCGTTCATGTGGAGACATGCAAGCGGGGGTATCTTATAAAATAAGTTTGTATAAAACCGAACCGCAAAATAATTAACCATTAGTTTTAACACAATTAGCCAATAGATTGATATTTCATAGAATGATCATGTAACTCGATCTTAATCTTGAACGAGTTATGGACCCCGACCTATAAGGGATCATCATTTGATTTGTATGGGTGAGAGTAGCCCGAGTTGCCGACTCAATAATCCTACCATTTTGGGGACGAGACCGAGTGAGGAGCTGAGAACATAGTTATGCAAGATGGACTTCACTTCTTCCCAACTTTAGGGTAAGTAGATGAGTGTTCTCTTAAATGCTGATTGTGGGACTTGAACAAGGCACCTCACCCTCTCACTGGCCCAAAAGGAACTTCTATTTAATGGTCTGACCATAAATAGGTTGTTCATTAGAGGATCAATGATACTTAAAGTGAAAGAGGTAACTCAGGGGTAAAACGATAATTTGACCCAACTGTAGGTTACGAACACTCATAAAGGATTGACTACTGTTAATGGTCAAAATCCGTGGGCACAAAATATTCTACAGTGAAAAAAATGCAGCTGTGGGTCTTTAGTGGAGTGATCCACAGCTAACGAATGTTGATTAATATGGTTAATAAGTTTAATCAATTAATCTCGTATCGTTGGAGCTGTAGGTCCATTAGGTCTCCTTGCTAGCTCACAACAGGTAAAACAAGGATCAAGAATTTTGAAAGAATTTGAAATGTATATAATGATATAATAAATATATATAGTTTATTTCTTACCCCACGTCACTTTTTGAAAAAATTGCAGAAGGGTGTTCTGCAGTTTTCTTCTGCTTCCTCCCCTGCTGTGAAAAGTAGAGAACTCTCCCTTCAATTCTCTCAATCCCTGCATCCGTTTTGGTTCCCACAAACTGGTTCATCATCGGAGATATAGCAGGGAAGATCGTGTGGAGGTGTCTTTTGGTTTATTGTAAAGAAAGCGTTCTTCAAAGTTAATATAAATTTCCCATGTTTTGTTAGTTTTCTGTGTTTTTCAATTTCAAAGTAAAAATCAGAACACAAGCGATAACTCATTTCCACTGAGGATCCAATCCCTTCATATTGAAGGTATAAATCTATTCCTAATATGTATATTAGAAAAATGAACTTATTTTAATAAAAACCAACTGTACGTAACCTTGAGTCAAGGTCCTATGTCTAGGCTACCCAAGTGAAACCTTTACGTTTAAAGTCTTTCTCTCCAAAATTAAATCATTAATTTGTAAAAATGGCTCAACTCTTTCAGTATTGAGATTTTTGTTAAATCATTTATTGGTCAAACTATATCCTTAATTTGATAAAAATACCTTTAAGTGATAAAAGAAGTGAGAAATAGTTAATTTTCCATAACTACGTCAGGACAAACTAATTTAGCTCATAATTTTATAGGAAAAATAGAATTGAATGAAGTCGTAAATGAAAGACATTAATAAAATGCAATAGAATAAATGATAAGCTGTAAAGTTGAGGAAGTAATCCCAATGAACCTAATCCTTTCTCATTCTGGAAGCAATACTCATTCAATTCCATAAAAGTTGTATGACTACAAGAACCTCTTCACATAACAAGGAAGAATGAAGAATAAACTTGCTGAATTTTTTATAAATAAAGATTCAAAATTAAACGAGCTGGAAAAATGTTTGAGTTAAGCACAAACTTGAAAGGACTAAGTTTTAAAATAACCAACAAGCTAGAAACCAAGTAAAATTGAACTAGACTAAGAAAGAAAGTTAAAAGCTATGAATTTGATCACTTATAAGATGATGAAAATGAGTGAGGAATATGTTGTATTTATAGGGAGCTCCAAGGTGGTTAAGAAGTTGAGCTTTTCATGGAGAACCATTGCTTCCTTTGACTTCTTTTGTTATTGAATGAGCATCTTCTCTTGCATGGATGACACGTGGGGGTTTAGGAGAGATTGTCAAACACACCAAACGCTTATTTACTTTTTTGTTTATATTAGTGTTGGATTGTTGTTGTTTTTGTAATAGTATTAATAGAATGGAAATATTTTTTTTTTGTTTATATTAGTGTTGTGATTGTTGTTGAATGCTCTTGGTGGAGGAATGAGTGGTCCTATTTGTTTTTTTTTTTTTTTGTGTTGAAGGGTGTTAATCATTAGGGGTGAGCATCGATCGGTCGAGGTCGGTTTTGACTGATCCCGAAGCTAAAAACCGACCTAGTCAGTTTCTCATTAAGGAAACCGATTTCTATGTCGTGCTATCTTACACTGATCGACCGATTAGTCGATTTGGCGGGTTGATTTCGTCGATTTTAGAACAGTCTTCATGGAGGATGTCGGTACCGGAGCTCTGGTGGCCAGTGGACTTCTGTAAGAAGTGAAGAATAAAAAAGATGAAAAATCGACGATCTTGAGAAGGGAAGAGAAAGAAAGAAGAAGAAGATGAGGTAGAATAGGATGGGATGAGATAAGAGATGAGATGAGAGGAAAAAAAAAGAAATGGAATAACAAGAATGAGAGAGAAGGAGTGGATGCGTGGAGAAGACAATACAAAAAAAATGTGAAAACATAAAAAAATAAAAATTAATTAATTAAAAAATAAATATCTTAAATAGTCGGTCGGTTTGGTCAGAAATCATTTTCCGACCAAACCAACAATAAAAATTGGTTTTGGAATTTAAAAAACCGATTACGACCGATTTTTCGATCAAACCGACCAACTGACATCAGTTCGGTCGGTTTTTATCAGTCGGATCAATTTTTCGGAGTTTTTTGCTCACCCCTATTAATTATATATGAAAGTTTATATATAAGTATTGGATTATTGTTCCTGAATGTACTTTTTGGAGGAATGGGTGGTTTTATTGAATGTAGTTTGTGGAGGGACCAGTGGTCTCTAGGGATGGCAATTGGATCGGGGGGTCATCCCTATCCTTGCCCTGCCTTCAAATTTTTGGAGGCGGGGACAGGACAGGAATTCCCCGATCGATGATGGATTCCCAACGGGAAACCCGTCACCGATATATATATTTATTATTTATTATATATATATATATATATATATATATATTATGGGAGTTAAAATTGAGGTAAAAGTAGCTAAATAAGAATTGGGCTTGGGCTTTTTAAAAAAAAATTTAAAAAAATTTATTAAAATTAATATATATTAATATTATTATATATATATAATATAAAAATTAATAAAATATTAAATCGAGCGGGGTCGGGGTACGGGGCAGGGAGACCTCCCCCGTTCCAACCGGGGACCCCGTTTTGGATCCCCGATTTGACCCCCCCTCCCCCCGATCAAATCAAGAATTCCCCGACCCGACTAGATTGGGCACTTAAGGGGATCAGGTCTTGCAAGATTTTTTGCCATCCCTAGTGGTCTCATACGTATTATGTATAGAAGGATGTTAATGATATGTTATTGCATTTCAAGTTAATTTTGGATTATTCTAATAAAGGTCATGTCCAAATTTTAAATTTTTTGTTTGATGAATGACAAAATACTCCTTTCCTAACAGGGCTCATGGAGTAGCATATTTCGAAAAAGAACCCAAAGAAATATTCCCATAATTTCGGGCCTTCGTTTCTACATCATGCACTAGTATAAAGTTAGTCTTCCATGACAGTTGTGAACAGTAAACAAGATTTGATGAAAAAGACTGTCATAAAAGATGGGGGCACGTTTTGGCGGGAAAAAACGCTATTTTTCGGATTTTGTAAGTTTTACAACAGTTAAAAACTGTCGTGAAAATCGAAATTTTTGTTGAAAGATTGAATGAGGTTCAAAAGTTACATACATAACAACTTCAAAAGTAGCTAATACATAGTTCAAGAAGAAATTGAACGAGGTTCGAATAGAATGGGACAACTTTTGTTGAAAGATTTGTGTAGGCTTATTTATGGATTCGTTAAGTTTGTTTTTTTGATGTTAAGTAGTTGGGTTACTTTTTGTCTCCATAGAATTGAAATACTTAGAAATGTTGGATATGTTGCTGAATGTAGTTTGTAGAGTATAAGTGGTCATATTACAATTATATTACGTATATAGAAGTGTTGGATGTTGCTGAATTTAGGTTTGTGAAAGGACGGGTGGTCATATATATAATATTGTTTGAAATATATGTAATATTGTTGCTGAATATATGTAATAATTGAAATACTTAGAAATATTATTTGATAACTTTAAGTTCAATAGTTAGATTACTCGTTATGTTGGTTGATGCAGCAAAGATTTATTTAGTTCTTTGCGAAAATATTTTTAAGATTTGAGAATTTAACTGATTTTCCTAAAATCTTATTATAGGGGAGAAATAGATTGGAGGAGCATTAGAAAGGAAGCAAGCTTGTGAAAACTAAGCTTGTGACTCTATTCAAGGTTAGTACATGAAGATTGTTGTTTTGAAAATTAAACTAGTGTTTTTTGTGAAATTATTGTTCTTTTATTTGTTTGAAAAGATGTGTATGAAAGTTTAATGTGTGAGAAAGTGTATGTATTATTATTTATCTTTATGTGTTTATATATTGATTTATTCTTATATTAGAATTATTTTTCTTTTTTGTAATTTAATAGAAAAAGTGCATATTGACAAGAAGAAGTTGACGAGGTTCAAATGGAATGAGCAGCCTACTTATGGATTCGTTCAATTTGTTTATTTTATATAAGTATTTGGGTCGAGTTACTTTTTGTAATAGTATTAGTATAATGGAAATACTTTGTTTATATTAGTATTGGATTGTTGTTGTTTAGGTAGTAGTATTAGTAAAGTGGAAATACTTTTTTTGTTTATATTAGTGTTAGATTGTTGCATAATGCACTTTGTGGAGGAATTAGTGGTCCTATTTTTATTTATTTATTTATTATTATTATTATTTTTTGTATAGAAGGATGTTAAATATATATGGAAGCTTATATAGAAATGTTGAATTGTTGTTGAATGTTATTTTTTGAGTAATAGTATGCTTAATCTTAAGTTTCATTTGGTACACATTGATATGGTAAACTACTTCAGTTTTCTAGTAGTGCAATGCCCATTTTTTTTCAGTGAAGGGTTCCATCAAATACTTTTGGGCAATACCCTCAGCATGAACCACATATACTGTAACGATATATTGAGGTATGGTTCTCGGTCACTGTTAACGCCTCATGTTATTGACTATATTCTTGAGCTGAAACATATCGTATGATCTTGAGAAGCATGTTGGTCATAGTAGAATTATTCGTTGTGTCATTTACCACCCCATAAAATTAGTTAGACATTATATTTTCATGTCTTCTGAAGGAATGAAGAATGTATATATATAGTTTCCGTTTGTGTTTGTTAAAGCTATGTTGTTTAGATAGGTGTGTTCATATCTTGTTTCTGGTTGTCTTTCTCTCCAGTTCTGGCTACTTATGTGGTCTCTTTTTGTGAATATCGTGCATTGATTTTAGGCTTGACTTGCTTATGTAAGATTGTGCAAGTAGCCAATTAAGACTTTGTATGTGTCATGCATATAGTATAATGTCTCGTTGGATAATTGTGTAGTTGAAAGTTTAGTTGGATAATTGTGTGACTATCCTGCAGCAAAGATAGCCAATTACGATTTAGATAAGTAGATTGTTTTTGTTTGTTAGTGTTCAATATCTGTGTTGTTCCTAAATCAGTTTTATTTGGGCAAAGTCTTTAGTATTTTGAGAATTTCAAAAACCATTTGATATTGCCTTTTTGCTCCTTTGGTTTTGTGAAAGAAGGATTTTGTATGAGTGATTTGAAGAAAGAAAAATATCTTAGGTGTGTATTGTGATTGTTAGCTCTCTGGCACTGCATAAAGGCTATGAAAGTGTGTTAATTCCGAAGGTCTGAAATACAATTTTCTTTTCTACTATCCTAACATTTACAAATGAGTAGAAAGAGGAAGTAAACTCAATGTAAGAGATTTGAAAGTTTAGGTTCTCCACTTTTGTGTATGTTTGTCGAAGTTAGATTCGTGTTTTCTTAATTGTTTGTTTTGAATATGTTGTTCACCATGTGGGAGCGAGGGTTGAAGGAAGCAGGGCTGAGTGTTTCTGTAATATGTTAGCTACATTTTGTAGTTTGACATTTCACGTTTACACGGTATGAACTCTAACAACATATAATAGTAATATGTTAGCTACATTTGTTGTAGTTTGACCTTTTACATATACTGTTGTGAAATATTTGAGGTTTTTGTCCATTGCTTAGGTCTTCCAAGAAGAGCCTAGAGAACCACGACGGGTAGCTACTTTGAATATCTAAAAGATGATTGTTATGCCATTTTTTGTTGGGTTAGTATTTACTTGGTATAGTTTGTTTATGTACGGGGTTGATGGACATGAAAAACCTTTGTTCATGTAAATATAATTACGATATGTATACACTTTATATTTGTAGGTGGGTTGGTGTACTAATGGATATATGTTCTTGTATGTAAAATACGTTCAATTGACAGGTACAGGTACAACTATGGAAAGCGATTTTTAGAAACATTTCAAAACAAGTTTATATGAAAAGTTACATTTATAAATGTCAACAAAATAGGTTTCGTGACAAAAAAAAAATTAATAAAATTATTTCTTGACAATTAAATGTTGACATTATCAAGTACATCATGATAGTTCTAAATTGTCGTTGTAAACCTTTACGTGACATTTATCGAATGTCAGTATTTAATGTTGCATGACATTTTTAAGTTGCCATTATATAATCTTTCGTTATTGTTAAAACTGGCAATATTGACTATTAAAACTATCACTACAAAAGTTTTCATGACAATTATAAATAATCGTTAAAAAAAATTCATGTCAATCTTTAACTGTCGTTAAAAACTAGTTCATGACAATTTATAAACTGTCGTCTTTAGGTATTTATTGACAAAATGACAACAATTTTTTATTGTTTTAGTGACACTTATAAATTGTAATTAAATGACTTTCCGTGACATTTATTAATTGTGATGGAAAATCTATTCATGACAAAGTATAACTTTAGTTAAAAATGCATTGATGACAATTTTTCAAATTTGTCACTTCTCCTCTTTCTTGATGCCTTAATAGATGACAATTACATAATTGTCATGAATGATGTTAATGACAGAATTTAACTATCATTGAAGACCGACGTTCTACTAGTGATGATCCACCTAATATAGGTCATGGGACTAGCATATGGATTTTGAGAATGAATTGTTGGGAGGTGATTGATGTGGATTTATGAAGGTGGATAAGGGAAAACTAATGTTCGGAGGATTGTAGGAAAACGAAGGCGCTACTTGGGATTGGAGGAATGTCGAACGCATTGTTGCAAACATGTCAGTGGATATGGTTTCTACTTCTTGGATTAGTCTTCCCATAATCTTCTCTAACCTAGTCAAATTAAGTATAACTAATTCCGAGGTTGTCGTGCTTGGATATAGTTTGTGGAGAGAGAAGTGGTTCCATAAACTAGAGTCTTATTATATATGTTGTTATTGTATTTCAGGTTAGTTTTGAATATTCTAGAAGATGTCTTGTCGAAATGTTAGAAAATACAGTGTTGAAAGTTTTAGTTGTATATTAGTTTTTAATTGCAATACTATTGAGTAGGGGTGTACATCGGTCGATTGGGTCGATTTTCAGGCTGAAATCCCCGCTGACCGACCGACTTGGTGATATTTTTTCCGACAAAACTTACAGTCGGTCGATTCGGTCAGTTTTCGACAAACTATTGATATATATATATTGCATTTTGTATCTTCCATAGACACTGAATTGTTCTCTCCCTAGCCTTTGCATTAAAAAAAAATTATATTCATCATCATCGTTGTAAAGAGAAAAGAAGAGTTGAAGTTGAGAAGAAGGAAAGAAAAGAGGAGAGAGTAGGAACACAAACCTTAAATGAAAATGGAAAAAGAAAAAAATACATATGAAAGTTGAAAGGGGAAGCAAGAAGATAGGATTAGAGGAAAAATAGCAAATGATGAGAGAAAAAAAAAGACAGGTTAGAGGAAAAATAGAGAAGGTTGAGAAAAGGTTAGATAGAAAAATTGAAAGTAATTTATAAATCAATAAAATAATAAATTATTATCTAAAATAATTATAAAAAACAAACAAATATGTCATTGACGTGAATGGCAATTAATGTCACGAAATTCGTTTTCATGACGTGTTTTAAATGTCACAAAAACACGTCAAGAAATTCGTTTTCGTGAAATTTTTTAAATGTCATAAAATAAGTATTTTGTGACGTTTTTTAACCGTGGAATCAATCTTTCGTGATTTTTTTAATCGTCACAAAATTTGAAACCGTAACAGTTTCCCTTTTATCATGATGTTTATTAAACATTGTGGTTTAACTTTTTTCGTGACGGTTTTTAATTGTCACGAAATCATTTTTTGTGACGTTTTATAACCGTTACGAAAATCTACTCTTTTTGTGATTTTTTTAAATGTCACGAAATCCATTTTTCATGACACTTATTTAAATGTCACGAATACCTTCCGTGATGGGGGCATTGGTGACGTCGTAAAAAACGTCATGTAAGGGTTTCATAGTCGAATTTCTACTAGTATTTGGGTGTTTCAGCAAATAAGGAAATATATTTGGTTAGCCATGTGGGCTACTAACTATTTTTTTTAATTAAATTACTCACCAAATAATGATAGGTAATGTTCGTCATGAAAAATATAAAAACGAACATTTCATAACATACATTTAATGACACACATACCATTACACGCATACAATGTCGGACATAGGCACATACAATGACGCACACAAACCATGATGCCCTAACAATGACGTACATATAATGTCGGGCTAGGCCCATCATTAAACGCAGCCTGTCATTGAAGAGAAACAAGGACACTGGAATAGATGTCGGGCGCTACATTCTTTCTCTTTAATGACGGGCTATGAAGCACCTACAATGACGGTTATTCAATGATACCACAAACCATGATGTCCTAACAATGACGCACACATAATGTCGGGCTAGGTCCGTTGTTAAATACCGCCCGTCATTGAAGAGAAACAAGAACACTCAAATAGATGTAGGGTGCTAACCGACATTGCTTCTCTTCAATGACGGGCCAAACTCGTCATTGAAAGGCAGATTTGTTGTGGTGTATATGCATGTATAAACTAAGATGAAACAAAATGGAAGATTTTTGGGTAGTAAACTAAGTTTAAAACACACTTTCTGAGTATAAAGTTAGGGAAGATATCACCTATCGAGCTTCTTTTTAGCTTGTAAACAAGAAAAATCAGCTAACATGCAGACAACCATAGCATTTGTCAACCCATTTAATAAGTTGACATCTTTGAATGAAATTTCATTCATTCCCGTAATCTTTGTAATTGGTATAATTTTTTCTTTTTTAAATCTGTTTTCTAGAAAGTAAAAATTTCTTAAATTTTAAGGTTGCTCCTATTGTTATTTAAAATTTTTTTTAACCCTTTTAAAGACCTTTATTATTAAAGTCAGGTATTACTTTAAACAAAATTTATTGATAATATTTGTAAAAAAATACGAAAACAAAAATAAAAACACATATTTTAAAACTTTTTGGTTCGAAAAATATTTAAAAATAATTTTTAATAATTAGAAATAAATTACTCTATGTGACAATCCAAAACCCGATTCAAGTTCGATACAACTTTGGTCTATCAAGTTAAACTCATGGATTAGGCTATGAGCTTAAATTTGAATTGTTGGGCCAGCTCTAGATAACACTTGAGGCCCACAGGGCTTGGACCGTTGCTTCTTATAGTGATGATAAGTGTTGCAATTTTTATCACGTATTCAATTTTCACTAATTCACCTTCTAATCTTAACAAAAATTAAGGTAAGAATCTCAAAAAGTTCACTAATTTCAATAAAATTAGGCATTACACAAAATTAAGCATTCGTTACAGGTCGAAAATTCAATCTCCCAACCTCCAAAAGTCTTTACATAATGAGTTTATACTTTCGACCCATAGTTAGCATGTATCTCTCCAAGTCATACTTGACGCATCACATCTGTTACCGATCCCTACATTTGTTGTACTAAAAAAAGTTATAGTATCGTATTTCTTGAAAATATATTAATTTTATATTAGACCTATGTTAATAACTCATACAAGGCACACGAGAACACTTTTTTCTTCTTTTTTTTTTAATGATTCTTCAAATAAAATCTCATCAGAAGAAAATTGCAACACTTTCTCAAATTTAATCAAAATTTAAGTTGCAATTCTCTACTGTAAATATGGTAATGTAAATTCAACCAAAATCATTGTACCTCTATACATATTAAAGATTTGGCATCAACGTAGGTATAGTTTAACACTAAAGACATCGAACTCTTTCTCTTAAGATCGGAGATTCAAATTTTCTTTTCTCTATATTTGTTTGTAAAAAAAGAGATATTGGCTCATTGTAGTTATCACTTTGTTGAGAAGGACAGGTTGGCATCTTAAATGAAGCTTTTGCACAAATCAGCTGTCCATTTGCTGGTTTTTTTTTTCTCTTTCAATTATTTATTTATTTATTTTTTTTTTTTTTTTTGTCTTTAATGAATTGAGGCGCCCCCTGGTTTCCCAGAAACTATTGGGCAAAAAAGGACACGAGACATGCTGTTTTTCACCTTTTATTTTTAGGGTAATTTGCTGTTTCTAACAGAAAATTCAACCAACACCAATTTGAGACTTAGGAGACTAATTTGTAATTTAATTTTTTTTTACATTGAATTATTTATTTTTATTTGTAAGTTAAAATTTGTGCCAGTGTGGATATCACTCTCTTAAAAATTCTATAATATGTGATAAAAGTAGATAACGATAATTATAATAACAATAATAATCAAATAATGATAATTATGATGTCTATTAAGTTTTAATAATCAAATAATGGGGATGACAATATACTTTTAAAAGCACAACGAAAACAAATTTAAACAATGAAAACTAAAAAGTCAATTTAAACCTCACTTTGATTCTTTTCCAAATTTGGACATTCAGAATTTATGAGCATTAAATATCTACAAACTACCATGCCTATGAATATTCCCTCATAAAATTCAGAATTTTGAAAAGATATTTGAAATCATTGAGTATTTTGGTTAATTTACAAATTTTTTTTTTCTTTCGAGTAAAATATATGGTGTGAGAATTCAAACTCACAATATTTAATCGGAGATAGAAGTCAGTTTAACTATATTCAAGTTGACGGTTAATTTATAAGTTTAGAACTTAACTTTAGAGTTTTAGAGTCATATTTAATAGGTCAATGTACTTTAAAAAAAATGTCTAATAAATTCATAAACTGTCAATTTTGAATTTTAAAAGTGTCTAATACGTATTTGAATTTCAATTTTATACCTAATAGATCTAAGTATTTTTAAAAAAAAAAACTTACAAACATATTTAAAACACAAATTGAAAAGTCATAGTTCTACTAACACAATTTAATTTGGTGTGCAATAGATCCACGTATTTTTTAAAAATATTGTTGATTAAGTAAGAGACTTGTTAAACACAAAATAAAAAACTTTGCAACTTATTAGATACAAAATAGAAAGTTTACGTACTTATTAGACATATTTAAAGTTTAGAAATCCTATTAAGCATAACCTTCAAAACTTAGTTGACTAAATTTGTAATTTAACCAAAAATTTGTTTTGATAATAAAACCACATTTGATAATTTTTTTTAATATCAAATATGTCGCTCGGTAGTTAAAAGACGTTTGTACTTTCTCTAAGAGTTTGTAGGTTGTAGGTTTGAATACGCATTCATATCTTTTGATTTATTTCCTTATAATTATGAACAATTATCAAATCATCTTTCATATATGTTTTTTTACATTATTAATTTTAAAAAGAAAAATTGTGAATGAGATTAGTGAGAGAAAACGAAATCAATTCCCATTATCTACTGAATTGAATTATATGCCATATTAGTCACTTCACCAAAATGTATCTAAGTCATAACTTTCTTTTTTATTGTTTTTTTTTTTTATCATATGATTTATGTTGCAACAGAAAAAATTTCACAGCTTGAAATTGAGACAAGTAAAAAAAATTATAGACAGACTCAAATAGGAACAAAAAAACAATTCCAAAAGCTGAAAACAGAGAAAAACAGAAGAAACAAAAACCAAAACTAACTGGGAGGTCCAAGGCTAAACCAGGTACCAAATCTACTCCTAAAAAAAATTATTCAAAACCACTGCTAAGGAACTAACAATACCGCCTCCGAGTCAAAAGATATATATATTCAGGTGGTTATCGTACTTATCTTTGAACTAGCTGCCAAATAAAAATATGACAGCTTTTTAATTTTTTAAAATATTAAAAATATATATATCTCTTTTTCTACTATCTCTTTTGTGGGAATCATGACCAGAGAGACTATGAAACATTACAATCAAAACTCTAAAGTTTCATAATTAAAATATTTTGAAGTTTAAAAACCAAAGTTAACTACTGATGATTTACAATCTAATCTAAGTTTTTTAAATGTGGGTATAAGTGTTGCTAATTATAATTTTCAACTAGCGTAATTCGACTGGTCCGGATACTATTTACCTCTTAAAAGATCAGAAGTTCAAAACTTCCACTCCTATTGAATTAAAATAATACTATTTTGATATTTTTTTTTTTGTTTGATTCATTTTGGTCCCTATACTTTCAAAACGTTGTTCTTGTACTTTCAACTTTTATTTATTTTAATCATTATACTTTCAAAACCTCTATTTGATCACCGTGCTTTTAAAAATGACCAATTTGATCTTAATTTTAAAATTTTAACATAAATTTTATATACAATAGATATCCTTTAGTACAAAATTTATTGCTACATTTAGTAATGTGTAAATTATGATCAACAAAATTGAGATCGAAATGAAAATGATAGGATAAAAAAATGGTTACTTTTTTTTTGTTATAGGAACCAATTTGAATGTTCAGAGACTTAAAATAAACAAAAGTTAAAAGTAAATGGATCAAAATAGACGGTTTGAAAGTACATGGACCAAAATGAACCAAAACCAAAAGTACAGAGACAACAAGTTGACATTTTGAAAGTACATGCACTAGTATCACGAAAAATTTCCATGACATTTTTTACGATGTCATCCATACCCCCATCACGAAACGTCACGAAGAAAGAGAAACCGTGACTTTTAATAAACGTCACGAAAATGAACCAAAGTAGGGACTAAAATTGACTTTTTGACAATACATAAATACCAAAATGAATCAAAGTCAAAAGCAGTTATAGACAGTGAACAAATATTAAAAATACAAACACCAAAACAAAAAAAAAAAAGGAAAGGTGGGAAGAAGGGGGAGTTGTGGTGTGTTGGTAAGGGGATCCCCTCGTGCATGGGGTGCAACTGTGATGATTATAAATACCAAAGTTGGGTTTCAAATTTTGTTAAGCATCTTCCTCGTGCATTCAAATGCATACACACAAATTTTGACAGCTCTTCTTCTTATCATCTCTTTTTCAATCCCCACTCCCAATAAAACCACACGCCCAAACTCAACCAAAAATTCAACCCTACACTTGTAGGGTGTTAAATTACTATTTGTACTGGTGTTAAATTACTATTTTACCCTTACATCGACCAAAACTCAATGGTTTCAATTATTATGCACTATACAAGAGGTTGAAGATTGAATAAATCCGCTAAAACTTGCAAATTTTAGTATAGATTTTGATTTTAGTGTATTGTAATTCGTTGAACATATATACGTGAAGATATTTTTTTACAAAAATTTAATTAGAAGTTTATCACAAGGTATAAATTGTAATACTTATTCCAGTTTCAGGTTCTTTGGTGGACGTAAAAATTGATACATCTTGCTAAGTTTAATTAAACAAACTTTTGAACTTTTTCTAATGCTTTAAAACGTCGGGAAAATACCAAAAAAAAAAAAAAAACTTGGAGAGTGATTTCCCCCAAGGATAAATATTCGTCGAAAAAAATTTCGACAAGAGTGCTCGGGAGAGTACACTGCCAATGTTTTTCTAGAAAACTTTGGCAAAGTTCCTACTTCTGCCTACGTTTTAAAAACATCGACATATCTTATTTTTAACCCACATTTTCGAAATATTGGCAGACATATAGTTCTACCGATGTTTTAGAATCGTCGACAGACATAAGCTTTACCAACGTTTTAAAAACTATGCAGACGTATAAGGTCAAAATTGATTTTTTTTCCCTTTTTATTTAGGTATACTTTCTAGAGTAATGCGAAGAAGAAAATTTCTTATTTTAATGGAGGACGAGTTGGATAAAAGAGTGCTTGTGTACCATATAGTTAAATTGTGCAAATTAATAGAATTTTCAAAAGCTTTAAAGTTTATAGCTTGAGAAGTGGGTTTTGTCACATGGATGTAGCATTCAAACCATATTATACTTTTTACCTTTATATAATAAGATCAATGTTTAACGTTTTAGTGTGTGCATATGTTAATATATATAATAACATCAATGTTTAATTAATTTTTTACTTTGCATATGTTTTATTTATATATATAGAGAGAGAGAAATATTTTTCAAATAATTAGATATATATGCACCAATAATTTGAGTATTTATGTATTCTTAAAAATTAAAAAGTAAAAATTTGCTTAATTATTTCATAAATAAAACAAGCCGTTCACCATCCTATTTTATTTTCCATAGTTGAATAATTTATTGATTAAAAATTAAAAATTAAAAATTATGAATTAAAATATTGTATTCAATACAATTTTTTAAAAGTTTTTTTTAGTATAGCAAATGTGAGAATTGAGGATAATTTTCTAAAAAATTATTTAATGTTATGATTGTAAAATAAATTGGAATTGTTAATTATTGTGGTATATTAAATCATATTATATTATAACTTATAATTACATATTTTTTTTTGTTGTTACACATTTTGTATTTTGTACTTTCTATATGCCCAAAAAATATTTAAAAAGCATTGTAATCCTTAAAAAACCTTGAAAATAATTTAAATTAGTCATTAAAAGAATATATGTTAACTAAAACAGTTGTTCAACAAACAAAAAAAAAAATGTTTGAAAATATGACATAAACAAAACCATATTATTTATTGACAAACGTATGGGCTAAAATATAGGTCTCACGATGGATACCTTAAAATGACTGAATTTTATTCATCGAATCGTCGTCAATGATTAACATATATCAAATTTTTATACATCGTTTATCAAATAATAATAATAGCAAAAAATATTTTCCCATAACGGTCTAATGATAACAAAATATTTTCCCATAACGGTCATCGCGATCGTCGTTTTCTTCTTTTCTCTCCCTTTTTTTTCATTTATCCTAACATGTTAAAAATTTATATATATTTAACATCTTCAATATTGTGACAAAACATATAATTCTACCCTAATAAATTACTCTAGAAAAAAAAGACCGAAAAGAAAAGAAAGATTTCCATTCTAACACCTTAATCAATTCACTTAACACAGTTGAATTAGTGTAAGAATCAAGAAATCAAAAGTATACTTTTATACAAAATAGTTTTAAACAAAAATATATATGATTTTAGAAATGATATATATAATTGGGTTCATGTATATGTATATGATAATTAAAATAGAATATGAAATTGATGAGCAATAAAAGTAATTACGGAATATATGGTAAAGTTTAGTGTATTTTCCCTTTATAAATGAGGGCCAGACAAACACCTTATATTACATACCCTCCATTTTTGTTCAAAATTAAAACTCTCTCTCTTTGGTTTTTCTGTGGGATTCAGATAAGTACGAAGAATTTACAAAACTCACACTCTTCACAAACCACTCCATTTCTTTAATTCAATCAACTTTTTTCTTTTTTTCTTTTTTTCTTCCTCTTAATTCTTGGCCATCATGTTCAATTTTGTTTTCGATTCTTCTTATTCTTCGGCTTGTTGCAGATCATGGAAGATTATAACTTGCAGCAGAATAATAACAATCCATGCAGCTTCCAGGAGATTATGGAGCTGTGTTCTGTTACTGTTACTTCGCCGATTAACGTCGCCGCTCCCTTTTCCGTCTCCGACTCGGTTCCGGTGTGGCGGAGATCCTTCGCAGCGGAAGATGATGAAGCAAGCAGCGGGGCGAAGGCGGATGGGCAGCGGAGTAATAATGCCTTGCCTCCTTTTGGCAGGATCGGCGCGGGAGGCTCCGGTGACGGTAAGGGGAACGCCACCGATGGGGGGAATTCCGACCAGATCTTGCACGGTCGTAACGCAGACCCTAACATGGATCCGAGAAAGCTCAAACGGTGAACCCTAACAAGCGAAGCACAAAATTTTTTACATTCTAACTTTTCTATATATATATATATATATATATATTATTTTTTATTTCAAAAGTTTAGATTTCGTTTGAGAATTATTTCGTTTCTTTTTTTAAAAATCAAGCGGGTTACTTTGTTTTATAGTTTTTATAAACATTTTTAAAACTTAGGTCAAGTTTTGAAGGAGAAAAAAGAATAGTTTTCAAAATCTTAGTTTTCTATTTCTTAAAATTTAGCTAGAATTGAAATATGTTTTTAAAGGGATGAAAACTTACTAATAAAATTGTACACAAACAAACACAATTTTTTAAAACAAAAAACTAAAACTGAAATGATTATCAAACGAGAAAGCAAATTTGAGTTGAACGGTACAATTGAACCCTTTTTCCTGCCTAATAATTTTTTCTTTTCGGTTCTTCTTTTGATTTAGGATTTTTTTTTTTTTGTTTTGTAGAATAATGTCGAATCGTGTCTCAGCTCAAAAATCCAGACTGAAAAAGGTTCAATATGTAGCGGATATGGAAAGGAAGCTTAAGGCTTTGGAGGTATGCTTTCATAGTTTTGCTTTCATCTCACATACATCTCTCTTGAATCAAATGATTTTTTTTCTCAAAAAAAAAAATTGTTGCTACGGTCGATCTCTTCAATTAGTTATACTAAAGAAATTAAATGTGAAATTTTTATATTTTTTTTCTACCCAGTTTGCAATGTCGATGGAAATGTTAAGCTTTTAAACATATGGAAAGTGTTTGATATTTGAAATATTATCTTAGGAAAAAATTATGAAAACTAATTTTGAATTCACCATAAATAGTATTAAGGATATCACATTGGAAAGATAAAGAAACCTAACAATATTGCTCTTATTACCAATTAGTTTTGAGATGAAACTATGAATATTAATAAATAGAAAATTTAATTAATTGTTGTTATTAAATAAGTTATACACATTCATCAATGGTTTATTCTTACCTTAAAGGTTTAGATGCTATAGATTTTGGTTTCTTAAATTTCAAACCTCATTAATTTTATCATTTTCCATCGGTTAAGATGTTTTTATTTCCATTTCCTAGCTAAAAATGATGTCAATAATCTTTAACCGTTAAATAGTTATATAGTGCATATAGTGATAATCGACTTGCCTTTTGAGACTCAAATTATGCATCGGATCTCGTAATAATATTAAGTTTAGGCTCATTAACTTTCGAAATTTTGCTGGTAAGAACCATTAATTCGAGAGCTTTTATGAAAGTTTAGATCAAAACAAGATACGACAATCGAAATAAAATTAAAGGCGATCAATTGATATATCAATATAGAAATGTATTTAAACCTAAAAGTAAATTCATCCCACGACACATTTCTAATATTTTCAAAATTTTTGACATTCGTCTACTTCTTCCCGGGTTTGAAATGTCATTTGAAAGAGTATTGAAAAGTACTTCTCACACGTTTAATACTTTTCAAAACTTTCACGAACGTGCTTCTTTCAAAAGTGTTTATAGAAGAAGCGTTTTCACTCAAAGTAATTTAATTTTTTCCAAATATTGATAGAATATATTGACATGATAAAAAAAATAAAAATAAAATACAGGCACACATAGCTGTTCTATCTCCTCAAGTGGAACTGTACAGGAACCAGCAGCATGTGTTGCAGATGGAGCAAAAGAGGTTGAACCAGAAGATATTGAGTTGCTCAAGGAACAAGCTGTTGAGAGACGGTGACGTTTTGAATATCCATTTGTTTGAATTTAACTAATTAATTAAAATGGCCTAAGTTTCATACATTTTAAATTCCAAGTTTAGTCTAATAAATCCCGTGAATCCCTAATCTTTCAATTTTTTGTGTTTAATAAATTCTAAACTTTTAATTTTGTGTCTATATATTATTTGACCTATTTGACAATTTTAAAAATACAAAGACATATCAGACACAAAATTGAAAGTTTAAGATTCTACTAGAGACACAAATTCGATGATGGTCACCTACTTTAGAAATTAATAATTCCTATATGTTTCATGGCACTAAATATTGTAGGGTCAGATGATTGACCCGTGAGATTGGTCGAAGTGTTCATAAACTGGCAGCTCGAACACTCACGGATATCAAAATATATATATATATATATATATATATATATTAAGTCTAATAAATTCGTTGATTTAAAAAAACATGTCAAATAAGCATCAGACACCTATAATTAGATACAAAATTGAAAGTTTAAGAATCTATATTAGCAACAGCAAAAGTTGAGAGATTGTATTAGAATTATATAGAAGATTTGGAGTAAAATAATTGGTTTGTGGATTTAGGGTTTTGAGGTTAATTAGGGTTTGGATTCAATATGTTTTTGGAGTGTGCAGCTGAGATTGAAGAGAACAGAGCTGAAGTGAACAGGCTGAGGGAACTCCACTTGAAGCAGCAAAATGAAGCCACCGCCGGCTGGGAAACTGCTTTCCAACTGCACCAATATCCTGATGATCTCCATCCATCTCACTTCCACAACATGGTCTCTCTCCATCCCAACCAAGGTAATTCTATTTCTCTATTTTCCGCTTTAAAAAGTTTCTAATAGGTTCTTCGAGCTTTAGATTCTAATACCTTAGCCTCCCGAGCTCTGTCAATTTATTGTTGACACTTCGATCACACTCTCAACCGTCCTAAAAAACTCTGAATCATCATGTATCACTCAATTTATCTTAAATGATACATCTGACATAGGTGTGTATGTATATATATATATATATATATATTTATTCGTGAGTGTCCGAGTCAGCTTACGCCACCTTTGACTAGTCTCACGGGACAACCGCCTGACTCTATAACATTTGGTGTTGGGAAACACATAGGAATTACTAATTTATAAAGTAGGTGACCATCATGGAGTTTGAACTCATTCCCTCTTAATTAAACTCTAGCCCCTTTAGACCAATGAATCACCCACGATGGTTACCTGACATTGGTATATTAAATTGACGGGATCAAGAATAGAAGTTTATTAAATACTGAATTTTAAATTGACAGGATCAAGAATTAGAAGTTTATTAGACACATAAAGTTAAAAGATTTAGTACGTCGAGGAACTGATCCAAAACTTTTTAAAATACAAAAATTCAAGGAGATGCAACCTCAAGAAACACTCCTCCCTTTTCCCTATCTAAATATAGGTAAATATATATAGGTTTTGAGTTTAGGATTAGGTAAATGAGATAGAAACTATGTAATTTGGTTTTTTTTTTTTTTACCTTTGAGATTGAATTAAATAGATTAAGTGGTCCTCGAGCGATAGTTGGGTGTGGCTTGGGGCCTCAACGAATATCCTTGAGGTCTTTCACATGGTCGGAATGCAACTCCACCAAACAATGACCCCTTGTGTATGTATGGATATAGGACAGTAGTGCGCATATCCTCCACATATAGGGGCATAAAGGCCAAAAGCAGCTGACTCTTGGATAATAAAAAAAGATTAACTAGATTTAGTGAATATTGTCTAGCAAATTTGTTTGGAATGTTTTGAGTGTCTTCAAATTTTAAATTTAAAACTTTTGAAATGTTGAATTACATTAAAACATATAAATATTTTGATAAATATATTTTTTAATGTTATAAACTATATATACTGTAAAATAATAATTATACAAAATTTATAACATTTATATTAATAAATTAAAATATTTTAGATTGAATCTAAGTATATATCTGGTTGGTACTCGTTTTCAAATATAGTACCAAACACACATTTAAAAACATTGAAAATATAGAATACAACACTGTTTTTCATTCAACTATCTTATTTTCAAATTTTTGTTTTCAAATCACCAAATAAACACACCTTTAGAGACTAAACAATTACTTGTAGGGCTAAACTTAGTTAATAATTTAACCCCCTCATTCAAAATTGAAAAAGAGGTCTTTCAGTCAAAACGAGCATAGCTTAGTAGTAATTAACATATATCTCCAACCACGAGATTGTGAATTCGATCCCCCACTCCACATGTTGTACTAAAAAAAATCTTTCAAACGTACCACCCACTGAAGGATAAATTAAGTGTATTGAAATCAAAATGTCTAGAATTTACTTTCACTAAGTTAAATACTTACTTAAAAGATCAAATGGATAGGGATTTTATACTTTAGAAAATTATGCTACTTAATTGTCATACACCTTTTTTTTTTTGCAAGATGGTTGTCAGACACTTAATTACGTACCTCATATTCGAAGAAAGTGTAAAGTTTGTGACATTATTTTTAAATATTAAATTTATGCTATGGTATGAAATTCTTCTACAAGGAGAAAAATAGTCCATGTAATTAATCTCTCTTTCACACAGAAAATAAATATTTGGTTCCAAAATAATTTGTAATCTTATTATGTGAGATCCATGATCTTAGTCAAAGTCTTAGTAACCTTGATTATAGATAAGAGGTACAAATTTCTACCTTTTATTTTAAATGTGAAATAAATGTGAGTGGCAATAAACATGATAAATTATTTTTATTATAATGTAAAGAAAAAAACTATTTTTGCTATATTACTTGTTCTTCTTTTCCATTATGATATTTTTTTTTTTTTTTAATGTGCTTCTTGGGCTGCAGCAGACAACGGAGAGAGAACGGGGGGAGGAAATGGGCCGGGCCGGTTCAACTTAGCAGCCCATCATAAAATGGTCGAGTACAAATGGATGCCAACACCTGGGCTTCGTCAAGTTTCCGAGCCCACCTCAAACCAATTGGGCCGACCAGGAATGTAAAAGCCCAACTAAAGCCAGTTGACTGGTTACTGGTTGAATATGAGAAATTGAATTGAGAACTTTAAGGAGAAAATTGTTAAAATACATTTAAATATACTTCAAAATCTGTAACTAGATTAACAAACTGGCATGGTATATTTCCCATTAAAATTGTAACTATTTTTCTCTTCTTCTTTCTTATTATTATTATTATTATTATTTTTGGTTTTTCTAAAACAGATATTTCATTGCACAGTCAAACAAGTTTAATTATATGAAGGATTAGGTCTAAAGCTAAGATGAACAAATTATGAAGAATTGGTCCAACAACTTTAATTTCCAACCTGTAAAAATGTGTAATCTTTTGGAGTGATAGTAAAAGTTTTACGGCGTTGCATGTCGAATGATTTTCTTCCTTTATATCGAGTAGTTTTTCAACATAAATCTTTGTATTCTTGTTTTTGTGCTTACTAAACAATAAGCTTACAATGAGAACATTTGGTGCATGTCTTTTAATAACTCTATGGCAACTCTTGCTCATATGCTAATTCTAAAAGTTTGTGAATAGCTATTTTAAGCTTTACAAATTTTGTTGTAGGTAATGGTTATTAAGGTCTAAAGATTTTTGAATCTGTATCCAACCGTCAATATGAGACAGTCACATTGTGACACCCTCATTCAATAATATTTTTCTTCAGGAGTTCTGGATCTTGGGTGCTTATATGTACTATATTATTTGAGACGAGACTATCGTTCTCTTTTTTGGGTGATTATTCATAGTGTTTGTAGATTCCTTTTATGTCCAAAAGGAAATATTCCCTAAATTTAGAATGAGAGTGATTTTGACTATTTATTTCACTACTCTACTTTATAAACATTTAAAAAAAAAGAACTCTTATTTTCATTATTTGTATCTTTTTCTCTAAGGAGTTATAAGTATCTAGACGTTATAAACATGTGAAAAATATTGGATTTTTATTGTGGCACTCTGTGTTAATTGTTTAGATGTCCAAAATCGATTATACATCTATCTTAAAATGTAGATGTTCGAGTTTCTAGGTAGATATTCGAATTTCTATCCCATATCCAATGTGGTAGTGAAATGTTTATATTTTGACCTCATGCCCATCTTATTGTTCAGATTTTATTATTTTAACTATGAAAACATAGAATCATCTATTAATGAAATAAGATGTCTCTCACTGAGGTGTTGGCATACCGGGTCCGACTCTTCCTACAGGTTTAAATCACCTTTATACATTATTTTCATATTATAAACTAATTTGATTTTTTGTTAAAATTAAAATACGTGAAACATAATATTATAAATTATATGGGTAGACAAATAATTATATAAAATTCATAAAATACGTGTTAAATGGAGGAAAAAGGACATAAAATAAACATGTATTTATAAAAATATCATTATTTTGTTTTTGTTCTTTTTAAATGCCGTAAACGTTACTTGTTTAAAATTTATGTATTTTTGTCCAAATATTAAACCTGATATATACAAGTACATATTTTTTTGGTACTATTTTTTAACTTCCTCTAAATTAATTACTAATATTTTAGATTAAGCAAGCAATTAGTAGGTTACCATGTTAGCTTACAAATATATTACAATTAAAATCTAGTAGTAAACACATAATCGAAGAAATTTAAATCATAAATATAATTTTATTTTCATTTTTTAGTATAACATCGTGGGGTGGGGATTCGAACTCATGAGTTAGATATAGGTGTCTAAAATCTGAACAAAATAAACGAGAAAATCAAATAAACCAAAATAATATTATGTTAAAAATAAATCAGAAAATTAAATTAACAAATGACCTGAAATTTGCTAAAAATGATGTTAAAATATTATTTTGATCTTTATACTTTGAACTTCAATTTATTTTGGTTCATATACTTTCAAAATTTTCATTTTGTCTCTGTATTTTTAACTTTTGTTCGTTTTAGTAATTATATTTTTAAAATGTTCGTTTTGTTCCCTTTATTTTTAAAAGTGACAATTTTGATCTATTAAATATATTTTTAATCTCATTTTTTATATCACAATTTTAACACGATACTACTTAATATATTTATTAAAATATAATAATAACTTTCTATTAAACGGCTTCCGTATGTGTAGAAATTATCGTAAAATTTTATAAATAGAAATTAAAATGATCAAGCACACGAAGATAAAAATAAAAATAAACTAAAGTTAGAAAGTAAAAAAATTAAAATAAAAAAATTAGAAAGCAAAAAAAAAAAAACAAAAGCTAAGCTGAAAATCCAGTAACAAAATGAAACAAAGCGGAAAGCAAATAGTATTTTACAAAAGGAAAACAAAAGAAAATAAAAAGAGAGAGAGAAAAAAAAAAGAAATTACCTGAAAAATATGTCCAATCCAAGGACCAAACCGAGGGAGCTGCAGATTCAATGATTTTGAAAGCAGTTAGATGATTAAGAAAGATACATATTTTATTTTATTTTCTTTTCGTTTCTCCTAAAAGCTTGAGGCGAGGGGAGAGGTTATCTGAAGATTCTCTTCTTTCAGCTGAAGCATACCTTTAATGGCGTATTGCAACAAAGCATGAGAAATCCATACAAATCCTGCATTCATTGATATAATTTGCATGATTTGAGCCGCGCTTTACTTCGTCAGATCTCTAATGGCGTCCTCCACCAATATTGAATCTAATGGAGAGGATGAAGCCCTGGAAGACGAGGAGGTATCTCTTTCTCTACTCTTCCTCTGTAAACTTCTATTGCACCAACTTTTTCACTATCAAACTCCGTAAATTGCCTCCACACGCTCCTGCTTAATTTTCTTCACGCTCAATAGCTTTTGATCATGGCAATTTGGCTTCGGTATTTCGATTATTATTTTTTTTGAGGCGCTCCGGAGTTTGTCACTATCTTTAGGAATGTACTGACGTCGAATTTGAGCCGTTGATTTGGCATTGGTTCAGGTTGAGCACTTCGATGATTTTACTATTGCGTCGTCTTGGGAAAGGTACCTTCTCTAACATCTTAATGAATCGAGTTTATCCGCTCATTAGGTTTTAAGTCCGGATGGAAATAAGCCGAACTTTAAAATCGCTGAGACTTTTTTCTATTTCGGTTATGGAAAAATGTACAAGTAGAAGCTTTCTGGTCTCTGCACTAAAGCTCTTTCAACTTTTTGAGTAAACTCTCCTTCAACTTGAACTGAAGACTTTTTTTTTTGCTTATCAAGAGAGCTTGGCTTCAATAGAGGACAATTTCTCAATGGGATAACATATCGAGTTGCAAAATAAAAGTAGAGGATATTGATTTAATTTACCTCACTTTTTAAGTGTATTGGTTCGAACTTGTTCTAATTCATGTTTACCTTCTCTTAAGATTCATTTCTGAAATAGAGGCAGTTTGTCGACAATGGATGGCTGATGGTCCAAATAATTTGTTGGTAAGTAATTTTCGTCTATAGGACTTGCATTTCCACCATCTTCAATCTTTCTGAAATTATTATACTAGAATACGTTTCAATTTCCTGCAGACGGGTCAGGTTAGGGGATCTTGATATTGGGAATTTGGGGGTGGAGAGAATGTTCTTCCTTGAACGTGCTTAAAAGCTTCACTTCTTTTTCTTGCCACCTAGGATACATATTTTGTTATTATTATAATTATTCTGTACATCTTTAATTTCTTCTTTGCACCTTAGATGGAAGGGTTTTCTTAATTTTTAAATAAATTTTTAAAATAGGAAATCAAATGAAAGTGTAAGGTAACCTAGTTCTAGTCGGGAGGTTATTCTTTTTTTTTTCCTCCCTTAACTTTGTTGTTCATTATGATGGTTAATATAATATAACAGAGTATTCAAATGAGTTTTCATGAGATTTCTGTCCACCATGTTGCATTTTGTGTGCTATTCTTACCGCGCGTCCGGCACTTCTTGTACTATACGATAACTGCATGCTATTTTCTCCTGTATTTTTTTTAATTATAAAAAAATTATTTATCATTTTTATTTTTAATAGTTTCATTCTATTTGTACTACTTGTCTGCAGGAAAAGGGTGCAACCCAGTTAGAAATCTCAACTAACCTATATAAGGTTAAATACGATCTAAAGTGTGATAATAAAAACTATTCCATGGAATACTACTTTGGAAATAGCAATCACGGTACTAGGGAATTTCTCTGTAAAGTTTTTAAGTTAAGTTTCATGTATGGAAGAGCCATCGTTATGGATTTTTGATTTCTACTTGACAGGCAAACTCGTCGACTGGGAATTAAGCTTGCATGAATTACAGTTATGCTTTGGGGTACAAGAGTTTTTGGTACGTCTGAATTCACATCTAGCAATTTGTATGAAATATTAACGAGTTCACTTTTCTTAATAGATATTTTATGCATATATCACCAGGTGATTGCTCCTCAAAGTATCAGTGGTGTGATTCTTGATTCACCTGAGGCCAGCAAGCTTTTAAGTGCAGTTGCCATTGCTTTGACAAACTGTTCCAGGTGGAGTTCTGATGTTCTTTTTTGCAGAACTCTTGGTGAAGTGTTGGAAAAAAAAATAACTTCTTATGATCCAGTAGATTAATAAACGCTTAAGATTACAATCTTGTAGTAATTTATGGCTGCAGTTTGTTTCCTATTGTTTTTCCTGCTCTTAACATGAGCCTGTGATATTTTGTTAATGGATAACCATGCTAATTTCTAGAGTGTCTTAAATAATACCTATTTCTTGTTTATGTCCACTCTGCAGTTTTTGGCCAGCTTTTGTACCGGTGCATGATCCATCTCGAAAAGCATATATCGGTATCCAAAATATGGGAACAACTTTTACTAGGAGATTTGAAGCAGATCGCATCGGTACCCAAGTGCCAATAAAACTTATGCATCTGGAAGGATTATATGAGTTGTTTGTATCAAAGTTTGTAAGTTCTATGGATGCTTGTGTTTTTTGCTATTTTTCTTGAACTATTACTTTAGTTCTCAAATTTTACTATTGCACCTCCTCATTTTCTTCGCATATTTCTTTATTTTTTTCTTTGCTAATAGTTCTTCTTGGTTATACTTATATCTTTTACTGCCTATGCATTAACTCAATAAAAGCATGAATAAGAGATAGTTAAGGTATAACATAGATTTTGGACTTAACCAACCAAATCTGGTTTTATAGTCATGCCTCAAGTATTACAACTTATAAATTATTCCTATCTTATTTTTTTCTCCTATGAAGTAAAAGTGAATCATGATGAGAGGTGTATGTATCCATTTTTCCATGTAACCTCCTGTAATTAGTTATATCAAAATATTCATTCTTGGAAATATTTACGTTTTCTTCATATTTTTCTTTTGCCAGTTGCTCCTTAGAAACTAGAGTTCTTGATGCAATTTTAAATTTTCCCAAACAATATGATTTTGCTCTTTTTGAAGGCCTACTCCTCAGTGGACATTTCTATGAATCTCTTCAAAGTCAATTTTACTATGAAGCTTACCTTCAGAGTCCTCCTGTCTGATGATGATAACATCCCCAGAGCTGATGCTGAGATGACAGAATCAGAGCATGAAAGTGCTGTTGGTACTCGTGGTAAAGTGCAATGGGACGATGACTGCCCATGGAGCGAGTGGTATTCCTCGGAAGATCCTGTGAAAGGTGAAAATATTTCAAGATATCAACTCTCTTTACCATTTGAGGTTTGTGTATAGATGATCACCTGATAAAATTACCTCTAATATGCTAACCGTATTACTTCTTAAACAGTGAACAGAGTTTAGAATACCTAATAAAAGGGATTTCACACTCCCTTCTATTTTGTTTAATTTATTTGAAGTTTTACGAGAATAAATGTTCAATATTACAAGTTGATAAATCTCCCCTCATTAGGCAGAAATAAAAGGAAATGAGAGAATAATGTTAAACGGTCGCATTTAATGTGGAGGATAATAGCTCTTGGATGTGCACAGGATTTGAATTGATTGCCTCATGGTCAGAGAAGATGGTTGAGAGCTCCTTGGAAATGGCTGAATTGGAAAATTCTTCTCCTCATGAAGCTAAGAAATGGATTTTGTTTCCAATTCTATCACCAAATATGTAAGGAGTGCAATGTTTGGTTGGATATATAAAGTTCCATTTTGTAAAACCATGAACACTCTGCTTATAAACATACTTGTAAGGTACACCGTTATTTTGAAAGCTTGACAACATATGGAAAAGAAAAAATCTTAGCTCTTGACAAGTAGAGAGGAGCTCCTATTTTGTGACATTCTCATTTTTATGTTTATATATCATGATGCAAATGTGTGACAATACTAGAGTTTAGTTCCTCCTTTTTTTTTTTCCAATGAAAACAGGTTTTGTAGAATGAATGAAAAATACTAAAGAATAATCCAAGGGGATTTACAAGAGGAACTATACAACTACTACGACGAGAAGCCACAAAAAATTACTATCCCAAACTCGAGGAGGGAAGATCCACCCGCATGGAAGGTTCTTTTATTCCATTTCCTCTTGAGCAAAACTTCCCACAAGGCCATTAAAACAACATTTAAGCAAGTAATTTGGCCTTTCCTCAGGCTGCAAGAAATATGGTGTAGAAACCCAGTGATCATTCTAGGAAATGGTTCGGCCAAAACGAAAGTGCACTGCAAACCTCTCGAAAATTGTAGGTTTTCGAGGCAGTTGAAGAGTCGAAGACTGCTCAACTGTTTCTACACATCAACATTAATTCTGATGAAGGAGAGGATACTATGGTTTCTTGCTTGGAATTCTAGAAAAACTATTCAGACCCCTCCTAAGTACCAAACTCCAAAAAAAAAAAAAACCTTTAAAAAATTTTCCCCCCTATATGTATGTTTCAAATATCTTGTGAAATACAAATACTTGATTTATGAGAGTGAGTCTGAAGAAGAGTGCGGTCCTTGATTGGGTTATTGATCAGTTTTTGTTGCATCTTTAGGAGCTTTGGTACCTTTTCAGAGTGTTGGAGTTATTTCTGATCTTGACCTTGCCTGAAAAAGCATTCAAGTCTATTTTGCCTACGCATATATTGCTTTCCTTCTTATCTATGGTTGTAATGCACTTTGTTAGAAATTTTCTTTTGTTTGTTTCGTTTTTTTTTCTCTTTTTCTTTCACTCCTTTTGGAGTATGTATTCTTGAACTTTTCTCCTTTTCATATATCAATGAAAAGTTGTTTCTTGTTAAAAAAAATAATAAAGTAACATAAATTTGAAGAAATAACATTCTCCATTGTAGTTAACTCCTTGGGTGACAAAGAAGAAGATAGCAACCAAGAAGAGTCATAAAATTGGATCCTGGAATCTGGTTGATTAGATACTTGCACTTTTCCAAATTCTCCATCAAAAGTTCATTCTACTTCAGGATCAGTCAAATTAATGAGGATGTAGAGACCAAAAATCCTTAAAAGTCATTCCAACACTCAGCTACACCCTGATATGTCTTATTACACACAACAAACGGTTTAGGATTACAGATCACTGGTGGGTCCTTCCATAATTTGAAGAGACTCATTTCCAGGGGCAACCTGAATTTGTCCTTTTAACAGATTGTTAACACTGAAATAGTTGACTTCCAGGGGATCTGAATTCTATCCTCCAGAAGACAACCCTACCTTACTGCAATATGTTATGCCACAAATGTCTCTCTAAAGAAAGCACAACTTCATTTCTTTTCCTCAAATTGCTAACGCCTAGCCATCCGCCACACTTATGAATGTTCATCATATTCCACCAAGTCGGGTGGAACTTTATAAAGATTTTATCATTTATTAGCCATGCTACAAGGGATTCTGAACACAAAAAGGTACTAGGCATGAATGTTTAGAGGTTGATTGCAGTAGAGTGACCCTTCTCCTTTAGGCAAAGGAAAGCCCTTCCACTTACGAAGATAACTGGAGATTTTCTCAACCAAAGGATCCAAAAAAGCTTTAGATTTGGGGTTTCTGTGTTAAGGAAGTAATTGAACTACCAATCCCCACACTAAACAAAACCTTTCTACTTGATAAATGTTTTGTAATTTATAATTATTTGTATTATTATTAGCTTTAGTTAGTTAGATAGATATTGATAGTTGGGTTAGCTAGTAGGTTTTTATTTTGTATTACTTTTGGTTGGTTTTATTGTTTATTGTTAATAACTTTATATTGTACATGAAGCACCAAAGCTTATAAATAATGGCTTGGTCAACTCTTGCAGGCAGATTTTTGAATATTAACAAAATTGGTAGACCAATTTTCCTGAGCTCCACCACCAATCATTAAACCAACCTCCTATTTAGAAAAATTAATATCAATAACACAAAACTTTAAGAGGCTAATGTTCCATTCAAAAACTGCTTCTGAAGTCATAATAACACTCCACGTATAACAAATTTTGTGTGATTAAAGGAGTAAAAAATCAGGCATCCTCGAAAATAAAAGATGAGAAGCTGGTCATTTTTTCTTCCAGCCATACCGTCCACCACTCTCACACGTACCTAAATGGAATTTTAAATTTTGTTCTAATCAAAGTAAAAATATACCCTAGAAACCACCATGGTATAATCTCTGGGAATTTTGTATGCAGCACCACAAGCCACCCTAGGTTGCTTACCCTAGTAAGTAGTTGACATCAGAAGGATCAAAACCCATGTTGGCCCCTACTACCTCAACAACACGATTGATACCGGGGCCTTCGCTTAAGGAAAATACTTTGTTTTAACAACAACTAAGTCTTCCTTTTTCTTCGCATTAAAAGCTTCACATTCTTCAGAACCTTTTCCTTCACATTTAACTCCAGAGAATGGAATGCTTCAGTCCTTTCAGATTGACCATGGGGTAATCTCTGAAAAGGTGAGAACAAAACCATACTTTCCTATTTTTGCTTGAAGGAACAATGAGATAAGTCTTTCTACCATTTGACTAGGCGTGATTAGGTTACCCATTTGCAGTATGCCGACGACGTTTTAATTTTCTGCCCAACTATGATTAGCTAAAAACGTGTTGGGACATTTTGAATCTGTTTTGTCCGGGTCAAGTTTGTCTGTGAATGCCTCCAAAACCTCCCTTATTGGTTTTTTTTCCTTAACAAGAAACAAACTTTTCATTGATAATATGAAAATGAAGAAAAAAGTTCAAGGATACAAGCTCCCAAAGGAAGCGAAAAGAGAAAAAGAAAAAACAAATGGAACATAGAAACCAAAAACCTATGAAAAAGATGAGATCTGAAGTCCAAGAACAGATGCTGAAAACTGTTATCAATAAAGCTCGCCAACTCAAAAGGACTGAATACCGAGTAGGAAACCAAAATAATCACTTAAAACTGAAACCTCCCTCCACCAAGAGAAGACACAAAAGCGATAATATCTCAACCCTCAAAACTGCTGCAAAGCGGAACCAACCAAAAACCTGTTGCCCATAATTAAAGCCTACCAATTAAGTGAATGGAACTGGGATAAGACCAACATCTTCAAAAAATTTAAAAAAACTTTGATTATCTGCACAAAAATCTTTTTCGACTACCAAAGTGAGGTTAAGTCTTGGGCTCTTTCACTAGGTTGTAAAGTGGAAGCTCTCCCTTTTAACTATCTTGGATTCCCCCTTGGTGGCAATCAAAAAGCTCTTTCTTTTTGGGAACCCGGTGATTGACAAAATCAGAAGCAAGTTGGACAAGTGAAAAGGCCTCCTTATTTCCAAATGAGGAAGACTAGCTCTTGTGCAAGCTGCCCTAAACAACATTCCCATGTACTTCTCCCTTTTAAAAGCCCTGGCCAATGTGATTCAACCATTGCAAAAGATGATAAGAAATTCTATTTGGAATGGAGGGTCAAATTCTGAAGGCAGCAATTTGGTCAAATGGAGTTGGTCTTCTCTCCCTATTTGCCGTGCGGGATTAGGTTTGGGATCTCTATCGCAAAGGAACACAACCCTTCTCTTAAAATGGCTTTGAGGTTTCCTCTCGAAGAAAATAGGATTTGGAGAAAGGTGATAGTGGCCATCTACTACCTTGAGAAGAATGGGTGGTTTGCAAAATGCGCAAAAGGGAGTGCAAAAGACAGACCTTGCCACCTTGGGTGGAAGTTGACAAAAAACAGAGACAAATTATTGAGCTCAAGCTGCAAACGGTCAGTGGATACATTTATCCACTTATTTTCTTGAACATATGCAACAGATTGTTGGCTCTCCTTGCTCCATATGTTCAATATATCTTGGGTATTGGATGTGGATTGTATCAAAGATTGTTACTCAGTTGATGTTCAGTCCCTTTTTATCTCCTAAAGCGAGCCTTCTTTGGGTAAATGGTGTCAAAGTTCTCATCTCGGAGCTTTGGTTTGAGAGAAACCAAAAAGATTTTTGAGGAAAAAAGAAGACCTTCAGTGGAGTGTTTCAACTTGGCTAAGTTTAAAGCGTCCAATCTTTTTGCTCATTATTCTCCCTACATGATATATGCTAATTGGGGGCAATGGGGGGCTTTACTTTTCCTATTTAGATATGTACTGATACTCTGCCTTTATATTTTTGTTATTCTGGATTGTATTTTTGTATTTTTTGTTTTTTCACTCCCTTGAGAGTTTGTATCTTTGAACATTTTATGTTCCTTTTCATTCATCAATGAAAAGTTTGATTCTTGTTCAAAAAAATGGTCAGTGGATACATTTATGGGAAGACCCATGGGCCAAAGAAATTCCTCTTGCCACTGTTTTCTCTGAGTTTTATGTCATCTCGAATAAAAAGGAGGCAGTTATTGGTGATTGCTGGATGGTGTCTTCGCAGACGTGGAATTTGGGCATTAGAAGGGGCTGAGTCAATAGAAAAGTTAGATGATATCTTGGGGGGGGGGGGGGGGGGGGGGGGAACTTTTTACAGAGGGTTGAATACAGCTGAAAAGCTTCAAAGGAGATTCCCTAGATGGGCTTTATCTCCATCTTGCTGCTGTCTTTGTTTTAAGGAAGCAGAATCTTTAGACCATCTTTTTCTCTTCTGCCCATTTGCTCAATCAGCATGGTTTTCGCCCTTTGATACTTTTGGTGTGGTCAGTGGTGTGTTGCTTTCCAGAGAGTGGATCAATGGCTTTTGGAGTTCCTTGAGGGAGTCTTATTTAAAGGTAAAGATAAAATTCTATGGGGCTGTGCCGTGAGAGCCATATGGTGGCTCATTTGGAAAGAGAAAAATAAGAGAATTTTTGAAGATAGGATGACAAATAGAGATTCTTTTTGGAGTAGTGTACAACATACTCCCTCTTGGTAATGCTCAAACCACAAGAAAATCTTTTGTAATTATAGCATCCTCATGATTATCAATGATTGATCATGTAATTTCCTCTTGGGCAGGGTTCTCTACCCTGGCCCCTAGGCTGTTCTTTGGCCCTTTTGTTAATATATTCAGTTGTTTCTTAGAAAAAAAAGACTGCACGATTAGAAATGCACGAGAAAAACCCAAAAGGTTCCAACTTCCAAACCCTTTTATTTTATGTTAAAATATTAAAACACTTGGGTGTTACAAACTGTTGCTAGACACGAGGAACTTTTTTTATGGAAAAATCATTGGAGGCTACATTGTCCAACTTTTTTCCGCAAAGGGTATTTGGTGCTAATATATTAACTTTCCTAGGATACCAAGGGTTTCATAGAGGTAGGCAATTGCCTCAACTAAGAATTCGAAACGATCAGTCATGGCAGAAAAACTACTCATTTATTTTAAATGATGAATTATACATATGTTGTGCATGACATTTTTCTCATTACATGCTAGCTTTTGCAAAACGTTTAGTATCATTTTATTGTTAATGATCGACTACATTTTGTTATACATTAATTCAAATATGAAGCTTTTATATGGTTCATCACTATCCTATTGGTATATTCTGATGTTTCCTTGTTTAACTCGTGAGTATCGATTATTCACCTACATTGTCTATGTTGCACCCAGTTACTAATCCTAAATGAATGAAAATTTGATCAAGAATCTGATATATAAAGTTTCATCTGATGGCGTAAATCGTATGTGATGACTCTTATAATTTTTATTGTTATCTTGGAGTTATACTTAGTCTAGAAATATTTTGTTTTTTTCCCCATGATACTTAGAACTGATAGCACCATGGGAAACATAGTTGGATTTGCTTCTCAGTTGTATCTTCTAATTGATGCGTTAGATGTGTCCTTCCAAGCACAATTTATAGAAGATTTCGTCTCAAGTAAGTATTCTTCTTAACCATCCATTTACATGTAAATATTTAGTTTTAAAATACGTTCACTGCTCTTCTCTTTCTGGTTTGGCAGTTGAGAACCCAGGCTCCGATAATTTGAAGTCTTCTACAGTACTACCTCCACCCACAGTTATTGATCGTGTGCTCAAAGAAATCTTTCATGAAGGTATTGAACTGCCTTCTCCCCGTTAGGATATTAGGTCTGTTTTTGTGATGTCCAATGCATGAATATGCTCATCACACATCACAGCATCCATGAAAATCTTAACCAATTGCATCTTTCAGATACCCTGTAGCCGTTTATGGCACTAGTGGTCAGTGATATTCATCTGCCCCTTTTATAACAGTCATTTAGAATTTTCTCGAATAGTATTTTTGAACAAGAAACAAAATTTTCATCGATAAATGAAAAGAAAGAAAATGTTCAAAGTTACAAAATCCAAAAGGAGTGAATTTAGAATTTTCTCAAATAGTTTGCAGCTCATTTATCAGTGTTCAGTGTATTTTGCCATTTGGGGGCTGCAATGGAGATACATTACCATTTACTTTACTGAGCTATGCGTCTAAGAACATCTTAAGACGATTAGGAGGATTCAAGTTGATGCTTAACAGTAATGGCGTATGATAAATAATCATCACGTATCCATGTGCAGGAAAAAAATCCCCTTCCAAGGGTGAGAATAGGACTTCTCAAGCAATTAAAGCTGCACCACTTGATTCTCTTTTCACACGGTTTTGTTTACAGGTTCTATGGTTTGGAAACTGCAACATACGTGGTATGATTGACATACTGGCTCCCTTTATTTGGATATTGATAAAAGTTCGCGTAAAATGTAGTGGATAGGAGAATCACTTCTCGCGCATTCAGTTGTTGATATGTTTCTTCAGTATATTGATTTCATTGTTTTCTTGTTACATATGCACCTCTGTAATGAATTTACAGCAATAGCTACGCTGTGGGTTGAGTTTGTTAGAGAAGTCAGGTGGTGTTGGGAGGAGGTACAGCCCTTGCCGCGAATGCCAATTAGCAGTTCAATTGACCTTTCTACTTGTTTAGTTAACCAAAAACTGCAGATGGTAATTATTAATTTCACCTTCTGAAGACTTATTTTAGGAACTTTTTCCATGCACTATTTTACAACATAGCATGTTTTTGCAACTTGCATGTAACTTTGTTATTTGCGAATGTGACTCCTTAGAAGGATGTGTTAAGCCATCTCAGGTGACATCATCTCTGTGGGTGGTAGCATGACTCTAGCTATATGTTGTTTCTTGTATACGTTCATGCAGGACAGAGTTGGGTAATCTATTGAGATTAGTGTCTGATATTTAGTTTGAAAGTTCTGGAAATTTTAATGAGGTTTTGTGCAGTTATAGTTTCAATTTCGATTCCTGGCTACTGTTTTTAAGGTAAAACAACAGGACATAAAAAGAAATATAAGAAAAACTGGACAATCTGCTACCACATGTAAGAATTTGCCCAGGATTTTAAAACTGGAATCCAACAAGCCTCAATGCAGAAAATATCTGTTGTAAATTGATTAAGTTATAGCTTACTATTCATAATGGTTGCTGGAAAAATTTTACAGCAGTTGCATTTAAAGAGAAAAAAGAACTTAATGTCATCTAGAACTTGACTAGGACTTCAAATCTCATTTGAATTTAATTACAATCAGGATTTCAAGGTGCTCAAGACTTATAATAGAACTAAAAATAGCTGTAAAATTGAACTTCTAAAAAAAATTAGTTGATTTAAAAGGAACTAAACTTTGATAAGAACTTTTGATCATTCCATAACTTATTTTGTTATCTGTTCGGACTATTTTTCGGCATCCCCTCAAGTGCATCCTAATTTGTAATTATAAAATACTAAGCTGGGGTACCTTTATCTCTTTTTGATCCTGTTGTGGTCCTTGGCCTATATTATTCTTTTTTCTTATCTTTAGTTGTAATGCTGCTTGTTGAACTTCTCTTTGTTCGTATTGTTTCTTTTTTATTTCACTCACTTGGGAGTTTGTATCCTTGAATTTTTTTCCTTTTCATATGTCAATGAAAAGTTGTTTCTTGTTAAAAGAAGAAAAAAAATTATAGAACACTAAGTTGGCCATACATGCATGGTCTTGGATGGGATTGGCTCTTGGGCTCTTGTGGGGGTATACTTGTACATTGGAGTGATCCTTTGTATTGGTACAACGGAGGAGTCCCCACCTCTCCTTGTCTTCAAATTGGTGCATGTTGTACATGGAAGCTGCTGTCACTACATAAAAAAAAAGGGAAACTAATGTCAGATTTTTTGTTGGCTCTGCAGCTGGCTATATGCATTGAGAAGAAGCATCAGTCTAGTGAGGAGTTTCAGGATTGTCTTGGGAGCCAGGATCCTGATTCTCCTCGTGATGAGGTCACAATATTGATTTTTGCTTATTGTTATTTCAATGCCATCAACTTTCTATACTATTCAAGTTGCTCCTGTAGTTGACTTGGAAGAAATATTGAAGTTACTGTACTGGCAGGAAGATAGTCTGGTTTCCGAGGACTTCTCCATTATGCAGACGCCTGGTGAAACTTTTGATGGGAAATGTGACAGGTGAAATAAGAAGTGAGAGTTCTTTGTTTTACTTAATTGAAAAATATATACTATTTTTCTAAAAATCTAGATGTGTTTTTGTTGAAAATTTTAAAATTATACCCTTTCCTGCCCTCATCTTTCATTTATTACCGGCACACTAATGCACTAGACAGTTAAACGTGCAGTTACAATGTATGGAAGGTTCTAAATCGATGTTGAGGGTTACATGGAATAATATTTAGGATTGTAATTTTTTTTGAACAAGAAACAAACTTTTTCATTGATAATATGAAAAGGAAGGAAAAAGTTCAAGGATACAGGCTCCCAAAGGAAGCGAAGAAAGAAAAAGAAAAAAGAAAAAGAAAAACAAACAGAACACAGAAATCAAAAACACACGAACAATGTGAGATTTGAAACCCAAGAACAGATGCTGAACATTGATAACGAAAAAGTTTGCCAATTCAAAGGGACAGATTGCTGAGGAGGAAACAAAACCATTACTTAACACAAGCTGATCGCTAGAAGAAAAGAAACTGAAACCTCCCTCCACCAAGAGAAGACACAAAAGCGACCACAAAACAACTACAAAGCAGAACCAACCAAAAATCCGTTGCCCACAATAAAATCCTACCTATTCAGTGATTGGAACTAGGGTAAAGCCAACATCTTCAAAAAAGGAACTAGGGTAAAGCCAACATCTTCAAAAAATTTTAAAAAACTTTGATTATTTGTGCAAGAAGCTTTTTCGACTACCAAAGTCTCCTCCCGAGGAGGAGAAGGAATGAAATCCATTTTTGCAGAAGAATGTAATTTATCCTCTAAAAAAAGTAAATTAAATTCCTTTGCTAGGGAAACCTCTAGTAAATCTTCATTAACAACCTCTTGCTCTTCCAAATATTTAGGATTGTAAATTGTAATTGATACTGTCAGAGTTGAATAGAGAGAGGGATGAGAGTTTATGACGTTATTGGTTAGGTCGTCCAGCTAATCTGTTACATTATCTACATGAATTCTTGGAAATGTAGTTTAAGTTAAAGCAAACTTTTTATTCTTTTTTGGCAAACTATGCAGCCATTTGTCTTCAGAGGATGAATCTGAATCAAAAGCAAATCTGTTCAGATATAGTACTAAGTCTGAAGATGTGATATCAATTACTGATCAAAAGTCTCCAGATTCAATGAGACGAGGTTCAGCAGGCATGGTAGGAACCATGATGCTTCTCAATTCATACCAAAGCATGCATGCTCCATTCACACAGGTTTTCCGAGCTTCTATTTCGAATCTTCGATTCATACATATATATATACACATGTATGTACATATGTATATTTGTTACACCCACTCTGAAATCTTATCTTCCACCCAGGTTGAATAAATAATTAGTTGTTTTATATTTTTAATTTTGTTATTGCAGAATGCACCACTTATGACGGAGGACATGCATGAAGAAAGGCTCCAAGCTGTGGAGGCCTTTGGTGATTCATTTGTGAGTGCTACTTACAAGATTTTAGCTAATGCATCATACGTTTTTTCCTCATAAATTTTAAAGATGACATCTCTGTGTATAACATTGGCGTGATTGGCATCACTGAGGAGAGGCTTTTTTTTTTCTCTTCTTCTTCTTCTTCTTTTGAAAGAGAGTATTTCATTAAAGAAATGAAATGTGAAATGTGAAAGATATTCAAAAGGAGAAGAACATCCCAAACCAAAGGAGTTACAAAAAAAGTCTTCAATTGGTTAAAAGAGAGACAAAACTATAGTGTTGAAAAGTAGGAGAACATTTGCACCATGATACAACCAATGACACTATGGATTCAAAAAGGCTGGTGGTAGATGCCTCTTTTCCTTGGAAGATCCTACGGTTTCTTTCCAGCCACATGGACCAAAGCATGGCCTGAATGAAATGCATCCAGAGTGCTTTAGCTTCGTTAGTAAATGGATGGCCGAGAGCAGAGGATAGGACGGAGTCTATGTCTGTCGGGAGGACCGTAAGCCATCCAAATGAGGTTCAGAGAGAATCACCTAACATGGAAGAGAAATTGCAAGAAATGAAGATGTGCCCCAAGGACTCGCCATGTTGTTTACAGAGAACACACCCATGGGCCATGAGGAGAAAGGCTCATATGCTGCCTGAGGAGAGTGAACTGCAGATGTAATAAATATTACATTGCAGTCCAGAGCTATTAAATAGTTTTGGCAGAAGAAAATTCAAGATTAACTTTAAGATAGTAAACTCCTAAACTCCTAAACTGATCTTAATTTGAAATACTATGTCTAAATTGTCAGTGATCCATTTTCAAAGATGTTGGTTTTACATCAGCAAAGTTTTTTCTGCGACTGTCATTACTTGATGAAATGTTTTTGTACATATTTCCGTATGATGAATTTTTACACTGTTATGCACCAAAACTTTATTTTCAACCACAGTAATGCCTTAATCTGTTATTTATTTTACATTAGTTTACTTGTGTTATTTTCGAGGATTCTTAACCAAATTATAGTTGTATTTTGTGACAGGATTTTTCTGCACAGTTGGAGAAAGATATCCTGTCTTCAGGTGATAACTTCTAATGGTTTTCTTTTGTCATGATCATTAACAGAAATCTTGGGAAAAAATCCCAATGGAGTTATATGTTAATAAGATTTCACTAGAATTTTGAGAAAGAAATAAAATTGTTATATTTCTTCTATCAATTGAATCAAATACAAAGGTCTTCAAACAAAAAAGAATGAAAAAAAAAGAGAAAAATTAACACATAACTATGGAAAACTAATATTTACAATGAATATTAAAAGAAATCCAACACTCCCCTTAAGCTGATTTAAAGATGTCTTCCATAAATATTAACATAAATATGGAAAACTAATATTTACAATGAATATTAAAAGAAATCCAACACTCTCCTTAAGCTAATTTAAAGATTTCTTCCATAGTCAGCTTAATTAGGTTGTCAAATTGTCTTTTTTAAAGACCTTCTGTTAGCATATATGCCGTCTATTCTGTTATTGGAAGATATGAGAGATATTATACTAATATCAATCTTCTCCTTTATAAATTGCTTGCCAACTTCACATGCTTTGTCGTATCATGTAGAACTGGATTATGAGATATAGCGATAACCAAAAACAACCTTATTGTTGCAGTAAACTTGTATACGTGTCTTTTGATAAAATTTTAATTATTCTAGTTTACTTTTTGATCCATATTCTACCCAAATTCCATGTGCTAAGGCTCAACCTCAACACTGGTCTTGGCTACTTCATTTTGTCTTTTACTTCACCATGTAACTAAATTCCCTCTAACAAAAGAATAGTAACCAGAAGATCTTCTATCCGTAGTACTTCTTGCCAATTTGCATTAGTATAAACTTCAACTCAAAGATGATTATCTTTCTTGAATAATATACCGTCAACTTTAGAAGAAAAATAAAATTGCTTTTCTTATTCCAAATAAAACTCTAGTCACCTTTAAACAGGGTGAGAAACTTTCCTTAACAAGGAGACTGTTAGAATCCATATAAACGAATTAAATTTACCCAACCCATCAGCTTAAGCTTTTGGGTTGAGTGGTGGTTTGTTCCTTCTTAAATTGCTATCAGAGCGGGAGGTCTTATATTCGAACCCCTGCATTGTCGTTTCCTCCCCATTTATTATGATTTCCACTTGTTGGGTCTTGATGTTGTTTTCCAAGCCCACAAGTGAGGGGGAGTGTTAGAATCCATATAAACGAATTAAATTTACCCAACCTATCAGCTTAAGCTTTTGGGTTGAGTGGTGGTTTGTTCATCCTTAAGTTGGTAAAAACATAAACTCCTAATTACACATAATAAAGGAAACTATGAATTCCTATATAGAAAAGGAAAGAGTAAACATGAATAGACACGAAAAAGTATTTGAGTAAACTTCAATTCCTCAAGTAGCCTTTTAATCCATATACCTTCACAAATACCATGAGCTAAAGCTCTAAACTCTGCTTCAACACTACTTCTTGCTACTACATTTTGTTTTTTGCTTCACTAGGTAATTAAGTTACCTCCAACAAATGAACAGTAACTAGATGTAGTGTGTCTGTCTATATCACTACCAGTCCAGTATAAACTTCAACTTGCAAATGATCATGTTTTTTTTTTTTTTTTTTAACAAGATACTAACTTCTCATTGAAATAATGAAAAGGAACAAAATGTTCAAAAATACAAATTCTCGAAAGAGTGAGAAATGAAAAAACAAAAATTAAAAAGGTACAATACAGGCTCCCCAATTAGAGCATATCAAGCTAGGGGTGTAACTTTTAAAAATAGAAGATAAGGAACACCATTGAGAAACTTTGAACTTAGCTATATTGAAACGCATCTCCGGAGATTGCCTCTTGTCTTCAAAAATTCTGAGATTCCTTTCATACCACAGCTCGTAGAGTAATGCCTTTGTAGCGTTAAGCCGATGAAGGTTGGCTTTAGGATTAAAGCTTGGCCCGAGAAGAAGCATTCGACCTATTGCTTCGCATCCCCCATCAGTTTACTATGAAGAGCAAAATCAAAAGGATCGAACTACCGCCAAGTATCCTACAAAAAGACTCCCGAGAGCCAGAAGTATTGAAGGAATGGCCATGATCCAAGATCTAAAAGAGAAAGGACTCAAAATTCTATAAGAATGAATAGAAATGGCAAAGCCAGAAGCATATCTAGTAGCAGACGCAAAGAGAGCATAGCCGTTTCTCACTCGGTTTATTAGGTTTTGGAATCGAAGTCTCCAAGCTTGACCCCTCCCACACAGGGGCGACTGGCTGGGGAAAGAACCCAAAAGCAATAATAGGAGTCCCGGTCCGCTATGAGCAAAGCGAATAGAGGAAGGCCCGGACCGTTCCGGGAGTACCAACTACCATGTAATGTCGTAGAAACTATGTTGTAGTGAGGGGTAGTTGACTTCGTCATGTATTCTTTCGGGGGTAGGTAGTTCCTTTTGAGGGAGCCGGGCAGGCGTCAGCCCCCATACATGGTCTTACGAGCCATGAGCAGGTTGAAGAGAGCTCTAACAGGCCTTGGAGGACCGAACCCACGTATGTGGCAAAATACGGGGATGACTTGTGGCTAGGGGTGAAAGGCCAACCAAGATCGGGCTGGATGTTGGTCCAGCCTACTACGAGGATCTGAAAGATATTATCAGCATCAATGTTTCCAAAGACCCACGATAATTTAAAAACTTCAAAGAGAAGATCTCAACATTGACGAGCAAAAGGGCAAAGGAAAAGAATGTGAACCAAGCTCTCTTCATTGGAATGGTAGAGTGGGCAAATTGAGGGCAGGAGAACATGACCAGACAACTTCTTTTGTAATACCTCTGCTGTGTTAACTCTTCCAAACAAGAGAATCCAAGTGAAAAAACTCTGATTTCTTTGGACTTTTGGTCTTCCAAATAGCTTTAAATAAATCTTGAGGCATAGGAGCATTTGAGGAAAACTTACAGAGGGAAGCCAGTGTGAATTCACCTGAATTATCCAAGGACCAAATCCTTCTATCTGCTCCATTTACGTGGGAATATATATTTAGAAGTGGCAGTAGAGAAATATATTCCTCGATCTCATCATCCTTCAAAGCCCGACGAGAAGTAATTTTCCAAGACGTCTGTGGATCCCAAAAATCAGCAACTGAACCTGAAGGGGACAAGGATAAACGATAAATTTTTGGAAATCTGACCAAACGTCTGTGGATCCCAAAAATCAGCAACTGAACCTGAAGGGGACAAGGATAAATCTGACCAAGAGAGGCTTGTCCTCTATCCAGATGTGGTTCTTGAAAAGAATATTGGAACTTGTTTTCTAAATAGTATACCTTTGCCCAGAGTTCCTTTCAGATATTTTAGGATCTTGTGAACGGCATGAAAATGAATTGAACCAGGAGGGTGCATGAATTGGCTTACTACACTTACAAAAAAGGCAATATCAGGAGGTGTGAGACAAATAAATGAGTCTACTCACAAGTTTTTGATATTTCTCCTTATCTTTTAACTTCATCATCTTTTGCAATTTGTAATTTTAAATTTGGTTCAACAGGAGTTTCAGCAACCTTGCAACCAAGTAAACCTGTTTCTTTAAGTAAGTTAATGATGTATCCTAAAGCGAGTTTGAGGAGTTTTCAGCCTTGATAATGTGAGACCTCCCATAGTAAATACCTACACTAAGAAGAAATACTAGAACTACCAAGTAATTTGAGGTACTTGGACCCTCCCCTCCTCTCTTGAGTATTCTTACTCAAGCCTAAACCATACTCACTCCATTGGATACCTTCATCCTTGCACCTCCATTCTATTTATAACAACACTCCCTAACCACTTTCCTATCTAATTACTAAGGTACCCTCGATACTCTAATAATATCCCTTTATTACCCTAAGGGTGATTCCTATCATTACCC
This sequence comes from Momordica charantia, assembly GCF_013281855.1. Classification (NCBI taxonomy): domain Eukaryota; kingdom Viridiplantae; phylum Streptophyta; class Magnoliopsida; order Cucurbitales; family Cucurbitaceae; genus Momordica; species Momordica charantia. Next base: position 899,782 of record NW_028275161.1, on the reverse strand, counting down.
GCCCCTTAAAACACACCTTGTCCTCAAGGTGTGGCTAAACAAAAACTTTTTTTTTTTTTTTTTTTTCAACCACAAAAATTGGGATTCAGCCTTCAACAAAAAACTGCAAAAGAAATCCCTAGTTGGTTCCGCGGCTACTATGATGAAGCGCTGGTGGTATGTCGATGTGTGGGGACGCCGGCAGTTGAAGCTTTGGCGATGCGGGCTAAGGAAGATGGTGGCAGCGGCAGTGACATCTCCACCGGTGCACGGTATCTGACAGTCGGGGGCTGCGGTGGCTGGCGATCGGTGGTGGTGTGTGGCCGGCTGTCGTCGATGACAGATCGGCGTAGTGCAGATGCCATGGGTGCCGATCGGAGCAGGCGATGGCTGATGGTCGGTGGGTAGAGCGACGGCGGAGGAAAACAGTGACTGGGTGTCGTCGGTGGTGGAACGTCGTCGTACATTGGGCGTGGATGAAAATAGTAAAGTGTGGCGGCTAGGGCTACGTCTCGTATGCGGGTAGGTTGTGGCCCATTCGATTTAATTTCCGGGTTTAGAACCAATGACACCTCGGCCCAAAACCCATTTGCCAAATCCACTATTTTGGCCTTTATAAATAAATGGGCCTCAATAGCTGCATCTGCATTCAGATCCGACCCACGTAGCCCAAATACTCCATCATTTTCAACCCCTTGATCCCACTTTCTTCTAGAATCCTCTCCAATTTTAGCATCCACGTAATTAGGGATCCTCCTGCCTCCTTTTTTCGTGACCCGTACTGTGATCCGACCCATGTAACACTTTCTGGCATTTCACGAAGCTTCCATCGATGCCTCCACCACGTCTCCTTCTCCGACCACATCCGCAATTGTCGTCGGCGATGGACTCCGTCGGCCATATTTCTTGCTTTCTTACCCTCTTCTTCATGATAATCCGCCTTCTCCCGAGCTTTGCGACCGTTGAGGCCTCGTCTTCTACAGCATCTTCCTCTCCTTCGATTCATCACCTTCCGCCATAAAATCGATAATGGTCCTCGATTTTTCTTCGGAACTCTAGTCTTTCCCTCATCTGACGTCGTCCAAGTCTTCTCATGCTCGATCTTCGAATTCCAGTGACCTTCCTTCAATCGCAGCCGATCAGTTCGTTCTCTCTTCTTCCTTTTGCAGGCATTCTTTCGCAAGTACAAGTACACTTTCTTGAACGATCTGACCTTTTTTTTTCTTCGTATGATTGATCCAGGTAACGTTCGATCATCATTTCTCATACCACGATTCTTCTTCCAATCTCTATGTGGTATTTCTGGAATAATTTTCACGGGTGTAATCTGTACTTTTGTTCCCACTCGAGCATCTTCCTCTCTGTTTTTCAATGGAGATTCAAACGCTTCACGTATGGCTTTGCACCCCTTGTCCATTATATTCATCATGGATTCTAACTTTTCATCCATGTTCTTAAAGATTCGGTGCAACTCTTCAAGTAGGGATGATTTCTCATCATCAACCTCCATGGCCAGAAACGAACTGCTCTGACACCATTGTTAGGACCCAAACAAGAAATACTAGAACTACCAAGTAATTTGAGGTACTTGGACCCTCCCCTCTTCTCTTGAGTATTCTTACTCAAGCCTAAACCATACTCACTCCATTGGATACCTTCATCCTTGCACCTCCATTCTATTTATAACAACACTCCCTAACCACTTTCCTATCTAATTACTAAGGTACCCTCGATACTCTAATAATATCCCTTTACTACCCTAAGGGTGATTCCTATCAGGTAACGGGGTAAATTCACCATTGGGGATGTCAAAGGGGAGGACTTTTGTATGGGTACTATTTAGGTTTTTGTGTTCAGCTTGTTATGGTATGTTTTGTCTTTTGTAAGGTGTGTCCTTGGTAGGAGAGCTCCCAACCCTCTTGAATGGTTGGGCACCTTGTAAGCCTTTGTGATGTACCTATCAATAACTACTTTAGTTAGCCTTGGGTAAATTAGTTAGTTAGATAGTTAAGTTGTTAGCTTTTCCCCTATCCCTTGGATTATTCCTATAAATAGTTGGCCATTTGTATCTTTTCCTACGCTTCAATACAAATCTAGTTTCCTCTCAAATTCTATTACACCAATTTGGTATCAGAGCAACCAACGTCCTTGGGTATTTGTCAATGGCGGGAAGAAAGAATGCTCCGGTAGGTGGAGATTCTTCACTCGGTGACAAAGAAGCGGAACCAACTACCGCTCTCTCTCCACGGTCATCAACCATTCGCTTTCTGATGGTTGAAGGAGCTGTTGAAAATTTACAACGGAATGTGGTTGAGATCAAACAAATCTTGAACGTTTTGGTAGACAAGATTGATGGCTTGCAAGTACAACAAGAACAACCAAGAAAGAAGAATGACAAGGAGGTTCAAGAATAGGGGGATTGCTATGGGCTGTGAAACACAACAGCAACTGCCAAGAATGCTTAAAGATCCTGTTCCTCTCAAAGAAACCCATCCTACTCTTCGTCAACATTCTGAAATGGCCTATAATCCAAACCAAGAACCTTATCCCAGAACCCCTTCTAGCCATCAAGAACCATACTATGCCCTTCCACCTTATCAAGAAAGACAGTAAGAACAGCGTGCTCGTCATCAGTATGATCACTGCCCTCGTCGACGGCAATTCCCTGTAGATTCATCTAGTGATGAGGAGGATATGCCACCTTGGGATGGCCGGCGACAACAGCAGTACAATCCCTATCAACCCCGCGAGCCCAGTGAGTACAAGATGAAGGTCGATCTCCCTCCGTTTGATGGCAGATTAGATATCGAAGGCTTTCCTGAGTGGATCAAGAATGTGGAAAGTTTTTTTGAGTACTTTAGGCTGTTTTTTCTTGCTGAATATCATATTTTGTGAGGAAGATACCTTACAAATTGGTATTAGAGCCATCCATCCTGTGGAAACTATCCAAAATGACCCAGAAGAAGGTGGAGGAACGCTTCGAGAGCAATGAAAAAGAAGTGGAGAGTATTAAGGAAAACTTGAAAAGGATTATGCACCAACTGGAAGAACAGGGCAAAGTAGTAGCCATGTTGGTGTCGGAGTTCGAGGCCTCTAAGGCTAAGGGGACGTGGTTGGTTGTAGGAGAAATGTCCCAACTGAAGAGGAAGTTCTAGGAAGGGGAAGATGAGACCAACAGATTTAAGAACATGGGAGATAAGGGGGATGAGGGTCAGTACGACCGCAGCAAGTTCAAGAAAGTAGAGATGCAAGTATTTTCCGGCGATGACCCGAATGGGTGGCTGTCTAGAGCTGATAGATACTTTCAGATACACTGGTTGTCGGATTCGGAGAAGGTGATCGTGGCGGTGATAAGCTTCGAAGAAGCAGCGTTATCATGGTACCGTACCGTTAGGAAACACGAGAATAAGAATTCACAAATTGGCAGGACCTTAAAATCCGACCGTTTGTGAGATTCCAACCATCGCAAGAAGGTAGCCTATGTGCACGATTCCTCGCCATAAAGTAGGAGTGGATGGTGGTGGAGTACTAGCGACTGTTCGAAGAGATGGCAGCAGCGGTGCGAGGTTTACCGGACGATGTTCTGGAAGGGACATTCACAAACGGCTTGCACCCCTTGATTTGGGCCAAAATATTGAGCAGAGAAGAAGCAGGGTTGGACCGTGTCATGAGGACGACCCAGTTAATCGAGGATTGCAACTCAGCGGTCCAGGAAGGCAACGTTAGTCCCACTTCCCAATCTAGTCAAAAACGGCAATTAAGCCCACTAGCCTAATTCTTGCCATCCGTACAGTAACCATAGAAGGGAAACCTTCCACGTTTCCCACGACGCCGCAACCTACGACTCTTACAGCTAGACAAGACACATGTGTCAAAAAACTTTTTGAGACAGAGAACCCTGCACGCAAGGAAAAAGGACTTTGTTTCCATTGTGATGAAAAGTACACAGTGGGTCACAAGTGTAAGAATCGAGAACTGAGGGTTTTAATGGCGCACAGATGAAGAATAAGATGTAACCCTAGAAGAGAAGGAAGACGAAGTTCAGGCGATGGAAGAAGTTGGAGAAGTGGTGGAACTTTCACTCAACACCGTAGTGGGGTCATCTCGGGTACGATGAAGCTGAAGGGGAAGATCAAGGAGTCATCGGTGGTGGTGCTGATCGACTGGGGGGCTACCCACAATTTTCTTTCTTAGAAGGTGATTGAGACCCTTCAGTATGTGACGATTGTGACTTCCAACTATGGAGTCGTGATGGGTACCGGAGTGGCAGTCAAGGGTAAGGGAGTGTGCAAGGGGGTTGTTCTCAAACTTCTCGAGATACCAGTGGTTGAAAACTTTTTGCCCTTGGAGCTGGGAGGTAAGATGTTGTCTTGGGGATGCAATGGCTGCGCACGTTGGGATCTATGGAGGTGGATTGGGGGGTGTTGACCATGACGTTCCACAAAGGAGGAGCTCGAGTAGTGCTACGAGGGGATTCCACGCTCACCAAGGCAGAAGTCTCATTCAAAAGGATGGCTTGAAGCTGGGGGCACATCACCAAGGGTTCTTGATCGAATTCAGGGCCTTTATCGGAGAAACCGCTACTGATGCTGAACCCTCAGCCACCCCACCGCAGGTCATTACCTGTTTGGTAGAGCTTTTATTGGACGAATATCAGTCCATTTTTAACAAACCTGGTGGCCTTCCACCATCGTCGGTCATTCCCCAGTGAACGTACTGTTAGGCCCCCAATAGTTAATACTTACCATAGGAAGGGTAAAAGGGGAATTATACTAGGGAACAAATGATGTAGGGGAATGTTAGGGGTAACGGTTATCAACTCCCTTTCATAAACTGATTTGAATTGCCCTTGTCGTGATAGGGTGTGGCTGAAATAGGCAATGGGATGTCGCTCTTGCATTAAGACAGCTCCTAACCCTGTCCCCGAGGCATCAGTTTCCATGACAAACGGTACGCTGAAGTCGGGTAGGGCGAGCACAGGCAGTGTCACCATAGCCGTTTTAAGCTTTTGGAAAGCCTCAGTGGCTAATTCATTCCAAGCAAACTCATCTTTCTTCAGGAGTTGGGTAAGGGGGGTGGCCAGGCTACCATAGTTTACTACAAACTTACGATAGTACCCCGTTAAGCCTAAGAATCCCCTCAGTTCTTGCAAGTTCGTTGGTATAGGCCACTGGAGCATAGCTCTGATCTTCTCAGGGTCCGCCTCCACACCTTCCGCAGAGACCCAATGTCCCAGATATTCCACCTTTTCTTGAGCAAAACTGCACTTCTTGAAGTTGGCATACAAAGAATGGTCACGTAGCAGATTAAACACCACTGTTAAGTGAGTGATATGAGAATTTAAATCGGGGCTATAGATTAGTATGTCGTCGAAGAACAACAGAACGAACTTACGAAGAAATGGCTTGAAGACTTGGTTCATCAATGCTTGGCAGGTGGCCGGTGCGTTGGTTAACCCAAAAGGCATCACCAAGAATTCATAATGGCCTTCATGCGTTCTAAACGCTGTTTTTTGGACATCCTCCGATGCCATACGTATTTGATGATAGCCTGATTTCAAGTCAATCTTGGAATATATGCGAGAACCATGGAGTTCATCCAAAAGCTCATCTATCACTGGGATTGGGAATTTATCCGATACGGTGGCATTGTTTAGGGCCCTGTAGTCGACACAGAAACACCAACTTCCATCTTTCTTTTTCACTAGAATGACAGGACTAGAGTAAGGACTTACACTTGGCTGTATCAACCTCTTTTGGATCATCTCTCCGATCATCTTCTCGATCTCAGCCTTCTGCACATGGGCATATCGATAAGGTCTTACATTGAGATACCTCCAAACTTCAGGCGACAAGTGAGGGTCCCTTACCTCCAAGTCTGTCATCTGCCCTGTTCCATGGGCTGTGATAGCCCGTAGTTCCACGAAGTACCCTTCATCGGTGTCTTGCCACGACTTGGTTAGCCGCTTAAGAGATACCTCCAAACGTGCCAGAGTAGGGTCCCTGCACAGAACAATCCTTTTGTCTCCCCTTGTGAACGACATGGTTAAGGCGGGCCAATCGGTTTCCATTTTTCCCATTGATTGCACATTTCATCCCTAAGATCACATCAAGGTCGTTCAATTCTATAGTCAAAAAGTCTTCCACCACTGTGATCTTCGGAAGTTCAAGCACTATGCCACAGCATATCCCTTGCCCTTTTACAGCCGCACCTGTCCCAGCAATGATGCCATAATTATAAGTATCGGATTGAGGAATGTTTAAGTCACTAACCAGTTTTTGTGAGACGAAGTTGTGTGTCGCACCATAGTCTAGCAGAACTACAACCTCCCGGCCTAGCAATACTCCCCATATTTTAATCATTCCCGGAGTTTTTAAGCCCACGATCGTGTTCAAGCGACACATAACGACTTTTCCTTTTTCCTCAGATCGATCGTCGCCTTCTCTGAGTGGTTCGTCCTCCTCTGGTTCTAACTCTTCATCATTGTGTACCACAATAACTCGCAACTGTTGGTTCTTGCACTTGTGCCCCACAGTGTACCTCTCCTCACATTTGAAGCAGAGTCCGCACTCTTTTCGTTTCTTGTATTCCTCTTCTGTTAACCTTTTGTAGGCGGTTTCCCGCTTGGCCGTTGCTAGGGGCGAAGTCACCGGGGTAGCGTTGGACTTACTGGCCAGGGTAACCGTTCGGGTTGGGGTAGTCTCACCCGTTTTGGCTGTCGATTTCACCCCATTGCTGCACCCTTCGTATTTCGGTCCCAGGCTCCTTCCCCTGCCTCTTGAACTGCGGTGGCTATGTCCTCTACTAACTGAGCTCGTTTCATGATTTGTTCCAGGCCAATGGGCTCTGTCGCCAAGACTTCCACCCGTACCACGGGGTCGAGGCCATTCAAGAATGCACACTCTAAGACTTCATCAGTGAGATGGGGAAGAGGTGCTGACAGGGCTTCGAACGTATCGATGTAATCGGCGATGGTTCCTTCTTACTTAATCGCGAGTACCCGCGCGCATTGATGTTTCTCCTTGGCCTTCCGGAATCGCATCAACAAACGGCTCCGCAGGTTTTCCCAACTAGTGAACCGATTCCGCTTCTCATGGTAACGATACCAAGCCAAAGCCACACCGTCAAAGCTTATCACAGATACGATATGCTTTTCTTCTTCAGTAAGCTTGTGGATTTCGAAATACCTTTCAGCGCGGAATAGCCACGAATCTGGATCCGGGCCCATGAAGATGGGCATCTCCACCTTCTTGAACTTATTGCGGTCGTATCCTTGCTCCTGTATCTGGATGACCCTTGTTGGTTCAACCGCTTGCTTCTCTTTTTGTAACGAAGACTCCCCCAGCTGCAACATCGAAGAGGTATTTCCGCCGGTGACATCTGCTATGAATCCTTCCAACATCGCTTGGATTCGGTCCGTCGTCTTCTGCTATTCATCCATCTTACCACACAGGGTCGCGACCACCACCTTGAGGTCGACGATTTCCTTCTCGGTTGTTTCACATCTGGATTCAAGTTCCTTCACGGTCATCTTCGAGTTTCTTATCCCGGTATCGAGCTGCTCTGATACCAATTTGTGAGGATAAACTTCACTTTTGGTATTAAAATTCACAAGAACTGCCCTTAGGCGTTACACAACTGACCCACCTATTCGAGAGGGTGGGTGTTCTCTCCCTCACAACCTTTTGGCACTCAAAACTCGACTGATCCCCTCTTCCCCCTACTCGTCCTTTTTCTACCAGTACGCACTCACCCAAAACACTACTGGGGCCACTAACAAAACCGTTACCCCTAACATTCCCCTACATCATTTGTTCCCTAGTATAATTCCCCTTTTACCCTTCCTATGGTAAGTATTAACTATTGGGGGCCTAACACGTACGCCCTTACCGGTATCCTTCAGAAAACAGAAATTGAACGTTTGGTGAGTGAGATGCTTACTGCAGGAATTATCCGACCTAGTATCAGCCCCTACTCGATCTCGGTGTTGTTGGTGAAAAAGAAGGACGGTAGTTGGTAGTTTTGCGTGGATTACCGTGCCCTAAACAACGAAACCATACCTGACAAATTTCCGGTCCCTGTGGTAGAAGAATTGCTGGACAAACTCCATGGATCACAAATTTATTCCAAGATCGACCTCACGGCCGATTACCATCAGATCCAGGTCATCATGGGAGATGTTGAGAAAATAGGGACCCATGAGGGTCACTATGAGTTCCTTGTTATGCTATTCGGACTCACTAACGCACCAACTACTTTTCAAGCTCTAATGAACTGGATATTTCGACCTTTTCTTCGTAAGTTTGTACTTGTTTTCTCTTATGATATTCTAAAGCCCTGATTTGCAGACACCCCAAACACTTAGGAGTGGTTTTCAACATCTTGAAGGACCACTCGCTCTATGCCAATATGAAGAAGTGTCAGTTCGCTCGGGACCAAATCGAGTACCTCCACCATTGGATCTCAGCCCGGGGGTAGAGGCCGACCCGAAGAAAGTTCGGGCTATGATCCAATGGCCCATTCCGTCCAATCTTAAAGAATTGAGGGGCTTCCTGGACCTCACAGGGTATTACCGTCGGTTCGTGGCCAACTACGAGGCAATTGCTGCCCCCTCACACAGCTCCTCAAGAAGGATGCGTTCGTTTGGTCAACCCAGGCCATCGAAGCATTCAACTGCCTAAAGAACGCTATGGTAACCATCCTGGTGTTGGCATTGCTAGACTTTCACACCCCTTTCGTGGTCGAGACCGATGCTTCCGGTTCTTGTTTAGGTGCCGTTTTGTCTCAACACAACTGCCCAATTGCCTTTTTCAGCCAAACACTATCAACTCAAGCCCAACTGGAGTCTGTCTATGAGCTGGAACTCATGGCTATTGTATTGGCAGTTCAATGGTGATAGCTGTACCTATTGGGGTAGAGATTTCTAGTCCGAACCGACCAACAGGCGCTCAAGTACTTGCTGGAGCAGCGCGTTACTCCCCCAGAATACCAGTGATGGGTTGCTAAATTGCTTGGGTACGATTTTGAAATTCAGTACCGACCAAGTCTCGAGAATAAGGCGGCAGATGCCCTCTCCCTCATGCCCCCCATGGTGTAGTTGGCCACCCTCATAACCCTACCTCTGTTTGATATTGAAGTGATCAAAGCCGAGATGGCCAAGGACCCAAATTATGTACGGATCATTCAACAGTTGGAGACCGATGAGGACAGTGTTCCAAAATTTTTCGGTCAGCCAGGGTAAGCTATTATACTAAGGCAGGTTAGTGTTAACCATAGATTCTATTCTTATTCCCACTATTCTCCATACATATCATGACTCAGTTTTTGGAGGCCACTTCGGATTCCTGCGGACTTATAAGAGGCTGACCAGCAAACTTTACTAGTCGAGCATGAAAAATGACGTAAAGGCGTATGTTGAAAAATGCTCAACTTGCGAGCGCAACAAATCCTTATGGCCGATTGTGACCAAGCCCTCAACTGCTTGAAGGTTCACCTCGGTAATGCACAGGCCCGTATGTAGAAATTCGCTGATAAACACCGGCGAGAAGTCAAGTTCACCGAAGGGGACCAGGTGTATCCTGCCCATACCGCCAGCTCTCCTTGGCGAAATGACGTTGTGAAAAACTGACCCCGAAGTATTTTGGTCCCTACGCCATACTGTCTCGTGTGGGCCCTATGGCATACAAACTTGACCTTCCACCAGAAACGATGATTCACCCGGTCTTCCATGTGTCCCAATTGAAGAACACCATAGGCCTCGACCACACTGTCCAGTAGCACCCGCTAGCTCTTTCCGAAAATTTTGAGTGGGTGGCAAGCCTGTTGATGTGCTAGGCCTGCACAAGAGCCCCGACACTGATGAATGGGAGATCCTCATTCAATGGCGTGACCCTCCAGAACACGAAGTGACTTGGGAGAGCGTTACTACCATCCGTCGTCAATTCCCTCACTTCCACCTTGAGGACAAGGTGTCTTTCTCCCCAGGGTTAATGTGAGACCTCCCATGGTAAATACCTACACTAGGAAGGGTAAAGGGGTAAATTCACCATAAGGGAGGTCAAAAGGGAAGGACTTTTGTATGTGGGTACGTTGTATGGTACTATTTAGGCTTTTGTGTTCACCTTGTTATGGTATGTTGTCTTTTGTAAGGTGTGTCCTTGGTAGGAGAGCTCCCAACCCTCTCGAACTGTTGGGCACCTTGTAAGCCTTTGGGCTGTTTGTTCTGGCTGAATATCATATTTTGTGAGGAAGATGCCTTACAGATAACCTTACTTAGTTCAGTCTCGGTCAGTGATGATGTTGATAGAAGGTGCTGGTCCTTGGAACCCTTAGGGGCCTTTTCGGTAGCCTCTTTATGTAGGCAACAAAATTCTACCTCATTGCCAAAGGATTTTTTTGATGCGTCATGGAAAACAAAAAGTCCAAAGAAAGTTAATGTCCTAGTATGGATCCTTCTTTATGGCAAAGTTAGTACGACTGATGTCCTACAGGAAAAGAACCCTTCAATGGTTCTTTATCCCTCCATTTGTTCATTGTGCGGCAGTTCTTGTGAGTTCCAGCAACATATATTCTTCCATTGTTCATATTTTACTTGTTGGAACTATTCTTCGAGATCTTTGAGGTCTCTTGGGCTTTTGACTTTGATGTTTCAAAGGCTATTCACTCTTTGTTAATTGGTCCTAGGCTTGCACAAAAGGCGGGTCTTCTTTGGTGCAATGGAGTTAAAGTTTTGCTGTCCGACATTTGGTTTGAAAGGAATCAAAGGATTTTTTAGGGGAAAAGAAAAGCTTCGGTTGATGTTTTCAACTTAGCCTCCGCCGTCCGCCGTAGCGCTCTTCCGTCGCTTCCTAGGGTTCAGCCGCCGCCGTCTAGGGTTCGCCATCCTTTCTCTCCGCCGTCTGCCGTCGCCGACAACGGTCCAACGCCTAGGGTTCCGCCACCGCCACAGTGCAGTTTTTTGTGTTTTTTTTGGGTCTTTACATGAAAATCAACCGTTGCTGTGTTGAGAATAGGCTTTTCTGCATTTGGGTTGAAGATGAGTGCTTTAATATCGAAGATATGTCGTAGGGAGGTGTTGCCTTTGGAATTTGGCCATTTATCTTGGTTTGAAAATCGGTTGGTTGAATTACTGCAATTACCTGTGCATGAATACTTCTTTGCACATGAAAGAATTGAATTCGGTACTTGCAGATTGAGGAAATTCAGAGCTAACCGAAGAAGCAGCATTGAATGCATGGTTTGACCTTCAACTGGGGGAAGAAGAAATCTTGTTATTTCTTCGGGACCAAGGAAACAAGTTGGTTAGCCTTTTGGGATATGCTGAAGGTTTGTTTGGTTCGTTCTCACTCTGAAACCCTAAAAGGTAAGGATGCCTTCCAAGGTAGGGTTGACACTTTTTTGATGGAGAATACGGGGGATCTCTTCTACAGGTCCTCTAAAGCAATTTTGGGTTAGGAAGGATTCTGATGTCTTGGAGATTGATTGGGACAATATGATGGTCATCACGAAATTTTATGCCTTAGACAGCTAGAAGGATATAGCTTTGGCACTTAAAAGAAAAGTTCTCTCAGGACTGTCAGATTAACCCGTTTTTGGCTGATAAAGCGCTTTTAAGGTTTGAGGACGATAGATTGTTGAACTCAAAGTGGGCTAATGGCTTGTGGCAAAAGGTAGGAGAGTTCCATTTGAAGCTAGAGAGATGTAGCTTTGAAGACCATAGCAAGAAGGAAGTGGTGAAATGCTTTGGAGATTGGGTAAAGATTTGTGATTTACCTTTAAATCTTTGAAATAAGCAATACTTTGAAGAAATTGGAGCTCAACTTGGCAGTTTAAAGAGGATCTCCTACAAAACCTTAAATCTTTCGGATTGTGCAGAAGCCTTGATTCAGGTGGAAGAGAACTCGTGTGGATTCTTACCAGCATCAGTTAAAATCAACACAAAGTTTGGCAGCATTGTAGTTCGTGTGAGGGAGGTTGAGAGTGTTGAGAAAAAATAGAGTTTGATCTCCAGTAAGATGTTGGTTGCAAGATCTTCAAATGTGATAGATATTCGACGACTTCATTTGTTGTTGTCACATATGAAGAGCCTTCTCAAGGATTTTCATTTGACAAAGATACTCTAAATATGAAGTTGGTTTGAAAATGTAGAGGGCGGCCCAAATGTTCTACCTATTTTGGTTAAAATTTCGCCGAAACTTTTGTCTGCTCAAAGAAACGAATTGAGAATTGATCCTCAAACTTTAGAAGGTGCTAAGGAAGCCAAGACAACTGACGACCAGATTGATAGTAGCCCGACTCTTGACCCAGATTTACTGCCGCCTAGGACTATTATTCCCACCACCTCCCCCGGCCATTTTTTTATTCGAGGAAAAAGAATGACTCTTCGAGGCAAGCAAAGGAAAGAGGAGGGTACCAGAAGGACGTTTCACCTCTCAGCCATGGTATCATCAATTATACAAGTGAGCAGGCCAATCTTCTTATCAAGGATAATGTTTTGTCTGATGATGAGATTTCAATGTTAGTGTTAGTAGTGAAGAACCAGTAGAGTATTTTGAGAAGGAAGCGGTTGTTAATAAAGATTTATCAGAGGTTTCCCTACGAGAGGAATTTAATTTACTTTTTGCAGAGGATAATCACTCTTCTGCAAAAATAGATTCCATTCTTTCTCCTTCTCCGAAGCAGACTTTGGTAGTCGAAAAAGCTTCTTGGGCAGAAAATCAAAGGTTTTTAAAATTTTTGAAGATGTTGGCCTTACCCTAGATCCAATCACTGATTAGGTAGGCTTATGGGCATCAGGTTTTTGAGGGTTGAGTTTCTTTCGCTTTTGTGTCTTCTCTTGGTGGGGAGAGGTTTCAATTTCTTCTCTTTTGGCGATGTGTTAAGTGATGGTTTTGGTTTCCTCCTCAGCAGTCTGTCCTTTGTATTGGCGAGCTTTCCCGTATTCAGTGTTCAGCATCTGTTCTTGGGCTTCAGTTCTCATATTTTTATTGGTTTTTGTTTTCTTTGTGCTGTTTGTTTTTTCTTTTTCTTTTTTCACTTCCTTTGGGAGCTTGTATTCTTGAACTTTTTTCTTCCTTTTCAAAAAAAAAAAATGGTGTGCTCTTTCTAATTTATTTGTTGATTATTCCTCAAGTATGATTTGTTCAAACTGGGAGGCTTTTGTAACTCCCCCTTAATTTTTGTTTATGTTGTTTATTGTTTGTTTACATTCTCACTCCTTTGAGGGTTTGTATCTCTGAACAATTTTCTGTTCCTTTTCATTATATCAATGAAAAGTTCGTTTCTTGTTAAAAAAAAAATTGGTGAAAAGGCCAATATAAATTAATAGGGGTGTTCACGAGTTTTGGGACCAACCCAAATTTTCAGGTTGGCCATATATAGGAACTGTTGGGTTTGAATTGGATGGTCAACCCAACCTGACCCGACCCAATATTTTCCTATAAGGCTTCTATAGTGGTCACACCATTATATATATATATATATATAATGGTGTGACCAATATATAATTTATTTTTTTTTCATTTTAGACCGCTACCAAATCAAGGTGATCTCATCCCTCAACCTATCTTAAGATAGATATTATAGGAGTATGCAGTACTCAGGATTGCAATTTCAGTAAATGTTATATTTATGAACGGAATCCTGATATTTACTGCTCTTATTTCAATTGATCTTCATTCGGATTGTTTTTCATACTTAGTCTCTATGGACAATACTACAAGACGAGACATTGGAGTGAGGAGATCAAAAGGCCAATTATATTGTTGATTTAGTAACTTTTTTATTGTCATGCATCAAATATATGATTCTCTATAGTGTTGCGTAACTGCAATAGTCTAGTTAATAACATTTGATATTTTAAACAGACATGTCAGCATTTAAAGCAGCAAATCCAGATGGTGTCTTTGAAGATTTTATTCGGTGGCATTCACCTGGAGATTGGGAGAAGGATCCTGATTCCAAGGACGAGGGTTTACCCAATGGCTCGGCAACGGAAACTTCAAAAGAAAATTGGCCTCCTCGAGGACATCTTTCAAAAAGAATGTCTGAGCATGGAAATTTATGGCGACAACTATGGAATGACGCACCTGCCTTGCCTGTTTCTGAACAGAAGTCCCTGCTTGATCCAAATAGAGAAGGGGAAAAGGTATATTTGTTAGATATGTAAATCAACTTTTTTGCTTTCTGAATTGCGATAGATTGTGGTTGGGGAGAAATAGATTATTATAGTACAATGGAAACAATCAAGTTTTTTAAAAGTTACTTTCAAGTTTCTAAGGATTTATGAGTTATGACAACCAAGGAATTAGTAAAAATCAGTGTTTTCGAGGCGCACCCAGGCGAGCGCCTCAGGCGAGAGGCGAGGCGATTTCGCCTGGGAGCGCCTTAAATGGTGCTAAGGAGAGCGCCTTCAACCGGGCGCTCACCTTGGTGTGCCTCCCTGTGCCTGGGCGCGCCCTCGCCTTAAGACGAGGCGAGTGCCTTGTTGAAGCGAGGCGTTTCACGTTGCTTTTTTTTTTTCTTTTTATGTTAAAAACCCACGAAAAGCAACCCTGAAAACCGAATAACCACAGCCAAAAATCAAAATACCCACACTCGAAAGACTTTTTCCTTCGTTGTGACCACCACTTTCGTCCTTGAATTATAAGTTTTTAGATTTTTCTCTTCGATTTTTCCTATGTTTGCTTCAATTCTTCTTCAATTATCCAATTCTTCTTCGTCAATTCTTTAATTGAGAAAAGAACCAAACAATAGAAGAATTAAAATTTAAGAAAGAAAAGAACCAAACAATAGAACAATAGAACAGTAGAAGACAAAGAAGAAGAGTTGGAGAAAAAGAAGAATCAAGGAAGAAGTTGGAGAATAATGGAGAAGAATCGAAGAGAAATTTGAAAAACCTGCGAATTGAAATCATGTCGCTTCAGTTCTTCTCTCCTTTTCTTTTTTTACATTTCCAAGCCGCTCTCCTTTTCTTTTTTTATATTTCCAAGCCACACTAAACAAGTGCTAGTGCTAGAAAATACACACCTGCAATAAAATTGCCATATGGTGGCGACACTTCCCAATGACAATAAGCACTCCCTACTTTAATGCATGGTTTAATTTAAATTCAAATGTTTTTATATCTTTCTATTTAACCACTGTCTACTAATTTTTTTTTTAGAATTTATATTTTTAATTTTTCTTAAATATTTGAACTTAAGTTTTTAATTTTCTTAATTATTTAAGTTAAACTTTATTTGCACATTAAATGGTTGTACAAATATTTGCATCTAGAGTATTTTATTTTTTACTAAAATTACTATAGATAATATTTATTTATTATTTTATTAAGTACGCCTCGCTTCAGTCGGGCGTCGCCTTTTTATAACCTCTCGCCTCAAGGCGATCAAAGGACTTGTCGCCTTGAGGTGCGCCTTGCGCCTCCAAAACACTGGTAAAAATAAAAGCTATGTTTTAGGTGTTAGCAGCTGCATCCAAATTGCACACGAATTGTACAGTTAGTAATTGGTCTAGAACCAAGTTTAATGAAGGGTAAGTTCAAAGCAGCTTCTGAAGGTTTAGGGCAGGCCAACATTGGAAAATTTAGCATAGCCGTTGATTTGATTTCAGTTGGAGAATGGTTCATTCAAGTACTATTATTGGTTTGTATATGTACTTTTGTTTTTTTTAAACAAGAAACAACTTTTTATTGATTGATGAAAAAATACAAAGTGTTCAAGGATACAACATTCAAAAGGAGAAAAGCAAGAACTGACTATCATCTGAAGAAAAAAAAGGCCAAAAAAATGGACCCCGAAAAAGAACCAAACCATAAAACGAGCCAAAACACCAACAAACTAACCAGAACCAGAGAAAAATCTAGCCTAAAAAAAGCTTGACAACACATTAGCAAACCAAATCCTCGGAAAAGAAGTGAAACTTAGTTTTTTTTTTTTGGAGTTCTGGACACAGGAGGGTTCGAACTTGGATCTTGGGTGTCTAACACCCAAACCTCTTGCCACTGCGCTAACACCCGAAGGTGCAAGTGAAACTTAGTTAAGAACAAATTGTCCTCTTGGAAATAGAAGCTAAGTTTTGTCTTGTGCTTGATAGGAACAAGAGTAATGCTCACTTGAAATAATATGATAGATCTCTTTATGAAAATGATTAGGGGTCTTTGTACATTTGCCAAATAACTAGCCATCTTTGGTAATTAAACAAGAGTTTTCTTTTATTATCAACCTCATTGAATAGAGAAGTTAAACAATCTTCAAAGAAAACATCAAAACCGCTAGCGCTTGAGTCTTCAACAATGATTTCTCTATCACATGAATTATAACTACTAAGACTAATAAGGGTACGTTCACCGAATATAAGTAATTTGATGTTGAATAATAATAATTGCTTATAATAAAATCAACTGAATTTGTGCATGTGGGTTGTGGAAAGCGGGAAGCTGTAATTTCATGGTAGTATTGCTAAGTTTGCCTGCCTTTATGCATACACAAACTCTTAATTTTGTGAGAATAAAAATATTTTGCTATATATTAATATGTGCAATAAGGTCTATTTAGGAGAAAGACCCATTGCAATAGGAAGAAAAAAAGACAATAAAGATGATAGGAATGTCTTTGGGTAATTAGGGATATTAATAGAATAGTGTTGAAAAAAAGAAAGTGATAAAAATAATGCGGAAGCAATAGTAAAATTCTCGATGTTTGATGAACAATGAGGAAATATGAAATGTGAGAGAGTAGAAATCAATGGAAGGAAAAATCAACTTCTAATTAAAGTGATACAAAATTGTGAATAAACAAATGAAAGTACAAATGTTGGTGATACAAACTTCTCATGGAAGTTCACCTTTATATAGGTGTACAAAATACATAACTTAAACCAAAATTAAAATGGAGAAACTTACCATTTATAAAAGTGAAACTTAAAAGATAAAAAACTGAAAATTAAATCTAACAATTAAAGAAAAAAACTTAAAAGAAAAAAACTGAATTTAAATTTGAGTTACAAGAAAAAACTCATAACTCAACAAATAGTAAGAATATGTTGGTAATTAGTTAAGAAATTGGTTAGTAGAGGATTTGTATAAATAGAGTGAGGGGGAAGGGATGAAAGTCGGGAATTATTTAGTGTGGCTTAGGCTTGAGTAAGAATACTCAAGAGAGGGTAGTGTCCGAGTACCTCAAAATTTGATGTAAAGACCTCCCATTAGTTCTTGTAACTAAAGCCTAAAGGCTAGTCTACTTAATGGCTAGTTTAAGTCTGGCCGTTGCCCTCTTTTATAAATAGAGCCTTGTGCTCCTATTTGGTCGATCTTCAATAATACAATTTTTGTCTTCTTTATTTGCATCAAAACTATTTGGGAGTTATTGTAGTTACTCTATCTTTTATATTTCAATAATCATTATAGTTTGGGTTAATGCATCCCACAGTATGTAGATCCTTGGTTGATTTTTTACTGGAAATTCAAAATTCTGGTTTATGGCCAAAACTTACAGCCTCATGGACAAATCTTTTGTTGGTTTATTTGCGAATATTAATTGTAATTAGGTGTAAATATTAATTATTATTCTATCCTTATTTACATTCCTTTTATGTGTTGAGCCTTTCTCCTATATAAGAAGGCTATGTATTTCTTACTTCAATATATATTGGAATACAAATAATTTTATTCCATCAAAACTAAGTTGGTATCAGAGCCAAAATAAACCCTAATATCTTTAGAAACCCTAGTCACCATCCCTACCTTTAAACCCTAGCCGCCGTCATTGCCGTTGCCGGAACCCTAGCTACTGTTATCCAAGAACGGCACATCCTACTTCCGGCACGGTAGACCACTATTCCGGCATTCGTCTTCTTCGGCAGTGGTGTCGTTCGAAGGTCGTCGTTCGGGGGGACCTTCACGGGTTTGTCGAGGAGTTTTTTGGGCTCTGTTGATTCGAAGGTCGTCGTTTGGGGCCGTCGAGATCGTTGCCGTCTCTGCTGTACGAGCCTCACCCATCTGTTCCGCCACTGCTTGCTGCTGTTCCGTTCGTCGTTGATCGGCTGTGCATCGCCGTTTGCTGCTGTCGGAGCTGCCGCCATCCGCTGCTACTTCACAGATTTGCTTCTAAGGCGTGGATCGTGAGTCATACATCTGCAATTGCCGTCTGCTGCCTCACTATTTCGTGGGTTGTGGGAGCCTTACAAACCCTAGATCGGTTTTATTGGTTCGTCTTATCCGGTCCGGTTCATTTGATTCGGTTCGGCTTGGTTCACTCAGATCTGCTTGGTTTGCTTAGTTCTCCCAGATCAGTTTGGTTCGTCTGGTTTGGTTTGGTTCGGTTCACCTAGTTCGCCTATTTTTTTTGATTTGGCTTTCTTGGTTATTTGATTATCTCCTCTCTAATATCAGTTTGTGGTCTAGTTTGCTTCAGTTAAAGTACTATCATGGTTGAAGAAAGCGTTGAAATGACTCAAAGTCTAGCAGAAAAGGAGCAAGTTTACACAAATAGTGTTGAATCAAATCCTTTTAATAGAGAGCATCTATCACAACAGCTAGAGACGAATTTGTCATTTGGTAATCTTTGTATATCCTTGTCGCAAACAGGTAATTACCCTAGAGCACTTTCTTGTTTTGGCTCATCTCCATGGATTATTGATTCTAGAGCTTCTGACCATATGACTAGCTCTTCTAAGATATTTGAATCATATTCTCCTACATATTGCAATGAAAAAATTAGGATTGCCGATGGTAGTTTCTCTTCTATTGCAGGCAAGGGAACCATTAAATTAACCGAAAATATTACTCTTCAACCGGTTCTTCATGTTCCTAAATTAGCTTGCAATCTTCTATCAGTTAGTAAACTCTCTAAAGATTCTAACTGTCTTGTTACTTTCTATGCATCTCACTATGTCTTTCAGGATCAGTCCTCGGGGAAGACGTTTGGATGTGCTAGGATGCTGGATGGCCTCTACTACTTTGATGAGCCTTCTGGTAGTAATAAAATAACTCAGTGCTTTAGTAGTAATAGTTCTCTCTCTGTTAAAGAACAAATTATGCTTTGGCATTTTAGGCTAGGACATCCTAGTTTCTTCTATCTCAAATACATATTCCCAAATTTGTTTAAAGGGATTGATTGTTCTCAATTTCATTGTGAAAATTGCATCTTTGCAAAACACCATCGATCTACATATTTGCCAAAACCTTACAAGTCCTCCAAACCATTCTATTTAATTCATAGTGATGTTTGGGGTCCTTCTAAAGTTTTAACTCATAGTGGTAGACGATGGTTTGTAACTTTTATTGATGATCATACTCGCTTGTCTTGGGTTTATTTATTGACAAACAAATCCGATGTGAAGGATATTTTCAAAGTTTTTTACAATATGATTGAAACCCAATTTCAAACTAAAATTAGTATTCTGCATTCTGACAATGGAACTGAATATTTCAATGAATATTTGAGTGAGTTTTTGAAAATTAAAGGCATTGTTCATCACTCTACTTGTCGAGATACTCCTCAACAAAATGGTATTGCTGAACGAAAAAATAGGCATTTATTGGAGGTCGCTCGAGCCATAATGTTTTCTATGAATGTTCCTAAGTACTTATGGGGGGAAGCAGTCCTCACGGCTGCCTACCTAATAAATCGGATGCCCACTAAAGTTTTGAAGTTTAAAACTCCTCTTGATCTTTTGAAAGAAAATTTTCCAACAACTCGTTTGAACTCTGATTTACCTAAGAAAGTTTTTGGGTGCACTACTTATGTGCACATTCCTAGCCATTTTCGGTCAAAATTAGATCAGAGGGCCATTAAATGCGTTTTTATGGGCTACGATTTTCGAAAAAAGGGTACAAATGTTTTGATCCTCAAACACGAAAACTTTATGTAAGTATGGATGTGTCCTTTTTGGAAAATCAACCCTTTTTTACCCAAAATTATATTCAGGGGGAGAAACTAAATTTAGAGGAAAATGATGATAATTTTTGGGATATACCTGTGGATATACCTGCCCCCCTTCCTAATGTTATAAGTCCCAACGTTACTAGTCCTTCAATGCCAAGTGTAGAAGATTCTCACTCAGGGGGAGAATTACTACAAAATGATCAAATTGATCCAAATCCTGGGTTTAAGTTTTATACTAGAAGAAAACTCAATCAAACAAATGAGGACCGGATAGCTGACTCATCACAAATCCAATCTGCAACTCTGAGGGATGATCTTGAAACTCCAGGTAATCCATCTTCCACCCTTGTTACTCCGAATATTGAAAATGTCTCATCTGTTGTTTCTGATCTTGATGTCCCTATAGCCTTAAGAAAAGGAACTCGAACTTGCACTAAATATCCTCTTGCAAACTATATCTCTTATAAAAAATTGTCAAGTAGTCATAAAGCTTTTACATCTAGGATAACAAACTTGTTTATTCCAAGGAACATACAAGAAGCCCTAAATGATCCAAATTGGAAACTAGCTGTTATAGATGAGATGAATGCTCTAACACAGAATTGTACATGGGAGATAGTAGATTTGCCAAGAGATAAGAAAACTGTAGGGTGCAAGTGGGTCTTTACAATCAAGTGTAATGCTGATGGTAGTATTGAAAGGTATAAAGCTAGATTAGTTGCAAAGGGATTTACTCAAACCTATGGGATTGATTATCAGGAAACTTTTGCTCCTGTTGCTAAAATCAACTCTATTAGAGTACTTTTATCTCTAGCTGCAAATTTAGACTGGCCCCTTCATCAACTCGATGTAAAAAATGCCTTTTTGAATGGAGATCTCGAAGAAGAAGTATTTATGAGTTTACCACCAGGTTTTGAAGCTAACCTTGGGAAAGGGAAAGTATGCAGGTTAAAGAAATCTCTACATGGGCTCAAGCAATCTCCGAGAGCCTGGTTTGAACGATTTGGTAAAGTGGTTATGAGCTATGGATTTCTTCAAAGTCAAGCTGATCATACCATTTTCTATAAACGTTCTGGAAATAATAAAATTGCAATTTTGATTGTCTACGTAGATGATATTGTGCTTACAGGTGATGATGAAGTAGAATTGGCCACTTTAAAGAAAAGACTTGCATGCGAATTTCAAATCAAGGACCTAGGAACGTTAAAATACTTCCTAGCGATGGAGTTTGCAAGATCTAAGAAAGGTATCTTTGTTAATCAAAGAAAATATATTCTTGATTTACTTGAAGAAACAGGTTTGCTTGGATGCAAGATAGCTGAGACTCCTATTGAACCAAATTTGAAATTGGAAGCTGCAAAAGAAGAAGAAGTAAAGGATAAGGAACGATATCAAAGCCTTGTGGGAAGACTCACTTACTTATCTCACACACGTCCAGATATTACTTTTGCAGTGAGTATGGTAAGTCAATTTATGCATTCACCAGGACCAGTTCACTTTGAAGCTGCCTATAGAATTTTAAGGTATCTGAAAGGAACTCCAGGAAAAGGTATATTGTTCAAAAAACACAACCATTTACAGGTTGAAGTTTATACCGATGCTGATTGGGCAGGAAGTATGATAGATAGAAGATCTACTTCAGGTTACTGTTCGTTTGTTGGAGGTAACTTAGTCACTTGGCGAAGTAAAAAGCAAAATGTAGTAGCCAGAAGTAGCCCTGAAGCTGAATTTAGGGCCTTAGCCCATGGTATTTGTGAAGGGATATGGATAAAAAGATTGCTTGAAGAATTGAAAGTCTTTCAGAAGACACCCATACGAGTTTATTGCGACAACAAGGCTGCCATCTCCATAGCCCACAATCCAGTCCAACATGATAGGACTAAGCATATTGAAATTGACAAACATTTCATAAAGGAAAAAGTGGACACTGGTGTGATATGTATCCCTTATCTCCCGACAATAGAACAGACTGCTGATGTATTGACGAAAGGACTACCAAAAGTACAATTTGACAGGATGATTGACAAGCTGGCAATGGAAGATATCTTTAAACCAGCTTGAGGGGGAGTGTTGGTTTATTTGCGAATATTAATTGTAATTAGGTGTAAATATTAATTATTATTCTATCCTTATTTACATTCCTTTTATGTGTTGAGCCTTTCTCCTATATAAGAAGGCTATGTATTTCTTACTTCAATATATATTGGAATACAAATAATTTTATTCCATCAAAACTAAGTTCTTTCTTACCAAAAATATTTGTTCTATTTCCACCTAGCCAAAAAAACCCTGAGCCGTCATTATGGTATTAGAAAAATCTCTATCAACAGTAGTGGGATGTTCAGTTGAGCAAGATTCAGGACCACGTGGGGTTGACGGGCCACGTGGGTTTAACGGATAGGGTGGGTGTGACGACCTGGGTGGGTTTGATGGGTTTGTTGGGTTTGACAGGCTATCTTGATAACGTGGGACAGGAGAATTATCCCTCCTTCATCTTCCACTCAATTCAACTCTTGGAATAAAAGTTGGAAGTGTTGAAATACAACACTAACTATCTAAAAGCTTATTGGAGTTTTTGACATATTTCTCGTAAATGTAATAACTAGTCTTTCTAGATTGTTCTGGAAGATTGTAAATAAATATCTAAAGAAAGATGCTCTAGAAATATCTTAAGCTCCAAGGGATTCTAGAGAATTCTTTTGGATAAAGATAGATTAAGAAGTATCTAGGATACTTTGTAGAGGGATCTAGAATAATCTATTTATTTGAGCTCCAAGGATCCTTCTCCTATAAATAGGAGAGATGTTTCCACATGTTTGACATCAAATGAAGAGAGTAAATCAAGAGTAGTGAGTGAAGAATGTGACGAAAGTTAGAGTGTAAGAGAGCTTTCTCTCAAATAGTGGCCATTTGTATACTTTCCTAATAAAAGTTTATTTCTTCAGGGGATTGTCTCTTTCCTTTTGTGCTAATTTCTTCTACAAGTGGTAATCGAGTTACACTAATTTATTCAACAAGTCGTATCAGAGCTAAATTAGCATAGCTTGTTTTGTGGAGCTTCTAAAGATCACAGACAGTCTGGGACTATGAAGATTGTTGTCTGGGACCAACTTTTTAGTGGAGTGAATTCATCACTACAAGATGATGGGAGGAGACCTTCAAATTATTGGAGGAACCAAGAAGCTCAACATGCAAAATTACAAAACATGGTCCACTCGCATGGAGTTGTATCTCCAAGGGCAGGACTTATGGGAAGTCGTTGGAGGCAGTGAAGTCACGCTACGGGAGGACTTATGGGAAGATGATGGGAGGAGACCTTCAAATTATTGGAGGAACCAAGAAGCTCAACACGCAAAATTACAAAACATGGTCCACTCGCATGGAGTTGTATCTCCAAGGGCAGGACTTATGGAAAGTCGTTGGAGGCAGTGAAGTCACGCTACGGGAGGATGCAATCATGCAACAACCTTTATAAAATGGAAGGTAAAGGCAGGTAGGCCATGTTTGCTATCAAAACTACTATTGATGAAGAAATGTTGGAGCATATTAGGAATGCAGAGACTTCTTAAAGTGGCATGGGACACGTTTGCTTCACTCTTTTCGAAGAAAAATGATGCAAGGTTGTAGCTTTTGGAGAATGGGTTTCTTTCATTTGCTCACAGGGAGATGACAATCAATCAATACTTCAACAAGGTAAAAACTCTCTACCGTGAAATCTCTGAATTAGATCCTAGCTACTACTTCAAAGTCAAGAATGAGGAGAACTATTATTCATGGCGTTAAACCTGAATATAAAAGCTTTATTATTGCTGTTCAAGGTTGGGTTAGTCAAACCTTCTCTTATTGACCTAGAAAATATGCTTGCCGATCAAGAAGCATTGGCCAAACAAGTGTCAGGGGTCACATTAAAGAGCAAAAATGAAGAAGTGCTCTTTATTGGTCAAAGAAAAGGTCATCCAAGGTATCAAAAGAAAGTAGGATCAAGAGGAGATGAAGGAACTTAGGAACGCTCTCAAGTAGGGGGAGCTAATAAAAATAATAAAAAATATGAGCATAGAAGAAAAGGTGAATGCTATAAATTATGGAAAAATAGGCCATTATGCTCGAGATTGTTGTCTACCGAAGAACCCAGAACAAAGCAATGCAGCGACCTCCCAAATGGAGAGCATTAGTGAAGAGGAGTGGGATGCAGAGGCATTCTTTGCACTAGCGGAATCTAACTCACAACCAACATCTAATGCGATGGAGAAGGAAGATTCGGCTCTCCATCCAAAATAGGTAAATTATGAGAAAAATCAAATTGGCGATTCAAGCTTCTCTAACCATATGATAGGTGATAAAAGGAAGCTGCATAATATTGCCGAGTACAAAGCGAATCGAGTTGTAACTGCAAACAACTAAAAAATATCTATAATTGACGTTGGCAAGACTGTACTGCCTTGCTTTAATTCCAATCAACTTGAGTTAGAGAACGAATTTGAATCCCCAAAAATATGTTTAGAATGTAAATTGTTGGAATGGAAAATGTTTGGAGTGAGAAGATACAATAGAGGATCATTATGCTTGACTTGTTGGTAAAAAAACATGTTAGATCACCAACGAACTCAAAAGTTCAAGCTGATGGTTAGGATAAATTTAATCATTTATAAGATATCTAATACTCCCCTTCATTTGTGGGCTTCGAAATTTGTACAAGACCCGACAAGTATAAATCAATATTAAATTGGGAGCCAGGGAGGTAAGGATAATATAGTGGTTCGAACATAGGATCTCCTACTCTGATACCATGATAAACATGTTAAATCACAAATAAACCTAAAAGCTTAAGCTGATGGGTTAGAGTAAATTTAATCATTTATAGGATATTTAACCATATATAAGTAACAAGTTATTCTGTGAGGGGCTGAAATTATGGAATGAGTGTATTGGAATAACAAGGATTCCCATGAAATTAAGGAGATGGTTTTAGGTAGGTGGTTAGTTACTAGGAATTAATTGTTGCAATTAAAGAGTGATATAAAAGGTAAACAAGTTCAACAAGCAAAACGAATCATTTATATAAAAGAAGGATAAAAATGTGGGATTCAAACATGCTAGAACAAGAGCGAGATGGAGACAACGAGAAGAAATGGGTTAAAAAAACTTATTGTACTTGTCTTTAAATGTTGGGAAAAATGTACAGTGTAATAAAGAAAAAAATAAAGACCAAATATTAGCTCATAATATTAATAAATATTAGAAATTCCAACCAACCCTGTACTTCCATCCGTGAAGTACATAGTTTCTTTGCTCATGACACCTCAAATTCTGCAGATTCTCCACTATCTGGAGACATTACGACCACATCAATTACTTGAGCAAATAGTTTGTACTGCCTTCAGAGCTGCAGCAGATACATTAAACCAGACTAGCTATGGAGGATTGAAACTGATGAAAACTAAAATGGATCAGCTTTACAGTACAATGGCGTCTGTTTTGAAGTTCTTGCAAGGTAGACAAAAACATAATCTTCATGTTTTTTATTATAATCGTTTTTTCTTTTTGAAGCCCATGTTTATGCGTTGCAAGTATACTGCAGGAAATCGTTTGTCTGCTGAGAGTGAGGTTATTGACGACCTAAGACGACTGTGTGTTGTTTTTGAACATGTGGAGAAGTTGATGGCTCTTGCAGCTTCTCTCCATCGAAAATTATTACAGGCACCTCGTCTGTCTGAAGCAATTTTCAAAGACTACTACGACTTTTACCTACCAAGAATGGGAACTGGCTCGTCGGGAAACAAATTTGAAACGGTAACAATCAGTTTTCAGGTTTTCCTGATTCTTTCATTTTATGAATTATACTTGAGAAACTTTCCATTTAAGAGAAGTCAGAATTCATTATTATGGTTTTTGGGGATTCAAATTTAATATATATGAAAAACTTCTCCAATTGAAGTCGAGTTTACCCGTGCTCGCGATATGTTGGTAATAAACCCTCATTACAATCGTCCTGGTTATAATATTTTGAAGCTCAGCTGGAGCCTGGGACTGACTTTCATTTCTAAATATGATCATTCATAGGAGTTTGACAAGCAGCAGGTAGTAAGAAACCATGAAAGAGAGGCGGTATCAAGCATGTTCACTCCTCCAACAGCCAGCCAGTTATGGAGGAGGGTCTTGAGCATGGGTAACCTTCTCAATGGCCACGAACCAATCCTCAGGGAGATCGTCTTTTCATTGCGAGATCGTGTCAACGAAAACCATTATGCAGACTCTACTCCTAAGGCTCAAGGTGAAGTAATAGAGACACATCGAATGTACATAAGCGGTACTTCTAACGATCTCCGCGTAGCTCTCTCTGTTACTTCATGTGATTAAATCCTCTTTTCTATTAAAAAATTTTAAATACACAGTTATACTATTTACCTCCCTTAAGAGAAGAGCTGTATTTGCACTTACTCCAGGTGATTTTAGTGGCTGCACAACGTTTTTGTGTGTGAATAAAGTAGCTTTATTTAGAGATTGTGGGTGTAGGGAGTTGTTAGGTGGTCATATATCTGAGTGATAATATTTAAAATTCCTTTCATAAAAAGATCCCTTCATTATTTTGTGGGGTCCGGTGGTGCTGGCTTTAATGGCTTTTAGGTCAGCATCACAAGGAAATAGATCCTTTCATCCATGGGAGAAATCTGGACATGAATGGTGGGTGGGGGTAATAAATAGCACAAGGACATGTGTGCACATTTGAGGTTCATCAGTGCTTTCACACAGGATCATGCCCCACCCACCCTCTTATATACCATTCTTTAAAGAGGGATAGCATCGTCCCTATCATGAGTTGGCTTAATGGCCATTGGAGCAATCGGGCAAGTGAAAAAGGTGAAAGGACTTTGATAGAACAGGTTCAAAATCCTTCGGTGACCATCTGCCCAGAATATCATCTACAGGTTTTCTCAAAGCAGTTGTCATGTGATATTAGCCAAATAGCCAAAAAGTGAAGGACTTAGATGGAATGAGTTCAAACCATGATGTCCACTTTTTGGAGATTTTATATCCTGCGAATTACCTTGATAATTAAATGTAGTACGGTCAGACAGTTGTACTAGATACTAATGATTGTCAAAAGAAAAAAAAAAGTTGTCTCGTAGATTTAAAAAATCAATGGCAATGTCGAGGTCGGATGGAATGTCGATGATGGATTGAAATCAGTGAAAAGTTCCATAGCCATGATTTAGTATTATTTAGGGAGCTAATGCTTAGGATATCTGATCTTCTTAGCTTTTGGGTCAATTTCTTAAGCAAAGATTAATAATTGAAAGGAATCGTTGGTGGTGGGGCGATGGGAATAGAAATCTCTATTTAAATCTTAAATTCTTTTAAATAAGGGTTAGGAGATTTGATTTTGGCATCTTCTTTTTTCTTTTTTTCTTTTTTTCCTATAATCTATGCTGTGGGAAGAAAGTGCATAGGGGCTATGACTATGAGGCTATAAATTAAATATTTTATCATAAATTTAATAAAATATTGATTATTATTGTTATTATTATTATATAAAAACTGCTAATGATTACATCAACCGTACGGCTACTTCCACTATACGCATTCTTTTTGTCAATTATTGATTCCATTTCTTCTAATTTACTTGAAAAGATAACGCAGGTTTTGTCCCATTAGATGATGCATGATGCCCATGCCAACGACCATGTAAAGCCATTTCTCCCCATTTTCCACCTAACTTCTCATCGCTATATCGGTATTTTTATCGACATTATCATGTCTAAGTTCGACATCGATAGGGCCGTTGGCATATAAAAAAAATAGCTCCCTAAATAATCAATAGAATATAAAAAAAAATAATACCAATAACCAAATAATATCAATAATAAGAATTTTTAACTTATTTGGAAAAAGTGGAATACTTATTCCTTATTTTCATAATTTTTAAAAAATATCTATTTTTAGATTTGATATTTTCACCTGCATTCAAAATCTTCTTCTAGCGCAAAATCCTTCTCCATTACAAAAAAAGATGATTAAATATAGTTTAATTTGTTTATACCATGCTTTGGAAATTGGGTTGGCAATTCTCGTTCCTCGATTATATATTAATGCAATCTATCATATATTTCTGCCATCTGTGAGAACGGTTTACACTTTTGACTTTAAAAAAAAAAAAAACTTTAAAATCTTTTTGGATACTTTTGAAATTTGTAAAAATACTTTTTGAGGTATAATTGAACGTCGGGAAATTTTGACAAGATTTGATTTGCTTCCATTTTCTCTTTTCATAAATGGGATTAAGCTTTTATAATGACTTTTTTGTGGAGTTACTTGAAATTTAGAATTGTTCTAGTCGAATAATGCCTTTAGAATATTTAAAAAATATATTCGACTGCTCTGATATTTTTATAAATGTAATTGAGTTCGATTGTCATTTGATGAAATTTGTATAAATGTGTTGAACACATATCGTGTCGTGCTATATGAATGATGGATGTCGTCTCATTAAGAAATTGAGAAGGGTTTCAATTTAACCTCCTACATTTTAATATTTTTACTTATAAGTTGTTGACGATTATAGAAATTTAGAGGATGAATTAGGTCACGGAGATAAAAGAATTTCAACCCATGTAACATAAAATTTTACTATTTCTCTCCCATATTCCAAATTGAATCGACTAATCCGATATATTTTCCATATTGATAGGAGCATGTTTTTGCTTTAGGAATATGATATTTTCTAAGTATTTCTAATAATATGAAGTGTTATTACTATTTTGACATTTATAATTTACGGAGTTTTAGCCCCTCTTAGCAAAGAACTTGAGAAAATTTCGAAAATTTCAAGTTATGAATCAGAAATAGACGCAATAGTTGATGTTGGGTACAATTTCAACTTTGTTATTATATATATTTGCTCTACTTTTTGTTGTTTTGATGTTGAAACAGTTTTATTTTTATTTATTTATTATTATTTTTTTATCCATGAGCAATGAGTTTTGATGTATCGGGGCATCCATTTTTATAGAAGCTCTAATTTCCATGGTTATCCTAATTGTCGATTTTAGTTTTGTATGCGGAAAACAAAAACAATTCTTTCTCTAAATCTTTGTCATCTCACTAGGTATCATACCATCATCAACCAACTTCAACATTTATCAATGAACTGTGTATAACTAAAATAATATAAATTACAAGGGACAACAATAAAACATTTTAATTAATAAAGACTAAAATTGAAAATACACTCAAACATCGGAGTTGTTTGAAAGACATGGGAAAAGGTAGTTCCATGAGCATGCAAACATTACAAGGGCCAATGCAAATAGTAAAAGGTTTAGATGGAATGAATTTAAACCATAGTGATTATCTATCTAGGATTTAATATTCTAGGAGTTATCTAGACAACCAAATGTAGTAGGACCATTGTTCTATGAGATCAGTCGAGATACGTAGAAGCTAACTCGAATTGTCACAGATATCCAAGAAAAAAAAATGCAAACATTGCAAAGAGCCTCCTCATATACCGTTTTTGCGTTTAAATAACTTAAAAAGTTTTGATAGGGATGTCATATTCATCACATTCACGCGTCACATAACTAAGTCATAAAAGCACTCTCAACCCTTTAATTCTTATTCCTTCCATTTTCTTCTTTATTATTGTGAACTTATGTAACTCTATGAAATCATGAATTCTTTCTAGACAAATCGTATTAATGTCAAGTTATTTGATCATTTGGAAAGTATCTTTCAATTACTCAATATAGGAAAGTAAAGATGACTATCTTACGTAAACGCACCGTGACATAACAAAGATTGATGATTTGATATTCCCCCGAAGTTGTTGTCCTACAAAAAGAAAGAAAATGCGACAAGGAAACAATGATAATCAATGTTGTTATCTAATAATTTAATTTTCATTACTTTTCAAATTCAAGTAAAAAGAATCATAAAGGATTTAGGCCGTGTACATTCAAGGGAAAAACCTTCGATTATATCTGTTTTCGCACGATTTTGATCGTCCTCGAAGCTCGGATCAATAGGCTACCTAAATACATAACAGAGAGGAAGAGGCTTGACGCTCAAGTCATTCATGTAATTGTCATATGGAACAAGTCCCTCTATTTATAAACAAAGACTAGTGTGTCCTACCTACCAAACTGTTACTGTTAATCTGCGACTTGTTGTCATAAAAGTAGTTATAGGGTTATTAGGCGTGGTCTTGTGTATTTTGACTCATCACCTTTAAAATTAATATAGCTCGACTCAAAGGGTAAAGTTTATTCCTTGGCTCAGAATATACCACAGGGAGTGTCTGTGTCGTTATTGAAGCTATTTAGTCATATATATTTCATAACCAAGTTTCTGTTGGGAAATTGACTGACCTGAATAATTTCTTATCCAACACAACCAAGAATATACAAATATGAAGAAAACAGTAAAGAACAAGAATACGACACAGCAAATTATACTGGTTAACCACTAAGGCCTACAATAACACCCCCAAAATATCCTCTAAAGGTCTCAACAAAAACCCCCTAGCTTCTAAGTATTTTACAAAATTAATACTTAGGAACAGGAATGAAAAACTCACAAGAATCAAGATCTAAATATCCCGAATATGTTGATCTTGATCGATCCCAATGCCTCTGCCAATACCCGAGCCTTTCCCTTGAAACTGCCATGAAACTTTCTGAAAAACGGCTCAAAGATGGCTGGAATTAACCCTAAAATGATAAAACTGCTATTTATAAAGTCGACACAGCGCTATTGCACTACGGACGAAACAACGTCTGCACCTCCCCCCATTAGGACAGCGTTGCGGTGCTAGGCGCCGCGATGCTGCCCCTTCGGCCCTCTTGGCCTGCAGCTTCCGCTTTTCTCCTGTTTTCATCCTGCTTCGACCCCGACGCGACCCGTCTCGATCTCGACTCTTCCCTAGTTCAATCCAATATCGTTTTGACTCCACCAATCCCAACAGTTTCATATGTGAGAGAACATCATGATGACGTAGCTCCTTCCAACCTATACCTCATTCTTTTGTGGCAGGTCGTTTCATTGCCCCCAACAATATTGTTGCTATATACCCCCACAGTTTTTAATTAAATATTTTATTTTAGTGGTAATATATATAATATAAGCATGGTTCAATAATAAAAGCATGTATTTATTTGAAGTTAGAATTTCAAATATTCGTACTCATATTTCGTTATACTAAGAGAAAAGACAGCAGAAAGTAAAGTTTATTAATTATCTTGATTTAATAATAGACCTCACCATTAATAAAGGATGTAGTTGATAACAATTATGGCCTACCATCTAAATCTGAACTTTTTTTTTCTTTTTTTTTTTTTGACAAATAAATCTGAACATCTTAAAAAGTAAGAAATTATTTAATGAAACTGGTAATAATATCACACCTGAATTATTTTTATGCCATACATAAAATGATTAAATTAATGTTTGACTTCAGAAATTTTAACGGTCAATAATTGACCCCATATATACTCATAGTATTAAACTGTGCAAGGAGAGAGATAAAAATAAATATTTTCAAAATCAATATATTTTGAAATAAAATATCGAGATATTGAGGCTTAAATTCTAATGTATCTCTCACAATAATAAAATCAACAAATTTTGATATATGAGAGAATGAAAATTTAGAGATTTGGAGAGAAAAAAATTGAAGAAGAGAAATCTAGTGTTTGCTTGATGAATTGGCGTGGAGGAGTATGAAGTTGGTGGTTCTATATAGAATTTTGATCATGAATTTTGACCATTGGATTTAGGAAAACAAAAGATGAGTAATGAAGATTAAGAAGAAAAATAAGGAAAATGAATAAAGAGAATTATAAAGATTTAAATTGGTGGAGATCGAGAAAATTTGTGAAAACTGGGAGAGGATCGTGGGCTTGAGAAAAATGTAGAAATTAAGGACAATTGTGGAAATTTAATGATTAAGAATTATTTGAATGCACCACATGTCACATGATTCGTCCAAATCATCCATCACGTCACCAAAATCATTCATGTCACATTAGTGCCACGTCACTACCACGTTGGCATATTTTGACTATTAGATACTACGTCACCTGCCACATCATCTACCACATCATCATGCCACATTAGCGAATTGCCACGTCATTTGTCGTGTTCTAATTGGTTGGAGTGTCCATGTCACTTGTCACATGTGCTTTTTCTTCTCCAACTTGTTTTGACCACAATTATTCATTTGAACTTATATTTGAGTGATTCAAAAGGTGCTGGATTCTTCTCTCCCAGCTCTATATGCAATAGACACTTTAAATATACTAAAATCATTAATAAATAAAGTTTGTTATTATCAAAATATTTGGTATGAAGCCTTAAACTTGAAAATCTAGAAGTGTAAATAATCATAAAAATGTACATTTATAAAATATTCATTGGGAAAAGACTTTGATAGTGTACTTTATACACCACATTTTATGCTATTAAGGTGGAAATTATTTAACAAATTTCAGTCATTTATCGCTTATTTACGTGCATAACTGATGTAGCCATTAGAAAGAATTGAAGCATAAGCAATCAATTGAGATGAAAGCTACAGCGAAAAAGAGAAGCTTAATTCAGCCACATCGGCGCCGCAGTGCCATCATGTAGCGCCATGGCACTTGCAGGTCAGAGTTGGGAGCAAATTCCCGAAGAAGCAGCGCCACAGCACCAGTACACAGCCATGGCGCCTCCAGACAAAGCTTGGGCCTCTTTCCGTGATGACAGCGCCGCAGCGCTGTCTTGTAGCGCCATGGCGCAACGAACTTGCTCGTCCGTCACAATTTTGGGACAGCGCCATGGTATTGTAACGATGCCCCCACATAAGTAAAGTATGAGTGCGCCGTTTTTGGGGGACTTTTGGGGATTCTCACGTTGGAGAATTGGAATTTGGAGAGGATTGGCTCGATATTTGAAGCAAAGAGGGCAAGGAGACGATTTTCGAAGGCTCGTGATCGTGGAGATTGAGTCGGGGACTATCAATCGACACTATGGCTTTAGTTTCTCTCCTTTCCCTTATCTTTTCTAGATTTATTATAAAATTCTTTGTGGGATTTTATTGTATTTTCGTGAACATGAGTAGCTAATCTTCTTGTTCTAGGGATTGATGTAGCCGCTAGATTTATGAGTTGGATTTATTAACAATTGTCTTGATTGATTTGTTTTTAATCTATTTATGCATTTATTCGCTTAATGCTTTTAATCTCTTGATTGCTAAATCTGAATCTTACGCTCGGGAGAGGTGGTTTCAATTGAAACTTGAATGCATGACTATGGTAGTTATAAGATCAGGAGATTTCGAATTATCTTAGAGGTTGTTAAAAGACTAATACTTAAAGCCTGCTTGTTAATGAAATTAGATAGGGATATTAGTTTCTTAATAAGTGAGAGAATTAATTGTGCTCGGGAGAGATAGTTATGATTCTTGATTTCTTGACTTATAGATTAATTATATATTCAATCTTGGCATGTTTAATTTGTCCGCTTGTAAGTTCAGTTGGTGAAATCACTTTCTTAGGACCTGTTCTCCATAAGAGAGTTTTCTTTAGAGTTTTTTTATTCGTTTTGTTATTTGATTTTTGTGTGTCAAAAGAAATTCTTGGTTGTTATGGTTTAGGGATGAACAAAGAACTATATGCTCTCGAAAGGGATAAGAGCGGATTGTTGGCGATGACTTGGTCTATTGTTTCTGATCTGTATTGCCTTGAAGAAAGAAACGAGATATTTTACTTCTCGCCCTATTAATAACTTTATGTCCTATCAAGCTTCCTGACTTTCAAGCTTTCGTTTCAACGATAAGATACCCTCCTGAAATGGAATCCTATTTCTATGCCTTCCGAAACTCGGTTTTAGGCTTTAACCTTCCCCTTAGGACCAAGCAAGGGCTGATCCTCCTTTTCTTCCGAAAAAAGGGAAGGAGAAGTATCTTCTTCGGTAGGGCATTTCCCATTTTTATAGGAACTTCTGTACCAATAATATTTGTAGTACTTGAGTGACTAGAAACCCAATCGAATAGACGATATCGGTAATTACTTACCACTTTTATTAAAACTTGACCCGTACATTTACGGTAAACATTTTCTACTACAGACCTGTAGGTATAATTTATGTAAATTATATGGCAGTAACATATATAGCAATGTGATCCCAAATAATATGAAATCTAGCACATGCTAAAAAAATTGCAAATATAACACAATTGCAAATCCATCGAAGATAAAAGAATAAGAAAAGTAAAAAAAGTACATCAACATATCTCAGCTTCCCATGTCTATCACTAACAGACAAGTGATACATGCCTATCACTGATACAGCCTAACTATGAGTGATTATGTTGTTGGGTTTTGGCAAAATATTGGAATGAAAGTTGTCCCACATTGGAAAAGTAAGGATGAAGCGTGCTTCAAGTGCTAGAAGTTGTCCTACATCGAAAAGGTATAAGGAGGGGGTGTGTTCCAACTACTATAAAAGGAGCATGACCTTGAGTTTTAATCATTTCAATTAAAATACTTTAGACCTTGTTTATGCAAGGATATGCACAACAGTGTATTTCAGATTGCAGCTCGAACTCGGCCTCCGGACCGATCTGAATACTTGGGCGGACCTGCACAAAAAGGTGAGCACTCCGACGATCAAGTCAGTATAGGTCGGATTCCCAGTTTAGTTCGAGGTCAGAAAATCATCATACCTGATCGCGGAGTGAGGTCCTCTACTTATGGGTGGTAGTCCCGCTAATCTCGCGACGGTTACACCCGGTAATCTCGGGACCGTCGGTTACACCCGGTAATCTCGGGACCGACGGTTACACCCGATAATCACGCCGCTGACAGTAGCTCACATCGGCCCCCACCGAGCTTCCCGGTAGGTCGGACCTCGGCCAGGTTCACCCCGGCTCTCATACTTAGCATCTGTCAACGCTAGTGGTGGTGATCTCGGCGGTCCGAGCTGGGGCATGACTCATGGGTCACCTTGGGGCACCAATGGCTGTCCTCCACGTGTCCTGGGTATTCTTTCCCCCAAACATTGGCCGCCTCTCTGTCTGGTCCGATCTTGACCTAGCAAAGAAGTTCATTTGATTTGCTTTGGACACGTGGCGACTCCCTATTCGTGGGAAAACATAACCGTTGCGGTGGATTTATCATCGGAATATTCAAATATTTCGACGCTTCGGATCTCCGGGAGGATCCTAGCCGCTCGTTGATTACACATGTACGGTGGGGAAATTTTTCCGACGGGCTATAAATACCCCCAATCCTTCAGGTCATACCTTACGTTCCCTGACTTCTTTGAGTTCGATCTGAAGGCAGCTCGAACCCTTGGTAGGTCGGTCTCTTCCCTCACTTTCTCTTTCGAACGTAGTTGCCATGTCGTCCTCTTTTAGCAGCAACTTAGGATCCGATGAGGATTTAGCTCGTAGGTTAGAGTCCGAGCTTGAGGAGATAGAAAACTTTAGGCTCTCCGATGACGGGGAGGATAGTGATGCCTCCACCTCGGGTCAGGGTTTGGAATACCCTTCTAGGATACATGAGCACTACCTCGGATCCCTTCGTAGGGGGTTCGCTATCCCTGAGAACATCCTCCTTAGGATTCCGGAGGAAGGGGGGAGAGCTGACAATCCTCCAGAGGGATGGGTCACTCTCTACTTTAAAATGTTTGAGTACGGCCTCAGACTTCCCCTTCACCCTTTTGTCCAAGAATTTCTCTTCCGAACTGGGTTGGCTCCGGCTCAAGTGGCCCCCAATGGGTAGGGTGTCATTTTCTCTTTGGCCATCCTTTTTTGGCTACGAGCTCGGGATAGTGAAGAGGCCGAGCTGTTGGACGTAGACCAGCTCCTCGCGTGCTTCGAAGCGAAAAGGATAGCTAAGAAGCCTGGTCGGTTCTATATGTGCGCAAGGAAAGGGGCAGGCGGTATAGTTAAGGGGCCGACCTCCATCAAGGGATGGGTGAGGAAGTGGTTCTACGCTTCTGGGGAATGGCTTGCAAAGGACGAGTCAGGTCGTTCCTTCTTTGACGTTCCCACTAGGTTTGGGAACCTAGGTACGGAGTAGTTCTTACTTTTTGTGATTTTCTTTCCTGTCATTCAGGTCTAACTCGGATTTTGTCTTCGTGCAATTTCAATCCGACCAGTCCCCGAGCTTACGCAAGCCTCTTTCGACACGTTGAAATATTACAAGGAGCATTTTCTGAGGGGTAGGAAGGTCGGAACTTTGGTGAACGACAAGCTGCTGCTTGAGTCCGGGGTGCTAGACTACAGCCCGGCAGTTCGTCCCATTGAATCCTCAAGGCCGAACTCCGAATTAGGTATGCCGAGCTTGCTACCCCCTCCTTTTCCTCTAACTTTGTGCTGATTTCTTTCCTTTGTTTTGCAGCCATGGTTTGCGGGTTTGCGAGTAACGTGAAACGCAAGTCCAAGGGCCGAGCCCATGCTCTTGAGGCCGCCCAGAGTTCAAAACCTGCCACTCCTGCTGTGGTAGGGCCAGCCTCGGAAGATCCAGCCCCAGTGATCGAGCTGGAGTCTTCTAGGGGTCCCTCGAGGGAGAAGCGCCCCAGGGATCAGACCGAGGCGGTGGACGTCTTGCCCTTGGGCGAGGAGGTGAGGGAGGAAGTCCCTCTGAAGCGAAGGAGGAAGAAGAAGAAGACGACCTCCCCCTTGGAGGTCGGAGCTCGTGGGGTCTTGCCTGCGAGCTTCGCAGATCGGGTGGACGATCCTGAGGCCAGGATGGGTGGGACGTCCGATGCGACGGCACGGTTCAGAGTTGAGCCGTCAAGTTCTGGGGTGAGGGACCAGGTGTCCCGCATCTCGGCCGCAAGTTTGGACCGCTGCCTAAGGAGGGCGTCCAAATTTGTAAGTGACCCAGGGTCCGTTCTGCAGAGGACCATCGACTACGCCGCTGAGGTAAGACTAGTGTCTCCATTTTTGCTCAATTTACCTAACAGGTAGCTCGGTCTAATTTTCTTCTTTGTACCTTTTCTCAGGCGTTTGTTGCTTCCATTCAATCGGCTCTGGCTGTAAAGGCCGAGCTGGATGGGAGGGAAGTTCTGGCAGCGAGGGAGAAAGAGGAGTTCTCTGCTGCCTTGGAGGCTGCTTCCTCCACCATTAAGGATGAGCTGCTGAATGCTCACTCTGAGGTGGAAATTTTGAAGGCCGAGGTGGAGACCAAGGCCGAGCTATTGAAGAAGGAAGAGGACAGACGCAAGGCCCAGCTCCGAGCTGCCCATGCTATCACCAGGGGCTTGGAGAAGGAGAAGTTCCAACTCTTGAAGGAGAAGGACGACATGCTCCAGGCGCTTGAAGCGAAGGATGATGAGCTGAAGCACGCGACTGCCGAGCTGGAGACGGCGAAGGAGCGTCTCAGCAATGGAGTCCTATTGGAGGAATCGTTTAGGCACATCCTGACTTCGATGGATTTGCCAAAGACTTCTCTGACGCGGGCTTCAAGTTACTCATGAAGGGCATTGTTTCCGACATGCCTGACCTTCGGATCGATCTCAGTGGTCTGAAAAAGAAGTATGCCGAGCAGTGGGCGTCTGGGCCTGGCGGCACCCCTGGCCCCCAAGCGTTGGTGGATAAGTATGTCAGAGATCTGGACTCTGACTACTCCGATCTCGAAGAGGACCAGGTCGGCACCACTCAGGAGGGCGCTCCTCAGGCAGGCTAATAGGCGATCATCCTTCATGAGGTCTTTCTCTGTCTTTCTTCTCTTGTTTGTAAGTGTCAGGGCAGAGCTGCAAGGTCTATAAGCCTTGGCTCTGTTCTCCATTCAATAAAGAAGCTCCCATTTGTTTTTACTTTGTTGCCTTCCTTTCTTTGCTTTTTCTTTAAGCTAAAGCCAATGTCACCTCGCACCTCGTACTTTTGAGGTCGCGCCTTCAAAAATACTTGAAATCTTGAATTCGCATCTCTGTCTAGTATTCAATACATTGTACCAACTCTGGAGTTTTTAACATTGCACCCTCAACTTAAAAAACGTTAAAAGGCTAAAATCCTAAGTCCGTAGCTGTTCTTCATATCGCACCTCGTACCCTCAAGTTCAAAGGCTTGATCATTTTGAACTTTTCACATGGTCCCTTTACCTTGAAGGTTTGAATTTTAAGTTCATCAGTGGTTTTGACATCGCACCTCGTACCCTTAGGTTTTGGAGGATTGAATTTTAACCGACTGCTGGAATGTGATCGTGTGGGAGTCCGTGGCCTCCATTTAATTTCTGGTCGAACTCGGAATCATGAAATTAAATCATCACGTTTATTCCGATCATAACTCTTTTGAAACAGTTTTTACAGATCCATTGAAAACCATTTCTGCATTTCAAGGATAATAACGCTTCAGGTGTTCCGCGTTCCATGGGTGCGCGAGGACGTCTCCTTTCAGATCGGCCAACACGTACGTCCCAGGTCGGACTATTCCCTGGACTTCAAACGGCCCCTCCCAGGTCGGGTCAAGGGCACCCACATGGGTCTGGACCTTCCTTAAGACCAGATGTCCGACTTGAAAGGTTCGAGGTCGAACGCAGGCGTTGTAGTGTCTGGCCATTCTGCCCTGATATTCCGCCAGGCGTAGCTGCGCCATTGCTCTTCTTTCTTCCAACAAGTCGAGGTTGAGGAGCAGCTCTTCCTCATTTGCTGTAGGCTCGTAATGCTCTACTCT
This sequence comes from Momordica charantia, assembly GCF_013281855.1. NCBI lineage: Eukaryota > Viridiplantae > Streptophyta > Magnoliopsida > Cucurbitales > Cucurbitaceae > Momordica > Momordica charantia. The sequence goes on along the minus strand of NW_028275161.1, from coordinate 861,259 downwards.
GTCAGATGGCATGTCGATCTCAACCGGGACTACAGCTTCGGAGCCGAAGGCCAGGGAGAACGGGGTCTCACCTGTCGATTCTCTTTGGGTGGTCCGGTACGACCATAGAACCTCTGGTAGCTCATCGGCCCACCTGCCTTTCTTGGAGTCCAGTCGAAGTTTGATGCCTCGCTTGATGATCTTGTTCACTGCCTCCACCTGCCCATTTGCTTGCGGATGTGCGGGGGACGAGCTAAGGTGACTTATGCCAAGCTTGCTGCAAAAGTCTTTGATCTTGGCGTTGTCAAACTGCTTCCCATTGTTTGTCACAATGGCCTGCGGTATACCAAAGCGACATATGATATTTGCCATACGAAGGACGTGACTCTGGATTCCGTTATGTGGGAGAGCGCCTCGGCCTCGGCCCACTTTGTGAAGTAATCCACAGCAACCACAGCGAACTTGGTCTGGCCTTTGCCCAAAGGGAAAGGACCAATGATATCTACCCCCTACTGCGCGAATGGCCACGGGGCCGAGATGGGGGTGAGCAGCTCGGGAGGTTGGTGGATTATGTTTCCGTAGAGTTGGCAATTGTCGCAAGTTCTAACGAACTTCTTGGCGTCCTGGCTGAGGGTCGGCTAATAGTATCCCTGTCGGATCACTTTGGCTGACAGCGACCGGGCGCCTGAGTGATTGCCGCACACTCCTTCGTGGATTTCTCTGAGGACGTACAGGCCCTCTTCAGGGGTTAGGCATCTCAATAGAGGCAGGGAAAAGCCGCGTCGGTACAATGCTCCACCTCGGACCACGAACCGAGCTGCTCGCCTTGCCAACTTTCTGCGCTCCTTGGGGTCTTGTGGTGAATTGCCCCTAATGAAGTCCGCAATCGGGTCCATCCATGAGGACTCGGGAGCGTCGATCTCCATCAGATCTGGCTCTGAGATCGAGGGATTATCTAAGATCTCGACGAGGACCGACCTGGCCAGGTCGGTCTCGTACGCTGATGCTAACTTGGTCAAGGCGTCGGTATTAGAATTTTCTACTCGGGGAACCCGGCTTACTTCGTAAGTTCGAAACTGGGCGAGGTACGATCTGACCTTGCCCAAATATTTCTCCATTCGGGAGTCTTTGGCTTGGTACTCTTCCTTGATCTGGCTCACAACCAGCTGGGAGTCGCTGAAGACCTTAACACAAGAGGCCCCCAATGCTCTGGCGATTCGTAGACCGGCAATAAATGCTTCATACTCAGCCTCGTTATTGGAAGTCCGGAAGCCGAACCGCAAGGCATACTCAAATCGCTCGCCTCCTGGTCCGAGCAAGAGGACCCCGGCCCCTCATCCCTTCTTATTGGAGGATCCGTCGACATAGATTGTCCACGGTAGGTCGGACTTGCTCAGCTCGGAAGGTGGTGTGAGCTCGGCTATGAAATCTGCCACTGTTTGCCCTTTCAACGTAGCTCTAGGTTCGAACTGGATATCGTATTCACTTAGCTCCATTGCCCACTTCATCAGGCGTCCAGAAGCTTCTGGCTTATGGAAGATGTTTTTTAGGGGCAAGTTAGTGAGCACCACCACAGTATGGGCTTGGAAGTATGGTCTAAGCCGTCGGGCCGAGGTGACTAAAGCGAGAGCCAACTTTTCCATCTGAGGGTATCTAGTCTCGGCTTCGGTCATAGCCTTGCTTGTGTAGTAGACCGGGTTTTGCCGCGCTTCCTCTTGCCTGATTAGGGCCGAGCTGACGGCACTGTCAGACACTGCTAAGTACAATTGAAGCTTGTCCCCCGGCATGGGCTTGGCGAGCAAAGGTGCCGAACAGAAGTAGCTCTTCAATTGCTGAAATGCTTGTTCGCACTCCGCTGTCCATTCAAACGGCCCTTTCTTTCGTAGGACTTTGAAGAAAGGAAGGCACTTATCTGTCGATCTTGAAACAAACCAGTTCAGGGCCGCAATCCTGCCATTGAGGCACTGAAGCTGCTTCAGCGTCTTAAATGCCTCCATCTCGAGCACGGCTTTAATCTTTTTGGGGTTGGCCTCGATTCCCCGGTTGTTCACCATGAAGCCAAGGAATCTTCCCGAAGAGACTCCAAAGGCACATTTAGCTGGGTTGAGCTTCATTTGATATGTCCTCAGAACCTCGAAGGCTTCGGTCAGATCGGAGAGATGCGACTTAGACTGCTTGCTCTTGACGAGCATGTCGTCCACATACACTTCCATATTCCGGCCGATCTGCTTGGCGAACATTTTGTTCACCATTCTCTAGTAGGTCGCTCCTGCGTTCTTTAAACCGAAGGGCATGACCTTGTAACAGTACAGACCTTGGTCTGTTATGAATGCGGTATGATCTTGATCTGGGACATGCATCTTGATTTGGTTGTACCCAGAGTAGGCGTCCATGAAGGTGAGCAGTTCGTACCCGGCTGTGGCGTCTACGAGCTGATCAATCCTCGGCAGTGGGAAGCAATCCTTCGGGCATGCCTTATTTAAGTTCGTAAAATCTACGCACATTCTCCACTTTCCGTTAGATTTTTTAACTAATACAACATTGGAGAGCCACTCGGGATACGAAATTTCTCTTATGTATTTAGCTTTCAAAAGTTTGCTAACTTCCTCAACAATTACATCACTCCGCTCTTTGTTTATAGGTCTTCTTTTTTGCTTTACAGGTCGGAATGACGGATCTATGCTGAGGCGATGCGTCATAATTTTTGGGTCAATGCCAGGCATGTCCTCATGGGACCATGCAAAGACATCCGAGTTGGATCTGAGGAAGTGGATTAGCTCCTCTCTGTCGGTGGCCCCCAGCTTGGTTCCTATGCTTACTTGCTTCTCGGGACTAAGCAGAGGAACAAGCTCGAGCCCCTCAGTGGGTGCGGCAAACTCCCTCCTCGGCAGGTCGGCCTCGAACTCGAGCGTCCCATCCCTACTGGCGAGTTTCAAGGGCGCAGACCGATGAGCCTTTGAGTGCGGAGGCGTAGCACTCCCTCGAAGCGGTCTGTTCTCCTCGGACCGTGCCCACGCCATTGGGGGTGGAATACTTCAAAACTTGATGAAGTGTCGAGGGAAGGGCCCGAAATGAGTGGATGATGGGTCTCCCAAAGATGGCGTTATAGGCCGATCTACCGTCAATTACCACGAACTCGGCCATTTGGGTGACCTGAGTTTGGTCTTGCCCAAGCGTGACCGGCAAGTCGATGCAACCCTCCGGGATGATCGATTCTCCAGAGAACCCAACCAGCGGTGTCGGGCTTTTCTTCAATTGCGACCTCGTCCATCCCAGGGCGAGGTAGGTCGGTAAGGACAGGATGTTAGCAGACGCGCCTCCGTCTACCAGCACCCTCCTGACCACCACATGATCAATCAAGGGAGCGATCACAAGTGCATCATTGTGGGGCAGGTGGACCTCCTCTAAGTCTGTACTGTCGAAGGTGATTGGGCAGGTCGGCCTCTGCTCCCTGATGATGCACACCTCGCGCCTGGCTGCACGAGCTAACTCCTTTCTTTTATATCCGGACTGACCCCCGCTTGGCCCTCCGAAAATGGTGTTGATGACCGCAGGTCGGTCAGTGCGCCGGGGCGGCGTCCTCGAACGCTGCCGCTCTTCCTTTTTCTCTGCCGAGCTGGTCCTGGGCTTTCCCACAAATTTCTTGAAGTAGCAATCTTGAATTAGATCCTCAATTTGGCGCTTCAACTCCCAGCAATCCGACGTGTTGTGGCCGTGCTCCCGATAGAAGCGGACATACTTGTCCTTGCTGCGCCTCTCCAGGGCTCCCCGATGCTTCTCAGGACGTTTGAGTAGTTTTTCCATTCCGGACTCCTCGATGTTCGTTAGGATTTCGGAAATTGGAATCGTGGTCGGGGTGAAGCGTTCGTAAGGTCGGCTCCTGGTGGTCTGTTCACCGCCCTTCGAAACTCAGCTCGGCCACTGGAGAAAGATCCCTTGTTCTTGGACTTGGGATCCGCCTTTTCATCTTTTTCGCTTCTATCCCGGCCGATCCTTCGTTCTGGTCGGCTGGTTTTGGTTCGGAGGAACTCCTGCCCATCGATGACTTTCTTCGCCTTCTGCAGCACTTCGGCGAAGGTGGTCGGGGCCTCCTCTCCAAGCTTCACCGTGAGAGCTTCGTCGGCTAGGCCGGTGAGAAAGTAGCACATGGCCGAGTCATCAGAGCAGTGTGCGACCTTCAATTGTTCCTCCTGGAATCTGGTGACATATTCCCGCAGCGTCTCACCTTCCTTTTGCCTGATGGTGGCGAGATGGGTCGCTGTCTTTTTGTCATAGTGCCGAGAAGAGAACTGGGCAAGGAACTCCCTTCTCAGCTGAGCGTAGGTCGAGATCGACCTGGCTGGCAGTCTCCGATACCACAAACGCGCGCTGCCGGCAAGCGCGATCTGAAAGGAGCGACATTTGATTGCGTCTGATGCCGCTTGGAAATCCATGAGGCCTTCAAAGACCTCAACATAATCCTTGGGGTTCTTCGACCCATCATAAGGTTTCACGGTAGGAGCTTTTAACTTCGGAGGGATCGGTGCTTTCAAAACGTCCGAGGTGAAGGGCGATTCTCCCAAGTCGCCATCGTTCAATGGACCTTCTTTCTGCTCACATTTGGCCTTTAAGGCCTCCACCTGAGCGTCGAGCTTGCCCCTCAGCTGGTCGAACTCCGCCCTTGTGATCACCCCTACGGGAGTTGCTGGGTTGTGAGAGGATTCAGCCTGCTGGTTGGAGCTCCGGTGTGAGCGGGATGGTGACTGTCCTTTTCGGAGAGATGAGCCTCTCTTTCTGTTGAGATGCTCACGGAGGTCTCCCCTCCGGCGAGTGTGTCCCTCGCTCTCGTTGTCTTCGGGATGTTCCTCCTCGACTGGGCCGAGGTGGGGACCCCTTTGCTCGCGTATGTCAATGCGCGTCATTCGATTTTCAGATCGGGACCCTGCGCCTGCAGCCAATATCATCTCGTTATACATTTCCTCCATGGACCGCATTTGTGTGCGCATTGCCTCCATTTCTCTCTGGAGTGCGTCAAAGTTCTCACTTGTTGGAGCCGGGGCTGGACCCCGGGCGCCCTTCTTAGAGGTCCCACCTCGGCCACGGGTGGCCTTGGATGTCCTTGGGTGCGCAGGTGGTAGGACAGGCGCGGTGATTCGTGCCGACCTGCGGAGGGGTTTTGTTGCTAGGCCGTCGTGACCTTGCCCCTCTACCACTGATGCTCCGACCTCCCTTTGGTGGGCATCGCTGGCAGCTAGTGTCCTTCGATCTGCCGTATTGGTCGAGTTTGCTGGTTGAACCATTTTCGCTCGAGTGTTGGTTTAAAAGAATTGGGATGACTTAGATTGTCATCCCCACAGACGGCGCCAAATATTTATGCAAGGATATGCACAACAGTGTATTTCAGATTGCAGCTCGAACTCGGCCTACGGACCGATCTGAATACCTGCACAAAAAGATGAGCACTCCGACGATCAAGTCAGTATAGGTCGGATTCCCAGTTTAGTTCGAGGTCAGAAAATCATCATACCTGATCGCGGAGTGAGGTCCTCTACTTATGGGTGGTAGTCCCGCTAATCTCACGACGGTTACACCCGGTAATCTCGGGACCGTCGGTTACACCCGGTAATCTCGAGACCGACGGTTACACCCGATAATCACGCCGCTGACAGTAGCTTACATCGGCCCCCACCGAGCTTCCCGGTAGGTCGGACCTCGGCCAGGTTCACCCCGGCCCTCATACTTAGCATCTGTCAACGCTAGTGGTGGTGATCTCGGCGGTCCGAGCTGGGGCATGACTCATGGGTCACCTTGGGGCACCAATGGCTGTCCTCCACGTGTCCTGGGTATTCTTTCCCCCAAACAGACCTGGTATACTAGCTCTAGTTAACTGAGTGATATTTGCTTTGAGAGAGTATTTTGTATAATTGGGGGTGGGGGAGAGAAATATGTGTGATTGTAATAATTTGTTGCAGCATCGTCTGAACTTCCACATTAGAAAAGATTTCTTGAAACGAGCTACGGTTCTGTGAATAGTGTGGGTTATTCACTATTTGCATATTTGTTACGGGTGTGAAGTAGATATGTCATTCTTTATAAGTCTAGTGAAGATTGACGTGGAGAAATTTGACAGAAGGATTTGGTTTATGGCAAGTGCAAGTCAAAGATTTGCTAATACAATCTGAGTTGCATAAGGCGTTGAAGGAAAGACCAAGCGATGATGCTTCTGAAAAGCTAAACGGCGATGATATGGTCCAGGGAGTCTAGCGGTGGTTCCAGTAGAGGGTCTAAGAAGTCCAGCATGAGTGATGAAGATTGGGAGAAAATAGGTTTCAGGACTGCAACTGCTATACTAACAGGTTTAGCTAAGAATATTCTTGTGAATGTGCATGGAATTTCGACGGCCAAAGAACTTTGGAAGAATGCTTGTATCAGGCAAAATGTATCTCAAATCAACTGTACCTAAAGGAATAGTTTCACACGTTGCAAATGGAGGAATGTACGAAAATTTCAAATCATCTCAATAATCTTATAGCATCATCTTTGAGCTGGAGGCGATCGAAGAGAAGACAGACGACTACTTAGGCTCATCTTGTCACTTCCACCTTCTTATGAACAGATGAAACTGATCTTGATGTATGTGAATGATACTTTGAATTTTGCCGAAGCTACTAGTAAACTGTTGTCAGAAGAAAGAAGATTGAAGAATAAGGGATGTACTTCACATGAAGATTCAGCACTGGTAACTAGCAATTGGAAGAAGAAGAAAGATATCGTGCAAAAGAAAGATTGTTGTTGGGGATGCGGACAGTTTGGGCACATGAAAAAGGATTGTCCTAATAGAGCCGGTTTGTCAAATGGCTGTGGGCCGAATGCTGACAATGTTTCTCTCGTCAAGGGAGACGATAATAAGTTCCTCTGAAGAGAGAGAGAATTTATCTTTATGGTATGTCCGTTTTACAATGATACGGAATATGATATTAGCGGTTCCACAAGTTTACACATGGACATTGACTTAGCAGTTATACAAGATGTCTGTGGTGGAAGTTATATTGATGGCTGAAGAACTTCCAGATGAGCCAAGTAGGTGGAAGTTGCCATCATAAATTTCAGCAGGATTTATCGAAATGTGACGAGGAAAAATCTTGGAAGGCAACATTCAAGATTACTAATTTTATGGCAAAATATTGCAATGAAAGTTGTTCATTAGAAAAGTAAGGATGAAGTGTACTCCAAGTGCTAGAATTTGCCCCACATCACAAAAGTACAATAAAGGAGTGTATTCCAACTACTTTGGAGCTCATGACTTTAGTTTTAATTATCTTAATTGAAATACTTTAAGTTTGGTATACTAGCTCGAGTTAACTAAGCGGTATTTTATTTGAGAGAGTGTTTTGTGTAATTGAAGTTGGGGAGAGAAATATCTGTGATCGTAATAATTTTCACATAGTAGATTTTCTCTTGTGGGTCATGGTTTTTTCTCAGGTTTGAAGTTTTTCTACATTAATTCTTGTGTTTCTTTATTTTATTGCTTTCTTTAATTTTTTTTAATTATTTTCTAATAGTGTAAGTAGATAATTTTTTCTCATCCTATGTAACTTTAATTTTCTATCAGCATTCTTTTTTTGCATGCATATTTAATATTTGGTTTATTAGTAATATATCATATCAATAGAATTAAGATAGTATATAAATGACAATGTAACTTTGGTTTTCTATTCATGTGTGTCTTTTAGCATGTTGATTTATATCACCAATACACTAGAATAAAAATGATACACGTGATTATGTAACTTTTATTAACTATCACTATTCTATTTCCATGCTTATTTAATTTGGTCTATATCGATATTCATGAGGTTCAATCTCAAAACTAATTGACCATGAGAAAAGTAACTTAGGTATATTAAAAATCTTTATTAGGTCTATTATCTTTTCAATGTGAGATCCTTAATATGCTCCGTCAATATGGAGCTCTTTTGGTCTTAGTAATCTTGGTTGAATTCTATTTTCAGGTGAAACCTTATGAATATTGACATGACATCAGAGCCCAACAAGCTCAAATGAGCATCCGAGTCGAGATTGGTGAGTCGAAAAGAGCTACCATCTTGAGGAAGCATGTAATATACATGAGTTACTCCTCTCATTTTCAATTGGTTTTAAGTTAGAACTTCATAAATATTGATATGATATCAGTGTCAAACAAGCTTAAATGAGCATCTGATCTAAAAATGAGATTCACACTACGATTAGTGAACTCAAAAGAACCACCATCTTACGGGGACATGTTAATTAATATATCTAGGCTACTCCTCTGATTGCCAATTAATTTTGAGATGAAACTCCATGAATATGGATAGTCTATGTCAATGATATATTAACTCAATAAAATGCTATAACAATTACTATGTAGTTTTCATTTGTATTGGTGTTATTTATTTATTTATTATTTTACCTACTTATTTAGTATTTAGCCTCTCACCAATATACCATATCAATATAATTAAAATAATATATTAGTGATTATGTAACTTTAGTTTTCTATCGGTGTTCTTTTTGCATGTTGATTTGTTATTTGATTTATTATTTATATACCATATATTAACATGAAGAAAATGATATATCAATGATTATATAACTTTGATTTTTTACCAATGTTCTATTTAATTGAGTCTATATCACTTATGTACTATATCCGTACAACAAAATTGGTATAACCGTGATTATTTAACATTCAATTCCTATCAATATTATTTGTGCAATGCTTATTTTATATTTGGTTTTTCACTCATATATCATATCAATAGAATTAAAACGATACATCAATGACTACGTAACTATCTGGTTTTATATCAGTTTTTTGTTTGCATGTTGATTTACTACTTATCCCTAATAATACCATATCAGTCGAATGAAAGAGAGATATATGTAAAAATGGGTAAAAGGAGCATTATGTAAAAATTTCTAAATAGGGGAGCGAAAAATTATTAAAAATTTGTCATAATAATATTACAAATTATTTTTATGTATAACATGACAACCAATTTTGCCACCTATTAAAATTTCTCTAAGTTTATATTACTTCGAGTTGCCTTAATAAAATCTAGAGGGACTTTTTTATTCTTACAAACAGCAAAAGAATTTTTTACTTTAAATATTAAATTTTACAAAAACTAAACTTTAAATTGAATAAATGGTGAAATGATAATCCTTAAAACAAGATAAAATAATTACTCCCAATCCAACCTAAAAATTGTTGGGATTGGTGGAGTTAAATCGACGTCGGAACGAGGTAGGGACGCGTCAGGATGAAAAACAAGAGAAGCAAGATGCTTAAAATACTTAGAAGCTAGAGAACTTTTGTTGGGAACTTCAGGAGATATTTTTTTGGAGAGAGTTATTGTAACAAATTCTTGACAATATTAATGAATTACCCACAAATGGAAGTCTGGACGTAGCTCTTAGTAGTGAACCAGTATAATTTTATTGTGTGTTGGTATTCTTGTGTTTACAATTTTATTCCTTATTTACATACTGTGGTTGTGTTTGAATATTTATTCAGTACCATTAATTTCACAACAAAAATCACACAAAATCAAATTATAAGTATGCTTAAACCCAAGTATGAAATATCCCAACACAGCCACCGCCAAACAAAGCACATCAAAGAGCACCCAAATTCGCATTAAAATAATGCTCAAAATTAGCAACACATCGTTAGAGAAAAAATGGAAATTTAACTAATTGGGAGTATTAATTGTACCGCTCATTTGAATTTATACTTTCATTTCATGAAATTTAAAATTTAAGATGGATAATTATTAGCTATGTCAGATACAAGAGATAAGATGATGAAAATTTAGCTGTATAAAAATAGTCTTTTTTAAAGAAAAAAAAAACCAACTTTTACCTTCAATTTGATAAGGTATATCAATTTTTATCATAAAACTTCTAATTTCATCGATTTAGATAATTGTTGCAATCATCACCTTAAACTTGAATTAGTATTACAATTTATAACTTATGGTAAACTTTCGTTCGAAGAATCATTAAAATAGATATATTTCTTGAGCGATCAATGAAGTAGAAAACATATGTCAGGTACAAAATTGATATGACTTTAGAGAATAATGAGATTATAGCATCTTTTTTTTTTTTTTTTGTAGAAACTTGTAAATCTTTTGACAAATTATTTGATGGTAGATTTTGTTGGAAAATGGAAGACCCTGAATAATTTCCCCTTCCACATAAATATCAAAAACACAACCAAAGTTTACGACAATAGGAAGAAAACTGTAAAAGCACAAGAATAACGACACAGCAAATTATACTGGTTCACCACTAAGGGCTACGTCCAGTCTTCCACTCAGATGTGGGTAATTCACTAATAATTGTTTAAGGATTAGAATACAAAACTCTCTCAAAAAATATCTCATCCTCTAGCTTCTAAGTATTATAATACACTATACTTAGGTACAGGAATGAAAAACACTCACTAAACCCACTAGATACAGAATCCTTTTCAACACTGCCCACGAGCACTCAAGTCTCTTTTATTTGGATTCTGTACAAATGAAATCTTAACATAAATGCTCTATTTATAAGAGGCCAAATATCCTAATTCTTATAGAAAAGCAACATTGTAATTCTTATAAGACAACAATATCCTACTCCCGGTAGGAATTGGTAATAGTGTTGAAAAATCCATTTCTTCATAGGATATAGGTTTCCTGTTTTGGCTCCATAATCCCAACAATCTCCCACTTGGAGACAAAACGACAATTCTCTGCCTTCTACTACATCAACAATGTCTCATCATCTTGACACCCTCTGTCAAGGCACAGTTCTAACTCCTCCATCAACGAACTGATCAATACTGCTTGGCCCTACCCAAGCATCATCTAACTCTACCCAGAGACTGGGCAGCTCTACGTGGTCTTGTCCTCCAGACTTAGAGACATAGCCACGTACTCCCACTTGATCTAAGTGGTCCCATCGCTTCCTTTCTCGATCGAACCCGACGACCTCTGAAGGAAGATTCCCCTGATGACTTGGCACTCCCACCCAAGTCTGTCGTCAAACTAGAAACAGAACATGTACCCTCCAATGCACTAATTCGCCTAATGCGACTTCACCAGCTCGCCTAAACGTCTGAAAGCTGAGGTATGAACTCGATGGCCTATCAAATTTCGGTTTCCCTTTTCTATCCTTCTTAACTGTTTTACTTGAGCTGATGGCAGATTCTTCTGATCTGTTCTGGCCATCAATGCTGCTGATTCTCTAAGGTCTTGCCCTGAATCATCTGCAGCTACTCTGTGCATAGTCTGTCTCAGTGAACCCTTGGCAACCCCAAACTCTGACACATAAACAAAAGATCTCTTGTGGCTTGTTGTCACCGCCTTGGATTCCCTCTTGAGCTTCCAGCAACCCCCACTAAACTCACTACTGTAGCCATCGTCATCTAGATTCCCTGTGGATAACAAATTGAATCTGAAGCTAGGAATATACCTGACACCTCGTAGCACCAACTCGGCCCCTTCCCATGTCTTCAAACAAGCATCTCCAATTCCTCTCACCTTGGAGATACTCTCATTCCCCATCTTCACTGAGCCATAATCACTTACAGTAAGAGATGAGAACCAACGTCTGTCTGAAGCAACGTGCGCTGATGCTGCAGTGTCGACAACCCACTGGTCTACAGATATGTTCCTTTAAACACAAGCCAGAAACTCTTCAATTTGTTCTTCTTCTGTTACAACATTTGCAGTAGTGTTCCCCTTCTCAACATCTTCTTTAAACTTCCAGCAAAAGCGTTTAATGTATCCCTTCTTGTAGCAGTAAAAACACTCTACTTCTCCACTAGCACTCCCACTACCCCTGCTATATCTCCGCTGCTTCCCATTGTAACTCATCTTTGCCTTCCCTTTGTTTGAGCTACCAAAGCTGATTCAACCTCGTTTTCTACCCTTGAAGTAGATGCAGACATTTTCCTAATTTTCTCCAGGTTTCCTCAGATATGGCGGCATCATAAATAGCTGTAAATTTCAAGCTATTTTTCCCTAGCGAATTCGACACCGCGGTCTTCATCGTCTCCCAACTGTCAGGCAAAGACGTCAACAGCCTCATAGCTTTCACCTCCTTGTCAATCTTGACACCCATCCCTTCTAACCTATTCAAGATTTCAGTGAGTTCATTAATGTGGGAATTCACCAAGGTTCCCTCCTCCATATGGATATTAAAATACCTCGTCCATAGAAGTTTTTTTGTATTGGCAGAAGGTTTTTCATACGTATCTTGCAAGGCCTTCAACAAATCTTTTGTTGTAGTCTCTTTTGCCATCAGACTACAAACATTCATTGATAACGTCATTCTGATGTTCGCAACGGCCTGCTCATCCATCTCATTCCAATCCTTGTCTACCATCCCTGCTGGTCTCTCCCCTAAAGTCTTGTGTATCTTCTTGCATGTAAGAAGATCCTTTACCTGCATCTTCCAAAAACTGAAATTCTTCCCATTGAACTTCAGGACCTCTTCATAGTAATGGTGTGCGTGATATTTGTCTCCCATGATGCTGCAACCTTACAGCTCTATACCACTTGTTGGAAAATTGAAGACCCTGAATAATTTTCCCTTCCACAGAAATATCCAAACACAACCAAAGTATATGAAAATAAGAAGAAAACTGTAAAAGCACAAGAATAACGACACAGCAAATTATACTGGTTCACCACTAAGAACTACGTCCAGTCTTTCACCCAGATGTAGGTAATTCACTAATAATTGTTTAAGGATTAGAATACAAAACTCTCCCAAAAAATATCCCCTCCTCTAGCTTCTAAGTATTATAACACACTATACTTAGGTACTGGAATGAAAAACACTCACTAAACCCACTGGATACAGAATCCTTTTCAACACTACCCACAAGCACTCAAGTCTCTTTTATTTGGATTCTATACAAATGAAACCTTAACCTAAAGGCTCTATTTATAAGAGGTCAAATATCCTAATTAATATTGTAATCCTTATAAGAAAACAATATCCTACTCTTGGTAGGAATTGGTAATAGTGTTGAAAAATTCTTTTCTTGATAGGATATGAGTTTTCTATTTTGGCTTCATAATCCCAACAGATTTTATACTTTGATCAAACTTATTTTTGTCAAGTTTTATTTAATTAAAATGAGGGAGTTGGTGAAAATTTACATTCATTTTTGTTACGGAACAAATGGTAAAATTTGCAATAACTACTCAAATCGAAAGCCTACCCTCTTGAAATAAAAAATCAACCTCAAAGTTCAAAGTTCAAAGTTCATGGTAAAGTTGATATTTTTATTTTTTAAAATCATTTTCCCATATTTTTTATGGTCAGAAAGTTGTAGATATATTTCAAACTTTTTAGTTTTAAATTTTGTGGAAAAGAAGGACAAATTCTTAAAAAGGGAAAAAGACAAGATATTTTAAGAAAGAAGCTATTAATTGTTGCCAAGTAGTCTTTTTTTTAGTACAATTAATAATTGTTGCCAGCTTGAGATGACATAAGAAACTATTAATTTTTGACAAGTTCAGATGACATATACTATTCTTATTACACAGATTTAAAAAAAATAAAAAAAAAAATATCCAAAGACCTTGCCAACATACTTCAGCCATACCTTGTACTAATTACTAATAATATATATATGTACTCAATATAAAATTATAAATCATATATATATAGACTAATCATTTTTTTTTCTTTTTGGGTTCTCAATATTTCAATATTTCTATTATACCAAAAAAAAGAGGACAAATGTCAGACAAGCGTTACTGCAGATCTAAAGTTAACAATCATATTTTTTTAACTAATTTTAAAAAGTGAAATATTTATTTGTTAGTTTAATTTATTTTATGAATTTTTAGATTCGTATGATTTGACATTTTATCGATATTTCTATCAAATTTAAGTATCGATATATTCTTGTCTTCATTGACATTTAAAACTTTATGGTAGCATATACTATCATCTAAGACTATCAAGTATCAACTTTTGGTCGGATATTCATCTGTTAATCTATAGCAGGTTGGTGCCGAAAACCGACATTTATTTTTTCTATTATTTTGCCAACTGACCAACTCATTGTTCAGTCGGTCCGTTTCGATTTAAACCAATAAGTGTGCTTTTTTAAAATCTCGTTTATGTCTTTTTTTAATATCATTTATGTTTTTTTAATAGGTTTAAACTCCGAAAGAGAGAGAGAGAGCGATACTGGTTAGTGGGAGGTTTCATCGCTTAGGGTGTCCGAGGTTTGCAAAATGAAAAAAACGAACGAAGAGGCACAAGCCTTTTTGACATGAACCCTAATTATATAAATATATTTATTTATTTATTTATTATTATTATTATTATTATTTTATATAGGAGTTGGTCAGTCGATCGATTTTGAATAGATTCGTTGTGATTGATCGACTGCTGAGCAAATGGGAGTTAAAATCAATTGACAGTGGTCGATTCGATCGATCAAATTGGTTTATCGACCATGGATGTACTCCCCTAATCAACTTAGTACTAGTTATGACTTGTTAAAGTGTGGCAAAATTACATATAGTAGCATGATCTAAGCGTGAATTCGAGTTGTCGCCTATCAAAAACCACCTATGAGTCACACCTCCGCCTAAGTTAAACTGGAATGACCTAGTCTAAACTTGACCAAGAGTCCACTAGCCTATTAAGGTGTGGATCGTTCTGAGTGTGCTAAGCTTAGCCTCAATAAGATTAATTTGGTACTTATTAACTAATTACAGTAATTTATAATCATACTAGTTTCTTATATATTTGATAGGGTCTAGTTGAAATTTATTTTTATGAGTAGGTTTATAATTTTTGTCTCACTCGGTATGTGATAAATGTGCTTCTTATGTCGTTTGTTTGAGAGTTTGTCTATTTTTTCCTTTTGTATCTCTAAAGCTTTATTAGCTAGTTTCTCTTTGTTTCAATCTCAAGTTGTGAGATCTCTCTTTTTACCTAACAATATATATATATACTCGTTTCTCCCTTGTCTATACGAAGTCAAAGAAAATGGCGTTTGAAGTACGCTTTCTACCCTACGACAATTCTATCAAACTAAAAACACAATAAAATACACTTAAGAGCAGTACACGATTTTTAACAAATCAAGACACTATGTCTACCAACATATTTTCACATTGGTAGTTATGCGATCACACACACTCATTTAACATCGCCACCCGAATTATGCTAACACGCGAACCTAATCAGTCTAATCAACTATATATCCAAGGCTTAATAAAAAGTATAATTCGATTGATAAAAAGCAAAGGCCAATATATGGGGAAAATCCAACTTATATAATCATTTACTTAATTGGTGTTTAGTGCAGAATCTTTTCACTAAAACAAAATCTGATATGATCTATTGCATTGCTTGGAATAAAGCCACATTTATTCATTTAATTAACCAAAAGAGAAAGAAAATGTTGATTAATTAGATTTTGAGGAAATGCCTGTTTTCAAATTGGTTGTGATTATATTCTTAGACAATGCATCCGTGTCCCACTTTGCAACTTGGACTCTCTCTCTCATAAATATTCTTAATTTATAGCTTTGGGAATTTGTTTTCCTTTCTTGCTCACATTATTTAAAAAACAAATTGAGTTCTTCAAAATATTTATATCAAAGTAACATCTAAATAATCACTTTATTTGGGAAAAAAAAATAGAATCATCTAACACGATATTTGATTTATAGGAATTGAAAGTGGAATAATTAATCATCATTTCATGGTTTACTTATTTGTAATGGAATAATAAGAACTCTATGAAAATGCATATTCCCACCATTTTGAAAAATAGAATATTTCTTATGGGAGGTTAAGGAATGGTCATCCCTTTTTCGTATAATTGATTTAATTTTTTTTTTTTTTTGAAGAACGTGTAATTTTCATTGTTATTATACCATTAATTGCTAGTATAATTATATTATTAACTCATTCCATAATTTAAATCTAATAGATGGATTGTTTTAAGTTATTGATATATAATTTCAACCATACATTTTATATTACTCATCAATCAAACGAGATGATTATTTTGGATTCAATTTGTTCATAATTTTGAAAACAAACACACCCAAAAAGGATACAAGTTAATTATCAAAACAAAATTAAAATATTTTTCTTGAAACCTACTTTTGCAGAAGACTATACGTAGATATATATTGTCTGTTTTGGACATAATTCTCATAGTTTTGCTTTTAGTTTCACTAAAAAAAACCTCATATCAATAGGGATAATTGTCACGTACCATGGATTACTCTCTTCCTTAATCAATGTGGAACTTTGTTTGCACATTCTGCACCCCCAACAGCTATTGTGGTTCAATTTTTTAGGGAAGAAAGTGTTGGGAGTGCAACCAAAAGTCCAACATTGACTGGATAATGAAAAAGATCATGAGTATAAAAGACAACTATTCTGTGCGTGAGATCCATTGGAAATGTGGCATTATTATATCATCATGGAAATGTGGAGAGGTTCGTGTTTTTGGAACTAAAACAAGGGGATATGACATAGTCATGTGGAGATCTATGGTTGAGCTCTATTGAACTGGCAACGTGCTCAAAAGATGAAGAGGGAGTTCACTTGAATAAGAGTAGCCATTAAATGAACGACTATTTGACGGGAGGATTATTGGAAATGCAAACAATGTTCTACACGTTAGCTATACAAGGAAAATATATATTGCATAAATATGGAGACGTTCATTGTCCATTATGATTAGTACTAACTATAATTTTCTAAATTTTTTTAATATAATAAGACCTTCAACTCTGAGAAGATAACAAGTACCTTATCCATTGACCTATATTTGAGTTGATGTTTTTTTTTTTTTTTTTAACTCTGAGATAATTAAATCATATCAATATTTTTGATGGGTAACACATGAATTCTTCTGGTTAATGAGATTTTCAAAAGAGAATTTTGGTATATTGGTCTTATCTTTCATCTTTCTTTTCAGAAGAGAATCTTAGTATATTGGTCCTACCTTCCATCTTATTTCAAAGCCTACACTACTACTAATCAATAATCATTTCGACCAAAGTGGGCTCATCTCACCTTTCCATTTTCGGCCAAATTGAATTTCAACCCAATGACGACATGTCGTTCAAGATCATGTAACCATAGTATTAAATTTTTGTCGACACGTCGATATCTCCACCTTTAAAATTTTCATGTTTCTATAAGTTCAAAATTAACATGAGGAAAAAATCGACAATTCTACAATATTACAAAAAAATCGACAAAATATGAAAAATATCAACAAAATATTACTAATATAGGTTAATAATTAACTTATTTAGAAATTATTGAAATGCTTATGGGGTTATTTAAATATTTTTTATGAAATTTTTATTTTTATAACATTTTCATAAATGTCTATCCATATAGATATTTCATTGATATTTTTATCTACATTTTTAGGAAATAAAGACCTCGACATTTATAATCTTGCATGTCACATTAGGTTTTTTTTTAATATAATTATGAATTTTTAAAAAGGAAATTTAATAAATAAATAAATAAGAAAGAAAAGATGAGCTTTCAACTTTGGTCGTGCCGTGGACGAAAAGGTTTACGTGTAAGAAATAAAGGTTGGGGTTTCTATTATTGGGAGTAAGTAGAAGTGAGCACACACTGCGTAACATCAGTCTTTCATTTCACCAATTGCATATGCCTCTAAAAAGATAAAAGGTTAAATTGCATTTTAACCCCTTATTTTAACTTTAATTTCAATCTAGTCTCGTCTATTTCTTACTCGTGAGGATTTTTCTCTTCTTATTGACTAAGATATTGTTGGCAGCACGATCAAAGTTCTACATCGACTAGATAAGAGAAAGATATCATTCGTATGTTAGTGTACTGGGTTGAGAGATTGTAGCAATGCAAAGTCATGAGAGTTTATACATAATGTGAACAATATCATATGACTATTGTAGAAATATAGAGAGGTCGATTGTCCTAATAAGTGGTAACAGAGTCCTGTCTTAAATTTTAGTGCATCCATAGAACCTTTTATTATATTGTAGGACAAATAAGTGGTGAATCTCGAACAAGACTTGGTCAAGTGTAGACGCAGCTGGAAAATAGAGTATTTCATTAGTGTTTGTACTACTTTTCTCTCTATGAACATTATAAATGTTGTTTGCATAACTAAGCCTAGAAATTAGACGAATTAAACACCATTTTATCCCGAAAATCAAGGGTTAATCACGTAGTCATGTGTGATCCGTGGTTGAGTTTTATTGGACAGATGGTGTGCTCAAAACAATTATAGTTAGCTAGTGCGGATAAGAACAGACTCTCAGTGTAGTAGAGAGTTGAATGTATTTATTACTATTTAAGAGTCATAAGTCTTACGTCAAAAGTAAACAACATCATATTATTGTGAAAATTTTGAGAGGTCTATTATCCTACAAATATAGTAACTTAAAACCCGACTTTGAGTTTATATTTCTCAATCAATCACGTGTGTCATATTCTTAGGTCATTAAAATAAAATATCATATCATAGAGCTCATTTTAGAGTTTTCTTATGTACAAACCTAAAAATTTAAGAGCAATAATGATATATCTTACCTAGTTTTACAGAATAAGTTTCTCTAACCTTTTGCTATCGTTAGCAACCACACGAAACTACGTTTATTTGACCACTGAAGAAAACACTGGAGAATCGCTATAGACTTAAAAGAGAGAGTCAATAAAGGTCTGTTCGTATGCTTGTCATCCGTAATTTAACTAAGTATGGAAGGTCACTCCTCTCTTTAATGATCTTCAAGGAAGACCTCCTCAGGAAAAACCTTGAGGTCAGTCTTCAGGCAAGACTTTGATGTCAGTTTTTAGGCAAGATCTTGAGTTCGGTTTTTAGGCAAGACCTTGAGTTCGGTCCTTGAGGTTCACTTTAGGAAAGACCTTGAGGTCGGTCTTTGGCAAGACCTTGAAGGCAGTCTTTAGGCAAGACCATGAAGTAGGTCTTTAAGCAAAGACCTTGAGTTCGGTCGTTAGGCAAGACCTTAAGGTTCACTTTAGGAAAGACCTTGAGGTCGGTCTTTGGCAAGACCTTGAAGGCAGTCTTTAGGCAAGACCATGAAGTAGGTCTTTGAGCAAGACCTTGAGGGTGGTCTTTAGGCAAGACGTTGAGGTCAGTCTTTAGGCAAGATCTTGAGATCCGTCTTTAGGAAAGACCTTATCGATGGGACCTTTGTTTGCCTCTACGTTGCAAGGCTATTTTTATCTCCCAACACCTAGCTATGAAGATGAGAACTCAGGGATTCTCCCCAAACACAACATATATATATTTTTTCCCTGTGAAGATGAAATATTTATTAGATTGTTACAATTAAAATGGGATATATATTCTTATTAGAAGTTCAAAAAATTTAGCCATTTAAATGAGAATTTCTCCAAAGTAATTAACAATTTAAATGAGGATTCTGTACACATCAACATATTTAACCCCAACGAAAGCATGCTCATATTTCTTAATAAATTGTAAATTTGAAATTTTTCATGTGGAGACCCGACCCTATGATTTCTCTGAGAGGAATCGTGGCCTCAATCTTGGTAAAATTCGACGAGGAATTTTGTACAGATGAGGAATTATTTGGAAAGTTGTCTCCGCCTGTTGACACCCCTACTTTTCAAACTTAAGGTATACACTTTAAAAATGATGACACTAATCATTATATATGTATGTATATAAATATGATGACACTAATCATTATATATGTACGTATGTATATATATATCAACAATTGTAGGGTAGAGAATTCAAACATGGACATTTACTTTCCAAAGATTGACTAGTTATGCTATGCAATTTCTTAAAATTAAAATTAACCTTACTTTGTTATCATTTGTCAAAGACAAATAAATTTGTGTTGAAAATTACTTCAATTTTTAATCACAACACCTTTCTTTTAATTTGTTTTTATTCTCTTCATGTATTTAATGTTGTAACACGACTAAGCATCACAATTGACCAATAATAAGAAGAAAAGATATGTGATTTAGACTTGCTCAATCCCATCATAGATATAACTCAAAATTATTCCAAAATCAAATTATATATATATTCGTTGAAGTTTTCTACATAAATCTAAACCATCCTAATTAATGTTTTTTAAATATCTATTTATTACCACTTTGTAGTGTTATGTGATAATTATAAAATGATAAACTCCCAATTGAAAAACTAAAAAAAAACAAATGTTTTTGGGACTATAATACTAAAATAAAAACCACGTTAGAATATCATGGGGTGGAAATTTTAATATTATTGGGTACCCATGTAATTATTTAATATATTTTGCTAATTTATTTAAATCAAGGGAAGTAATCAAATTATGCTAAAATTTTGGTATATAGAAATTATAAAATTACTAAGAAAATTACGGATAGATATCCTTATTGTTAGTTCATTTCTAATTTGAGGAAGGGTCAAATTAGAAATTAAATAAATTTGTTACCCATTTATAGCTTTTGATCGGCCACCTAGAGGTTATGACTCGAAATATCATATAGTCTTCGCACGTATATTCTCATTTTTTATACATAGAGAGAAGAAAGGTAATGAACAAAGGCATAAAACATGATATATCTAGATTTGGAATATCAAACTTGCACTTTTGCTTTCAACAAGAAGATGATTTAGACATGTTTATACATTTTATAGAAAATAAATTATGGCTTAAGATTAATGGGTTTTAATTTTTTTCCTAATGTGATGTGTACTCGAGCGGAATCCATGTGGAAGCCTGAAATTTTTTAAACAACAATATTTTCAGATTTTAAATTTGAAACTTTAAAATGCAGAATTACATTAAATAACGATAAACACCTTGATAAATGTATTATTTCATGTTATAAATTCATTTCATTTTTGTTAAAATTAAAATATTTTAAATATAATACATTATAAATTATACAATATTGTAAGATAATAATTATACAAGGATGTTAATAAATCAATCAATATTATTTTTTTATTAAAATAAATATTTAGTGGATAACTAATATGAGTTTACAAATTTATATGGCTAAATATAGGTTGAAAATTTTTTAAAATTGAAATTTAATTTTCAAAACTGCTAAAAGAACATTGAAAGTAAATGATACAATTTTTTTTCATTAAATCTCTTGTTTTCAGATTTCTATTTTCTAATATTAACTGGCTGTTAGTTTTTTTAATTTTACTTTAATTTGAGTGATTTTGTTTTGAAACCCTGAAACAAGGAGCAAATCTTCTTTTTAACTTGACTTTTTATATGTTTAAAAGACTATTTCTTGATAATCATGTGTGTTGTATGACTTAAATTTTATTATCCTTCTTCGCTCTTAAATTTAAGATCGTTATGGTACTCATTTTGTAGTAATTGTTGATGAAAATTTTATGAGGTCTACGGGAAATATTTAACTTTAATCGTTCCTTGGTCCAAAACTTTCATCTTTATTCTGCTAATGTTGCAGAATCACCTTTCTGTTCCTCCTTAAGCTTCCTACAAAATCGTTTAATATATTCCTTCTCATGACAGTAACAACTATCTACATCTCCACCGCTACTCTCACTCTTCTAGCTGTTATACTGCTGCTTGTAACTCATTTTCCATTTGTCCTACTCTGAGCTACTAATACTGATTTCATACTGTTCTCCTGTCTGAAAGTGGATGTGGACTTATTCGCACTCCCTTTTCTGTGAACCCTCTCAACAATTGCAAAGTCATAAATATCTAAAAATTTAAGACTCTTATCCCATTATGAATTCGACACCACCATTTTCATCATCTCCAAATTGTTAGGCAAAGAGGACAATAGTTTTACGGCCTTCACCTCCTCTGAAAAAGTGATCTACATTGACTCCAACTTGTTCATCAGATCAGTGACCTCATTTATTTGGGAGTTCACTAAAGTACCCTCCTCCATGTTGATGTCTTGTATCTCGTGATGAGATACACTTCAGAAGGTCTTTCATACTAGTCAATCAAAGCTTTCATCAGTCCCATTGTTGTTTTCTGACTCGTCATGAGACTCGTCACGTTCATCGATAAACACAGCCTGATGATTTCTACTGCTTTCTCATCCATCTCTGTCCAATCTTTATCTGTTATCCCAGTGGCCGATCGTTCTTTTAGAGTTTTATGAATCTTCTTGTATGTAAGAAGATTTGTCAACACTACTTGACTTCTGGCTGGATCCCATGCTATTGCAACCTTCGCTCTAATGGCACTTGTTGGGACATAGACGCTCCAAATAATCTCCCCTTCCACAGTTTTATCCACTTATCTAAGCCAATCACAAAACAAAGAGAAATATAGGGAAAGCAAAAAATGACACAACAAATTTATACTAGTTCACCCCAATAGTTTATTGGCTACGCCTAGTCTTCCACTCAGATGCGGGTTCCAGTATAATCAAAAATTTGATACAAATCACTCAAATATCTCCCCAGATATTCACCCTCTAGAAATGCCAACAAAAACCCTCTAGCTTCTAAGTATTATAACACATTATACTTAGGTACAAGGAATAAAAAACTCACAAGAATCAAGATTAAATTACCCTGAATATGACGATCTTGATATATCCCAATGCTGCTGCTAATACCTCGACACGACGCCTCAATTATGCCACAAAACACTATGAAAATTAACTGAAGCCCATGGCTCAAAATCCCTAAAATCGTAAAACTACAGTATTTATAAAGTCGATACAGAGCCATGGTGCTATTGGAAGGAAATTTAGTCCGAGCACACACATCACGACAGCGTCACAGCACTGACTCCTCCTCGGCCCTCCTGGCCTACAGTACCCCGCTTCACTTGTTTTCATTCCTGCATCGTCCTGACGCGTCCCAGCTCAATCTCGACTTGTCCATAGCTCGTTCCAACGTCGATTTGGCTCCATCAATCCCAACATTAGCTAGGCATATTTAGTTCCATTTATGCATGTTTTTTTTCCTCTAGGTCTTAAAATATCTTTATGGAACATTTTAATTAGTTTGAGGTTCAAAGTGCTAAATATTAAGGATCCCACGTTGTTAAGATAAATGACCTAATAAAAGTTTCTAATATAATTGGGATTCTTCTCTTACCGCCCATTGGTTTTGAGATTAAACCCATGAATATTGACATGATATTAGAGCTCAAAATCTTAAACGAGCATCCGATCAAAAAATGAGATTTGGCTGGATAAGATAACTCATAAATATTAATACTAAATTCAAAGTGTTGGGATGGGTTAGGCACATTTAAGCCATTTAGGTGCGCTTTTAGGTGAGTTTGTAACAAGGGGGTTGCTTGTGTGCTTTATATGCACTTTAGACACTTCTTCTATTGGTTTGAGAATCCAACGGCACTTAGACACATTTAGGCAATTTATGCATGTTTGTAGGTGAGTTTGTAGTGAAGGGAGGCAGTTATGCAATTACTTTCCAGGTTGGTTTGATGGTTGAAAATGAAATGATTCTTATAGTACGTTTTGAGAATGATTTTGGCAGTGGTGAAATCATTGGGAAATTTTAAAATCATTTTAAAGTGATTTTTGAAATATTATTTGGTAGGTATTTTTTGTTGATCAGCATGGGCCAACCAAATTGGGCCGACCAACTCGAACCAACCACCACAACTCGACCAATCCAGACTACCAATCACAAGCTCGACCACCTTGTGTTCAAGTTGAACAACCTAAGCTCAACCACCCTGAGCTCGACGAACCACCCCCAACAGAAAATCACAGGCCCAACAATCCTAAGATAACCATGAAACGAACCTAGGTATACGGGCCTAACGACTTGGCAACTATCTCGGGTTGACCACCCTAGGTCTGATGACTGTCCCGATCGACCAACCCAGACCGACGTCCCCAGGCCTACCAACCCTAAATCGACCAACTCAAGCTGACAAGCACAAGTAACCACCTTGAGATAACCGTCATGAGCCCGACCACCCCAAACAACCAACTTGGGTCTACCAACGTAGGGTCGATCATCCCAAGCTCAACCACCATTGGTTCATAGTCCTTGTCGACTGTCTAGGACCGACCAGCTCGAGCTGATCACCATGAGTAGACCATGATAGGTCAGCCAACCCAAGCCTGACCTCGTCTGCCCAACAAGCACAGGATTAGCATGGGGCCCAATCGCCTCAAACTAATGAGCGCATGCCGACAAACCAAAGCTCGACCACCAAGTCGTCGTATGCAGGCCTGACCACCTCGAGACAACCATCTAAGGTCGACCACAGCTGACTAACCCGAGTCAGCCACCTTTACCAATCAACCCAAGCCTGCCAACCAAGACCCACCTCGACTGACCATCTCTAGCCTAAACACTTGAGGACGACGACCTAGGATGACAAACCTGAGCCTACCAACCTAGACCCACCCTGATCCTGACCATCCCAAGATGGCCATCTCGAAACTAAAGGCCAGGGCCGACTAGTCCAAGCCGACCAGTCTAGGTTGACCAACATGAGCTCGAATTCCCCTAAACTACAACATCGGGCTCAATATAATCATCTCTTGGTGACCACCCAAGGACGACCGTCCCAAGCCCAAAGGCCGATGCCAATTAGCCCTAGTTGACTGTCATGAACCTAACCACCCTGAGCCAGACCAACCAACTCAGTCACACCCAGGCTAATAACCTCGAGCCGACCAATTTAGACCCACTCAGACCGACCACCAAGGATCGACCATCCTAGGTCAATAAACCTAGGCCTGACCACCCGGGGGCCAACCACTCCAGGATATGGATTGTCATATTTATAAAAGTTGCAAGAGAATGAGGAATGGTGGTCGGAGATTGGAGAGTGGAAAAAAACAAAACAAACGGGTTATTAAAAGAAACATATATTTATAAAGAATAAATTAATTGTAATGGTATTCTACCCCTTACAGAAATAATTCGAATTTATTATTAAATATAATATCTTTTTAGTAATTTTATAATTTTAAAATCACTTTAGAAATCTAATATAAATAATTTAAAATTATTTTTAACTATGAGAAAATCAATTTTAAGGGGGTGGAATCAAACATTAAAATAATTATATTAAAATAAATTTTACAAAATCAATTGTAATTAAATTTCTTTTGTTTTTAAATCATTCATTTTACCATTACTCTCAAATACGCCCGTATATACTTTTAAGCCACTTGGACACATTTAAGTGAATTTTTAGTGTAAGAGGGTGCTTGTGTGATTTGTTGGAGAGTGCTTCTATGTTGGTATTAGAATCGAAACAACATTTAGGCGCTTTAGGGGCGTTATCAGGTGAGTTTATATTGAAAATGAGGTAGGTATGCATTTAGGGCACTTTTGGGTTTGATAGTTGAAAAGACACTTAGGCACTTTTATGAAGATTTGATCACACATAAATACAGCCTTAGAAATCAATTAGGTGTAGTATATATAGTTATTTTATGTTGTGTTATGTTTGAACTCAAAAATTGTAAGAACATTTTTTTTGGTTTAATATAAATATCACATTTTATGATAATATTGAAGAAATTTTCCAATTTTAATTGAAATTAAGATAACTTTGCAAATTTCCTTATGTGAATAAGAGAATACATCGTCAACAGTTGAACTTATGTTGATGCATTTTACTTTTGTCGACATATATTACCTATACCAACCAAAGGCAAAAGCATCAGCATACGTCCAATTGCCGATGCTTTTGGAAGTCATCAACCAAGGTCAATCTTTGCCAATGAAAACAATATTCGGCACAATTTAGACGGGAAAATATTTCGTTGGTAAAAACCAAATTTATTAGAGCAATAAATACTTTGCGATATTTTCCCTCTATTAATTTGTTTGATTAATTCCAACTAAACGTTGGAATTTAACAAAGCTGAAATAAATTCAATTACTTAGGTAAAAAAAAAACAAAAAAAAGGACATAAATTATGGAAACGAAATTAAAATGAGAAAAAAACTGAGGAAGAACTTTGACCTAATTTAGACCCCATTTATTGCCCTATCTATCCTGGACAATATATTTGATTTTTTGTTTGGGTACCCTCAGACCCACCACTACTCTTCAATCTTCGCACGTGAGATACACGCGGCCCCTTGGAGGGTGGGAATTGGTCCGCTGTGAACTTATTCCGCAAGAGCGTGGCGCTGCCAGATCCTGTCGGCGCGTGGCCTCGCTCCCGTTACAGTTTAGAGATAGGGTTCCAGTGGGTCCCGCCAGCGTTGAATGGTAAACATGTCTTGTCCCTCCAACCCAACCCAAAGCCCCTTCTAAACCCAACCCATTTTCTTACTATTTTCCCTTTTAACCGTTGGAATTTTTTTTTTAAAACTTAATTTCCTTTTTTTCCCTTTCCGACCTTTAAGATATCTTAACCACTGAACTAA
Source organism: Momordica charantia (assembly GCF_013281855.1). Classification (NCBI taxonomy): domain Eukaryota; kingdom Viridiplantae; phylum Streptophyta; class Magnoliopsida; order Cucurbitales; family Cucurbitaceae; genus Momordica; species Momordica charantia. Next base: position 834,888 of record NW_028275161.1, on the reverse strand, counting down.
GATTATGTTTGGCTATTTTTACTCGTCTTCACACTCTATTAATCTACGATCCCTCTTCTTTTCAATATGAGATCCTTAATATGTCCTCTCAAGATCGTGATTCTTTTGACTCATCGATCTTGGCTCGATCCCATTTTTGGATCAGATGTCGTTTCAGCTTTTTGGGCTCTGATACCATATCAATATTCATGACGTTTCATCTTAAAACCAATTGACAATGAAGAAAGTAGATCATATCTATTATAAACCATTGTAAGGATTCTTTTTCTTTTCAATGTATGATCATTAACTGTTTGTTATACTAAAATAAAGAAAAAAAAGAACAGGTTTGTAACTAGTGGTATAAGTTTTAAGGTTAAATCATAATATAAATATCAAATTGAAACTTTTAAAATTTTGAAGACCAAATTAAAACTACTTTCAAAATAATATGAGCACAAATTGAAACGGAACTTAAATTATAAAGACTAAATCGATAATTTAATGAGAAGGGTGGCAAGTACGAAAATTGTATTGTTTTAACAAGATCTCACGCTCTCGTGTGTCTCTCTCTTCAAAATCTCCTCTTCTATTTTTTCATTTATTTAATTTTTCACGGCCACTCTCTCTCTCTTCTTTCTCTCTCAAATTCATTCATCTAAACTTTTCACGTCCCATCATCAAACAAACGCTCTCCTTTCTCCCCATCGGTTTTCTCCCAAAATCCTCTTCGAAAGAGAGTAGGAAAAAAAATTAAAAAAAAAAAAGAAAAAGAAATTTTAAAAATAAACAAACAAGCAATCGCAGCACAAGACACAACCTTTCCCGTGATACATAAGAAAAAAAAAAAGAAAAAAGATCCAATTTTTCTTCCATTGCTCCCTCACCCACCTGAAGATTTTAATCTGAAATTAATCTCCTCTCCCTCCGGCGTAGAGCGGCGATTTCACAATCTGGTATTTCTCCGATGGATTCGGCGGGCGGAGGTGGTGGGTCGTCGGAATTAGCGGCGGGGGAGGGGTCGTCGGTGAGTGGGGCTGCGGCGGAGGGGTCGTCGGCGGCGGTGGCGGCGCCGAGCCGGTACGAGTCACAGAAGCGGCGGGATTGGAACACGTTTCTGCAGTACTTGAAGAACCACAAGCCGCCACTGTCGCTGGCGCGTTGCAGTGGAGCTCACGTGATCGAATTCTTGAAGTATTTGGACCAGTTCGGGAAGACTAAGGTCCATGTTTCGGGCTGCCCGTATTTCGGCCACCCGAGCCCCCCTGCCCCCTGCGCCTGCCCGCTCAAACAGGCCTGGGGCAGCCTCGACGCCCTCATCGGCCGCCTACGCGCCGCCTACGAGGAGAACGGCGGCCGCCCCGAGTCCAACCCATTCGCCGCACGCGCCGTCAGGATTTACCTCCGTGAGGTCAGAGAAGCCCAGGCCAAAGCCAGAGGAATCCCCTACGAGAAGAAGAAGCGCAAAAGGCCACCACCGCCGCCGCCCACCGAACCGTCCGAAGAACAACTTCCGGTTGCAACCGCCGGTGAGGATCATCAACCGGAAACTGCCGCCGATCCCGATCATCCTACTGCTGCTCCGCCGTCGACAACCGCCGCTACCTCCACCGTATAGTCTTCTACTAATTTTTCAATTACTTTCTCTCTCTCTTTTTTTTATTACTTTCTCTCATCATCATCATCTCTCCTAATTGTGATTATATGAGTTTTAATCATATAATTAAATATTCGACGATTCCCATTTTATTGAACAAAATTAAATCACTACTACCAAATCTTATGCAAGTTAAATAACGAACACACAATAATTTCTTTTGCTCGATGCTTTAATTACCCAAAATCCACTAATAAAAAAGCTCAAAACTTTTTGCTCTACATCAATCTTCCTTCGCTCTAATATTTGACCCATTAAAGCTAATTTTGTTTTTGTTTCTTTTTTTCTTTTTTTTGAAATTTGTCTTGTGGGTTTTTTTGTTTTTTGTTGGTTTTAATTTGTGCTGGTACGAATGGCTATTTGTTTGTGTGGAGGCCACAAAGGAAGGCAGAGATTGTTTAGGTTTGGAAGGGCAAAGAGAATGCATAGGAAAGAAAAGAGAGTCAGTGCCCCCAAATAATCCATCTTTTTTCATGTAAGTTGAACCAATTATAAGCCTCTCTCTTCTCTCTCTGGTCCATTTCTTCTGTTTCTGTATATATCAATCTCTCTGTTTTATGACACAATAACACGTGCGTTTCAGGTGCCCTTTCTCTTTAAATTATATTACTTCTTCTTCTTCTTCTTCTTCCTCTTGTCACGAAAAATGTATATGAGTTTTGAGTTAAGCACCACCGCAGAATGAAAACGACATGTCGCCAACTATTGCCTTGCTTTGCTTCCCCCATTCTCTATTTTGTATTTTGTGTTATTTTTATAATATTATATGTATATCTCTCTCACCACTTTTTGTTTTATATTATTATTCCATTTGGTAATAATAATAATAATGGGGGAAGAGGAAGATCCACTGTCCATGCCCTAACACTCACTCACACCCATCTCCAAATTTCAAAATTTTGCACCCATTTTGATATTTATATTATATTATTGTTTATATATAATATTAAATATATAGATTCCACCGAAATGATGATTGCTTGCATAATTTGGTTTGCTTGATTTTTTCTTGGGTTTCCCTTTTTCTTTTTACCTTTTCTCTCTTTCCCATGGAAAACATCTTTTTCATCGTCGTCCTTCTCTGTCTATCTTTATTATTTATGGATTTTTGTAACATTATTCTCTCCATTTCTCTCTCATTATCTTGTTGTTTTTTTTGGGTTGCCATTTGATTTACCATGGATAAAGAAGTGAGGTATGTTTGATGAGAGATCCTTGTTGATCACTTCTGAAGTTTGGGAATTTGGGTTTATGCCCTTTATAATTGTATTTGTTCATAAACCCTACCATATATCTCCTCGTCTCAATTCTCTTTCCTAGGTTTCTTCTTTTCTTGGAGAGACGGATCCAGACTGAACCACCACTATAATTCTCACAACCATTTAGTTGATCGTAATTCGAGAATAGTTCTGGAGATAAAGCACTTATTACTTTCTCTAAAATTGAAGATTCGAACTTCGACTCATGTTTTTTCAACTTAAAAAATGATTTAGTTGATTTATCGTAAAAGAAATTGTGAATGGTGTTAGACCCTCTTTCAATAGTTTTTCCCAAACGAGTGAGACTGGTAACTAAAATCACTCTCATGACTATTTAAATGTATGAAATATATTGTTTGTTCTTCAAAGTTTGAATTTTAAGTTCCTCCCAAATGGTAAATTTTTCAAGCCCTAGCTACTTGGTCCATTAAAGGGATTGCGGATGGTGCTATAACAATCTCTCCATTATTCTCTCGAGTTCTTTTAAGAGAAAAATGTTTGGGGTGCGGTTGTCCCACAAAGTAAATCGTACATTGTAAAAATATACTGAGACTTGTTACAGACTTAGTCAGAAACTTTTGTAGGAGAGGTAAAAAAATTTCTTTCTAACTTTTATATATATATATAATTTCTTCTACCCAAAACGAACATAATTCAGCAATAATTGGTATATATCTTCAACTAAGAAGTTGCGAGTTCGATCCCCCACCCCACATGTATATATATAATTTCTTCTATTTTAAAAATTTAAAGGGCAATCAAAATCGAAGTAGTTAGTTCCGAAATGAAAATAGAAGTAGTCATTATAATCGCCTCAATTATTCGTGAAGATATACATTTCTTTCTTTCTAATTTGAAACACCTTTGGGATCTAATGCACAAATATTAGTGTCTAACAATCTCTTCCAATTCTTACTTCATCTACATTTCCTTTCCGAGACAGAAGGAGAGGTAATACTTGTCACAATACGGCTATCACTCTTACGACGACAAACGTACAAACGCTCGCGCTGAAGGTGGGCCACGGTGGAGAACACAGAGAGGTGATTATGAGTTTCAAAAGGGAAACAATGTCGTAGAGGTTGGTGTAGAGAAAGGAAGAAAAAGCCGGCCCTTTCGCCAAAACTCGCCATTGGAATTTATTGGCCTTACATGTCATGTCACTCTAGAGAGAGAGGCTTGACTTGGTGTACTGACCAGTCTTGTCTTGCTACAGCACCTGTTTTAGTTTGCAAGAATCTTTTATGTTCTTTTTTTTCTCTTTCTTTTGGGAAAATTTTAACAAGTAAATAGTTTTGTAATGTTTGCACGGATTAAATTACAAAAAATATTCTTCAATTTTGTCATTTGTTTGGATAATATTGAAAATTTTGAAATAATAGGGGTGCTTTTTGTAATTTAGCCTGTTTGCAAATATAGCACAAGGAATAGGATTTTGCAAATGTGACAACTTTCTAGGATAGACGAACCAAATAGACGTTAAACGCATCACTTATAGAGCTTTATAAATGTCAGTCATTGATAGATTGTTGTGATGGGAAAAAACTCTTTACTCCTGCTAAGAAACAGGAAATAACTAAGAAATTAAAAAAAAACATAAACAATAAAGAAACACAATAATTCTCCAAGCTGGAGAAAGAAAAAGAAAATGAAAATCTACTAAATGAAAAATTATTACAATCACACATAATTCTCCCCCGACCCCTACATAAAACACTCTCTCGAAACAAATATCATTCAAATAACAAAAGCCGGTACATTGGGATTAAAGTATTTCAATTGTGATTGCAAAATAAAATTCAAAGTCATGGAGCACACTCCTGATTGTACCTTTCCGATGTAGGACAACTTTTACTCTAAAATTTTACCAAAAAAATTCCTACATGTTAGAGGTAAATTAGTGGAGAGACATGATCCATAAACGTTAGACATCTATCACTGATGAACGTGTGGGTTTAAATACATTGACAGTTTTTGTCAAAAATCGTATCATATTTACTCATCTTTTTAGCTCGCGATAGATTTATTATTCTTCGAGTCCCATTGCGATATATTTCAATGCCCTAGACGAGAATGGTTGAAATAAATATACATCGGTTTATAAAACAGTTGCAAGTATTAAAGTGAAAAAAAAGGGAGGGTTTCAAGGCACGTGAGGCTAAATACATATATATGCATTTGTAGTCCACAGCTCCAGCCACCATGCATTTTGGGCCATCCCCTTTTTTTGTCCACCGTCTGTACTTTTGCCCCGACGCCGTCTGTGGCGGCGCTTGCGGCGGCGGCGGCGGGTACGGCGGTGGTGGTTGGTGGTGGTCGCTCATCTTTATAAATAAGCATGACCAGCTTTTTTGCCTATGTGGCAGCAAAAAGAAACACACAAATCTGTACAAGGTACACTGTTTTTGGGAAGACATGAAATCTTTGTCTTCACTGTTCAAATGGTGTACGTATGCCTTTTTTTAATTATTATTTTTTTATTTTAATATATTCCTATTTCTCTATCAATATTAATTTCAAAACTAATTGACAATGAGAGGGAGGAGTAATCCAAATTTATTATAAACTCTTGTCAGGTCCCTTTGTTTTTTCGATATGAGATCTTTGACGTTCTCAAAATTTGTGTTTTGTATAGCTGAAATATTGCTCTCTCGAGAGTTAATTTTCATATGACTCTCACTAATATTTAGCTATATTTATTATTTTCATTTCAACAATACTTTCCTATCATTTACCGTGCTCAGATAAATAATTGTAAAAGATTTAAGGTGTGTTTGGGAGTAATGGTATGAAGGAAAAGTGATTTTGAAAAAATAGATTTATGTATAATTGATTTGTCAAAATCATCATCTAAGAGTATGTTTGAGAGTGATTTTGGACTTTTGTCGTTGTCAAAATCACTTCCCTTTCTAATAATTGTATTTGACAAAATTAAAAAAATTATTTTAGGAAAGTCTAAAATCACTTAAAGTATCACTTAGATGATGATTTTGAAAAATCAATTATACTTAAATCTCTTTTTTTCAAAATTACTGATTCTACGAATTGATTTTTACCTCTCTTTAGGAGAAGCTTCTCGGTGCTGAAAAGTTTAGTACGTTTCGAATGGTAATAAATGATTTATATATATATATTCATGGCAAATGATTTATATATTGAACTATGGTACTAGTTATGCATAGGGTCACGTGAAACTGTTTGGTTATTTTATTTTGGTTAAATATATAATTCGTGCGTGTGTTTCTTTTTAAATTCATCTCTAATGTGGTGGAACTTTTCAGTTTTATGTATCTAATTTTATGTGTTGGATTTTTTCCAATTAATTTCTTATAGTCAATAAATGTTCAAAGAATATGTTTTATATTGATTTTTTCCAAGCATAAGTCGTATTACATTCAATTAATTAATAGTATATTTTAACATTACATCATATTTTTCTCAATCAACTATAATGTTTCATGAAAAATAAGCACTTAATTGAAAAAAAATAATTATATAAAGGATAAAACTGAAATATTTAAAAGATTAAAGACTAAAGAGAAAAATAAATAAATATCAGGACTAAATGCTTTTATTTTTAGTGTGATACACTTTGGTGATAAAAACTCAATAGCCTAGTTACAATAGAGCTACTTTTACCCTAATAATATATGCCTAGTTAAAATAGAGCTAATTTTAAGAAGATTATAAAATTTATTGCATTAGAACTTAATTTAAGAAATTATTGAAACAATATTTCATTTTATTTTTTACCGTCGATGTCACTTTTTTTTATATAACAAATACAGGGATAGAATATTGAATTCTCAAACTTTAAAGAAGAAACGTTGAGCTAAACTCATGTTGACACTTTAATCTCACTTAATTTATGATTTGAGATGAATATTATTTTTGAAACATCCCTATCAAAACTTCGATGCACACAATTTAGGAACGAAATAAATTGGGATTTTAAAGTATTATTATTTTTAAACATATTTTCAAAATAATAATGTTATTATTTAAATGTCTTTTTATTTAAAAAAAAAATCTTTTAAAAAGAGATTAAAAAATACAACAAAAATATGTTTCCTATAGCTCAAACTCATGACCTTAACCGGGACGGATCCATCCACGAGCTCTAGGGAGCTCAAAAACACCTCTTCGACGTGGTGGTATTTGAAGAAATCGTTTTTCAAAGAGACATTTCAGGATTGAAATATTCAGAAAAATAGGTTTTTAAAAAGAAAAATCATAAATACAATTCAATTTACAATTTTTTTCAATTTACTCCAAATAAGATTTGATATCATATGAATTTCTCTCGTGATTCTGATAATTTGTATGGGCATATATGGTTCATCTTATCATCTCTCCGGAGATTTTGTAGGGTGAATATAGAGATAATATTAATTAATAAATATTTATTCTTTTTCTTTTTTTTTTAAACAGTCAAAATGTCATTTCACTTGCAATAATCTATATCAAGAATCACTTTATAACCCATACTTCTTCTAGGTATCTTCAGATAAAGAAAGAGAGAGAGAAAACAAAAGTTGTGAATCTCATGGTCCATTAAAGAGACAAACATATATATAAAGAAAGAAAGAAAAAAAAAAAACTCGCTCGATAATTTACATGACGTCTTATGAGGTCCTAATAACTATTCTGTTTAAACACAACTTTTACGTATGTGTTTATTTGTTTTGTTATCTATCTTTTTAAAACGTTTTCAAAATCTACATCAAATATTTTTATTTTTTATTTATTTTTGAAATATTACTCATGTATATTAAGAGAGGTAAATAACATGTTAAAGAAGTTGCATGAAATAAACCAATAATTTTTAGAAACTGAAAAGAAAAAACAAAATAATTATCAAGCAAGCAGTTGACTTTTTCGTTAATAAACCTCCGGTTTAAAATGGGTATATATAGATTGTATCATTTTTTCGAATTATTTATAAATTATAAAGGATTAGTAACATTTTTTAAAATAAAATGTGTTGTTCATATATAAAAAAAGCTTTTGAATATGAATTTTTGTCTCCTCCCAAACATAGAGCGGGCGATTCCTGTCTTGTTTATCCAATTAAATTTTTAGATGGTAAATTGGATTGATGAGAGTTCAATAATTTTCAGAAAAAATAAAAGACCTTAAATAATTTGTGATATTGACGTGTTTTCAAATCTGTGAAGAATATTAACGTCATATAAAATTAATAATTAAACACAAAATAATTTTCGTAATCAGTGAATGACGCGATCACGTTCTAAGAAAACAATTTGAATTTGAAAATTTGGACATTTATTTGTCTCGATCCAACAAAATCTTTTCAATCCTGGCCGTTGATTTTCCATCAACGGCCTTGATTAGACCCAAACTGAACCAAATCCTTCTAGAATGGCATCGGAATAATCCCCCAAATTATTGCCCTGTTTTATTAATAAATTCCAAAGCCGTCCTCCTATCAGCAAAATTTCCCCATTTTTTAAATTTAAATTAGATATATTTTCGTCCTCGTCCGTCACGTGGGACCCGTCCCGCCCTATGTTTCTTGTAGCAATCCAAACGACCTCGTTTCGAGTTTGTATCCTTTGCGCGTTGGATTTTATCGCCTGCGGCTCTGGCGGTAGGGTAGGAACATATAATTTTTCTTTTTTTTTGAGAAATTTATGATCTCTAAATCATACCATTAGAAAACAGTACAAAAAGAATTTTAGTAGATATTTTTATGTCGATATTTCTATCAACAATTTTATATATCTATTAGTTCAATATTGACATAAATGATGAATCGATATTTTGATTATGTCGTAAAAAAATCAATGTAATATAAAAAATATAAACCAAATATATGAGTAGACATAATGTTTGTGCAACAAAGAGCGGTCTTGGCCCACCAGATCCAGATGGACTAATTGGGCTAGCTAAAGAATCCAAGTGGCTGGGAGATCATCTTGTTTGGGGAAGGGAATACCCTGAACACGTGGAGGACCCCTATTGGTGCTCCAAGATGGCTCATGAGTCATGCCCAGCTCGGATAGCCGAGATGGCCGCCACTAACGTCGACAAATGCTAAGTATGAGGGCCGAGGTGAACCTGGCCCAGGTCTGACCTACCGGGGAGCTTGGTAGGGGCCGATGTGAGCAACTGTCTGCGGCGTGATTATCGGGCGTAACCGTCGGTCCCGAGATTACCGGGTGTAACCGACGGTCCCGAGATTACCGAATGTAACCGTCGCGAGATTAACGGGACTACCACCCATAAGTAGAGGACCTCACTCCCCGATCAGGTATGATGATTTCTGGCCTCGAACTAAACTGGGAATCCGACCTATACTGACTTGATCGTCGGAGTGCTCACCTTTTTGTGCAGGTCCGCCCAAGTGTTCAGGTCGGTCCGGAGGCCGAGTTCGAGCTGCAATCTGGAACACACTGTTGTGCACATCTTTGCATAAACATTTGGCGCCGTCTATGGGGAGCGACAATCTAAGTCATCCCAATTCTTTTAAACCAACACGCGAGCGAACATGGTTCAACCAGCGAACTCGACCAATACGACAGATCGAAGGACTCTAGCTGCCAGCGATGCCCACCAGAGGGAGGTCGGAGCAGCAGCGGTAGAGGGGCAAGGTCACGACGGCCTAGCAGCGGAACCCCTCCGCAGGTCGGCACGGATCACCGCGCCTGCCCTACCGCCTGCGCACCCGAGGACGTCCAAGGCCACCCGTGGCCGAGGTGGGACCTCTAAGAAGGGCGCCCGGAGTCCAGCCCCGGCTCCAACAAGCGAGAACTTTGATGCGCTCAAGAGAGAGATGGAGGCAATGCGCACACAAATGCGCTCCATGGAGGAAATATATAACGAAATGATGCTAGCTGCAGGCGCAGGGTCCCGATCTGAAAATCGAGTGACGCGCGTGGACATACGCGAGCAAAGGGGTTCCCACCTCGGCCTAGCCGAGGAGGAACGTCCCGAAGACAACGAGAGCGAGGGGTACACTCGCCAGAGGGGAGACCTCCATGAGCATCTCAACAGAAAGAGAGGCTCGTCTCTCCAAAAAGGGCAGTCACCATCCCGCTCACACAGGAGCTCCAACCAGCAGGCTGAATCCTCTCACAATCTCGCAGGGATAATCACAAGGGAGGAGTTCGACCAGCTGAGGGGGGAGCTCGATGCTCAGGTGGAGGCCTTAAAGGCCAAATGTGAGCAGAAAGACGATTCACTGAACGATGGCGACTTGGGAGAATCGCCTTTCACCTCGGACGTTTTGGAAGCAGCAATCCCTCCGAAGTTCAAAGCTCCTACCGTGAAGCCTTATGATGGGATGAAGGACCCCAAGGACTATGTTGAGGTCTTTGAAGGCCTCATGGACTTCCAAGCGGCATCAGACGCAATCAAATGCCGCGCCTTTCAAATCGCGCTTACTGGCAGCGCGCGATTGTGGTATCGGAGACTGCCAGCCAGGTCGATCTCGACCTACTCTCAGCTGAGAAGGGAGTTCCTCGCCCAGTTCTCTTCTCGGCACTATGACAAAAAGACAGCGACCCATCTCGCCACCATCAGGCAGAAGGAGGGTGAGACGCTGCGGGAGTATGTCACCAGATTCCAGGAGGAGCAGTTGAAGGTTGCACACTGCTCCGATGACTCGGCCATGTGCTATTTCCTCACCGGTCTAGCCGACGAAGCCCTCACGGTGAAACTTGGAGAGGAGGTCAGGGCCACCTTCGCCGAGGTGCTTCAGAAGGCGAAGAAAGTCATCGATGGACAGGAGCTCCTCCGAACCAAAACCGGCCGACCGGAGCGAAAGATCGGCCGGGGCAGAAGTGGAAAAGATGTAGAAAGGGCAGATCCCAAGTCCAAGGACAAGGGATCTTTTTCCAGCGGTCGAGCCGAGTATCGAAGGGCGGAGAACGGACCTACCAGGAGCCGACCTTACGAGCGCTTCACCCCGACCATGATTCCAATTTTCGAGATCCTAACGAACATCGAGGAGTCTGGAATGAAAAAACTACTCAAGCGTCCTGAGAAACTTCGGGGAGCCCCGGAGAGGCGCAACAAGGACAAGTATTGCCGCTTCCATCGGGAGCACGGCCACAACACGTCGGACTGCTGGGAGTTGAAGCGCCAAATTGAGAATCTAATTCAAGATGGCTACTTCAAGAAGTTTGTGGGAAAGCCCAGGACCAGCTCAGCAGAGAAAAAGGAAGAGCGAAAGCGTTCAAGGACGCCACCGACCGACCTGCGGTCATCAATACCATTTTTGGAGGGCCAAGCGGGGGTCAGTCCGGACATAAAAGAAAGGAGTTAGCCCGTGCAGCCAGGCGCGAGGTGTGCATCATCAGGGAGCAGGGGCCGACCTGCCCAATCACCTTCGACGGTGCAGACTTGGAGGAGGTCCACCTGCCCCACAATGATGCACTTGTGATTGCTCCCTTGATTGATCATGTGGTGGTCAGGAGAGTGCTGGTAGACGGGGGCGCATCCGCTAACATCCTGTCCTTACCGACCTACCTCGCCTTGGGATGGACGAGGTCGCAATTGAAGAGAAGCCCGACACCGCTGGTTGGGTTCTCTGGAGAATCGGTCATCCTAGAGGGTTGCATCGACTTGCCGGTCACGCTGGGGCAGGACCAAACTCGGGTCACTCAAATGGCCGAGTTCGTGGTAATTGACGGTAGATCGGCCTATAACGCCATCTTTGGGCGACCCATCATCCACTCATTTCGGGCCATTCCCTCAACACTTCATCAAGTTTTGAAGTATCCCACCCCCAATGGCGTGGGCACGGTCCGAGGAGAACAGGCCGCTTCGAGGGAGTGTTATGCCTCCGCACTCAAAGGCTCATCGGTCTGCGCCCTCGAAACTCTCGCCGGCAGGGATGGGCCGCTCGAGTTCGAGGCCGACCTGCCGAGGAAGGAGTTTGCCGCACCCACTGAGGAGCTCGAGCTTGTTCCTCTGCTGAGTCCCGAGAAGCAGGTAAGCATAGGAACCAAGCTGGGGGCCACCGACAGAGAGGAGCTAATCCACTTCCTCAGATCCAACTCGGACGTCTTTGCGTGGTCCCATGAGGACATGCCTGGCATTGACCCGCGAATTATGACGCATCGCCTCAGCATAGATCCATCATTCCGACCTGTGAAACAAAAGAGAAGACCTATAAACAAGGAGATGAGTGATGTAATTGTTGAGGAAGTTAACAAACTTTTGAAAGCTGAATACATAAGAGAAATTTCGTATCCCGAGTGGCTCTCCAATGTTGTATTAGTTAAAAAATCTAACGGCAAGTGGAGAATGTGCGTAGATTTTACGAACTTAAATAAGGCATGCCCGAAAGATTGCTTCCCACTGCCGAGGATTGATCAGCTCGTGGACGCCACAGCCAGGCACGAACTGCTCACCTTCATGGACGCCTACTCTGGGTACAACCAAATCAAGATGCATGTCCCAGATGAAGGTCATACCGCTTTCATAACAGACCAAGGTCTGTACTGCTACAAGGTCATGCCCTTCGGGTTAAAGAACGCAGGAGCGACCTACCAGAGAATGGTGAACAAAATGTTCGCCAAGCAGATCGGCCGGAATATGGAAGTGTATGTGGACGACATGCTTGTCAAGAGCAAGCAGTCTAAGTCGCATCTCTCCGACCTGACCGAAGCCTTCGAGGTTCTGAGGGCATATCAAATGAAGCTCAACCCTGCTAAGTGTGCCTTTGGAGTCTCCTCGGGAAAATTCCTCGGCTTCATGGTGAATAACCGGGGAATCGAGGCCAATCCCGAAAAGATTAAAGCCGTGACCGAGATGGAGGCACCGAAGACGCTGAAGCAGCTTCAGTGTCTCAATGGCAGGGTTGCGGCCCTGAGCCGGTTTGTTTCAAGAGCGACAGATAAGTGCCTTCCTTTCTTCAAAATCCTACGAAAGAAAGGGCCGTTTGAATGGACAGCGGAGTGCGAGCAAGCGTTTCAGCAATTGAAGAGCTACCTCTGTTCGGCACCTTTGCTCGCCAAGCCCATGCCGGGGGACAAGCTCCAATTGTACTTAGCAGTGTCTGACAATGCCGTCAGCTCGGTCCTAATCAGGCAAGAGGAAGCGCGGCAAAACTCGGTCTACTACACAAGCAAGGCTATGACCGAAGCCGAGACTAGATACCCTCAGGTGGAGAAGTTGGCTCTCGCTTTGGTCACCTCGGCCCGACGGCTCAGACCATACTTCCAAGCCCATACAATGGTGGTGCTCACTAACTTGCCCCTAAAAAGCATCTTCCATAAGCCGGAAGCTTCTGGACGCCTAATGAAGTGGGCAATAGAGCTAAGTGAGTACGACATCCAGTTCGAACCCAGAACTGCGTTGAAAGGACAAGCAGCGGCATATTTCATAGCCGAGCTCACACCACCTTCCGAGCTGAGCGAGTCCGACCTACCTTGGACAGTCTATATCGACGGATCCTCCAATGAGAAGGGGTGCGGAGCCGGGGTCCTCTTGCTCGGACCAGGGGGCGAGCGATTTGAGTATGCCTTGCGGTTCGGCTTCCGGACTTCTAACAACGAGGCTGAGTATGAAGCATTTATTGCCGGCCTGCGAATCGCTCGAGCATTGGGGGCCTCTTGTGTTAAGGTCTTCAGTGACTCCAGCTGGTTGTGAGCCAGATCAAGGACGAGTACCAAGCCAAAGACACCCGAATGGAGAATTATTTGGGCAAGGTCAGATCGTACCTCGCCCAGTTTCGAACTTACGAAGTAAGTCGGATTCCGCGAGCAGAAAATTCTAATGCTGACGCCTTGGCCAAGTTAGCATCGGCGTACGAGACCGACCTGGCCAGGTCGGTCCCCGTCGAGATCCTAGATAATCCCTCGATCTTAGAGCCAGATCTGATGGAGATCGGCGCTCCAGAATCCTCATGGATGGACCCGATCGCGGACTTCATTAGGGGCAACTCACCACAAGACCCCAATGAGCGCAGAAAGTTGGCAAGGCGGGCAGCTCGGTTCGTGGTCCGAGATGGGGCATTGTACCGACGTGGCTTTTTCCTACCTCTATTGAGATGCCTAACCCCTGAAGAGGGCCTGTACGTCCTCAGAGAGATCCACGAAGGAGTGTGCGGCAATCACTCAAGCGTCCGGTCGCTGTCAGCCAAAGTGATCCGACAAGGATACTATTGGCCGACCCTCGGCCAGGATGCCAAGAAGTTCTTTAGAACTTGCGACAATTGCCAACGCTACGGAACCATAATCCACCAACCTCCCGAACTGCTCACCCCCATCTCGGCCCCGTGGCCATTCGCGCAGTGGGGGGTAGATATCATTGGTCCTTTCCCTTTGGGCAAGGGCCAGACCAAGTTCGCTGTGGTTGCTGTGGATTATTTCACCAAGTGGGCCAAGGCCGAAGCGCTCTCCCACATAACGGAATCCAGGGTCACGTCCTTCGTATGGACGAATATCATATGTCGCTTTGGTATACCGCATGCCATAGTGACAGACAATGGGAAGCAGTTTGACAACGCCAAGTTCAAAGACTTTTGCAGCAAACTTGGCATAAGTCATCTTAGCTCGTCCCCCGCACATCAGCAAGCAAATGGGCAGGTGGAGGCAGTCAACAAGATCATCAAGCGAGGCATCAAACTTAGACTAGACTCCAAGAAAGGCAGGTGGGCTGAGGAGCTACCAGAGGTTCTATGACAGAAAATTCGAGTTAGACTGGTCGGATTGAAACTGCACAAAGACAAAATTCGAGTTAGACCTGAATGACAGAAAAGAAAATTACGAAAAGCAAGAACTACTCCGTACCTAGGTTCCCAAACCTAGTGGGGACGTCAAAGAAGGAACGACCTGACTCGTCCTTTGCGAGCCATTCCCCGGAAGCGTAGAACCACTTCCTCACCCATCCCTTGATGGAGGTCGGCCCCTTAACTATACCGCCTGCGCCTTTCCTTGCGCACATATAGAACCGACCAGGCTTCTTAGCTATCCTTTTCGCTTCGAAGCACGCGAGGAGCTGGTCTACGTCCAACAGCTCGGCCTCCTCACTATCCCGAGCTCGTAGCCAAAAAAGGATGGCCAAAGCGAAAATGACACCCCACCCATTGGGGGCCACTTGAGCCGGAGCCAATCCAGTCCAGAAGAGAAATTCTTGGACAAAAGGGTGAAGGGGAAATCTGAGGCCGTACTCAAACATTTTGAAGTAGAGAGTGACCATCCCTCTGGAGGATTGTCAGCTCTCTCCCCCTCCTCCGGAAGCCTGAGGAGGATGTTCTCAGGGATAGCGAACCCCCTACGAAGGGATCCGAGGTAGTGCTCAGGTATCCTAGAAAGGTATTCCAAACCCTGACCTAAAGTGGAGGCATCACTATCCTCCCCGTCATCGAAGAATCTAAAGTTTTCTATCTCCTCGAGCTCGGACTCTAACCTACGGGCTAAATCGGATCCTAAGTTGCTGCTAAAAGAGGACGACATGGCAACTACGTTCGAAAGAGAGAGGGAAGAGACCGACCTACCAAGGGTTCGAGCTGCCTTCAGATCGAACTCCAAGAATTCAAGGAACGTAAGGTATGATCTGAAGGATTGGGGGCATTTATAGCCTGTCGGAAGAATTTCCCCACCGTACACGTGTAATCAACGAGCGGCTAGGATCCTCCCTGAGATCCGAAGCGACGGAATATTTGAATATTCCGACGTTAAATCTTCCGCGACGGTTGTATTTTCCCACGAATAGGAAGTCGCCACGTGTCCAAAGCAAGTCGAATGAACTTCTCTGCCAGGTCGAGATCGGACCAGACAGAGAGGGGGCCAATGTTTGGGGAAGGGAATACCCTGAACACGTGGAGGACCCCTATTGGTGCTCCAAGATGGCTCATGAGTCATGTCCAGCTCGGATAGCCGAGATGGCCGCCACTAACGTCGACAAATGCTAAGTATGAGGGCCGAGGTGAACCTGGCTCCGGTCTGACCTACCGGGGAGCTTGGTAGGGGCCGATGTGAGCAACTGTCTGCGGCGTGATTATCGGGCGTAACCGTCGGTCCCGAGATTACCGGGTGTAACCGACGGTCCCGAGATTACCGAATGTAACCGTCGCGAGATTAGCGGGACTACCACCCATAAGTAGAGGACCTCACTCCCCGATCAGGTATGATGATTTCTGGCCTCGAACTAAACTGGGAATCCGACCTATACTGACTTGATCGTCGGAGTGCTCACCTTTTTGTGCAGGTCCGCCCAAGTGTTCAGGTCGGTCCGGAGGCCGAGTTCGAGCTGCAATCTGGAACACACTGTTGTGCACATCTTTGCATAAACACATCTTATACTGGAAAGACCTGCACAAAGAGGCAAATACGTTAATGTTCAAGTTAGTAAGGAGCTCGACCAAGATATTAAGATTGAGATAAAATCAGATACCTGAATGCGGAGTAGGACCCCCTATTTATAGGTTTGGCCGTCCGACAGTACATCCGACTGTTAGTTGAACATGTCGGAAAATTGCTATTCCAGGCGGATATGGTCGTGCTAGTCGTGCGAAGTCTGAATCTCTGTGCACGCTTATTTGATCGTGTAGTTGGTCGTTCCAGAGGTGGAACGAGCATTCTTGGACCAATCCACTGCCGGCAACTCTACTCTCATGGGTTGTTCGTCTTGAACCACCATGCTATCGTCCAGTAAATATTCTCCACATGGCTTATTAATAATAAAACTTTTTTAATTTTAACTAAGAGTGAAATGCATATTTATTTTAAAGTATATATTTTGCAGTTTTATAAAATTGAGACATCAATATTTCTGTCCATTTTTAAAACCTTGATCATATACAACATTTAACTGGAAGAAAAAAAGCAATCTAAGTTTTCACAAAAAAAAAATTAATTGATAGAGTTTAGTGAGTTTCATTCAAAATTGTCGCGCATGTGGTATATGTATAAACGTTTTCGCGTGTTTTCTCAACATTTTTCCTATGATTTAAAAAGTTGTTGTTTAGGGTTCGTTTGTTAAAGTTTTTATGGGCTACGTTCCCGTTTCTTGTTTCTCGTTTCCAAATTTCTTAAGAAATTTTGGAAACAACCAAAACAATTTCTCCTTTCTTGTTTCATTTCTAATTTGTTCCAAAACATAAATAAAAAGATTGTTTTATCATAGTTAAATTCTTTGAGATTGGAACCATGCAATACATTTTTCTTCGTTAAAAATAAAGAAACAGAAACAATAAACAGGAACGTTACCAAACGAGCCATATTTTACTTGTTTCTTGTTTCCAATTTTCTTAAGAAATCCAAACATTTTGTGCTTCTTGTTTCTCATTCTTTTTTGGAACATTCTCAAAATTATATAGAATTTTGGAAACAACCAAAACAAATTTCTTATTTATTGTTTTATTATACTTGAATTCATGGATGTTGGGACCATGCGATTCATTTTTCTTTATTAAAAATGAAGGGACCGAAACAAAAACTAAGAACGTTATCAAACTCGCCCTTAGTTCCTTATATTTCGATATCTTTCTTTCATGCTCTTGTCCTTGCGGTTAGAGAATAATAAAATTAGTTATAGTAAATTTATATGGGTGATTCTTGGTTCTAGAAGAAATTAGATCATCTTGGAGAAGAAATTTTTTATTCTTTTTATAAATCTCTGCTAACTCACTTAGTATCATGTTATGCAAGTCTATCACCGGTCATTTTAACATTCACTAACAAAAACGATATAATTGAAAGATCTTAAAATATAAGAGACTAAGTTCAAATCCTTTTGATACGTGACAACCAAGGGTATGGACAAACAAGTCTCTAGCCATTTGAATTCAATCATATAGATTATTATTCAACTCAAAAAAGAAAAAGTTAGATGGATTACCTTTATAATCAGATATCACGAGTAGACAGATTACCCACTATACTCGAGATGGAAACACTCCACAAGTTTGGTGCCAACTCTTATCTCACATTTAAAAGATAAGGTTTTTAACAAAGATTTATAATATAGATGAGTTACTCCACTCATTGCCTCCCATGAAAATTTGAATGTTCCTCAACAATGCATTAAAGAGAAAGGGATAAAGGGAAACTTCTCACTCTGCACAATAATGTATTTGTAATTAGCTAAAAATGAGAAAAATGTATACCAGTAATTGTTATATTTCTGATTCTGATTTCGATTTCAGAAAATTTATGGTAATTAATTAAAGAATAACATTTTCATTCCGATTGATTTTCATTTTATTTGTCAACAATTTAATGATGATTAGCACAATATAGATGCTGAGAAGTGAGCAACTAAGAATTTTCCATAGTTTATTATCTTCATTTAAATAAATTATTGACTTGGAATTTGAAATTTTTATTTTCTTTTAATCTGTGTATTGAGTGGTTCTTTATTTAAATAATTTACCATGTAGTTTTTCCATAATCTAATGAATTAATATTACTAACTTAATTATCATTACTTCAATATCGTATGCTTAATTTAAATTCGATAATTTATTGAAACGAGAATGTTAATGTTAACATTGTGGTGCTCCAACCCTCTTACCTCCCAGCATGCTTGTTGATGCTGTTTTTCGACCGAACTTGCACGCGGTGACGAGTTGACGTGGACGATACTTCAAGGTGCTCACAAGTGAACCTGCACAAGGAACAGACACTATGACGTCCAAGTCAATACGAGCTCAGAAGTTTTAGGTCGTTCTCGGAGAGAATTGCATTCCTGATTTGTGGACGAAATGTCCCTTTTATAGGCAGGCTGGGGGAGACATGACAGTTAATTAGTTACGACATACGGTTATGCCTGTCGAGCCCCTAGGTCGGTGGTCGGATATGAGGTCGGAGTCCTCAGGTCGATTGGGTTCATTTTCTCGTCTCAGCTCGGTAAGGAGTGTTGGATTCTGACGTCAATTTATGATGTCTCGAACTAAGAATAAACCTACACGTGTCGATTTGATTTTTGACCACCGACAATGCTTATAAATACATCATATGTCTATAGTTTGAATTTTCTATGTTAGATGCAAATTCCATAATTTAATGAAACAAACAAAATAATCTATAGAAATTAATAAACATTTATAAGTGAAATTTACAAAAGAGTGTCGTAATGAATGTTACCATTGTGGTGGTCCAAAGTGTCTGAACTCTCTACATGTCCATAAATTCATATATCTACAATTAGGGTAGATTTTTAATTTCATAATTTAATGAAATCAACAAAATAATGTAGGAAAGTTTTGGTGCTTGGTTGACACTCAAAAATAACAAGTCCATTGATCAAAGACTTGTGGAAGGTTGTGTAAGCTTTTGGGTGGATAGATTGTTTAACATGATATCAACTCGAGATGTCACAGATTTAGAATGGATATATTTTGACTAAACATACAAAAAAAATCATAATCTTTTTTTGGTATTAATCGTTTATAATTCTCGATTATATGTTTAATGTATTAAAAATTCTTAATTAAGTCATTTTATAAAATATTATTAACGATACATTAGTGTATCATTAAATTATCTTTTATTTAACACATTAACATGTCACTAGAAAAACGATCTAATAAATGTTACGTGACACATAACATCTAATCTATTGACCAAAAAAAAGAAGAAAAAAAATCAATTTTTTTCAAGTAGTATGTCCTAGTCGCATGCCCACTTCTCCAAATTATATGGTAATAAATAATTATTTAATGAATTATTAGCTTTTCCTAAATATAATTAACCATCTTTTTAAGGAAGAATCTAATTGAAAATTTATAAGGCATTAAGACTAAAAGTTGAAAATTTTAAAAGAAGGACTAAATTAAAAATTATTTAAGGGATTGGGACATTTGGCATATCTTAGCCTTAAATTCGAAACTAATTATCATAAGATAATCAATATTGTAATCTACTGAACAATTAAAAAGATTGGAGGTTTAAATTCAAACTTCATATGTTATTTAACTAAAAAAAAGGTAGTATCTCTTTACGAAGATAATTAAATGATTTTTTTTTTTGAATACATCTCTAAACTTATTATGCATTTGTGTTTGACAAGTCTACGAACTTTAGAATGTTGGGATAATTGAGCCAAAACAGATGACTCGTGTCTTACGAGGAAAAGGATTTTCAAACACTACTACCAATTCCTACGAGGAGTAGGATATTATTATCTTATAAGGATTACAATATTGTTTTTCCCATAAGGATTGAGATATTTGACCTCTTATAAATAGAACCATTTTGTTAAGGTTTCATTTGTACAGAATCTAAATAAGGGAGACTTGAGTGGTTGTGGACAGTGTATGAAAAAAGAGTTTGTATCTCGTGGGTTTAGTGAGGGTATTTCCAATTGTGTAATTCTAGGTAACCATTCCTAAGGTACTTAGAAGCAAGATAGTAATATCTTGAGTGAGATCTTCATTGTAATATTCCCAACTATAGTTGAACCTGTTTTTTTTGCAGAAGACTGAACGTAGTCCCAAGATAGGGGCGAACCAGTATAATCCCATGGTGTTAAGCTTTTCTATCCCTATCTCTTATTCCTTTGTTATTGTTACTTACTTATATGCTGTTAGTCTATGGAAGGGGAAAATCAAATAGTTCCTATTTGAAGAACTTACAGGAGGATCGATTGATCTATATTTTTTTCCCAACAATTGGTATCAAAGAGTTTGGTTCAGAGATCATGAGATCAGCAGAGAAGTCAGGTTTTGAAGGAATCATGAAGTTCGATGGGGCCAATTTCGAATATTGGAAGATGCAGATTAAGGATTAATTGACCTGCAAGAAGTTGAATAAAGCTTTAAAGGAACGACCAGCAGGGATGAAAGATGAAGATTGGGTGGAGACGAATGAACAGGCAGTTGCCTTTATCAGATTATGTTTGTCGATGAATGTGGCAAGTCTCGTAGCAAACGAAACGACAACAATAGATTTGATGAAAGCACTGGAGAATAGGTACGAGAAACCCTCAGCTAATAATAAGGTATATCTCGTAAGGAGGTTCTTTAACATTCAAATGGAAAAGAATACTTCTGTCAATTCCCACATAAATGAGGTCACAAAATTAATCAATCAATTGGCATCAGTTAAGATTACTTTTAGTGACGAAGTGAATGCTATTCAGTTGCTAACATCTTTACCTGAAAGTTGGGAAATGATGAAGACAACAATGTCCAATTTGTTAGGAGACAAATCTTTGAAATTTTCAGAAATTTGTGATGCGGCAATTACTGAAGAAGTTCGCAGAAAGCGAAGTGGAAAAGAATCTACTTTTGTACAAGGTTCAACATTGGCTGTCGAAAAAAGTAAAGAGAAGGTTGCGTCTGATGACAGGCAGCAGAAGCATAGTAGGTGGGATTGGAAGAGAGATGTTGAATGTTTTCACTGCCACAAAAAAGACCACATCAAGAAAAACTGTAGAATGTTAAAAGAGGATCTGAAAAGGTATATGGCGGAGTCAAATGCAGTTGTAGACAATGCCCTCGTCTGTGTTGAAAGCAACACAGAAATAGGAAACCAGTCATCAGAGTGGGTAATAAACAGCGCAGCTTCAGTATACATATCTTCAAATAGAAGATTATTCACATCTTTCAGAAGAGGCAATTGCGGCCACGTGAGGATGGGGAATGGAAAACTTTCCAAGACCAAAGGGATTGGAAATATACGATTGAAGACCAATAGTGAGACTAAGTTATTACTACGAGATGTCAGGTATGTACCCAGTATCAGAATGAACCTTATCTCTACAGGTAAGTTGGACGATGATGGTTATCAAAGTGAGTTTGGTGGGAACCAGTGGAAGCTCACCAAAGGATCCAAGTTGGTGGCAGTTGGCCATAGAAAATCTACAGTTTACACGTCGCAATTGAGTGTTGCCAGAGGATCATTGAAACAGCAGATGCAAGTTGCAGATGGTGTCCAAAGAGGAAGGATTGAACCACCAACAAAGACAACCAGAACAGATCAGGAGAATCTGCCATCAATTCAGGAAGAACAATTGGGAAGTCAAAGAACGATAACATGTTCTTTAGGTTGTCTGGGATTATCTCCAGTTCTCAGACGAATGGGTGAATTGATGAAGTCGCGTTAGCGAACAGTTGCATCAGATAAGATAAACTCAGTAGGTGCTGAGGTAAAGAATGAAGTTTCAATTCTGGCAGCAGGCTTGAATAGTTGTCAAGTCATCAGTGGGAAGTTCTTTCTTCAAGAATCAGTGTTTGAGAACGAAGAAGGAAGCTTCAGATATCGCCACTTAGTTTGAGTGGGAGCACATGGCTGTGTCTCTTGCGTCTGGGAGACAAGACCACGTAGATTGCCCGACCTTAGGGCAAAGACAGATGAGACCAGTGATTTCTGATATTTTGTTTTACAAGTTTTTAAACTTGCAGGAGAAGCCTTGAAGATTTTTTCAAGAAAATCACACGTTGTTGCAGTAGAAGCCTTGGAGTTTTCCAAGATTATCATAGACTGTTGTTACAGTGGGAGGCAAGATCGATGTTTGGTCTCCCAGTGGGAGATTGTTGGGATAATGGAGCCAAAACAGATGATCCGTGTCCTACGAGGAAAAGGATTTTCAAACACTACTATCAATTCCTACAAGGAGTAGGATATTATTGTCTTATAAGGATTACAATATTGTTTTTTCTATAAGGATTAGAATATTTGACCTCTTATAAATAGAACCTTTTTGTTAAGATTTCATTTATACAGAGTCCAAATAAGAGAGACTTGAGTGTTGTGGACAGTGTATGAAAAAAGAGTTTGCATCTCGTGGGTTTAGTGAGGGTATTTCCAATTGTGTAATCCTAGGTAACCATTGTTAAGGTACTTAGAAGCAAGATAATAATATTTTGAGTGAGATCTCCATTGTAATATTCCCAACTATAGTTGAACCTGCTTTTTTTGCAAAAGATTGGACGTATTCCCAAGATAAGGGCGAACCAGTATAAACCCTGTGGTGTTAAAACTTTTCTATCCCTATCTCTTATTCCTTTGTTATTGTTACTTACTTATCTGCCGTTAGTCTGTGGAAGAGGAAAATCAAATAGTTCATATTTGAAGAACTTACAGGAGGATCGATTATCTATATTTTTTTTCCCAACATAGAAAGTATCTAATATGTCTATGAAATTTTTAATTTTATGTCTAATACGTCTCTAAATTTTTTAAAGTGTCTATTCTTAAATTTTCAATTTTGTGTATAGCTAATAGATTCCTGAACTTTCAATTTTGTGTTCAGTATTCTTTGACATATTCAACATTTTTTTTTAATTTACAAACATATTAGAGATTCTAAATTGAAAACTTATAGTTCTATACTAGACACAAAATTTAATTTTATATTTAATAAATTCTTTAATTTTAAATAATATTAGACAGTTTATTATCTATTAAACACAACATTAACCGTTTAAATATCTATTAGATATTTTTTGAAGTCTACTAAACCTATTAGATACAAACCTAAAAGTTTAGAGAATAAATTTTTTTTTTAAATTGAGCGAATAGACTTGTATTATATATATATATATATATATATATATATAATCTTTCCTAATTAATTTGGTGGTCACGGTAAGCTTAATATAAGATAATAAGGTTATAAATGTATTAGTTGAGGCTTTATAAATAATTCATGTCAATGAAGTATTTTCTTGGATGCAATCTTCATAAAGTATTTTAAATTTGTATTAATTTATATATATTGCACACCATGTGCATTAAAAAAATGTAATTGTTTTAATAATATATAAAGAAGATTATTATTATTATTATTATTATTGGACTAAATATAAAGAAAATTATTACTCAACAAGATTGAGTCATAATTGTTCGGAGGAAAATTATCACATGGCACGTGTCAGCATCGTAAAGGTACTTGGGTTAAAACCTGTTTTAAATTATAATAATTTGTTCAAGTCCCTTCAAGTCAGAAGCAGATGAGCTGGTCGTTCTCTACTATGAGTCTATTTAAATGGTTCGAGCCGACCTGAAAATAATGCATTCAAGGAAATGTCCAGTAAACTCTTTAAATCAAACAACACGTCGTGTTTTGCGGACGGTCGGACGACCATTACCCCCATATCGAAATTTTTGTCATATCCAATCTCTATAAATAGAGATGTCTACTCCTATTACAAAGTACGTGAATCCATTTGTATTCATTGAGTTAGATTGGATAAGAGCTAACTTGCTCGTCAGAATACTAACTTTGTTTTGCAGGTTCTTCGGAGGACTAGGAAGATCATCCCGTCTTCTTCGACCTTCGTGGATTCCAAACTTGATCTTTTAGGATCAAACAATATTAATGAACTAATACGAAAATTAAATTTGCTTTTTAAGATCAAACAATACGAGAATCAAATTTGCTTTTTACTAGAATCAATGTGCTAGTGAACTACAAAGTACTCGTGAGATTAATATCTCATATTTAGTTAAATTTTTATATTTTAAAAAGTTTTTTTAAACTCCTGTCGTAGCACTAAAAAAGAGATTTTTAAATTTTAAAATATCAGAGATGCATTTTACTGTACATATTTGACTTCTTATATGAAACGAATATAATTTCACTGTCACAAATCTTTTTTGTTTTTTATTTTTTATTTTTAGAGTAGAGTCACCAATCAATTGTATTTGGACAAAATTAACTATATTGGGATCTAATCAATTCTGAAATGGGGGAAAAATGGTTGCTGCTAAAACGTTTTATTAAACAAGTTAAAAATAATATCACTAGTTTATATATTGTCTAAATATACTATTTTTTAAAATTTTAAAATTGTCCTATAAGATTTCTAATTATGTAACTTACTTTCTTCCTGTTGGCTTTAATATAATTTTTTTTAAGGAATTACAAAAATAGCACCGAAGGAATTTGTATATATATATATATATATATGAATAACATTATGTTTAAAATTTTACAAAAATGACATAAATGGCAAGTTAATACAATCACATGAAATCAACAAGTAGTGTGACTTCTGTGACATTTTTGAAAAACGAAAAATAAAAATAAAAATATCTTTATAATACATATTCATTATTTTATATTTAGTATAATTTTCTTTTTTTTTTTACCCCATTTGATAACAATTTCCTACCGATCTGCTTTTTTTATTTTGTTATCACGTTTTAAAAAGGTTTTCAAAATTTTAGCAAAATTTTAAAAACTAAAAAGTAGGTTCGTTTGATGATTTTTAGTCTTTTGTTATTGAAAATTAATCAACAACCGCTACTTCCCAGAATAATAATTGACCATAAAACTTGGACTAATATTCAACTTTTGAAATTTTTAGATTAAATGAGAAAGGAGAGTATATTTTAAAGGCAAAGTTTATATTTCAACAAATAAAGGATTAAAGTATAAAAATTTCATAGGTATGAAAATATTAATAAAATACCAACATTGACAATATAAACTCATACAAGTTAATAAATAAATACTATCACGCGTATAATTCATATTAGAATTTTTTAATATTTATTATATTTCATTAATACTTTAGTAAACATTGAATTCTCCTGTCACGAATCTCTTACACACCAAAGTTTTTAGTTCGGGATAATTCTCCATACTATCTTTTTTATTTAAATACGAGTAAATACTACGAGAATATTAAAAATTTATGGACGGTAAAAGATAAATAAATAAATAAGAAAATAGGGGAGAGAGAAAAATGACTTTTAGAGAGAGAGAGTGGGACCAGGGAAATTTGACAAATTGTATAAAGAGTCGCCGACAGCAAATCGGGAGCGTAGATCTTCTGACAAACGCTGCGTGATGCTCTTTTCTTTGGATTCCAAAAACCCAAAACGACTGTCGTTTTCACATTTTTCCCCTTCGCCTTCCAGCAGGTAAATACCAAATTAAATTCGCAATGTCTTTATTTCCTTTTATTATTATTATTATTACTTTTAAATACTCTTTTGATTTATATATTTTTAATTTTTATTGTTTTAGTCTATATAATTTTAGAAAGTTGATTTTATTTCTTGTAATTTTAAAAGATTACCCTGTCGTATTTTGTAATATTTTAACGAAATTTTTTAATAAAAATTTGTGGTTGTATTTTAAACAATTTTGATTACTACAGTTGAGTTACTGTTGAGTCGTGGGTGCACTGCTTCTGCTTCTGCTTCTCACTCACACGATGGAATTTTTTTTTATTTTTTTTATCTCACTAAAATATGTTTTAAGTTTTGATATTCTAAGTATTTTTTTTTTAATTTAGTTTCACGTGTTAAACTCAAAAATTAAATTCAACTTGAACGTAACTCAACTGATTAAGACATCTATTTTTTACTAAAAGGTAAACTCAAATCTTCATCCCCACGTATTGTACTAAAAATTCTGAAAAAAATAAAAGAAAAAAACTCTATTGTTTAAAAAAAATTATTTTAGTTTCTTCTGTTTTAAAATTTTTCAATTTAGTTATTCAATATAATGGGAATATTAAAATTGACTGATGACAAATTTATATGAAATAATACTCGGTGAATTGGCAGAATTTAAAGAAGAAGAAAAAAACTATCAATAGAAAAAAATTCAAAATTTGGTGGAGTTATAAATTTTCTCTCGTATATAATATTTTTACTCTAAGGGGTCGTTTGTTTCAGGAGAATCTGAGAATCACATGGGATGTACATCCAGATTCTCGTATTTGTTTGATAGGAATGTTGGATATCGGGAATTTTTAGATGCCTATAAGGAAGGCATCTAAGCAATTTTAGATGCCCTCATGTAATATGGATTTTTAAGGACTCGTTTGGTAACATTTTCGTTTCTTGTTTCTCGTTTCCAGTTTTATTAAGAAATCTAAGTATTTTTATTCTAACTTTGTTTCTTGTTTTTCCTTTTTTGGGAACATCCTCATAATTGTATAGAATTTTTGGAAACAACAAAAACTAGTTTCTCATTTTTTGTTCCCATTTCCAATTTATTCCAAAACATAAATAAAAAGAATGTTTTATCATACTTGAACTCTTAGATATTGAACCATGCAATACATTTTTCTTCATTAAAAATAAAGAAACAGGAACGTTACCAAACGAGCCCTAAGATTCCCGTGTTGAGGGTATCTCCTTTTAACAAATTTGTCCCTCGTCATTTTTGTTCTATAATATTTTTTTCATCAATAATATTTTATTTCTCACTTATTTTATTTTATTTGAAAAATAAATGTATACACTAATTTATTGATAAATACCTAAATATAATTTTATTTATATGCTACATTTAGATATAAAATAAACATTAGTCAAATATATAATATCTTAATTTATTTTAATTCAAATATAATGTGCAATCTTTCCTTTATTTTACTCTTCCAATAGTCACCAAACATAAACTAAAATTGACATAAAAATACAATATTAAATTAATAAAAGTAATTTTTTATATGAATTCAAATAATATTAAATTTAACATATAAATCATATAAATTGACAATATTTCCACGATAAATCCTACAAAACAAACGTGACTATTTAAATATTTCTAGATATTCTTATAAATTTTATTACAAAACGAACGTGGTTATCTTAAATTTAGAACGTCTAAAATTCCGAGCATCTGAAGAGATCAGATATCTACAATGGCACCTAAATGTCTATCAATACGCTAAGTGTTAGATCATGTAAGTTTATCTTCCGTTAATTTTAAAATTTACCTATAGTGAGAGACTAGATCAAAAATATTAAAATATAAGCGATTAAATTGAAATTTTTTATACAAGGTCTAAATATATATATATATATATTTGAGAATATGACTTCAAACATTTGGGACCCATTTACGTCAGCCAACCTTTTTTCTTCCTCTTTTTAAAATTTCTAGGAATTGAAGAGTATTTATGAATCGCCCATTATTACATTTATTTTAAGTTCCATACCGTTGATTTTAAGAGGAATCAATTTATTTATTTTTATTTTTTTGTTTTGTTGTTTTTTATTATTATTATTATTTTTATTTTTAGGAAAAAATAGGAAGCAGTTAAAAACCAGAATCTTTCAGTTGGAATGACAGATTTCATAACAATTTGGTTCTTTTAATGAGTTAGTCTTAAATTTTAATATTTTTTGTTTTTTGTTTTTTTGGACAGCTTAGTTTCTATAATGAAATATCTTGTTTGTATAACGATATTTGATGTAAGAGCCACTTGATTCCTATGCAAAAGAGGAATAACAAGTCGATGAGGTACAAATTAAATTGTTAAAAATTAAACGGCTATATCTTATAGTTTTAAGAACTAAGTAGTAAGAAGTTTCAACTATAAAAACTAAATCGTTCTTCAACGTATTTTAAATATTAATTAAGGTAATAAATAAAGTTTATTGTACATGAAATAAATATAAAGATAAGGTTTGTGAAAGTCTGAGAAGAAAAAAATGGTGTTATATAAACGGGTTTTGCAATAATAGCAAATTTTAACAGATTTGTCACATGATAAAATATTTTGTAAAAATGACCGAAATCATAAATGTAAGAATTCAAAAATCAATAATAAACATGTATCACTTGTGAATTTTATATTAAGTATATTAGTGATATAAAAATGGTATATTAACAATGTGCTTTATTGAGACATTCATAATATATTTTATCAACAGTAGACAAATAGCTTTATATTGATATATCGATTATCGCGTAAATGATGTATCAATATTATCCTATATATTGATACATTAATGACATAGTTTATCACGAATGATACAAAAATAACATATTAATGATATACCAGAAAAAAACATTGTCACATTTATAAATTATTTTTTCCTATAACAAATTTACAAATATGACACTATGGTTTTAGTGAGGGAGTAATTTTGGATCGAATCAATATGTAGCCCAAAGTTGAATTAAGTTGGGCTCATGACCCTTCAAATAAGACGTTGAAATTGATGGTCTAGATTGGAGTGGAGAAATTTTATTTTATGTGGAAATATTACATTTTAAAAGTGTAATGTTAAAACTTGATGGTTGATGGCTATAAAATCGAAAATAGTTACGAAAAGAAATTCGGGAGCAACTACGTAAATTAGAATAGCTGCACAACAGGACTAAGTGAAAAGAAATTCCAGCCTCAATTAAAACTCTTTTTGTAGTTAACCCAAATAATTTCTTATTTTTAACATGGTAAATAATAAATAATGTCTACCCTAATAATTAATATATATTACCCACTTCACATTAATTCAATTCAACGTCGATCAAAACAAATTCAAGAACCTAATTTTATCCGTAAATTATATTAGAATAAAATATTCAGTTATTATTAAACAGCATGCTAATTATTTATTTATAAAGGCTACAAATATCTTTTAGTCCTAACTTTTTCTTAACCTTTTTCAATTTGACCCATTTAAAAAGTTCTTTAGTTCTTTATGTTTTACCGATCTGAGTATTAAAGTTGACTGATGATAAATTTAGACACATAATAGAGCTGGCAAAAAGTTTTAGAGGATGAAGAGAGCCACCTAAAAAGAAAAAAAAAATTTCAAAATTTCCACCAACTTCGTTCTGACAGCTCTCACTAATTATCATATCATGTAAACTTATATCGGTCCATTTTAACATTCATCAATACGAAGAGTATAACTGAAAAATGTTAAAATAGAACCGCTACACTGAAACTTATGCAAAAGATGGATGAACTTTGCTAATTTTGACCTAGAAGATCAAGATTAGAGAAGATGCAGAAGGTGCTAATTCTGATCAACATTATTGCAGATAAAACCAGTAGCTTTATAAACTTTCCTTTTCTACCTCTTTAAATGGCACTGAGGGATTCAGCCCTACAAGCGCTTGGCACATAAGAACCTTTATACGCCTTACAGATATAGCTCACAAAGTTTTCAAAGTCCTGCAGAAGGGCGAAATTATGCAAAGCTTTACGTGAATGGTTGAGTTCAAATCAAAGTGTTTAAACTCTGCATTTTTTTTAGTTCAATACGTGGAGGTGAGAATTCTGACCTTTTGATCGAAGACATATATGTCTTAATTAATTGAGCAATCAAATTGACTTTGGTAGAGGGTATATGTCTTAAACAGTTAATGTCTATAAATTAATGACAAATCACTTTGTGAAAAACCAATCTCATGCTTGCAGAGCCAAAGCATCACTTCTTTGAGAAATAAGTGGCATGTAAAATTTGGTGTAAGAGGGAAAAAAAGAAATGTGATGATTCGGTTTGCCTAGTGACATTAAATTTATGATAGTTCTTGTTTAAAATTCATCCCGGTGATTAATCAAAGCCTCCACGATGTGCACGTGATCGAGTGTAAAGGCTAAGTTTGTGAGTGTGTTTGGATGTGTTGAGAGAATAGATTCAAAGAAACAAACCTCATAAAGTGGTTGTCCATCAACAACCACCCAAGGAACGTATTTATGAGGAGGCTGAAGATGGTCGGTTTCGGCTGCATATTGTAGTTCAAGCTGCACAGAGATGAGAATTCTCGTCATAAACACAATCAATCCTCAAGGACTAGTTTCCATTTAGTGCACAATAAAGCTTGTGAAACCTGAAATAACCATTCGATACAGGTTCAAATTTCAGTTTTAAATTCTATCATACCTCTAACCGTGTTGAATCATTAATCACATTGTTACAACTCTCCTCAAACAATTTATCAGCAAACAATAAAATGCCTTATCTGAGTTAGTTTAAGTAACTCACCTCTTTCCCAAGCCCAGAAGAATAGCATTCATAAACAGGCTTTGGATCCAATCCCAATTTCTCGTAGCAAGTTTCCCATTGGGTATATTTCCGCTCGTACACCACAGCCTCAACACAGAAAATAAAAGGAAAATGCCCTGTCTACATTCACAAATTTGAACCAAAACTTAGCATTCCAGCTCATCCATCATGCATGTTAACATTATGTGCAAGTGCTATTTAATAATTCAAAAGTGATCAAAAGAGATAACAAGCCAGTTATATCATGTTCATGACTTTCTGAATCTCAGGTTTAGAAACAGTTAATGGAGTACCAATTTACCAAATAGATAACAACAGCCAACTACATTAAGCTCGTTGATTACAAAGCAACACACGAAAATAAGTCATGATACTCTTCCAGAAAATCCATGCACATTGTAGAACTTTTTTACTCTCACCTCAACCAGAGTATCTGAATATTAAGTAGTTGCATGGCTGAATGTCACATAAGTTCAGTGATTGAATTGGATGAGAAAGGAAGAAACTCGCATTGAAAACTGACCAATTGGCTCTCGTCGTGAGACTTACCAGCTCAGGCCAGGCATTAATAGCACAGGCTTCCACGGTGTTCAGAAAACATTCAGAAGGACCATGCTGAAATCATCACCACAAAATAAAAGTTCATCAGAATCATCAAGTATAGTATATCCTTATGTGCATATGCATGTTGTGTAAAGAGTTGATTACTACTATGTTTTGGAGTCTAAGCTCTCATAATCCGCCAAAAGCTACAAATTATACCATATCACATCACCAGTTTTTAGTGTAAGATTCTAAGGACCTATTTGGTAACGTTCTTGTTTTTTGTTTTTGTTTTTTCATTTTTAATAAAGAAAAATGAATTGTATGACCCCAAATTCAAGTATGATCAAACAATCTTTTTCTTTATATTTTAGAAGTTCTTTGTTGTTTCCAAAATTTAAATACAATTTTGAGAATATTCCCAGAAAACGAAAAACAAAAAACATAGTTAGTTGCAAAATGTTTAGATTTTTTAAGAAAATTGGAAATGAGAAACAAGAAATAGAAACGTTACCAAACGAGCTCTAAGTAATCAATCTTTAGACATAATTGCTATACTAATTCCCTTCTCTTTCTCCGATTCCTCCACCTTGGGCCAGGAAATTAATAATTAAGTCATGAAATCAGAATTGGCTGCAGCTGTAAATGCCATTTTTCGAGTCATCATCAATAACCCTCTTTTTTCCACAGGATATGAGAGGATTTTAAATCCAAATGAATTCCCGTTTTTGTTATCTCTTGAAATTAAATCCTCACCAAAATGTATTACAGAATGTCAAACTTAATTAATCAGATTTCATTTTTCATTCACACATTAGGGTAGAAATGCCACATTAATAAAATTCTTAATTTCTTTTCATTTCTAGCAAACATCCTAAAAAAAAATTAATAAAATTATGCTCAGTCCAAATGAAACAACAATTTAAAGAACATTTCTGTTTCTTTCAACTCACGTGATTCAAAATTATTTCTCATACTTTTTTGATTCCAAACAAAGCATAAAGAAAAGCTGAAGATCAATTTAAAGGAAGACCTGGCAAGTGATGGAACTGTTTCGACCGACTCTCGCATTGCCGTAGGGAACGAGTCTAAGATCAACAATGGAGACGAGTCCTCCCTCGAACAACTTAATCAGATCGTCCACTATAAATTTCACGCTGTCCGGACAGAGCGACTCATAGTAAACATCAAGCGAAACTTTCCCACTCCCGTCGTTAGAGTTTGCCGTTATGGAAGATGAATCATCGAAAGCTGAGACCAAAGAGCATAGCAAGAGTAGGAGATGAAAGAGGCAAGCAAAGGAGGGGATTCTTGCCCTAGAATCCATGTATACGAATGCGATAACACAATAATTCGATTTGTCAAGCAAGATTGCAAATTACGAGTCTACTCCTTCGATTTCCATCGCTGAAGATTCGGCTCTGATCCTCCGATCCACGTGCCCGGAATTCGGTCAGAAATTCAATCTCGATTCAGCTTCAGCTTATTGATTAGAGAACGGAGACCTTATCGGTGTCTGATCCTACCGCCGGAGGCCCGGTGGTCCGATCGGCCGTGAAATTAATCTAAGGAAGAAAGAAAACAGCGAACCGATAAAAACAGAGAAATTTCAGGCGGTGGCTCGCGCTTCTAGAATATTTATAAGGTCCAAAATCTTTTTTTGTGGTTCCAACATTTTTTTTTTCATTTCGTTATTAAATTTTAAAAATATCTATTTTATTATCTGAATTTTATAAAATTATCTATTTTTGTTCGTACTTTTTATTTTAATTTTAACAAATTAATAATATCGTTTTGAGTATGTGTACTGAGCAGTTGTGGTGAGTATAAATTTGAATTCATGTTATTAATTTGTTAAAATCAAAGTAAAAATATAGACTAAAATAATTATTTCTTTAAAATTTAAAAACTAAAATGACATTTTCAAAATTTAGGAACTTGTACTAACAAGTTAAGGTGATTATATACTCAAATCAGGTCCTCGATTTGTATTGGGTAAGGAAATTTTAGGTGCAAATATAATCAAACAAGAACTCAAATGATTCCCTTAAATTTAGAGACTAAAATAGATATTTTAAAATTTAATAAAAATTACAAAACTTGTAATGTACAAATTGATATATATTGTCAAATTTTAGTTTAAAATTAATTTTTTTTACCTTATATTTATATGCATGGATCTGCTACTAGAATAGACACGATCACATGATCATTGTTTCAAATTTTAAACTACGAAAATTAAATTGTTACGATATGCTAAAGTTCAAGTATTAAATTGTTACAAATCTATGAAAGTAAGAAGCTATATTTATACTGTCATTAACTACATTATTGTATTTTTTTAGTACGACAAATTGGGGTATGATGGTTTGAACCTCCCACTTTATAGGAATTAAATGTCAATTACGGTTGAACTAGGTATTTATGATTTTAAAATTCTTTTCCCTACGTTTCTTTTTTAATTAAAACTATGGAAGTCAACAAAAGATTGGAAAATATTATTTAACTAAAACTATGAAATATGATAATTTTATTGGTCCGTAAAATAAAATTTAAATCATTTGTGCCAATTTTTTAGTAAACTTCTAGTAAAAAATAAGTGCTTTAACCATTTGAACTATATTCAATTTTACAATCATTTATGCACTTTTTAATTAAATAATTTGTTAAACGTACCATTCTCAATTATATCTTTTGAGCATATTTATGCCAAATATTATTAACCTTACGATGTAACATCACAAGAATAGACAAAACAAACTTAATCAAAAAGTTTATTGATTAAGTTTATTTTGCAATATGATCGAAGTTGCATTAGAGTCGTTGTAATGTAACATTGCAAAATGGACCTTATTTTAAGAAACGAAATATGATCAAAGCTAAGATAAGGCCACAATTTTTATGAGATATTAAAGTAACAAATATCTAACAAAACTCGTAATTTCTTTTAAAGCTTCTATAGCTGATAGCAAGGTTTGAATATTTGCAGTTAGATTACAACTTTTCAGTGACATAATTTTGATGACTGAACTTGGTTTTATTTTTAAGTTGGTTTTTATAATTTAATTTTAAAAGATATTGATTTCCTTTTTTTTTTTCTACTTCATATACGTGAATATTCAAACCAGCTTACACACATCTCAACTAATCTCACATGACAACTACCTAACCCTACAACATTTGGTGCCAAAAAACACAGGAATTACTAATTCTCAAAGTAGGTTGGAGACCATCGGACTTATTTCCTCTTAGCCTCTTTAGACCAATAAACTACCCACGATGGGTTTGATTTTCATATTTATTCATCATGGGTGATTTTCCTATTTATTCAAAGTTATGAAATTAAATATTAAAAATTAAAATGAACTCATTGAGTAGAAGGTAAAAACAAATCTTTCCCAAAAGAAACTTGGATTGTTGTGTCACAAGTCGATCGTCTTATCAAGAACTTTGTGTCCACATCCCAACAATTTCCAACCTACTTCTCCTCAACAAGTTCAATAACAAGTTCAATTGGTCGGTCAAGACAGTACTTATAATCGAGGTTGGAAGTTCAAATCCTTGATCCTATCGCTGAACTTGAGGAGGGAGAGAAATTCTCATGTCACAAACTACATAGAGAAAACAAGAAAATGAACATATAAAAAAGGTCCAAAAATCAATTAGTCAGATTTCCTGTCGAGATTCTTTCACCTCGTAGCAAATGCGAACTATATAACTAAGTAAATGATGTAGCCAAACCAATAATATGAACTTTCAAATTCAATTATTTGGAAACATGATGTTGAACACTATCCTTAATGTCATCATCACTAAATCTCTCGTTTCATCTAGATTTCTAAATTAAGAAATAACCCAATTACATTAATATTATCTAAATAAAACAAAGTTTCTCTCAACCAGATGTATACAGTACAAGCATGTTCGGTTATCTAGATTTATTTACTAAATTGAATACATTCCAACTCCAAAGAGTGTGAGGTATCACCTGGATCGCGTTCTTGTGTATTATATTCACATTTCTCATTTCTCGACTTCTTATTCTTACAGTATCTCGTCTGGGAGGAGACTTACAGTGTCTGGGAGGACGGACTACGCTTCTCGCCTTCAAATGACACTGATGGACGGAGTTCTACAAGCACTTGGCAGAATAGGTCCTCTGTACGCCTCACAGATGTAATTTATGAAGTTTTCATAGTCCTATAACAAGGCAAAGTTATGAAAATCCTTATACCGTAGTTGGGGAGTCAATGCCAATCATTGGGCCAGAGCTGTGCATTAATAATCAATTAGCAAATAGAGACTTGTATGGAAATGTTCTCTTTTTTTTTCTGTCCCTCATTTTTTAAAAACTAAAAAGGAAAAGTTCAACTGAGCATAACTCAATTGATTAAGGCACTAATCTCTGACCACAAGTCATGAGTTTGAATCCCCATTTCCACGTGTTGTACTAAAAAAAAACATATTAGGTAATCTTTTCCTTTCCCTTTTATTTCATTTTCTTTTAATTTAGGGACCATTTCTTTTTTCTGATATTGTCAAATTTTAAATTAAAAGAACAAAGATTTATGAAAATTGTTTTGGCAAAAATTAAATATTCAAAACTATTATATATTTTTTTAATATTTATTATGCATTTATTTTGTATAAAATGATAAAATAAAGTTTTTTTACTGTGTTCTTAAGACTGAAAATGAGAACCAGGAGGGAAAAAAATCAAAATTTGTTTGTTTCTAGAATTTATATACAATTTTCAGAATGTTTTAAAAAAAATGAAAAATAGAAAGCAGTTACTAAACATTTATGTTCTAAGAGATCGAAAGCAAGAAATAGGAAACAAGAAGTATAAACTTTAATGAACGACCCTAAATAAACAGTTTCCATGTTTGTATAACCCAAGCCTAGAGCTTTATGCAGTTAATTTTGGAAATGTGAGTGCGTGTGACAGAAGGAAACAAACCTCGTAAAGTGGTTTCCCATCTACAACAACCCAAGGCACATAATTGTGAGGAGGCTGAAGATTGTCAGTCTCAGCTGCATATTTCAGTTCGAGCTGCAGAAATATGATAAAAATTCAATTATAAGAACATTTGATTCCATCTTGATAATCTCTGTGTTTGCCCAACCACAATTCATAACCTATAGACAGTGAGCTGATCGTGGAACCTATTTCTCAATCAATGAAATCAGTAAAACATTTATACAGTAAAAAGTCAAGGTCTAACAAATAAGAAACTGTTGGCAGCAGTCACAAAGGTTTATTGGAACAGATAATTGTTAAATGTTCTTTGTGTTGTATACAAGATGAGATTTAAACAATATATGAAACTTGAACTAGCACAAAAAACTTAATCGATTTCATTAGGGAAAAAAAAGGTTAAAACTCACCTTGTTCCCGAGGTCGGTAGAGTAGCAATCGTTGATGGGCTTGGGGTCCAACCCCAACTTCTCGAAGCATGACTCCCACTGGGTGTACTTCCGTTTGTACGCTAGAGACTCAATGCAATAAATGAAAGGAAAATGCCCATCCTACATCAGTAGGAGTGAATGAGAACGTTTTTTTTTTAACTAGAAACGAACTTTTCATTGATATATGAAAAGGAACAAAATTGCTGAGAGATACAAACTCCAAGAGGAGTGAAAAAGAGGAATAAAAGAAAACAAATAACAAGATAACAGAATCATAAACTAAACATAGTTAACTTGGAGTAATAAATGCCTCCCAATTCATACAAATCATACAAGTGAATGAGAACTTACCTTTACCAAATCCCAACTCACTCGATCTGTACCTTAGTAACTAATGACACAACTACATATGGGAGGTGACATATGTTGGAAAAAAGTGAGATGTATAATAATGAGTTTCAGCATCTCAATTCCGAGATGACTAATGAAGAAACATATAAAGAGACTGTTTATCATTCTGATAAGAAAACTTTTGTACCAATCCAAGCAAAATGAAGAAACTATAATCATTGATCTCACAGTGATCAGCACATAACTAATTACACAAGTAAACTACATACAGGTCAGACTGATGCAATTAAAATGAAAGGAAGAAACAGGAGTTCTATGCTAGAAACTATCTAACACACAAGGAAAGGTTTGTAAGCAACTGAAAGTCTTACCAGCTCAGGCCAGGCGTTAATGGCACAGGCTTCCACAGTGTTCAGCAGGCATTCAGCAGGGCCATGCTGAAATTACAACAACACAGTACAAGCTAATTAGCCCGTAAACATGAAATAAAGCAAGCACATCCAGCCATCCACAGGCATGTTAGACTGTTTCTTTAGATCTGTCTAGAAAGAGTATAGAAAAACAGTATAACGCCAATTCAAGAAAGACTCTAAAATGGAAATCATATAGATTAAGCTATGTGATTAAGGAGAATTGATTTGCTAATACAATATCATATCGCACCTCCCCGATATTGGCTCAAACTGTGTTTTAACTAACCAAAACCCCGATGAGGAATAATTTAAATGAAAATACGAAATCGATTTTGCATTATAAGCATTTAACAAAAGGGTATGAAATTCGGTGAGAAACGCAAACGAGATGCATATAGCAGCACTTTTCAATCTAAGGTTCCGCCATAACCAAATACGTAGGATCAATTTGAAACTCAAGCACAATCGAGCAGGGAAGAAACGAAAGATGCTATTTCTTTTGAATGATAAATCAAAACAGAAATGGTGAAGAATCAAACGGAGGACCTGACAAGTGATGGAACCATTGCGTCCAACCCTAGCGTTGCCATAAGGGACGAGCCTGAGATCAACAATGGAGATGAGATCGTCGTCGAAAAGGTGAACCAGATAGTTCACTATGAAATTCGCGCAGTATGGACACAGCGATTCGTAGTAGAGTTCGAGCGAGACTTTGTCGTTGCAGTAATCGGAGGTTGCGGCTATGGAAGATGAAGCAGATGAAAACAACAGGAGATAAGAAACGTAAACGAAGGAACAGAGTCTGGCCGGAAATTCCATTGGTGAGGTTCTGGAAAGTTCCGATTGAAGCACCAAATTTTACAAGTTTCTGTTCATTCTAAAACATCCTCATTCTGAAATGCCACGTGGCTTGTAGGAGGTCGCATATATAATTGCTTCTAATCTTCTATCTCTATTATTATTATATTTTTTGTTTCGTTTTTCCTCTCTCTTTAATACATATTTATATGGGTGAAAATTCGAAGGGACAACTTTTTTACTGGGAATAGATGTTTTCAACTGAGTTAAAATTTTTCTTTTTTTTTTTTAAGAAAAAATCAATTTTTACTTTATACTTTCAACCTCATCAAATTTTGAACTTAAATAGTTATTAAAAATTAAATTTAAATAGATATTACAATTTTTACTTTAAATTTGGATAAGTATTGTAACTTTTAACTTAAAAATTGAAACACTATTTAAAAGGTAAAAATGTGTGGTTAGCATTCTTCCTTTTTTTCATTTTCTTAGTCCCACGTTGTCTTGAGGTAGATAAAGAAAGTTCAATTAACAAATTATTGTATTTTTTGTTTTGTGTGGCTCATTTGATAATATTTGGATTTCTTTTTCCTATTTCTCGTCTTAGTAGTCTTTCAACAAAGGTTAATCATATTCTATATTACTTAAAAAGAGTGATCCGTGTATTTAGGTATAAGATGCTTTCATTATCGTCTGGACGTAGGTTAGGTAACCACCTGTCATCGCAAATACGCATATGCAAAAATTGAACTCTACCAATTAAATTATATCCTTAAGCAAAGTGCAACTTGCATGAAGTGCTCATATGTTTTTTTTTCCGTCTTAACGTACTTAGGTCATCTTGAACATTGCACCTATAGTCCAATTATATTTCATTTTTGTAGTCACTACTTTGAAGTCTTCCTAACTACTATTTCTTTTAGTTTAACAATTACAAGGTAAATGATCACATCATCAACTTTTGAAACAATAATAAGTGTTTTATCCGTTAAATCATGCTTTGATCGACAAAGTCTTCCTAACTTATTTGTTAATATAATGGTATATAATCTTCAACTACTTTACTTCCGCTACTAAAATAATTTCCTCCCAGTCCCAAGGTTCAACATTCAACGTGGGATCCTTTGATTGACAGGAAAATCATGTAACTCGTCCTTTTCCAAATGAACAATACTTAAGTACGAGTCAACACACATCTCTTGTGGGTTAGTATTGAGTTTTGAACAATACTTAGATGTTGACTAGATTTCTCCTATTAACTACATGTTGGGGGATTATAACTAACAGAGGTAGTTGGAGTAAATATTGAGAAACAAATATGTAAATAATTAATTAGGTTGAAGTGTGAGTATCTCAACGTAGCTGTATATAGCTCAAACCACTTTGCGACTAGAGATTGAACTCAAAGCTCCACAACAAAGAATATCTCTCTTTTGGCCAATTACTCTTAAAAGAGCAAAATAGAAAAATAAAGAAAGTAAAAGAAGAAAGAAGATATGTTGAATGGGTCAGGTATTGTAAAAGTGTGGTAAGAGAGGTATTTATAGAAATTTTAGCTATATCTAGTAACTTAATAGAAAAATTAATAAGTTTTACTTTTTAACTTCTTTTTCTCAAATTCACTTTCTTTACAATTAAATAAACCGTCTCAAACCTTAAACTCTTAAATAAAATAATTTTAAAAGGAAGCTCATAGTTAATTATTAATAAAGGTTAAAATGTAACAACATTCTACCACTCATTCATTTACTAGTGAAATAACAATCTCTACTCCAACATGTGAGCGTGAAATTCGAACTCACGATCTTGGTCTGATATATATATTTTAACTAGTTGAATTAGACTCATATTAACTCTTAGAGTTAGATGTGCAACCAAACAAACTTGTAATTAAAATTACTTGAAAAAATAAAAATAAAATAAAATTACTTTTAAGAAAATGTAACCAAACACACTAATATTTTAATTTTATCCATTTTTACAAAAAGTGCTTTGAGATTTTTTTTTTTTTTTTTTTAAATTTTTAAGTTAGAAGGCATGAGAAACTCACCCAACTTTAATATTGTGCGGATTTAAATTTAAAAGAAGCTACAATTACATTCCTAATTTTGAATTATGCTTAGTTTCAATATTTTTTACTAATATTCACATGGGTACTCAATTAGATTAAATTTGAATAGTTAGGTGATCTAGCAGCCAACTAAACACTATCTTTTTAAAAAATCTTTAAATATTTTTGTATAACAATTAACAATGGTTTTAATTAAACTAAAAAGCTTATGGCGCTAGGCTTGAAATTCATTCCAATGGAGGAAACAATCCAATGATGCTGTTGAAAGATTTAATGGAGAAGGATTTTATTTCCTAAATCTATGCGCATAAGGGGTTATCATTAGTTTTTAAACCATTTTTTTTCTTACCCTAAAATGTCAGATATGGAAATATTCATTTTTATTTTTATTTCGTTCAATGATTGATTATTTATTTTATCCAACTTTTTAAGATGTTCTTAGTGTAATTTTTAACCAATGGAATCACCTTAGAAAATAGTCAAATAAATATTTAAGATATGAGCATTTACTTTTTTATTATACAATATTTTCTTTTGAAAATGTTAAAAAAATATAGTAAAAAAAGGGGTTTTTATGGAAGAAAATTATTGTTTCAGGGGAGAAAGCAAGGAAAAAAAACTACCTGAAAGAAGATAAAGAGAGTATTTTGAGAAACAGTTGGAGACTAGAATATGGTATCATTCAAATATAACATTTCAACATCCAGATGATGAAGATCTCATATGTCACATAGAGAGGACTCATAAGAGCAGGCTGAAATAAAAACTTACAGGTGACGATTTGAAATCGAGATTTTTATAGTGGTTCGGAAATATATCCCTTCCTCTTTAAATCCTCAACCGCGTCCTTGATGATTTCTTCCATTGGGATGAATTTCATCCCCAGGTCCATCAGCTTCTTAGCTCCATCTTTGGCTCTCACCAAATCAGGCTGTGTATCTTCTATCGACCTGAAGAATGGAAAAATATGAGAGATCAGAAGCTCAGAGTATCCACCCCATTACAAATTCCATACGAATTTGGAAAAAAAAAACAAACAATTATAAGAAGAAGAAAAGAAGATTTTGAAAAAAGAAATAAGAAACGGGGTCTATTAAAAGGCAAATTAAACAAGGAACAAGCCCCATCGGAGAGCAAACTAATACAAAAATGTCTCCAATGTTAAAAGATATCTATAAAAAAATTAAATTTACGGTAACCCACCCGATTAAACTTTTGGATTGATAAGTGACTTAACATAATACCAGATTGGTCATGATACCAGATTGGTCATTTCTTCTCTGTTTAATCTTGATGGGTGCAAATTTACCAGCCCCCAAAAAAAACTTCATGTGAAGAACACTCCATCAAGAGGCTGTAGTATATTGTATAAGATCCAAAAGGGCATTGAAGAATTCTGTTTTATCTTTGAAGATCCTAGCTTTCTTGTTTCTTAGGTGAAAGTTGTAAATGCATAGCTGAAAGTTGGGTCACATGAACTCCTTACCTGGGCACCTTATATTGAGGGTAGAGCTCAGCAACCTTTGCGGCATAGTCGGAGTAACGAGATATAGACTCGGCACAAAAGTGCCTTCCTGTAGCTGATTTGTTTTCATACACCAAAATGTGTGCTAAGGCAACGTCTTTAAAGTGCACTATCCCGATAAAGACGTCCTCGAATGTCTCGGAGCACCCTGTCGAAGAACAAAAAAACGCCATGATTTGTGTGGAATGCAAGGAAATTTCTTAGATGAATTGTTTTATAAGTTCCTTTTCATACCATTTTGATGGAAAAATGAAATTTCAAAGACAAAAATTTGGGCAGGCATCAAACTAGCTAAGAGTAATTTTCAAGTTCAATGAGAGATGGAAAATCTTGTGGCTTCATTTTTCAACTACATTGCTAAACAACCGCCCTGCTGCCTACCAAAACCTTCAACATTGGATTTTTCAGCTGCAATTTGTTTAAGTTTAATCGAACTGCAAGACTCTAATGAACAAATAGTGCCATCTTGAAGAAAGTATGGTATAAATTAAGAGAAAAATGTTACCCTCGAGAAGTTGTAAAAGCATTTTCATGCTAGCGTTAATTCTGGGAGGAATCAAAGGCCCCATCACAGTGCCTGGATTAATCACCACCACATCCAATCCTTTCTCCTTGGAAAATTCCCAAGCAGCCTTTTCCGCTAGAGTTTTTGAAACCGAATACCATAGCTACAAGAAAAAAAAAATAAAAAAATTAGAACATCTGGCTGCCTTTTCAAATCCCAATTGCTAAGCAGTCACTACAAGATCAATCAGGCTCATGGACTCTGCTTAACAAATAGGATTCAAGAAATTCCAATTGAATGTCGTGAGAATACGAGCTTCATGATTGGCAGAAAAGTCTACATCCACTTTCAGTCGTTCCCTCATAATCCATAAATTGGTGGGAGAAAGAACATGACGATGAATTTAAATACCTAGCAACATTGATTCTCAATTGAATTGAAAGAAGAATTCCCAATAACCACAGAATAGGAAGAATTTTAAAACAGAAAAATAACTGATAGCCTCAGAGTCAGGAACCAGTGGTCTTTCTTTCTTTTTTTTTTTCGTTTTACTTCTTGATTATCCGATTTTCTTGCGATAGGTTCAAATTTAGTTAAAAGATTCAAAAGAGATGAAGGATGACTCACCCCCTTTGACTTGCAGTAATCTATATCAGTCCAGCATTCTTCATTTCTCACAACGTTCGCCGGCCAGTGAGGGTTTGGAATCATGGCGGAGATAGACGAAGTCACCACCACGCGTTGTACCCCAGCCTCCTTAGCCGCGGTCAGGACATTGAGGGTTCCTTTGATGGCCGGATCCAATAGATCCCTCTACGAGTACAGAGCGGTGTTAATTTCTAAAAAGCAGAACCTCAAGCATAAACACCTCAGGAGATAAAACAACACCTCAGGATCTTCTACAGCATCGACGATGCAGGGAGACGCGAGGTGGAAGACGCCGGCGCAACCAGTGACGGCGGGGACGATGGAGTAATAATGGAGGAGATCGATTTGGAAGAGACGGAGACGAGTGTCCGCGCCTTCCAAATCTTCGAGATGCTTCGTTTCTTTGTCATCCTCTGCATTTGTGAATCAAACTTCAAATTATAAACTGGTGATAATGCGGAAAGAAACCATAATCAGAAGCAGAGGGAAGTTTTCTCGGCAAATATTGAAAGGAATGAACAGAGCAATTGGAACAGTGTAACTGAGATTTTGGACGGTGGCGTGAACGGAGTAGCCACGGCGGAGGAGGAGGTGAACGAGCCAGGATCCGATGCAGCCGCTGCCACCGGTGACGCAGACCAGTTCGCCGTTCTCGCTCGTCGACATCTCTGATTTTTGCTGCTTCGCTCTGCAAAATGGCCTTCCCCTTCACTTCACTTCACTCCACTTTCTGGAAGGACGGATCAGTAATTTAGTATACACTATTGTCTCTTCTCGGTACCACATGGAAGATTCTACCGTGGGACCCGCTTGAGGGATATTTTATTCGGCTACTTGCAAATACTGCAAAAATTAATAAAATATAATCTGTAGTACATTAAAAATTACAGAGCCTGGACGATATTACATTTTGTTTTTATTAAATTTTTTTTTTTTTACAACATGTAAGGTCGAATTCATGATGTTTTTATAGTTACGTTCCATTTAATTTTAAATACTTAATATATTTTTGAACTTAATAATAAATTATATTTTGTTTTTTAGTGTGATATGTGTGGGTTCACAAACTAAAAATATAATAACAAAATTAAAGAAAAGAGAGAGAAACATACGAATATAACAATCAAATTAGGTGGGGAAGACGTACAATGATGATTAATTATAAAATAAAATTATTTATCACCTTTATTTTTAATTAAATATCAATATATTTTTTTACTTAATAAATTTACGTATTTCGTTTGTTGTTTAGTGTCACATGTTTGGCCTAAAAATAAATAAATAAATAAATATCAATGTATCATTTTACTTAATAGTAAATTTATATTTTGTTATATTTCTAGTGTCATATATTTGTGGGCTAAAAAGAGGAAGAAAACAAAGCGAAAAGAGAAGGAAAAAGTTAGAGTCTATCTCTATATAATTTATATATAAACAACATGGAAAGACTTTGCTCGTGTACAATTGAGAATCATAAGAGAAAAAAAAGAAAAATTTTTAGTCCGTATCCGAATTTTCATACTACTCCCATTCATTTTATGTCACATGACTTCTGTATTGTTATACCCATAAATAAGATGGACGTCACCAAATTTTAAGAGCGGAAAATCCTCACCTGCAATATTCTCTCCCCTCTTAAGTTATTTCCTCCCTTCCTTGGTATTATTTATACTTTAATTTTATTCTCTTTGCAATTCAATTTGGTGAAATTGAGAGGATAAAATTTGAATTTTTTTCTCCATAATTTTGTAAACATAAGTCGCTTTCTAAAAATAAATAACTTGATTACATATCGTGTAGTTTGAATTGAATGCTTTCTCCAATTTCTCTCAATAGTGATAAT
This sequence comes from Momordica charantia, assembly GCF_013281855.1. NCBI lineage: Eukaryota > Viridiplantae > Streptophyta > Magnoliopsida > Cucurbitales > Cucurbitaceae > Momordica > Momordica charantia. The sequence continues at coordinate 790,255 of NW_028275161.1, read as the reverse complement.
TTCCAAGAAAGCCAATAACTGCTATCAACTTCCTATTAATTCCGAGGTTTTCGTCTTCCTTTGAGCTCCTCTCTCTTAAATATGAATTGCCCTAACACATACGCACGTTGCCATTGTCGGTTGTAAAAACAGGAGAATAAAATCTCATTACCTTCACACCAACCGGTAATTTTTCAGTCCATTTCGTTCACCTCTTGAGTTTTTGTTGCCAGCAAGAAAGAGAGGAGAAATCTTTATATATGGAAGTAGAAGAATATGGAAGGATCGGGACAGGGCAGGTAAAGAATGAGAAGTTTAATAGTTTGAGAAGTCTAATGGGCTTTTCAATCATTCAATGAATTTTCACACTAAATTACTAGATTAGTGTTTAAATATTTAAAATTAAATCATCCATTCATAACCTTAATTCTTGATTATTAAAAACCTTAAATTCTTATTTATTACAATGACTCTTTTAAAATTAATAGAGGTAAAAAGAAAAAATATATTCAAATGACAAAATTGCCACCAAAAAAGAGTGGGAGGAGGTAAATCTGACATAAAAGGTTTCTCCTCATGGTACATTTTATATATACTATCGGTTGTTAAAAAAATAAATAAAAATGTTAATTATTCATTTATTTTTCATTCTCTAAAATTTTAAATTAAAAAAATTTAATATTTTATCTATAATTTAAATTTTTAATTAAATATCAAATTCTTTCCCATATGTTATTATATTTATTACGCACTTTGCAAGAAAAAGTGATCAAACAATATTTTTATTTATATTTTGAAAAAAGCTAACAAAAATAAGAAATTTGATCTTACCATCAAATATTTATATTTTTCAAAATTAAAAAATAATAATAATAAATGATAAATAGGAACATTATGGATGGGGCCATAAAAAGCAGCAATGCAACAAATGCCTCAATTTCCTCTCTGTATAAATGAAACTATCTTCCAACCAAATGGAATTGTGAATAATGTTACTGAAACAAAGGGGAAAATATTCTCAAGTACATCCCAAATCAAGATGGGAGTTTCAGGTTTATATGATGAAAAGAATGGTTACATTGCAAGCTAAGCCTATTATTTCTCTACCATTGATCTTCTTTTTTTCTTTTTTTGCTATCACAAAATTGTGAGCACAAAACGCAGCTCTCAACTGTGTCTGTCCAAAAACTTCTCTATCAACACTGAAAATGCTGCAAAACCAGCACAACCGGCACAAGCTGCCTTTGGACCACCTGTGATTAAGACAATATAAGGCGTGAGATATCGCATCTTGTGACGAAAGCGTGAAGCGTGTTAGCAAAAACGACAAACAAACAAACAAATCAGCATCGTCAAGAACAATCTCACTTAACTGAAGAACCCAATTGGAACAAAATACAACCGAGTAACAATAAAGGAAATTTCAAGAGTCCCTACGTTCTTAATTCCGAGTTAAACTTAGTGCAATCATAGTCAAAGCAAGACTCGACAGCCCCAGTAAGATTGTTGCTAACTGAACTATTATCTTCCGAACTATGTAGGAGATATCATTTCTACAGTAATGTTTTAGCAGTTCTATTTCTTTTCCCTTCTACTCCTTGCCTCATTCTGCCTCAGTCTTGCTTGCGCTTTAATTGCCTCAAAAGTGCTTTCAAGTTCAGCCTTCTAATGTATTTACAAATTGCCAACTACTTGGTCTACAAGTAGGGAGAACAACCTCATCCTATCATCATTTTTCTATGCTCATTTCAGATGGACAATTTTAACTTTAATGCAATTATCTGTTCTGAAACATATAGTAAGCAACCGTTTACGTCAGCCATTTTTCTCGCTTTTCCCCAATTATCAGTGTGATTGTGCGCCTCCCAACAAACGTGGCATCTCTCTGTATTCTTCGAGTTTTCACCTTCTGCCATAGGATCGACAATGAACCTCAATCTTGTTCTGGAAATACAGTCTCACCTCATTTGACATCTTTCCACCCTTCTTGTGCCTGATCTTCGAATTCCGGCAGAATATGAACCATTATTCTCTCAACCATAACTGAATCTTCATTGGTATTTTTTGAGAGCGGCATCTTCTAGTTCTTTTTCTACTCTTTTTTTCCTTCCCCAACTCATTCTTACTTTCTTTCTCGATTGACTTCTCGTTTCTTCTGCCTTTGCTCCTCATATGATGATTTGTGCCACCAATTTCTTGGCTCCTCATATGATGATTTGTGCCACCAATTTCTTGGTACTCTCTTGCTTGAGTATTTTCAATTTCTTACCAGATAGGATGTTCAATTCCATCACAAATTCTTTTCCTTTTGGCTTTACTGGTGTTATCTCTTGTTTCGTTTTTCCCGGAGTATTTGTCGTCACCATTTTGAAACTCATAGGTTGGGACACATTCTTCAATCGTTTCATCCCTTCAGGTAAAATCCTCAATATATCTTCATGCGCGGCATCGTCCAACTTCATCTCTATGACCAGAACTGAACGACTCTAATACCAATTGATAGAGCCCAAACAACTAACAATATATTGAAATATAAAAGATAGGATAACTAAATAACTCCCAAGTAATTCGAGGTACTTGGACCCTCCCCTCTCTTGAGTATTCTTACTCAAACCTAAACCATACTAATCAATTGTGTACCCTCATCCTTTCCCCTTCAATCTATTTATAAGCAAACCTCCTAACACAATTACTAATATACCCTTAACACCATAATAATATTCCCGATAACATTCCTATCAGCTCATCAGCAGCTGCCCAACAAAATAGCCCTTCAAGTAACTACAACCTCTCAATAATCCTTCAAGATTGGAGAGCGTTGATCGTTTAGTTCCTTTTGGGAGGGGGTCTTCTCGTCCCCTGTCCTTTTGGCTGTTTTTGTGTTTTTCTTTAATGAAAGTCTCTTCATCCAAAAACAAAATAGCCCTTCAACAAACTTTGCTCTTGCTTACTGTGAAAGAGGGACTCAGGAGTGTTAGATGTAATTGTTTGTACATCAAATCATTTCAAATCAAGGAAAGAACTTAGCGATCCCCAAAATTGGCATTAGCTTCAACTATCAGGCTCCATGATATGGCTGAAAACAACATTTAATATATTTCCAAATATGGCTGAAAACAAGATGGGAGCATTCCTCTTTACATGTATAAAATCAATGGAAAACGGTTTTATCTCCCCATTCTAAAGAAAATCTTCTCAATGGTTTCAGTGGCGGTAATGCTTTTGTATAATTTTTCTTACGAAAATGCATTATATCAGTTACTGAGAAAAATTCTTCTATCATTGAGTACTATATATCATTGCCTAATTGATTATCAACTCAGCATGCCAGAGAGACTTTCATGAGGTTGCTTCCGGAGCTCTACCGAGACTTTCCTTGTCAGTTACCGTAATTTTCTCCACACTAACATATGTTTTTGGATGTAGAAGCCACTGCAAGAATGGCATGCAAACATTTGGTACTAGTCAAAGGGGAAGCAACTATTGAACCAACCTAAAAAGATAATGCCCCCCCCCCCCCCCCCCCCGTGCACACGCACACACAGTCACTGACAAGTCAGAGAACAGGGTAGTTGGTAACGACTTCATAACTACTTGGCTTCACCTAGCTTGCTTTTAATAGTTAGGTGGCTCCTTTTGTTGGGTTCTTGGCCTATCTTCTTGTATGGTCTTTCCCTAGCTAAGCTCTATCGATGATTGTTTATAGACGTGAAAATTCCCTTCCCGTCTGGGCAAAGAAAATAAGTTAAATATCTTATCCAAAAATAAATAAAGAAAATAAATTCGATTTTCAAAAAGATGTTTGCATCATCGACCGGCCACTGTCATCAAAGGTTGTCTATGATCTAACTGGTGGTACATTTCTACTCGTAAGGCAATGCCTATAGTTTTTGAGAAAAACTATAGGCTTTTTGTTGATGCCTTAATTTTCATGGACATCTAAAAGATGAAGAGATTAAGAATGGGAAATCCTTTTTCAGACGCTGAAAAAACTTTATGTTAGCTGTGAGAAAGACAGGTTAATCAAAAAACTTGCCTAATTCTTTTCCAAAAAGATATTTAAGGCTTTATGGAAAGACAAGCATCAAGGTAAGAGTTTCCCATTGGACTTTGCTTGGAGGCTTAAACACAAATGAGAAGACCAGGCAAGAAATCTTCACAGGTTTTTTTTTCTCAAAATTACTATTTAGTATTTATTATGCGAGAATGTTGAGATTTTTCTTCTCTTGCTCCTTTACCTTTCAGCTGTCATGAATGGAGACTCCTTTGCGTTTTTGGGATGAACTGGTCCACGCCCTTCTCAAATCTTGACCAGGGACACCCTCCTCGCTGATTCTTTAGGAGGAATTTTCAAGGATCCTCCAACATTCTGGGAGATCATTAGATTTGTAGCTTCTCTTTGAAGCTCTTGTTAAAACATCTATGTAACTACTTCCCCTCCTATATAAACTATACTGGAGCGCCTTTCAGCAAGCTCCTTAAATTATCTACTTTCTCAAATTTCACACCAAAGAAATTGTTTCTTATCTTAAAATGGTCAAAATTTTCCAATAAGGCTGCTAAATACAAACTACATATCAAGCATATAAACGGGGAGGGAGAGAGAGAGAGAGAGAGAGAAGTGAATGACAGACACAGCAGTGTTATTGATGCCAACCATGAAAAATAAATAGGTTATTTTCTGGCATTTTAAAAGATGAAAAATCAACAAATAACAATCAGAAATTATAGCAAGGCAATAAATTAACGAGACCAATTGCACTACACATGCACATGCATAATCTTCAAATTTCTCTGTAATGTGACCTGGAAAACAAGAGGTTATAATATAATTTTTAGAACTCAAGGACATAGTTACAGCCTATAGAACATATCTTGTTCAAGTAAGTACACAGTTACAATATAATTCCCAACACAAGCCAAACTAAAGTCACGAACTCCAGATATTTTAGCTTCAACTAAAGTATTAAATTACCAGATTGGTTTCATAAAGCATTTCTACATGGCTAGAAGCTGAAAGGTTCGCATGTGTACTACATTTGACTTAGAAAATGAGGCAAATACTTGGATACAAGGGTAAAGAGCCTACCTTTAGCTGATATTGAACCACCGGTTACACACCCAGCAACTACTGTATTAGTTGTATCATGTTTCGCTCGAGCCTGAGCACATGGATAAAAAAGATCCCATAAAATCACAGGCATGTACTAAGACGAAAAGACAAACGACCATTTGCACATGACACTAAGTTAATACCTTTTCTACAACGCATTCTGCTGCTGAGAAAATAAAGCCCATGACTGCAAACGCTTTAGCAGAACCCCAACTACGCCGTCCCATCTGTTTTGCAGTAAAAATAAATTGTTGTTTAGCAGTCATCTCTTCTTGCATCAATGGGTTATCCAATGCTCCCAAAAATAAACCCATGAACAATCCAAGCCCACCGCCTGCAAATATTCCAGAACATATGCCACCAATGGCACATAAGTACAGATCTCAATTCTCATACTGGAGAGAAAAAATAATAATAAGTACGCAATAGAGTGAAGCTATTGTCCACCTAACCATAGCTCATAATATATTTGTCTTAAAGTTCAGATGTTTCAATTCTCACCCTCACATTTTTAAACTCGAAAAGAAAAAGTTAAAAGTGAGTCTATTTGGAGGGAAATTGTTTCAAATGTTAGATTGGTCATGTGTCATCAATTTGAGGGTTAATGATAATATGTTTGCTCTTTGCAGCCATGACTTTAGAGGGAAAGAAAGAACACTAGTCTCGTTAAAGTTAAAATTCCAAATTTTGGTATGAAAGAAACAAGAGGACCTTCAACAACAAATATGTTTCATGAAAGAAAGCTTTGAGCTAATCAAAGTACATGTGGCTTCTTGATGCTTTCTCTCCAAATATCGGAACTATCCTAACACTAACTTAAATCTAATTGGAAAGACTTTTATGTTCGTTTTGCACTGCTTTATTTGGAGGGGTTTCTTGTTTGGTTTTATCAACAAAGAAAAAAGAAAAAAAAATGATTAGTATTTTGTAATTTTATAGACTGTATCGATGTTAGTTTGTAGTTGACCGCTTGTAACTCTTCAATTCTCAACAAAAATAAGGTTTGTTTCTTGTAAATAAGAAAAATATATTCTTTTTAAGGCAATATACATTAATACTTGATATAGTGGTTGCTCGCAAAGTAAACAATGTAAACAAAGAACAAAAGTTGCAGTGGAATTGAGCCTCTCAATCTCAATCCTTATAGCAACTAAATATACTCGCCATACCAAAACTGCATAGAAGGGAATGGTTTAACTGAAATACATCATGTTGAAAGAGAAGAAGAGAGAGCAATCACTGACATAATCGATCAAAACAAAGAAGATTCGTTTCGCTCGCGACGAGAGAAACTAGAGCAGAGTATATGAGTGAGAATGCGGGAAAAAGTATACACAGAGAAACAAACAAATTGTAGTGAACAAAAACTGAAACAAATTAGATGGCCTACCCATGACTCCACTAACGACACTGCGAACTGCACAGTTGTTCCAAATATCTTGGCCGCGAATCTCTTCGACAGTAGGCATTCTTATGGGCTCAATTGGAGGCTTCTCCGCCTCGTTCGAGCTCGTGGGATCGTGCGAAGATCCATTTCCAGCATTAGTAGCCATTGAAGTGGAGAGATGCGAGTGTAAGAAGAAAAGCTTGAAAGCTATGGAAATTGGGGAATCTGAGAGAGGGAACTGGAGAAAGCTGAGGGCCTGCGACTGCGAGGGAGGGAAGAGGGGCAAAAGCCCAGCGGGTCGGGTCTGGTGAGCCCGACCCGTGCTCCGAACCCGATTTAAATTAGGTTAAATTATTTACTCAGAGGTTCAATCTTATTCTTGACGGTGGATTTTTTTATTTTGAAAATATTAGACTTGATTTTGTTGCATAATGATTTCGTTTTTAAATTTTTTTTCTTTTTAATATCTCAATATTTAAAAATAGATTATCTCTAAGAAAAGTTCAAAGTTTCATTTTTATTAAGTATTAAATTCTTTAATACAAATAAACAATTTGAAGGTTTATATATAGCCACTAATCAACGAAAATAAGGAAATTACAAAAATAGCTCAAAAATAATATGAATTCTTATAGATAGCATCAAGTTTAAAATTTTACAAAAATAGCATAAATTACAAACTTATACCATTATATGAGACCAACCAAAGGCCACTCTTGTGATATTTTTGAAAAATAAAATAAACAATAATAATATTTTTATAAACACATATTTATTTCACGTCATTTGATATAATTTTTCTATAAAAATAAAAAGATTTAGTAAATGGAAAGATTCATAACTTACGAAAAATTACGATAAATTAAAAGGCATGCAAATGAAAAAATAACTTATGATACATGAAAACACAAGCAATTGAAAACCCTTAAAAAATCAAATTAGAAATAAAAATAATAAAAAAATCATTAAACCTAATCTGGAATAATTTTGACCCAATTTTAATTTATTTGAAGGAGTAATAGAAGATTTTTGTTGATTTGTATTGTATTCACTCGTGGGCAACGATAACTACCTTAGTTTCTCTTCAAGTATATTAATTAATATAATTTCATCAATAAAAATGATTTATTATTACGTGCTTTTTTTAAAAAAATTATTACGTACTTTTTTTCTTAATCAATTAACGTAATTTTGATAAAAGTATCTTTTTAGACGCACCTTAAGTACTCCTAGAATTTGAAAAATATATTTTGTTGAGACCTACATCACGAATGCACTATCTTTTGTTCTAAGATTGGGCCAAGAAAAGAAATGCAACATTTATGCATAATTATAGTTGTTGGTATTTTAAAGTGTGAAAGAAAGTGAAACTTAAAAGAAATTATTCACATATACGTTGTTAATATTATTCTTATTTATTATTATAGTGGTTTTGTTTATTTAGTTTATTAAATTTTAAGTTATTTCATTATTTTGTTAAAGTTACAAATACATGTGTTAAAGTTACCTATGTAACATATGTAAAAATGTTACATATGTATTTAATTTTGAGTGAGATGTTACTTGTTTGTACAACTACATATAGTTGTGGATTTCTTCATTTTGAGATATCCAAGCATACCTCAATTGAGTATTCTCCTCCTCTCATAAGAATTCTCTCTTCTTTTTAAGTTCTTGTTTTTGTTTGTGTTGAGAGCAAGTGTCTAAGAGTTCTACCAGATCCGAGTAGTTCGAGGTTGCAATTTTACCGAAGTTAGTCGTTGTATCCTGCTGAGACGATCAATGTAGTCTGCTAACAACTTGTGCAGAGTGAATAATTGTCTTCAGGTCAGCGCTATTGAAGCGTGCCTCGACTATTTTATCAAGTTTTGGTATTCATCAAGTTGTTCAAATTTATATCATTTGTAGCCAATTACGTTGTAATCTGTTTGTCAGTACTACACAGTTCATATATACAGTGTATCTTTACCCAACAATCTAAAGATAATTAGTCATGGCTGCAAACACTTCTGCCAACGCTCCTTCGATGATGGGATCAACCATTGTCAAATCTCATGCTGAAAAACCAGAGAAGTTCAAGGGAGAAAACTTCAAAAGATGGCAACAGAAGATGATCTTCTACCTCACAACCTTAAATCTTACTCACATCTTAAAGGAGGTATGCCCAACTACTCCCCTAGAAGTAATCACTCCAAAAATTGAAGCTATCAAGCAAGCGTGGTTACATTCAAACTTTCTATGTCGCAACTACATCCTGAGTTGCCTGGATGATACCTTGTATAATGCCTACTGCAATGCCTTTGATACTTCAAGGCAATTGTGGGAGGCATTAGACAAGAAGTATAAACTGGAAGATGCTCGTACTAAGAAATTCCTTGTTGGAAAATTCTTAGATTATAAAATGGTTGATACCAAGTTGGTAGTCAACCAGTTGGAAAATGAAGGATTGGTTATTAATGAACAATTCCAAGTTACTGCTGTGATTGAGAAGTTGCCTCCTGTTTGGAGAGAACTCAAATGTTATCTCAAACACAAGCGAAAGAAGATGTCCATGGAGAATCTTACTGTGAAACTTCGCATTGAAGAGGACAACAGAAAGGAAGACAAAGAGCCACATAAAGTTAAAGTTAATGCCCATATGGCTGAAGCTTCAAGGAGTCATCCCAAGAAGAATCAATCCAAGACAAAGAATGTGAATCTTGGGCCAAGGAATGATGCTAACAAGCGCATTCGTGCAATCTGCTGGGTTTGTGGCAAGAGTGGTCATATAGCTGCAAACTGTACACACAAGAAGGGACAAAGTTTCAACAACCAGGCCAACGTTATGGAAGATGACAATTTAATTGCTGTCATCTCTAAGGTAAATATGGTCTTTGACACCAAAGGCTGGTGGATTGATACTGGTGCTACTAGGCATGTCTGTGGGGACAAATCACTGTTCACCACTTATGAGAAGCTAGATGACAGTGATAAATCGTACATGGGAAATGCTTCAACAGCCTCAGTGGAAGGTAAAGGAAAAGTCATGCTAAAATGGACCTCTGAAAAAGATACTTACCCTCACTGATGTGTGGCATGTACTAGAAATTCTAAAAAATCTTGTATCAGGAACCCTACTAAACAAAAATGGGTTCAAACTCGTATTTGAGTTAGATAAATTTATACTGACTAAGGGAGGTATGTATGTGGGAAAAAGGTTATCTAAATGAAGACATGTTTAAATTGAATGTACTGGAACAAGTGCCCAATAATAATAATAATAATAATAACTCTTCTGCTTATATTGTTAAGTTGTGTGATGTATGGCATTCTAGGCTGAGGCATGTCAACAATCACTCTTTACAGAGAATGGTAAGTTTAGGACTATTGCTTAATTTTAATATTGATAATAGACACAAATGTGAAGTCTCTGTTGAATCAAAATTTTCTAGAAAGTCATTTTCATCTGTGGAAAGAAGTAATGAGTTACTTGATTTAATCCACAGTGATGTATGTGACTTAAAAAGTACTTGCACAAGAGGTGATAAGAGATACTTTGTTGCATTCATTGATGATTGTAGTAAATATTGTTATGTATATTTATTACATAGTAAAGATGAGACTTTAGATGTTTTCAAAACATATAAGGCAGAAGTTGAAAATCAACTTGAGAGGAAAATAAAAGTGCTTAGATCAAATAGAGGTGGTGAATATGAATCATCATCACTTTTTGAATTTTGTGAAGTTAATTATACAATCCATCAAACTACGACACCTTATACACCACAAAAAAATGGTGTAGCTGAAAGAAAGAATCGGACATTGAAGGACATGGTTAATTGCATGTTAAATAGTTCAGGTTTACCCCATAATTTGTGGGGGAGGCTTTGCTTACAGCAAAAATTATCTTAAATAAAATTCTACATAAGAAGACTAATAAGTCACCTTGTGAAGTGTGGAAAAAGAAGTTACCCTCATATAAAATACTCAAAGTGTGGGGGTGTTTGGCAAAGGTATAAGTTCCTTTACCAAAAAGGACAAAACTTGGCCCTAAGACAATTGATTATGTCTTTATAGGATATGCTATGCATAGTGTTGCTTATAGATTCTTGGTGATTAAATCAAAAATACATTATATTAATCATAATACTGTCATGGAATCTATTGAAGCTGAATTCTTTAAAAGACCGAAAAGTAATGGCATCAAAAGGAATCATGAGGCTAGCTTTTTGAAATGTCAAAACAATCAGAAAACTGAGATAGAACCTAGAAGAAGCAAAAGAGCTGAGAAAGCTACTTCCTTTGGACCTAATTTCATAACTTATATGATAGACGGGGAGCCTCAAACTTTTCAAGAAGCTATGTCATCTCCATATGCACCTTATTTGAGAGAAGCTATCAATAGTGAGATAGAATCTATTTTACATACAATACCTGGGTATTGGTTGATTTACCTCATGGAAGTAAACTAATTGGAAGTAAATGGATTTTCAAAACAAAGCTAAAAGCTGATGGCACTATTGATAAATATAAAGTCCGTTTAGTAGCTAAATGCTATCGTCAGAAAGAAATGCTAGATTTCTTTGATATTCTCTAGTGACGAGGATTACATTTATAAGGATGTTAATTGCTATAGCAGCTTTACAAAAGTTGGAAATACACCAAATGGATGTAAAAACTGCATTTTTAAATGGAGATTTAGATGAAGAAATCTATATGAAACAACCTGAATGGTTTATTGTAAAAGGACTTGAAAATAAGGTTTGTAAACTTGTCAAGTCTCTATATGGGTTGAAACAAGCACCCAAACAATGGCATGAGAAGTTTGATCACATTATGTTATCTAATGGATTTAAGATAAATGAGTGTGACAAATGTGTCTATGCTAAAACCATAGATAAAGATTGCATCATTGTTTGTTTATATGTAGATGATATGTTGATAATAGGCACAACTAGAAGTGTCATTGATTCCACTAAAAAGATGTTGAGTTCCAACTTTGATATGAAAGACCTTGGTCTTGCTGATGATGTTATCTTTGGAATCAAAATAACAAGAAATCCAAATGGATACATACTTTCTCAATCTCATTACATAGAGAAAGTGTTGAGAAAATTTGGTCATTTTGAGAGTAAGCTAGTAGTTACTCCATTTGATCCAAATTGTAGTTGAAGAAAAATAATGGTGAAGGTGTATTTTCTCTAGAATACTCTAGAGTTGTGGGTAGTTTAATGTACATAATAAATTGTACAAGACCTGATATTGTCTATTCAGTAGGAAGATTGATGGTTTAGGATTAAACCGTTACAACTCCTCTTTTTCAGGCTCAAGAGCAACCCTTACAAAAAATATGGAAATTTGAGAACACAAGCTTACAAACTCTCTCGGTATACAAATTTTTGCTCACAAATTTGTAAGAAAAATTCTTACAAATAAAAGCCCTCAAATGGTTAAGAGAAATAAAAATGAATAGCTCAAATATCTCTCTCAAAATAAATTTCTCACAACAAATTTAAAGAAACGTTGAAGCTTTTGGAGAGATGAACAATTGATGAATTGGAGAGAATGAGAGAATGAGTTATTAAAAATTTGAGAGAATGAATGGTTTAAATAGGTGAAGAAAAATTAAAAAGAAATTTGAAATCAGATTTAAATTTGGACCACTGGATTTTAAATAATAAGTAAAGATGAAAGGTTGAGATTTAATTGAATATAATAATAATAATTAGATATATATAAATGTTTCTAACGACTAACCTTCTTTCTTTTTTTTTTCCGTTTCTTCTCATGTCAGCGCATTGCGTCTGACCTTTTTTTTTTTAATTTCTTTCTTTTACACGTTACCTTCAACGGTAACATTAGGTTTTTTTTTTTTTTTTTTTTTTTTTTTACTTTCTTCTCATTTCTTTCTCTCTCTATTCTTTTCCTTCTTGATTTTTTTTCATTTCTTTCTTTTTTCTTTCTTTTCTTTTTCATTTCATTTTAATACCATGGCGCATGTCACCCATTTCAATGGTGCACTTAGTTTATTCAACTGTCATGGCATCCACCTCGGTTATTTTCCTTCCAACTTCTTTCGACCATAATTTCATCATTTAAACTCCGATTTGGGTAATTCAAAATCCTTTGGAATTGTCGTATCAACCTCTACGCCGTGGACACTTTAAAATACTAAATTTTTTAATAAATAATATATATAACAAGTAAATCATATAATATTATTGAAGCTCGTAATAAATTTATGATTTATAATAATAATTCTTACACACCAAAAACAATTAATACTAACTGTGTTTGTTATCATCAAAACATTAATTAATTAAATTAATTAACCGAGATTAAGGGCCAAAAAAAGCCAACAGCTGTGTCTTGGAAATCTTCAAAACAGACGTGTATCACGGTCTACTACGGAATCAGAGTTTGTAGCTCTTGATAAAGTTGGAGAAGAAGCAGAATGACTTCGAAATTTTCTTGAAGATATTCCATTATGGTCGAAGCCTATAAGTGTCATATGTATTTATTGTGACAGCTTAGCAGCCTCAATGAGAGCTAAGAATAATGTCTACAATGGGAAGTCACGATACATAAGACGTAGGCATAATTCTATCAGGCAATTGCTCTCTAATGGAACAATTTCCATTGATTATGTAAAATCAAAAGAGAATGTTGCAGATCCTTTGAAGAAAGAATTGTCTTGAGAGCAAGTTGCATATATATCGAGGGAAATGAGACTAAAGCCAATGAAATGAAATATCTGGTGGTAACCTAACCTAGTTGATTGGAGATCCCAAGATCTAGGTTCAATAGGCAAACTGGCTAAATAATTCATAGTTGACACACTAAGAAACTTATAGTTTCTTCCCATTTCTATGATGTTATATGTGTGATCTGTTGATGTTAAGGTCATATTGATATCTTGATTACAACAGGGGTAGTGACATAATACTCTTAATCAATATCACCTATGTGAGAGTAGAATTGGGTCAGTTCTATGAGAACTTTTCAAATGGCTTATGTTCTATAAAGCTCATGAATTCAAGATCTTATCCAGGACCAAAATGGAGACAACCATATAGAACTCAAAGATACAAGATAAGTTATGTGTGATATTTGTTGTCTCAGTTTATCATAAGAAGGATAGTTCCAGAGCTAGTTCTCACTATTTCTTCGATAAATTCGATAAATATTCACTAAGGAATGTTCAAGTCCAAAAGACACCTCTCATGATGCATAACTTATCTGCTCACTCTCAACGTCTTGATCGTCTTTTGTCTGTCTCACTTTCTCTCATGTGGGAGATTGTTGGTTTTTTAAGGTGTGAAAGAAAGTGAAACTTAAAAGAAATTATTCACATATACGTTGTGAATATTATTCTTATTTATTATTATAGTGGTTTAGTTTATTTAGTTTATTAAATTTTAAGTTATTTCATTATTTTGTTAAAGTTACAAATACATACGTTAAAGTTACCTATGTAACATATGTAAAAATGTTACATATGTGTTTAATTTTGAGTGAGATGTTACTTGTTTGTACAACTATATATAGTTGTGGATTTCTTCATTTTGAGATATCCAAGCATACTTCAATTGAGTATTCTCCTCATTTCACAATAATTCTCTCTTCTTTTTGAGTTATTGTTCTTGTTTGTGTTGAGAGCAAATGTCTAAGAGTTCTGCCAGATCCGAGTAGTTCAAGGTTGCAGTTCTACCGGAGTTAGTCGTTGTATCCTGCTGAGACAATCACTGTAGTATGCTAGCAACTTGTGTAGAGCGAATAATTGTCTTCAGGTTAGCGCTATTGAAGCGTGCCTCGACTATTTTATCAAGTTTTGGTGTACCAAAAATAGCTCGTATACTGCAACCCATGTACTAAACACCTATTCACTATTATAGCCCATGTACCAAGGAAGGATCATTATAGTGCAGCTGCGCACTAAAATAATGCGGCTAACACCATAGCGCTGCGGTGCCTTAGCGGGCCCTAGCATAGCGCAACTGTAACCTATGAATCTAGCAATCAACCCTTCTCCTATAAATATGGGAGAGGAGCAACCATTCAAGGTAAGTGGTATCAGCTGAATACATTTTTCTTACCTATCTCTACAGTCAAGTCCGTTAACTGACTTCTGCATCAGAATGTGGTTGGCCAACACCACACCGATGTTAGTTTTATAATTTTCTTTTAATCATAGGTTTCAAGAAGATTTGGTCTGGATCTGACCTTCATAACTTCTGACGGTCCGCCCGATCGATTCTGAAAAATTCTTCTTCTTTTTCCGACCGGGCTCCCCAAAATTGTTTCAACAGTTGGTGTCGTCTGTGGGGATGACTGTCACTTTGTTATACACATGGATCCTAACCATAGTCACACGATTCAAGAAGGCAATCTAGTCCCGGGACAAGGATACTCACCTATTCCTTCCCAAAGGCCTGGAGGGATGCAACCCAACTTCCAGCACCCTGTTCAAGGGGCAAGGGGAGCAAACAAAAATCTTACGATCACCATGCACTTTGTGGATGAGTAAGAACTGCCCCGACGACGACAGAGTTGGTATAAGCAAATTAATCTAAAGGGAGATATGGCTCAAGTCTTGGCTCTTTTAAAACAAAAAGAGAATCTTGGAACTTGTGCTGGTTCTTCCTCCCACGATCATCCTGTTAGAAACTCGGCAAAAAGGAAATCCCCGATGGAAGTGAAAGATGAATCACGGACAAATCATCCTCCAAATCCACCTGAGAAATGAATACTAGGAGGAAATAATCGGTTAATAGGTCCCTCTAAGAGTGTTAACTCTCTTAAAACTCGTCTCCTTAGTAAGCGAAGAAGCCACCCAGCATGGTCGCAAGCCGACCTACACAGGATAGGCATTGATGATTTGAGAGAATTCCTAAGGAACTAGTGGAGAGAAAACGTAAGTCAAAAATATCCGGACTTACGCACATTCCTCAATGATTAACGTCAGAACCCACCTATAAATTAACCAGCTTCTATACCTGTCAATCCTAATTGCCACACCGACAAAGCGTCAATGAAGGAAATTTCTACGAGGAATCTGGTACCCCCTTTACGAATAACATCATGACAGTAGACATACCTCCTAAATTCAAATGGCCCACCATGAAGCAGTATGACGGTACCAAGGATCCACTCGATCATGTGGACACTTTTAGGGCATGGATGGACTTGTAGGGGGCTCGGGATGAAATCAAATGTCGAGCATTTTCGTTAACCTTAGTTGGTCCGGCCAGCACCTGATATCAGCAATTGAAAAAACGATCAATAACTTCGTTCAAAGAATTACTCGAGCTTTTCTCACCCAGTTTGTAGGAGGGCGGAGCAGAAAAGGTCGGCCACTTATTTCCTGACAATCCGACAGAAGGCCAACGAGAGCCTACATGATTATATAGTTCGTTTCAATAACGAAGCTTTGAAAGTCGAAGGAGGAACTAACGAACCGCCTTGACCGCCATCATGGCAGGACTTCAAGATGAGAAATTCCTTTGGTCGTTGGGAAAGAAGACACGTTCGACGATTTCATCACTAAAACCCAGCGGCACATGCACGCCGGAGAATTACTCAATGCTTGCAACAATCCGAGGGATGTTACCCATGACCCTGATACTAGAAAAGAAAAGCAGGATTTCAGGCAAATCCTTCAAAGGAAAATTTTGACTAATAATCTGCTTAAGGAATGACATTTCCCGCGAGATGCCCGTAAATACACTACCACCACAGTGCCAGTAGAACATATCCTCATGGAAATCAAAGATCGAAATTTGCTAAAATGGCCCGCCAAGAAGGCACAAGGGAGTTTCCCAAAGATCTAAGCTGCTATTGTCTGTTCCATAAGGAGAATGGACACAACATCTTGGAATGCATGCGCTTGAAAGAGGAAATTGAAACCTTAATCCAACAAAGATATCTCTAGGAATTTGTAGATAAAAGGGGAAGGGGAAATCTCCCTCCACCACAAGAAGGACGACAAGCCAATAAACAACCTGACCAACGAGAAATTCGAACAATTTTTTGCGGACCTGCCGGAGGAGAATCTAGTCGAAAAAGAAAAGCTCAGACACGAAAGCAAGACAGGAACCCTACAACTATGTTGTCTATGCTACCACCCCGACACATTCTGAGGCAACCATTTGTTTTAATCAATTCGATGAACAGAGCTTACATCAGCCGCACAATGATGCACTAGTGGTCATCCTTCTCATTGCCAACATCCAAGTACACCGGATATTAGTAGATGGAGGAAGCTCGACTGATATTATTTCTCTTCGAACCTTTGACGCCATGAATATTGGATGAGAGCGATTAAGAACATGCAATACCCCCTTGGTTGGGTTTGATGGAGAACGAGTTTATCCTGTGAGAGCTATGGAGTTGCCCGTATCTTTTGGAGAAAACCCGTGCGTTCTCAACAAAATGATATTTTTCTTAATAGTTAATCTAGAATCGGCATATAACGCCATTTTGGGACGACCCACAATACATAGCCCGGAAGTGTTGGGTGTGTTGCCACTTATTTGTTGACAATCAATAAGGCATGCCCAAAAGATAGTTTCCCTTTACCTCGAATTGACTAGTTGGTAGATGCCATCGTAGGCCATGAGATGCTAAGTTTTATGGATGCGTACTTCGGATATAATCAATTGTGAATGTACGAACCCGATTAGGACAAGACGTCTTTCATAACAGAGTAAGGGCTCTATTGCTATCGAGTCATGCCCTTTGGCTTTAAAAATGCAGGTGCCGCTTATCAAATGTTAGTCAATAAAATGTTCGCACCATTAATTGGTAAGAATATGGAAGTCTATGTGGATGACATGTTGGTCAAAAGTCGATACTCAACCCAACATAAGTCAAATTTAGAAGAAGCATTCAAAATTTTGCAGAAATATCAGATGAAGTTGAACCTCAATAAGTGTACTTTTGGGGTATCACCAGGCAAGTTTTTAGGATATCTAGTCCACCAAAATGGAATTGAGGCAAATCCTGACAAAGTACGGGCTGTAATGGAAATGACGTCCCCAAAAACCTTACGTCAAGTACACAGCCTCAATGGGAGAATCACAGCATTAAATCGATTCATATCCCAAGCTACTGATGAATTTTTGCCATTTTTCCAAATACTCAGAAAGAGTGGCCCATTTGAGTGGACCGAGCAATGCGAAAAAGCATTCACCTAATTAAAGAAATATCTTAGCACTACTCTATTGCTTCCTAAGCCTCTTCCAGGTGATGAATTGTTCCTTTACCTAGCTACTTCAGAAATGGCGGTAAGTTCGACACTAGTCAAAGAGGAAAATGGTCGTTAAATGCCGGTATACTACACCAATAAAGCATTATTAGATGCTGAAACACACTACCTGTCAATTGAAAAAATGGCGCTAACATTGATTGTGGCAACTCGACGTTTACGACCTTACTTTCAGGCTCATGCCATCACCGTACTCACAGACTTACCTCTAATATAGGTTCTTCAAAAACCTAAAACTTCGGGGCGATTAATGAAGTGGGCCGTCGAGTTAGGAGAATACGACCTGCAGTACAAGCCTCGAACTGCGATTAATGAACAAGTCATGGTTGACTTTATTGCAGACTTAACTCCAAACAGGGAATTACAAAAAAAGAATGATGTTGATAATGTTACCTCACAAAATTCTCCTGACCCTGAACTTTGGACCATTTACATTGACAGATCCTCTAATCAACAAGGATGTAGGGAAGAAGTAGTAATACTGTCACCTCTAGAAATGTACAGAAATTGCATTGAGATTTGGGTTTAAGGCTTCCAACGACGAAGCTGAATATGAAGCATTGATTGCCGATCTCTAAGTTGCTAAGAGTCATGAAGCCGAAAATTTGTTAGTCCTCAGTGACTTCATGCTAGTCGTCAACCAGGTCAAGAGAGAATATCAGGTAAAGGGAGAAAAGCTAATCGCATACAAGACACGAGTGCAACAATTGCTCACACTATTTTTAAAATGGGAAATCCAAAAAGTCTTCCGGTCAGTAAACAGAAACGCCGATGCGCTAGCTCAATTGGCAATTGCCTATCAAACTGATACAGGACGCACAATACCCACTAAATTCATGCCTCATCCCAACGCACAACAAGCAGTACATGCCAATACTGTGCTGAAATCACTTAGGGGCACGATCACTGGCCCATGAAATCATCTGACAAGGGTACTACTAGCCAACCTTACGACAAGATGCTAAGTAGTATGCCAAGACGTGTGATCGATGCCAACGATTCACCCTAATCCCAAGATTGTCGGCCGAACCTCTATCTACTATAGTAAGCCCTTGGCCTTTCGCGCAATGGGGAATTGATATCATAGGACCAATTCCGTGGGGAAAGGGCCAAAGTAAGTATGCAGTAGTAGCTATGGACTATTTTACTAAATGGGCCGAAGCTGCAGCCTTAGCCACTATTACCGAAAAGAAAATCACAAAGTTTGTATAGCAAAATATTGTGTGTCGATTTGGTATCTCATATGTCATCATCTCAGATAATGGAAAACAATTTAACAATGTCAACTTTCGAAATTTTTGTGAGCAGCTTAGCATCCGCCATCTTCGCTCTTCGCCGACTCACCCACAGTCCAACGGGCCGGAGGAAGAAGTAAACAAAATTATCAAGCAACATTTGAAAACCCACCTGCAATTGTTAAAAGGAGCATGGACGGAAGAACTACCCAACATGTTATGGGCCTACCAGACGACAGCTAAAACTGCTACAGGGGAAACTTCTTTTTCTCTCGCTTTTGGGATTAAAGTTGTGATCCTAGTTGAAATAGGCCTCCCGTCATTGCAGGTAGAGGAATACAACCCAACAACCAATGATGACGTCTCAGGCTCCATCTTGATCTGATAGAAGAGTTACGGGAAGTATCCCAACAACAGATTCAAACCCGTCAACAACAAATCTCTCAACGTTACAACATAAATGTTTGGCCAAGTGCAAAAGGAGATTGGGTGCTACGACGAGTGGTGAAAAACACTAAAGAAACCACAAATGGAGTATAAGGACCTAACTGGGAAGGCCCATACAAAGTCGTTCGAGTTACTCGACCAGGTACTTATTATCTAGCAAACTCTCAAGGCAAACAATTGAAGCATCCATGGAACGTGGAGCATCTCAAGAAATATTATCCATATAAATGTACGTTGGTAAAAGAAAAGTCTTAAGTTATATTGTAAAGATACAAGCATAAAAGTTTTCAGTACATTAAAACCATCGAGTGTTTAAAAATAAAGAAAGCAGGCAAAGTTATGATACTACTAGCCCTGAGACTCTTCCCTAATTGACGGTACATCAAGTCGAGCCACTAAATCCTTCAGATGGGTGGCTTCATAAGGGTTAACATCAACAAGTGAAACCTCATCACCAGAGGAGCCCGATCTCATCGTATCAGTAAGAATAGCTGCTGCGCTCCCGCTGGCATTATCTATCCGTGTCTCGCTAGTACCCAAGGTACATCCCGTGACAATCTCGGAAGGCCCAGGTGTACGAGGTCCACCCCACTCGGCACGAAGCAAAGTAGAAAGAAACCCAAAGTCTATATCGGGGAGCCTCCCACTAACCTGGTCTCTAACCCAGCCCACACTCAACTTCATAATCTACCGTTCAATAGCGTCGTATGCTCTAATCTTTTGCATCGCCTCTTCGCATCGCCCAGGATAACCTCAAATCGAGCACGCTGAGCCTCGAATCGAGATTGCTCAACCTCTAACTCAGCTTTGTGTTCAACCTCACGATGCTCAATGGCTACCTTCATCCCGTTCATCTCGGCCTCTGCTTGACTCTAATCAGAGCGCATTTGCTCCACAGAAGTTTCTAACTCTGCTATTCGCAGCTCGAACTGGCGTGAAAGGGCTTGAGCCTCTTTCTCAGCATCTACCTTATGCTTCGAAACATAGGAGAGTTCGGTCCCCATACGGTGAGCTACCGAACTAATACGTGTGCCAGCTTGGAAAAGAAAAGCAAGTAACAATGCATCAACAGGATTTAAATGGAAAGACACCTACGATACATAAGTAAAACCGACCCTGTGTATATAAAAAAGGGCCTGACAAAGTTTCCAATTAGGGTCCCCGACCCCGAATATTTCAGGCAGTGTCAAAGTCTACACCCTATCGTAATGAAGGGATCGGATCCTGCAGCGGAACCGCGCGAACGCGTGTGCTTCGATCTTGTTTTAGAATTACAATGAAGAAAAGATATAAGCATGAATAAAAATAACTTAGTGATACATACCTTTGAAGACACCTCTTCAATGTAGACACCAATGCCACCACAAAGTCATCCTCGCTATCTTCTGGAAGTTAAGAACTCGGTTTGTGGGAACCGTCTTATAATTAAAAAGGAAATTGAGAGATTGAAAGAACGGTTTTCAAGCTAGAGTTTCTGAAACTTGTTCAACCGACGACTGAGAGAGAATCAAGGAAACGGGAGAACCTCCCTTTTTATAAGGGAGGAAAAGTGGTGGGGAAGTTACCACTTTTCCACTTCCCACCAAAGTGGAAAACCTCCCCCACTTTCCACCAACTTTCCACAAATTTTCCTTTTTTTTTCTTTTGTTTTATTTTAATTAAAATAATAATTAATTTATTTTAATTTAATTAATTACAAAAAGAATTACTAATTTAATATAATTTAATTTAATTTAACCAAATTAATACATGACATTAATTTAATTAAATCATATTTAATTAAATTAAACTTAAATTAATATAATCAAATTCTAATATCTATCTCTCTCGTAATTTTGAATCAAATTCAAAATTAACTTTATATTATAATGTATCAACATACATTATATTAATTGCATCTCATACAATTAACTATAATTTCCTTTAACGAAATTGAACAATTCAAATTCTTTTCAAGACTAAATGTTCTAACTATCCTTTACGAGCTAGCAAGAGGACCTAATGAACCTACAAATCAGAAGCTCCAACGATACAAGATTAATTGATTAAACTCATTAACCAAATTAATCAATATTCGTTAACTGTCGGTCACTCCACTAAAGACCCACAGCTGTACTCTTCTCACTGTAGAATATTTTGCGTCCACGGATTTTAACTATTAACGGTAAGTCAATCATTCACGAGAGTTCGTAACCACAGCTGGGTCAAATTACCGTTTTACCCCTGTGCTATATTTTGTACCTTAAGTACCGCTGATCCTTTAATGAACAATTCGGTTATGGTCCAACCAATAACCGGAAGTCCCTCTCAGGCCAGTGATAGGGTGAGCCCCTTGTTCAAGTCTCAGAGTCAGTAGTTAAGAGAACACCCATCTACTTACCCTAAAGTCGAGAATGAGTGAATTTCATCTTGTGTAGTTATGTTCTCAGCTCCCCACTCGATCTTGTCCCCAAAATGGTAAGAATATTGAGTCGGCGACTCGGCCTACTCTGACTTATACAGGTTAAAGGACGAGCCCTAATAGGCAGGAGTCCATAACTCACTCAAGATTGATATCGAGTTACCTGGTCATCCTATTGAAATATTAATCTATTAGCTAACGGTGTTACAGCTAAAAATTAATTATTTCGCGGTCCGGTCTTATACAAACTCATTGTATAGGATACCCCTACTCGCATGTCTCCACACGAACGACCTGAATCAAGTCATTTGTAACTATTACAAAGTGGGCCATATCCATAGTGTTACCAGGATAAGGTACCCAACCTTATCCTTATACTATGAACCCTTTAGGTTACTACTAGAACATTATCCACCTGTATATCGAATATATATTGTATATATATACACCGTATATCAAATATCTACATTGTATATTAAATATATACTGTTCAGTTACATGACATAACCTCAGATGTTAGTTTATTGGATTTGGGTTCATGCAATTCTAAGAGAAATACCAATAACAACTTTATTCAATGAATATTTGTTTTATGTTTACAAACCACGAGTTTAGGGTATAAAACTCAACAGTTGACACGTCGACCCTCATTGTCAGCAACTCCTTGGAGGGTGGGGGTTTGATAGAGACCCGGGAAATTGAAAAATGGAAATAAAATCTCTGAAGGAGAAGAAGAGCCTCCCCCAAGGGGAGCCCCGACAAATGGAGGCTCGGTCGGTGGAGTAACACCCCTCAGTCGGATAGAAGCAAATAATGGAGGACCCGTCACAGTAGGAGGTGGATTTGATGGCTCAGTCGAAGAGGAGACTTCTGTCAAACAACGTCGTTGAAGAGACTCTGAAGCCATAATCGAAGAATCTCCTTGAACGGCTTTTCTCTTCTGCGCACAAAGACGATGGATAGGATTCATCATCACCCGACTAGTAGGTGGTTGGACGACAAGCGTCGAAATAGGAACAGGTCATTCAAAACCTAAAAAATAGAATGGACACAACATAAGAATACAAATATAAGGTACATAAAAACGTGACCGAATATGGAGTTTCCTTACTAAAATGAAGTTCCTCCGGTGTTGTTATATCTCTATTTGAGTCACCAATAAACGCTGCGTTGATCCAATCGTCGTCCAGTTCATGCAAGGGACAGGTCAATTGAGACAAGCAATACTTGTGCAGATTGGATTCGGACAATAGGTCAACCTACTTACCTACTAGAGATAACGATGAGAAAAATGGACATGGTCTGGTGGATGTTAGGGTTGACTTTTTACTGTAGAAACATGTGTCGGTAGCCCTGTTTGACCACGTTTTTGACCCATTTCCCATTATTATTTGCCAAAAAAGATCACATATTCTTAAAATAGAACATACATAGATTATTTCTGCATAAAAGTCAAACTATGGTACTTTAGGAAAAATATGAGATAAATGCGGTCAAAGTTGGAAGAAAATAACAGAATTATGTTTTTTGCACAATTGCGCCCGGCGCATTTTTGGAGGGCAATTTGTCAAAACGCACGTTTTGATTAATGAAGGGCAAAGAGGACATTTTCTACATGTTTAAAACCGTGAGTCCAAGTCCAAGTGAGGTGGTTAGGTGAATCTCAACCATTTTCCACCTAAAATGGAGGGGAGTTTCAACCAACCTATGGTGCTATAAAAGGAAGCAATCCATCCCTCAGCAAATCATCCCTTCCAAGCTTCATTTCATCTTCTTTTAGATGCTCTGTAGTTGTAGAACATGTTTTTAGGGTTTATGTTCATGTTCTAGTTGTTCATTTCTTCATTTTTCACGCTTTTACCTTTCGTAGTGCCTTTAATTCAGTTTCTTACTTCCGTTCTTTGTTCATTCTGTTATTTTAAAGTTCTTTAGGGAGTTTCAACTTCCCTCACACTCGAGAGAGAAGAGGGTCAAGCTAGAACTCCTTGTAGGGCTTATTTATTCATTTAAATTCAATGAAAAATACTTTCTTTATGTTTTCGTGCATTTACTTTCATTTAATTATGTTTTAAATTAGTTATCAACCTCATTGTGGAATGCCTTAGTCAAATGATTTGATTTTCAACACGCTCGGGATTTTGGCCAGATTGCGCCTGACACTTTTTTGGGTTGGTTTCTAAAAACTTCTCTTTACGTCTTTTTTCCATTCGGCCGGTGGGAATTTAATTTATACACCAAAGCCCAACCTTGGGAAAGGTGAGTTAGGTAAAATAATAGGAAACCAATATGGGATGTGACTTAGGAATAAGCGCATAAAATATGGTCTTAGGCATAGGCCCTCTGACCCATAATGCAAATGAGTTGGTAGATATTCTCTAGGATTGTAACACACATAGAAATATGATTGTAGGTTACCCTAGCCTCTGCAGCAACCAAAAGCAGTAGTGAAAGAGTAGAACTCAAATCCTAAGAAAAGCCAGGAATTGCGTCTGGTGCATTTTCCCAACATAGTGTGTTTTCCATGTTTTGCATCAAAACTAAGGTAGGAGACAAGAAGGTTGAGTTTCATTAAATTGCTTGATAGTCAAAACCCCAAACAACAATATTTCACCATTATTTTCTTTCTAAATCACAATTGCATATTTCAACCATTTCACTGCATTACTTGATTTTGAAAAGCAACAAGTCCCTGAGGATTCGACCTTGGATTACTTCCGAGTATTACTTGTGATCGTTTGCGCTTGCACGAGTCTCTAATCTTTTTAAAGGTAGAGAAAATCCCAACAGTGGAGCACAAACAGAAACTAGAAAATCACATAAAAGTCAGAATCACACCATAAAAAATAAATGAAAATACCAGCTGAGCAGAAATGAAGTTAATAAGCAAACCAAGATGTTAGCTAAGCATGTAAAAAGGGGAAACGAGAACCACTGACCCGGTGTCCAGAACCTAGAAGGAACCACATAATTACCCGCACTACTTGCCACCAATCCCCACTTACCCAAAACCAAGACTTTTTCCAATGTCTATTAGAACTAGGACATGTAACCATTTGCCAAGAAAGACATACGGATATCCTCGAATGGACCTCTCCTCGAGATTCCTGCCCTTCTACAATCTTGAGACTAGGATCAACTTCCTTCCCTTCAACCCCTTGGTCAAATCCAACTTCACTCTCTCTCTCATCCGAATGTCTTCTTTCCTTCTCCCTTGAAAGATACACGAACAGATTCTCCATGTATGAGGCTACCTTTAGAGTAAACACATGCAAAATAGTAGAAATATCAAGTTCTTCCCTTCCTTTAAAACGCCTCCAGGCAATATAACTACCGAGTAACATGTTCCAACTATTTGAGGGTAACTACGGCGGGGCCACCTAGAGCTCGCATAAGAAACGCTGGACAAACGGACGGAGAGGCAATCGCACCCCGTTCTCAAATATTTTTGTATACAGAGTTGTCTCTCCCCCAGGGGGATGTGTCATATTCTCATGAGGTTCAGGGACTCTCATAAGAACTGATGCTGGAATACAATATGGAGAGCGATAAAAATCCAAGTCTTCCTGCAAAATCCGTGAGGAGATCCTCTGTGATACCGGCACCAATTCACATCCAGATACAGGCACTATATACATCCCTCTATCAGTAACTATCAGTTCTAATATCTCTCTTTCCCAAAAGACCCAATACTGGGAGGCCCGTTAATCATCCTATCAAAACCATAAATCCAGTTGCTATTGACATCTTCAAAATTTACAGCAGAACATTCAACGGAACCATTCGTCATCAAATCATCAAGAGGTGAAGCAAGAAATGGAAACCTCTCAATAAATGGAGAATATACTGTTGGCAAGCCTAAATCTCGTAGTTCATGGTACAACGGACTTAGCCGCTCATAATCCCACATGTTACAATCCTCACCACCTAGGCCAAACATGCTGAAAAGTAAAAATCAAAGAGTATCAAGATTACCTTACAAAGCCAAGTGCACAATTCTTTCAAACTTCAAGTTACTCTTCAATGTCCTTCACCAGTCCAAAAGTTTAGCTATCAAAAGGAAAAATTACCTTCTTATATGCACATCAAAAGCACCCTAGAATAAGGGACCACAGTTCAGCGATTACAACCAAATCACAATTAAAGGATGGCCCTACAAAGATACTTCACTCAATATTCATTTAAATTAGAGGTAAAGGTAGCACAACCAGGGAAAGCAGAGGTGAAGTAAGTAACAGAGGTATTGAGCAACATCCAAAATTTAACCAACAGAAGAAAGTAGTCAAACGCTACACAAAAGGCCAGAGAACGAAAAATAGAGGCGACAACCATTTATGCAACACTAAATTAGTCGAGCTTGAGCAATAGCGCGATCAAGGAGAAAACGAAGAAGCTTCACAATGTTTGTGCGAATTGAAAGATAGAACAACTCAAAAGGAAAGACTTACAGTGTAGTGTGTGACATGCGGCACAAAAAATAGCGCAACACGGAAGGTAGAGGCGCATGGACAATAGCTCGATTCAACGCAAAAAAAAAATAGCAGATGGTCGGCGGCGGTAAGAAGGAAAAGAGGAAGGGAAGAACAAAAATGATTTCACCTCAAGGATTAGAAAAGCCCTAAAACTTGATGTAATGGGGCTTGTGTTGGGACCCACATCAAGAATGCACTATCTTTTGTGCTAAGATTGGGCCAGGAAAAGAAATGCAACATTTATTCACAATTATAGCTCGTATACTGCAGCCCAAAATTATAGCTCATATATTACAGCCCATGTACTAAACACTTATGCACTATTATTGCTCATGTACCAAGGAAGGATCATTATAATGCAGTCGTGCACTAAAATAATGTGGCTAACGCCATAGCGTTGTGGCGCCTTAGCACGCCCAAAGCATACCGCAACCGTAACCTATGAATCTAGCAATCAACCCTCCTCCTATAAATATGGGAGAGGAGCAACCTTTCGAGGTAAGTGGTATCAACTGAATACATTTTCCTTACCTATCTCTATAGTCAAGTCCGTTAACTGACTTAGACATCGGAGTGTGGTTGGCCAACACCACACCGGTGTTAGTTTTATAATTTTCTTTTAATCACAGGTTTCAAGAAGATTTGGTCCAGATCTGACCTTCATAGCTTCTTATGGTCCGCCCGATCAGTTCTGCGAAATTCTTCTTCTTTTCTCGGTCAGGCTCCCCAAAAATTGTTTCAACATATTTGGTTAGTTCACCAAATATTATGATAAGTTCAAAATATGTTTTAAATAACTTATCTTAAATTGTTGTGAGTAATTTGTAATCATATTTATCTTTTTTTTTTAATACAGAGCATTAAAAGAACAACAAAACTAAATATTTAGGGGGAGAAAAAATGGAGAACACCTTCCTCCAAGTAGCTTGTAAAGGTGTCGGATCTTCTTCGATCTACACATCAGAGATGAATTTTGATAGCCATTCTTGTGAATTCATGTGCAAGCTTACTACAATAGAACGACCACATTAGATATAGAATTAGGATGATTCATATAAGGAAAAGGCGTAAACCAATAGCCATTTCTAGCGGTGTACATGTCATCATTGCTAAAATGTCAAAATAGCGAATCATCTGTCCTTCTTTTAGGCAACAAAATGTTTATGGTCGATGACACATCCTCCTCGTGGATGCAATTGTTAGGATTGGTGGAGCCAAAACGATGATGGAACGATCTAGGGAAGAGTCGGGATCAAGTGGGGACGCGTCAGGGTCGAATCGGGGATGAAAACAGGGGAAAGCGAGCACTGCAGGCCGAGGAAACCAAGAGGGCAGCGCCGTGGCACTGTCCTGATGGAGGCGCGGGCAGATTCCTCCGTCCGTAGCGCCATGGCACTGTGTCAACGTTTATAAATAGAAGTTTTCGTGTTTTAGAGTTTTCCAAGCCAAAATTGGAGCTGTTTCAGCCGATTTTCAGGGCTTTTCGTGGCCATTTCAAGGGAGAGGCTTGA
This sequence comes from Momordica charantia, assembly GCF_013281855.1. Lineage (NCBI taxonomy): Eukaryota > Viridiplantae > Streptophyta > Magnoliopsida > Cucurbitales > Cucurbitaceae > Momordica > Momordica charantia. The sequence goes on along the minus strand of NW_028275161.1, from coordinate 762,468 downwards.
GGTATTGGCAGAGGCATTGGGGTTGTCCCAAGATTGACATTATTTGGGTAATTGTATCTTGATTCTTGTGAGTTTTTCATTCATGTTCCTAAGTATTAATTGTGTTAAAATACTTAAAAGCTTTGGGGCTTTTGTTGAGACATCTAATGGATATTTTGGGGAGAGTTGCTATATTCCAATCCTAACATTATTAATGAGTTACCCACATCTGAGTGAAAGACTGGACGTAGCCTTAATGGTGAACCAGTATAATATGTTGCGTCATTTATATTTATCATGTGTTTTACAGTTTTTCTTCCTATTTGCATGTTTGGATATTTTCTGTAGAAGGGAAAATTATACAAGACCGTTAATTTTCCAACAGCAATATGATATTACTTGTTTATTCTACTTGCCTTATGGAAGAATGCGATAAGCAATCTTTCGGTTTGCCTCCCTCTTATATGGAAACTTGGTGGAAAATGAAGTGGATGTAGGAATCCATTTACCAACATTTATAACAACTTGTTCACCATTTTTAATTTGCACTGAATACCTTGTGTTAGAATCTTCTTTTGCCACATAAGGTTCTTTTAGATAAAAAAACATATTGTTGCCTTGCAATTGCCTTACTCAAGTGACACTCATTGAAATAATTTCTTTAAGGGTCAACAATGATAGTAGTAAGGAATTTACGCTTGGAAATTATTATCCATCCCTACTTGGCCAACAGAGCTTAATTAAAGAGCTCAAGATGCCTAAAACATAGGGTTATAAGTCGTTCGATCGACTCGGTTTGGAGCAAAATTGTGACATCCGACTAGAGGAGGGGTACACCAATACCACATTCGAATGAGAGGGATCCTAAGACCATGAAAGAATGGTTAAGAAAAGACTTAAAAGAATTGATAGTTACTACCAACAAAGTGCAACTTCTAGGGTGTTCACGGGTTAGTTTGGGTTGGGTTAGGGGTATTTTTTTGAACCAACCTGAATTTTTGGGTTGGTCAGTTTTGGGACCCGATGGAACTGAAGTATATTTGCAACCCAACCCAACCCTTATATTTTCGGGTTGGGTTAGGTCAGGTTGTCGGGTTGCTAATTGTTGGATCAGTATGACAACTCTAGAGGAGGGTGAATAGGGTTTAATGAAACTTTTTAAATTTTTTACTACGATGGGTCCAATTTAAACAAATAAGTAAACTTGTTAGAAACAATTAATTTTATCACAAATTAAACAATAAATTAGAAATATATTTCAAGCATCCTAATTAATTCAAATGTATTGAACATAAATATGAACAACAAATTATAACAATTAATTTTATGCAATTTATGATAAAGAAAATTTATTGCAAAAACTAAATAGTAGAGGGTTAGAGAAAATGACACTGAAAATTTATAGTGGTTCGACAAACCGCCTACTCGACTCCCCAAGTGCCTCTTGGGTATTTGATTAAGAAACTTGACTCTTTCTACGGTATGAGTCAAACCGGTACAACACCTTCTTTTTCAGAGAGCAAGAAGAAACCTGATCCTTTCCACGGTTCAGGATTAAACCGTTACAACGCTCTTTTTCTGGCTCAAGAGCAACTCTTACAAATAATATGGATATTTTGAGAACAAACTCACAAACTCTATAAAAAGAGTAGATATACAAATTTTTGCTCACAAATTTGTAAGAAAAAGTCTTACAAATAAAAGCCCTCAATTTGGCTAAGAGAAATAAAATTGGAAGTTCAATGATCTCTCAAATTAAAAATTTCTCTTACTAAAAATTATAAGAATATTGAAATTTTAGAGAGAAAAACATGAAAAGATTGAAGAGAAAAGCGGGAGAGAATTGTTGTTAAAATTTTGAGAGAATGAGAGGTTTAAATAGAGGAGGAAAATTTTTTTAAATCAAAATTGATTTAGGGCCATTGGATCTTCAAATGTTAAAAATCAAGATGGAGATTTAATTGAAATAAAACAAATAATAATAATATATTAAAAAAATAAAACTCCTCCAACGATCATCTTCCCTCTTTTTTTTTTCAATCAATTGGTTGTCAGCCCATGACTTTGACTTCTCTTCTTTTTTTCCCCTTCTTTCAAGTTACCTTTTAACGGTAACTTTTGTATTTTTTTTTATCTTCTCTTTTTTTTCTTTTCTTTTCAATTTCTTTTTCTCTTTTCATTTCTCTTCACTTTCTTTCTCCTTTTTTTAAACATAATTTTCAGCTTGCCACATGTCCATTTGTGATTGGTCCACGTCTGTTATGTCATCCAATTTATTTATTTGTCAAATAACAAAATTAAGTTTGTTATCATCAAAATATTAATTAGTTTGTTATCACCAAAACATTAATTAATTAATTAATTCAGTTGAGATTAAGGGCTAAAATGCCAACACTAATAATGCTACAAGAATTTCAAAATTTGGCGATGAAGAAACTCGTCGCTAAAGGTTAAAAAATCGTCGTCAAAAGGTTTTAGCAACGAAAATGAATTCGTCGCCAAAGATCAGGCTGATCTTTGGCGACGAATTCATTTTCATCCCCAAAAGTCTATGGCGACGAAAATGATTTGGTCGCCAACAGTGCCTATATACTTTTGGCGACAAAAATTTGAAATTCGTCGCCATATATAACATATTTAACAATTTTCTCTGCGTCAATTTTTTTTTAAATTCTTGTTTCTTCATCTTTTTTCTTCTTAAACCTTGTCACTAAATATTTCAATAAAAAAATTAAATCAAGCTTCATAAACACGCATTCAAAAGTATCATATAAACTTTGATTTATATTAAACAACAAATAATTTTTACAATCGGTGTAGTATAGAAAATCGAATACATAATAGAAGCTAAATTTCGACTACAAAGTAAATTTAAACCTAATATATAAATCATCATCTCCTTGGCTTCATGAAATCTCCTCCAATTTCCAAAGTTTATGAGAGGAAAAACAACCTGAAAAACATAGTTAAAAACATGAAAACTTAATACAAGAACCCATTAACCAATTATTTTATCTTCACAAAATAAATTAGAGACATCAAACAAACAAAATTAAAGACACGAAAACTTAAAAAATGAACAAGAAAAAATAGCCATAACAAACATTTATTGAATTACAAAATGAATAACTAGTTTAAAAATAACATTAATTTGATTTTGAGTGTGTAACAACATAGAGAAAGTGAGGGAACAAGTTTTAGAATTTTACAGACAAAGAACAACTGAGAGACACGACAAAGTGAAGCAGTGACAATAGTACAGCGGTGGCATCCTAAGATTTCAAGAAATATACTCAAATTACTTGAAAAAAAAAACAAAAAACAAGTATGGATTAATACCTTATAATAAGTAAAAGAAGAGTGGTAGTGAGGGATGAGAACAACAGAGAGAGAGGGCACATCCACGACCAATGGAGGGAGGGAGAGAGTGTGGTGACAATGGAAGGAGGGAACGGTGACGATAGAGGCGGTGGAGGGAGGGAGAGGGATCGGTAAAGGCAGAAGGATGGAATGGTGACGACTGAGGCGGTGGTTGTGAGGGAGGGAGAGGGAGGAAGAAAACAAGTAAAAATAAAAGGGAAATGAAGAGGGTGAGGTTAAATTGAGATCTATGGCGACGAAATAAAACTTCGTTGTGGAAAACCCTTAATTTCGTCGCCTTAAGTTTCTCCAAAAAAATTGGACAGGTAAAAATCCCGCAATTTCTCAAAACTTTTAGCGACGAAACCTTGAATTCGTCGCCAAAAGTATCTTATGGCCACGAATTCAAATTTTCGTCGCCAAAAGTTATGAATAGAAAATGTTTAATCGAAACTTTTGGTGACGAACCTAAATTTCGTCATCAAAAGTTCCTAAAAAATTGGGCGGCAAAATTCCCGCCATTCTCAAAACTTTTGGTGACGAAACCTTGAATTCGTTGCCATGGCGACGAGTTCACGGTTTCGTCACCAAAAGTTATGAATAAAAAATCTTAATTTAATCGGAACTTTTGGCGACAAATCCAAATTTCGTCGCTAAAAGTTCCCGAAGAAAATAATTGGGCATTAAAATTCCCGCCATTTCTTAAACTTTTGGCAACGAAATCTTGAATTCGTTGCCAGTGGGTACTTTTGGCAACAACTTTTGAATTTGTCACCAAAAGTTTGTCTAATTTCAAATTTTTAGGCAAAACTTTTGACGACAAATTGCAATTTCGTCCCCATAGGGTACTTTTGGTGAAGAAATTGCAATTTATTGCCAAAAGTTTGTCTAATTTAAAAATTTTTAGTCAAAAGTTTTTTGTGACAAAATGCAATTTCATCGCTATAGGGTACTTTTGACAACAAAATTAAATTTCGTCGCCAAAAGTACCTTATAGCAACGAAACTGTATCTTGTTACCAAAAGTTTTGATTACGAATTTTGAAATTAGACACAACTTTTAGCGACGAATTAAAATATCATCGTCATAGGGTACTTTTGGCGACAAAATTTAATTTTGGTTGCCAAAAGTACCATATATCGACGAGATTTTAATGCATCGACGAAATTTCAATGCATCGCTAAAAGTTTCGTCACCAAAAATAAAATTTCTTATAGTGTAAATGAATTTTTTTTCCCAGAGGAGATGAGAAATGGGAAGGTTTCCTAAGAACTTTTTCGCAAGATTTGGAAGTGAGTAAAAAAATTAAACCATCGTTGAAAAGAAATATCAATTAGACACATATCATTGAGAAATCAAAATGTAGCTACCCTACAAAAGTTGATTCACAGCTTTCATGGCAGTCTTGAGAGATGACGGAGATGGAGATATAGAGGTGAAGGAAAACAGAGGGAAAGAGATGGAATATTGGAGAAAGAGGGGGGAGAGGTGAGAGAAGGGACGTGACGGAGAAATGGCAGCAAGGGGCAGAAGAGAAACAAAGGTGGAGGCGGCTAACCCTAATAGTTACTATATATATGTTTTTTAAAATTTAATGTTCGAGTTCAACCCGAATCATTAATCCAACCCAAACCGATTTTTTTAAACCCGAGTTGGGTTGTTCGGGTCACTGGGTTTTTGAACACCCCTAGCACCTTCCTTTTTTGGTAACCACCGTTAAAACGGTGTAAATATCGATCATTTCACGTAATCATATTTCCTTATCAGAGTTTAACTCTGCAAAACAAATAATTGAAAGTAGTAGTAGCGAGGTTAAATTATGGGAGAGGGAGGGGGTAAAAATGGAAAGATAAAAAATTGGGGTAAGCTGTTAGATTGTAGTTGCCGGCTTATCGGTTGGAGATGAAGATCGTCGATCGATCGTAGATGGAAAGAGTAAAAAAAGGCTTAAATTTGTTTGCCTTTTTATGACCCTGTGCCATATGCCTTTTATGTTAGGTTAAAATGTTTTAACTTAAGTCATTATTATCATTTTCTAATGTTGCAGTGTCAAAAACTGGGAAATTGACAAAACTAAGACAATTTTAATAGGGTTAAAGAGATTGATGATCATTTTTTCATTTAAAGAGTTGTAGGACTTTTTAATGGTAAAAAGTCGTAACTACCCTTATTATAATTTTTTTCCATTTTAAGTGAATAAACTCTCCCTCTCTCACGTGAAATTATACATGAAAAAGAAACCCTCCAATGCACGAAATCCTTCTTCTTCCTCCAATGACTATTCAGCTTCTCCCCTTCCGACGACTAACCTCCTATTGATTCCGGTGACGACGACGAGCGAACATTTCGACGATTGAGGCAGTGACAGTAGGAAACACCCAACTGAACGAAACCTCTTCCTTGTAGCACACGCAAATGATGAACGACGAACTCTGGTGAGATTTCAACACCCAACGTTCTTCTTTGTCGCTTGAGTTTTTTGGCATTGCAAAATATTGTAATATATTGTAGGAATAAAAACATAATGAAAAATGGTGATTTGCCTTGCATATTTCTGGTTTATTTGGAATGTATTGCTGCTATTCAATAGATTAAAATTTATATTTTCATTGTTTGTTGCAGAATGTTAAAATCATTGGCTTTGTGTTTTATTTGCATTGCTTATATAAAAAAAAAAAAGAAGAATTTAAATAGTCATTTATATGTTCCTCTATCATTTTTTTTTATCTATTTTGACTCTATATTGTTGTATGAATTAAAAAAATTGCAAGGTGTTTTAAAAATGACACATGTTCGAGTTTTCATTCGTTATGGCGGAGTATGGGATGACAAACAAACAGGGTATGAACGAGGACTTTTGAAAGGAATTATTGTACGTAAAGAAATAACATACAAAGATCTATTAGATAAATTATACCTTCTCACCGCAGCTAATCTCGCAAAGTTTGTTATGAGAATCAAGTGCATATATGAGATTAAAGCTCGGACTCGAACTCCTCCATTTGAAATAAACAATGACAGTGATCTGAGATTTTATCTGATGGGCGAAGATGTGGCTGAAGTCCCTCTGTACATCTCATTTGAACCTAGATGTAGAGGTTTGACGGAAGGCATCAATGAGAATAATAAAGGTGAAAAACCTTGTTACAAATCTATTTCTGAGAGCAATCAAGTTGAAGATTTAAATCCAAATGTATCGATACCAATGGATGCATTAGATGATATTACAGTTCCAGTCGGCTGGGTTGATGAGAGAAATGAGACCAGTAGATGGGAATTTTATGATTCACGTGACGATAACCTTCCATTGAATTCTTTTGATGATCGAGATGGTAAGAACTTCAATTGGGAATCATATAATACCTCACAAGAAAGAGACGAAAATGTAGATTGGGAAGCTCTTATGGAGACCAAATGTGATTACGTTCCTAAAGTAGATCGTAAAGTCAACTATGAATCTAAATCAACAAGACAGAAGACATACGTGAGAAAAACTGTTTCGTTGGAAGGAAGATCTACAAATGATGAATTTGAGGTTGGAAATTTATTTTTTAACAAGAGGAAGTTGTTTATGAAATTGAGTATTATGACAATGAAAAGAAATTTCGAATTCAGAGTAAAGAAGTCTACGAAACAGTAAGTGGAGAATGCGAGCAGTCAGATTGGATGGTTCAGAAATATTCAAGATATCAAAGTATGTGAACTTTCATTCATGTTCACTTGATATTTTGAATCATTACATAGACAAGCTAAAGCTTGGATAGTTGGAGAATTAATAAAATCTAAATATAGTGGAATTGGTCGCCAATACAAGCCAAAAGAGATTATAGAAGACATGAGACAAGACTACGGTATCAATATGAGTTATGAAAAATCATGACGTGCGAGAGAATGTGCATATATGCAGGTAAGAGAATCACCTATAGAGTCATATAATATATTGCGTCAATATAGTGAAGCACTGAAGTTGGCCAATCCAAGTACATTTTATGAGGTTGAACTTGAAGATGGAAAAAACTTCAAATATCATTTTATGACGCTAGATCCATGTATTCGAGGATTTTTTAATTGCATACGACCTGTTATTGTTATCGATGGAACATATTTGACGTGCAAATATCGAGGTACTTTGATAATTGCCACCTACTTAGACACAATAATCAAATTTATCCCATTGCTTTTGGAATTGTTGATAGAGAGATAGATAATTACATAAAATGGTTTTTGAAAAAGCTAAAAGGAGCAATAGGTGAGGTTAAGGACCTAGTTTTTGTTTCAGATCGAAGTAGTAGCATATCGAAGTCTATTGCTTTCGTGTTTCCCAATGCATTTCATTGTATTTGCATTCACCATTTGAAGCATAATTTGAGTGCTAAGTTCAAGAATGAAACAATTGAATATTTGTTTGTCAATGCTGCTAAAGCCTATCAGGAGTCAAAATTTAGGGAGTTTTGGTCGAGTATCACAACATTTGATAATGGCGTGGGTACATATTTGGACGAAGTTGAACTTTCACGTTGGGCACGTACGCATTGCCCCAGAAGACGGTACAATATGATGACTACAAATATAGCAGAATCCATGAATGCTCTACTAAAGGAAGCTAGAGAATTACCTGTTACTTCATTACTTAAACATGTGAGAGCTTTGTTACAAAGGTGGTCTTGGGAGCGTCGTGCTGAAGCCTCAAAAGTAACATCCACGTTGACGAAATGGGCAAAAGAAATTGTTCAAAAAAACCAAGATGAATCTGTAACAATGAAGGTACATTTGATTCATTGTTATCAATTTCAAGTGGCAGACATTGACAAAGAGGAGACAGTAGACTTTAATACTCGAGAATGCAGTTGTAAGGTCTTTCAGTTAGACAAACTACCATATGCACATGCAATTGCTGCAGCAAGGGAGCGAAATATAGAAATATATAGTTTATGTGATCGTTACTATACTAATGAATGTTTGTTGGCTGCATATGCAGAGGCTATTTTTCCAGTTGGTAATGTCTCGGAGTGGAAGACACCATCAAACTATGTTGAAATAGAAGTCTTACCTCCAAAATTTGTGGCAAGGGTCGGTCAGCACAAAAAAAAAGAGAATCACATCTATAGGTGAAACCCCGAAAATGCATAGATGTGGCAGATGTGACCAAATAGGCCATAATAGACTGACGTGTCGTAATCCCATTGCATACAAGGACAAATGAAGTGTATGGATCACTTTTTAATTTGTAATGCAATTCTATGTCTATTGATTATCACATATGTTGTTCTTATTGTTGTTAGATTGGTAATGCAATGCCAAGCTGTGGATATTTTAGATTTTGTTGTTTTTTTCTTGAAAAAATATATTGCAACATTTTGCAAAGTATTACAACTTACTTATTGCAAAGCAAAAATGCAAAATGGTTTCAAACAAAGCAAATGAGTTAGAGAAAAACAATAGTAGAGAAGTAGTACTCATTTTTTCAATCTGTTTTCTTTTTTGCAATATATTGCATTGTATTGCAACATATTGAAATGGATTGCAATTTGTTGCAAACCCCAAACCAACCCATGAAAATGCAAGACCCAACTCATTTAATAGCATCCTTGAGTTCAAAAAGGTTTCAAATGAAGAAAATGAGTTAGAGAAAAACAATAGTAGAGAAAAATAAAAAGCATCTATAAAATATCAAATATTTGTTGCATATATATTTACATCAAATAGCATTAATACATAGGAGTATTCGTCCATAATTGGAAGGCTAGTTGTTTTCTAAAATAATTCATTTTCTTGTGATTTAGAGCTCAAAAATGAGCACCAGTTACAATGTATTCGAAAAACTTAATCGTAAATATATTGCAGTCACTACCATTACGTTGAGCTGGTGTTGATTTTTGTTTTCTTATCATTCCCCAACAAAGCCAACTCTATGAGGTATATCAATGTCAGCTTCACCCTATCCTCATCATAACCCTCGAAATTCAAAAACTTATTTTCTATCTCATTTGCTGTGATAGACCCTTTATCATTAAAATATGTATTTCAGAGTCTATGACTTAATTTGGTCCCACTTGAACAACTTCCACGATGCCATAACCCAGTTCCCATATCGAACTCCTTCCTTGAAAAGGTACACACCACTCCTCAAACCATAAAGCTAATACAATTATTATTCTTCTGTTCCACCTCCCTCAATAACAAATAATGGATCAACTGCCCATTAAATATTATATCTACATCCAAAAATGATCCAAAACGTGTTCTTCTGAACATCTCAAGTTGAGTATAACTCAACTTATCCTTAATATGTTTTTGTAGACAACTTACTTGAGATCGAAAATGATCTGACGGCTTTATTATATACGAAGGGATTGATGGCGATAACATATTGAGTACAGAACTTTTAACACCTACAAAAACATCAGATTCACCCAAGAGAGATGATCATTTTACATTTTGTTTTTGTTTCTTGCAATATATTACAATGCCAAAATCCAAGCAAGACACTATAAAAATACAAAGTTCTAATAACTCAATACCACCAATCTTTTATAAATAGCTTCAAACAAATCAAATTGGTAAAAGGAAAATAATAGAATACTTAAGAGAGATTATCATTTTACATTTTGTTTTTGTTTGTTGCAAGATATTGCAATACCAAGGAAGAAGATAAAATACATGCGTCAATTGATTCAATACCATAAATATTTTCTAAATATCTTCCAATAAAGCAAATTGGAAAACAAGAGAATACCCAACAAATATGACCATTTTACATTCTGTTTTTTTTTTCTTGCAACATATTGCAATGTCAAAATTCAAGCAAGAATATAAAATACAAGTGCGAATTGATTCAATACCATCTATATCTTCTAAATAGCTTCAATTCAAATAAAACAAATTGTTAAAAGGAAAACAAGAATATCTAAGGGAGATGACTATTTTACATTTAACTTTTTTTCTTGCAATGTATTGTAATATCTTCCGATACTAAAATCACACAATCAACCAAAAAATTCAAGCTACGAAGAATAAAATAAAAGTTACGAAGATAAGAATGCTTAGAAGAATGAAAAAATTAAAACGAAGAACCAAGAAAGAGAAAGCTTGGTCGCTGGAAAAAATTGAAGCAAACTTATCGGAGTTTGTCGTCGTTGTTAACACTTGCTGTCGTCGCCTCAATCCTCGGAAAAAATGGAAGCTTGGTCACCGGAAGAAATGAAAGATTGGTGTGTGAGAGAGGGTTCTTTTTGGTGTGGGAGGGAGTTTCAAAATCGAGAGTTTCATGTGGGGAATATTGGGGGAAATGAGAAGAGGGGTAGTTACGACTTTTCACCTTTAAAAAATCCTACAATTCTTTAAATGAAAAGATCATCCTCAATCTCTTTAACCCTATTAGAGTTGTCATACTTTTAGCAATTTCCCTAAAAAACTCCGAGAATATGACCTGAGCTTTTATTTGTAATTGGGCTAGGTACTAACGAGGAGTAATAAGAAAAAAAAAAGCTGAAGTATTTTTCATTAATTGGTTGGTTTGATTTTACTCGATTTGTGTAAGCCAAAATTGATTATTTTTTATTTATAGTGTTTGTACCGAAAAATTTTGATAAGATCTACCAATAGATCTTCGAGAACACTCCAAGATGAAATTCTGCAAAAAGAAAAAAAAAAGAGTTAGCATTCCGAATATTTTGTTAGTTTTATGCTCTATCAGAAAATAGTCTATGCCCTAATATTTTGTTAGCATTCCGAATTAATATCACGCACCCCCTTACCCTCTGTGTCCAGGAGCATTTATAGAATTTCATAAATAATCGTTTGTGCAAAGAGATTTGAAATTTGAATTTACGGTTTTCATGCCCTAATATTTAGGCAACTGTATACATGGTCGGGGAAAATTAGTTTAGTCATCTTGGACTAGAATTGTTTGAACCAATTCGGTAGATGCGTGTCCAGTTCAGATGGATTTTCAAAGTGTGAAAGAAAGTGGAATTTGAAATATTGATCAACAATTGAATATTACAAACTTAATATCCGAAAATTAAATTTGTAACTTTTAATTCACATATACGTTGTGAATTTTGTTTCATTTTGTTTATCAATAGTTATTTATTTCTTTCGTTGTTATGTTTCTTTATTTTATTAAAAATTGAAGTTATATGTTTAAATAAAGAGTTGTTTCTTAATTTTGTTAAAGTAACGTATGTATTAAGTTACTAAATTTCATGTGAGAGATTACTTGTTTCTATAACTAGTTATGTAGTTGTGATTTTCTTCATTTTGAAATATTCAAGCAGACCACAATTGAGTATTTTCATCTGGAAAAAACTTTCCTCTTGAAGATTAAGAGGAAGCTTCTCCTGCATTCCTATGTGGTCTAGTAGCATATAGACAAGTGGATCACATAGAAATTATACACGCATGAATTTAGGAGGAGCTTCCTTATAGAAGTTTTGCCATTCTCCTCCTCTCACAAGAATTTTTTCTTTATTCTTAAACAATGAGGAGAGACCTATTAAGTACCTTTCGTGACAATCAACATCAAACCTACGTAAAAAATTGTTATCCCTATTTTTTCTTGGTACATATATTACCTAATTTTTAATTTATTATCAAACATAACTTAAAAAATTTGAATTCAAATTTATAGACTTCTAAAGGCTGTAATAGTAAAAGTAAAAAAGAAAGAAAGAAAATAATAAAAACATATAAAAATAAAAAAATAAAGATTTTTATTTTATTCTGATCTTCTTAAAATTTGGTGTTACAACAATAAATTGGGCCGGCCCAAGTCAATGGAATCGAAACTTTATCTTGTAGTAGCGTAGTTTTTATACACCCGCACAAAATTATTCAACCCTAATCCATCTTCCTCTTTGTCTGTCTTCCTCTCAAGTTAGCCCTAAAAAGAGGTAATGTCTGGCATGTACGATCAAGGGGGAGACGCTGCTCCTTCGTCTTACGGAGCCCCTGGAGGCGGCGGTGGATATGGCGGCGGTGGCGGAGGGTATGGAGGTGGCGGTGGGAAGGGCGGTGACGGTGGATATGGTGGTGGGGGCCGAGGTGGCGGCGGCGGTAGAGGCTATGGAGGACGAGGTGGCGGTGGAGGCTACGGCGGTCGAGGTATGTACTTCTCTTACGTTCGTGGGTTTCTATCTCCGTCGTTTAGTGACTTGAATTTTTTAGGTAAAGGAAGCTTCTTGACAAGAAATAATTTAGGAATTAATCGTCCTTTATTTTTAATTCTGCTAGGGGAACTTTTTCTTGTAATTTTTGGGTTCTATGATATTTTTGGTTTGTATTTGTTAAGAAAGGTTTGTTGTGATGCTGTTGAGTGGGGGTGTGTGAATCGTATTTTGTAATGAAATTTTGAGTGCTCGGATCTAATCTTGGAACTGGTAGTGAACTTTCCCTGTTTCGTTTCTCCCAAAAGAGTGACAAGTCCTTCTCATCTTCTCGTTTCTCTATCCGCTTTTTGTTTTGATCGGATTTAGGAGGCGGCGGTGGTGGTTATCAAGGAGGAGATCGCGGTGGTGGTGGTGGTGGTGGTGGTGGTTATCAAGGAGGAGATCGTGGTGGGCGAGGTGGTGGACGTGGTGGCGGGGGTGGTCGTGGTGGAAGCGGCAGAGATGGCGATTGGGTCTGCCCTAATCCTGGGTATAGTTTTTTTTTGTCCCTTCTACGTCTATCACTGAGCTCTTTTATTTATTTTATTTTATTTTTTTCGAGTACATTGGATGTATTCCCATCCTTAAATGCATACAATTTAGACGTCTGCTCAAGGAGCTTTTCTTATGGTTGTTGGCTATTAAGTATATGATTGAAACTGTTTGTTTTGTTTTTGTCACATAGCTGTGCGAATTTGAACTTTGCTAGAAGAGTGGAGTGTAACAAATGTGGGGCACCATCACCAGGAGGTACTAATGACCGAAGTGGCGGTGGTGGTTATAATAGAGGTGGAGCTGATGGGGGTTATGGTGGTAATCGTAATGGCAGGGGTGGTAACTTCCATGGTGGTAGAAGTGGAACTCATGATGGAGGTCGAAATGAAGGAGGGAACAGAGGTGGTGGTTCTTACGGTGGTCACCAGGGAGGAGAAGATAGTGGGTATAGTCAGGTTCCCCCATCATCAGCACCCCAATCTGGTGGTGTTGGTGGCTCTTATCCACCATCTTACTCTGGTGGAAGTGCAGATTATGGGACTGATGCAGTTCCTCCACCTGCGAGCTACGGTGGAACTACATACCCTCCAACTTATGGTGGACCCACCGGTGGCTATGGTGGTGATAGTATAGGTGATGGGCGGACTTCTGCTGGTCGCGGTGGGCCGTCTGGTGGATATGATGGTGGCTACAATGCAGGTGGTAGAGGTGGCTATAACGCTGGTGGTAGAGTAGGGAGCTATAATGCTGGTGGTAGAGGTGGTGGTTTTGGAAGTACACCAGTGGAGTCAGCACAGGTGAAGCAGTGCGATGACAATTGTGATGATACATGTGATAACTCTAGAATCTATGTTTCTAATTTGCCACCAGATGTGACCATTGATGAATTGAGAGAACTATTTGGCGGCATTGGTCAAGTAAGCAATCTGCTATTCAGCTTTATTTTTTGGCTCTGGTATTCTTCTTTGAATTGTGTTGGCATTATGTGATTGTTGATTCATCCTTTTTAGATTATGGATATACTTTCAAATCATATTGCCATGTTCAGAAAGTTATGACTTTTGATTATAAGTTCTGACTTATGATTATGAGACAATTATTTATGACATAGGAGGATCTTAGCGCTAGTTTTATTCTGGTTGCCAATGAAATGTTTGTGATTAGTATTATATCTTCTGTAAAATGTGTCACATTGTGTGGTATTCGTGATGGTTGATTCATCCTTTTAAAATAATGGATATGCTTTCATATAGATGAATGATATTTTCATGTTCAGAAGTTCTTGTTTTGACTTCTGACTGAGTCAATTATATATAACATAGGAGGCTCTTGTAGGGCTAGTTACATTCATACTGTTAATAAAGTGTGTTCTGTTTTTTGAAGCGTTGAAGAAAATTTATTTTCCAGCAGTGGTTTTTTGCATTTAGCATCAGATAATCAACTGTCTAATTGAAACCTTTTTTACATTTCTATTTTGAAGATTGGAAGAATCAAGCAGAAGAGGGGCTACAAGGATCAGTGGCCTTGGAACATAAAAATATATACTGATGAGATGGGAAATAACAAAGGCGATGCATGTGTATCATATGAAGATCCTTCAGCAGCGCATTCTGCTGGCGGTTTCTATAACAGTAACTACTGTGCTTCTATAGCATAATAATAATAATAACTAATATTGTTTTAATTTTGTTTGAACTTCTGCATGGTATCGTTTTTCGATTATTATTATTTTTTATTCTCAGATCATGATTTGAGAGGTTTTAAAATCAGTGTTGCAATGGCTGAGAAGTCTGCACCGAGGGCTCCACCTACATTCAACCATGGGTACTTGCTTTCCTATAATTTTTCCAAAACAAGTTGAAAAGTCAGAGTACAGAGTTTAGGCATGCATGTATATTGAAATGTATATTACGCTATTCCCTTCCTTTGTTAGTTGATATGCATGACAAATTGACTACTGAAGTTACGTAGCTAATAAGAGTTAAGAGGGTTTTTGATTTCCATTTCCTCAGTGCTATTCTCCCTTAGTTTTCTCTTCTTTACACACACACAAATTTTTGTTGGCAGGAAAAATTGTATATGCCATCATATTAACAATATATATATTTTTTAATTTTTTTGCTCTGAAATTCTTAAATATTTCGAAAATTAGGCTTTTTAAAAATTTAGTTTGTCATACTTGTTTTAATAGAAATGTTGTTTATTAGTATTTTTGAGTTCATAATCAATTATTTGACTCAAAATCATTCTGTAAATGTGTATTTTCTTCTAACAGTTCCTTTTGCCCTAATTTTTTTTGTAGGTTTCCCATTTCCTTGGTCTCGAGTGTGGGGTGGATAACCTATCTGCCCCCTCCTTGTGCCAATTTATGTTTCTTATAAAAATATAATTAACTAATTCTTGATGACCTTATGTAGGAATGATACGGCATTTATTTTGCTGTTCAATTATCCAAGCATCTAGGATATGAATGCTTGATATGGATGGTTACACCACCTTTTAGTCATTATAGTTGGACTATGTCGGAAGATGCAACAATAGTAATAATTTGTTTGTGTCCCATGGTATCCTCAAGGCTTTAGACATAGTGTAGGATATTTCGTGTTTTAATGGATCCTAAAATTGTCAGTTTAATTTAGTGTATGTTTTTGTTTAGAATGTGACTCCACTCGTTTTACTACTATTCCATGAATGCTCATTTGTTTTTATTATTTATTTACCATTATGCTTCAGAACTTTTAGCTTACTGAACCCGTTTAACATGTCCTGTTGTGTTGCAGAGGTGGTGGTAGAGGAGGTGGATATGGAGGTGGTGGAGACAGGCGTAGAGATAGCTATAGGGACGGAGGCTCTGGACCCGATAGACATCAGCATGGTGGAAATCGATCTCGTCCTTACTGAGAGATTCAGCATTGGGCATTTTATGTAATGGGAATTGTGATCTTAGTGTTTTAGTTTTGTTCCATGGCTGGATTCTTGAATTGGAGACCAAAGAGGTAGGTTGTTCACTTTCTATGGGCAAGAGACCTCTTTGCTCCTTTTTATCTATAGTGGTACCCGGAGGGTTATAATCTTGCTCAGGCATGAGATTAATCTAGTTGTGTGAATGTTTTTTTTTATAGAGGCAGGCGGATAATCTCCAAACTGCTTGTTGCTAAGGTAGGTTGATGTTTTCAGGTGAGTGCTTCTCTTTCCATCACCATTCTTAGAATTTTGCAACAGTGCCTGATGTATAAAACCTCCACCTGATCTCAGCCCTCATCCCCCTGGTGGCTCTGATGCAAGCATATCATAACCCTATGATTATCATTTCTGCATTCATATTCTAATTATTAAATATTAACTTCTGGCATGTTCTTCAATTTTTTAAATTTGTTTATTATTTGTTAGGGATGACTGGAATATCTGTCCTATTCCTTAATTTGTCCTTAATTTGATTTTTCCAAAAGACAGTGTCTTATTGAGGAACTCTTAGGTTTAGACATTGTCGTAAGTAACTTCTGTTAAGTCAAATGGTCAACTGGGCCACCTATATAGTATTGTAATAGTTCGTTATTAAGGTTAGGACTTTCTGGGAGGGACAATGGCAATTAGAGATGGGGCAGGTCTATGGTGGAAGCCCTCTTGTTTCCTC
Organism: Momordica charantia; assembly: GCF_013281855.1. Taxonomy (NCBI): domain Eukaryota; kingdom Viridiplantae; phylum Streptophyta; class Magnoliopsida; order Cucurbitales; family Cucurbitaceae; genus Momordica; species Momordica charantia. The sequence goes on along the minus strand of NW_028275161.1, from coordinate 745,851 downwards.
GGTGGGAGGGTCGGATTTTTTGGCTTGCTGGATTCTTTGCGGTTTTGTGGGGCTTGTAGTTAGAGAGAAATAACAGGATTTTTGGGATGGGGTGAGATCCCTGAGGGTGTGGTCTTTAGCTAATGCCTGGTTTTCAAGGACTTTTGTAATTTATCCATTAGGTCTCGTGATGTTGGGTTGGAGCCCCGTTTGGTATAGTTAGTTGGGAGGCTCCATGCGTTACAGGCTTTTTTGGGTTTGTTTTTTTAGCCCTTGGCTTGTTCTTTGTTCTCTTGCTTTCTTTCAGTTTTATCTCAATGAAAGCTTGGTTTCTTTTATATATATCAAAAGTTCAAGTCCAAGATGGAAACTTTAAACTGAGTCTCTGTTAATTGAGCCGTCCTGAGACTACCAACTAGGCTTAGGAATTTCGAGCTTATGATGTTAGTTTTTTTTGTTTGTTTGTTTTTTTAGGGGTGGGGTGTCCATTTGGGAGCAATGATACATATAAAAAGTATTTAATTTGTTACTGGGTGTTGGGAGTTAGGCTTTTGCCAAATGTTGCATATTTTCCTGTGACGCTGTTGGTTGGTGCGATTGTCCCGACGAATCTCCTCCAAATGTTCAAAAGATTCACTCTTAGTTAGGTCTTAAGGCGAACTAATCTAACCCCCTTTCACGGATCGATGCCCTGCCATATGCCTTCTGCACGTTGGTGACTGCTTTAGGCTTCTCGGAGCTCTGCTGATGAAACCGTGTTCGGAAAATTGAGTTCAGCGTTGGATTTTGTTATATAAAATTTCTGTACCTGTGTTACTGTTTTACCCATTTGTTCGAGCAATGAGTAGTAATTTTCTATGTTTTCCTCCAACATATTTCCTCTATTTGTTTTATTAATGAAGAGATTTATAGTTCATTCCCTCGTTATGATGAGTGACACCCACTCGAACATGATAAGAAATGCACTTGAACTCTTTTAAAGTCGACGGCCGAGATGTGATTTTATTGTTTTCGTTGAACGGTTCGAATTTTTGAACTTGCTTTGAGGGTACCTGAAGTCATTTTGTATGTGTTTGGTATCTGATTGGAGTCTAATTTTATGTTTCCTATTCAATGAATAAAGTGAACTGAATTAAATTTTTATTTATTGACTCGTTTTTTAAAATCGGATTTAGATTAGATTAAGGGGCCATTTGGAGTTTTTGTTATTTTTAGTTCTTTCAGAGGTAGAAATAAGATTAAGTTGTGTAACTATTTTTATATTTTTTCTTGTTATAATTATTTTTGTTTGTTTTTTTAATGGTTGAAATGTAAATTAGAATACAATATACGTTAAAATAATGTAAAATAACTTTCTATTTTAAGAATAAATTTAATACAACTATCAAAAGTTTATGATATTCAACGTAAGTGAATTCCCTTCAAATTTTTAATTTTCGGCTTACTTTCAAAAACGTGAATAAGAATTAAAAAATATTAAAGAAAACAGATTGAGGTATTTTGATTATTTTATTCATGATATGGCTATTTGGATAAGCAGTTTTATTGAATCGAACAGCTGACAAGTAAATATATTTGATAATATTTAAAAATACAAATGAAGAAATTTAGAAATTAATACAAATGAATTACTTTGCAAGACCCCTGGAACGTGTCGTGTTCTCGACGTGTATCACCAAGAGGTAAAGTCATGATTTTTATTTCTATAATTTGATTCGTGACTGTATTTCTTATCTTTTACTTTTAACCTAATCTTATATATATAACATCAGAATTATCAATTGGTCACAAAATTTTTTAATCCTTAAAAGCAATTATAAGAAAAAGAAGCTATGTACATCGTGAATTTAACTTAGCAATAATTAATACCTTATCTATGACTAACAATCTACTGAGTTTGCAGTAATTAACATATATTTCCAACCAAGAGGTTGTGTATTCGATCCTACGGAACATTTTTCTATTTAAAAAAATTCAGAAATAAAAACAGAAAATATTTCTTTCGAAAGGAGTGAAACCAATTGATATGTACAGGATACTAATAAATAAACAAGGTTACTAATAAATTGAATTTAATTTTTCTGCTTAATTTTCATTTCATAATCAATGAAAATGAAAGGGGATGGGAAGGAATGAATGAAGTAATGCTAGGCCGTTCTGGATGTTTTAAATATCATTTTGCTCCACGAAAAAATGGAAGAAAAAGAGAAGTCAAAATTTAGTGCAACTGCAACCTTGATATTGAACACTTCTAATCGCCAAGAGTCGATAACACAAATGTTGGTACATCTTTGAACAGCAATCGGAAGAGTGACTACCGCCTCGACGACGACGACCCCAGATGGAAAAACAGAGCTTCTGCAACAGTATTTACAGCACCTCTCGCCATATTGGAACCGAAGACACTGAGACCTCTTCCTCATTGAGCACAAAACATGTTCATACATCGCTCTGCCGATTCATTGCATATGCGGTGGCGCTGGTTGCACGTTGTAAGGCGGTCCATGCATCGCTGGAACGTGTGCATATTGAGAAGCAATCTCGGCACCCCCTCCTCCCTGAACCTGAAAAGACTCTCATCCTATATTATGGAGATGTAGAAGACATTTGGTACCATCATTCAGAATACATATTATCAATGGCGTCATATCTGCAGAACACAAATATATATAATGCAACCCCATATGCTAACTAAACTAAAAGCCCATGTTTATGCCTACAATCCAGGAGTCCAAACCCGAAAATTTCATCTACTTTAAGTTGAAGAAGCCTTGTGGTTCAGTTCATAACTTTGTTTTGGAATGTTATGCGAATGGGTGATTTTAGCTTTCACTTTGGAAAAAGTGTTTAATAACAAATTACTTCTATTCTAAGTACTTCCTAGAAACTCTTGGGTTACTTTTGACTTTTTCCATAAACACTTCTATAATTTTGAGGGGAGTAATCTTGGACAACAAAGCCCAAATTATAAGATGATTGTTTATAGTTGATAGTTCAACTCCATGTTGCGATGACTTCATGATTTTGAATTGTAAGGGCAAAGTTATAAGATGATTATTTCTAGTTGATACTTAAATTTCATGTTCCAATGACTTAATGGTGTTCACCAAGAGTCAAGACAGTATCAGCCCTGCAATGCGTTGTTGGCATTAAAGACCATACCTGATGCATGAAATAAGGGTCAGGGGGGTATGAGCTACCGCCGTATCTTATGTCGGGATGGCCATAAGTTGGAGCATAACCGGGAACTGTATGAAGTTGCAATGTAAAGAGAGTAAGTGGCAAAAATAGAAGGGTGTATAAGTTACCAAAGACAAAAAAACAGGCTTACAAGGACTCGTTACAGCTGCTGCGGCCCTCGCTCTCTTCTCTGCATTCGCAAGTTCAGCATGCAATTTCTCAACTTCCTGAGACATGGCAACCATTCCCTTTTCCATTGCCTCACTCTGCTCAAGATTACCAGCGTGTGTCCTTTTCTCATACTCAATAGCAGCCCTGTCCAGACCAACAACAGTTAGCAAGAGGTAATTCCCAACCCCAATTACTTCTCGAGTACACAGAATACTGCATGCGTTTCTTCTGAATAAAGAAAGTGATCACCAATTCTTTTGTTCACTCTGTTACATAATATCAATTTTTTGTTTTAGAATCAAGAAAAAAGAAGAAAGATTGGAGCTGGCTATAGAAAACAGCCGAATTTTCCCACGCCAATAACCATCAAAATAAAGACTACTTATATTTTCTTTTCCCTGAATTCTCTGATTCCAACGGTTCAAGCTACTTCGTGGTAATTTAATACAATATTGGTGCAGAAGAGGATTGTGCAGGTTCTAGTACTAGACAAGAGATATTGTGCACATAGTAGGCTTATGTGGGCGCCTCTTTCTTGCTCCTGTTTACCGAGACAGGGGGAGAACTTTCTATTGGTTACGCTCCTCAGAACACACGAACGAAAGATATGAACTGGAAAATAGAAATGGACCAACGGGCCCTTTTAGGTTTTGTGGATAGAGGTAGACAATATATGTTTTTACACCAGGTGAAGATATTTCTAAGATCATTTCCTTGAACAAACTATTTTTTGTGTTGGACGAAAGAATCTTGGTATATAATGCTCTAGTAAGCTATTCAAAAGTAGCCTTTCATAACACAATTCAATTTGGGACTTGAAAGCAACTACTATGAAGGGTTGTCGTTCTTCACGGCTATAAAAATTTCCACGACTAAAAAAACAGCTGCAAAATAAACCTACTTTATAGTTTTTGAATAGGTTAAAGTAGGCACCAATGTTCGAGAAAAATGAAATAGAAGCCATTAGCATCACTGCATTAAGGCTTTGCATTTGATAATTGATATCTTGTTTGAGGCAAAAACAAACAGCTAAATTTACAGAACAATTGGAATGGACTATCTCAACAATTAAGCTAATACAAATTATAAGTCGGAACAATCAAATTCAGGAACAAACGAAAGAAAATGACACCATACAATAAAAGAGAGAGAATCTTAAACCAGGCAAGGCAACTCAACATATACTGATGCTCCAACTGGGGAAAAGCCTACTTTGGAATTATTATGGAGAAAACGATGATTTGTAAGAACATCATAAAAGAAGAAATCCAACGGGGGGATCAAAATTTACCTTCCTCTTTGAATTTCATGGTGCATTCTATCAATTTCAGCTTTAATAGATGGCAATTGCTGCGACCCCGAGGAGACTTTATTAAGGTTGTCACGAATTGCTTGCAACTCCGCCGTTAACTCTTGCTTTACGGTACTAAGCTTCTGAACATCTGCCCGCACTTGAACGAGTTCCGCCATCATCGCGTCCATCGCACGAACCTCCGCGTCCATCTCCAGCGATTTCTCATAAACCTCCCGAACCTCAGCGTCTCTCTCGGCCTTGACCTTAGCCGCAGTGGCCGACAGGTGCCGAAGCTCTTGCTCAGCCGCAGCCAGCTCTTGCTTGAGCGCTACGTGAGTGGCTGCAAGCCGCTGGTTATCCGAGAGGAGAGTCTGAATCTCCCGGTGCTGTGCGGATATGCGATCTTCGAGAAGAACTGCGTGGTGAACCCTGGAAGAACCGGCGACAGAAGAAAGACGATGATGGGATCGGCGATCATCACTCGGGCTCCGGCTCGACGGAGCTTCGCGGCGTTTCAAGGCGTTCGGCTGATGGCTTCGTCCGGCCATGCCTGTGGATAGCTTGATCCTCCTCTTTCGCTGCTCGGATTATGCAGAAGCAGCCGAGATTCGAGGCGAAAACGATTTGAGAGATCGAATATTGGCGACGCCACACTTCATCGCTTCTCCTTATTTGGGAGGGTTTCATCCGGCGTTCCGTTCGCCGTTCGCCGGATTTGCAGTCGGCGACCAGAATGTCTAGTAATGGGCTTTATTTATCAAGCCCATTTATAATGGGACTACTCACAATTATGAGCTTAGAAGTTTTTGGGCCGCAAAGGCCATTAAGTAATGTTTTTAATTTCTTTTTTCCTCTTAAGAAACCTAACGATTTCCCAATTATTTATGTTTTTCTTTCCTAAAAAATTTTTAGAAATATTTTTTGAAATTGTATAAAAAAATTTGAAAATAATTAAAACGAGTTTCTTACCGTTTCCAATTTGTTCCAAAATATAAATAAAAATATTATTTTATCATTTTTTTAATACATGTTATTTTTTGGAAACCAAAAACAAAAACATTACCGAGTCTTAATGTTCTCATTTCTTGATTTTTGGCTCTCTTTTTTCCGTTTTAAGAAATACAATCTAAAATAGTGTTGGGCTAGTTTAGTTATTATTTTTTTCGACCAAAACAAAATAGATAGAAATGTGTTCGGGAATCATCTTGTTATTTTAATTTCTAAATTATAAAAATAATTATAATTATATAAAAATAGTTTGATGTTATATTTATTTTTACTTTTTTTGTTGAATTATAAGATTTATCCCAGAATTTTAAAGGTTGAGTTTAATAGAAAAGTCTATGGACTATCATGGAAGTTTAAAAACCTGCTCCACATTTTTTTTTAAGTCGATAGACTTATTCAACATAGTCTTAAAAATTGGACCAAACTTATCATTTTCCTTTAGATCTTAAATTTTCATTATGGATATTAAAGTGAAAAAATGATAAAATAAAATTTTTATTAGGTCTAAAAACACATTTGGCATTTTACTTGTGATAAAGTAACGATTTAGTCCATGTACTTTTAATTTCATAACAATTTAGTTTAGAACTTTAGTATATAGCAATTTAGTCCATATAATTTAATCCTTACCATGAAATATTTCATCAAAATTAAGTATTGATTTTATCATACAACAATTTAGCATTTGTTTAGTATACACATTTGGTCCCTCATTGATTTATCGATCTACATATATAAGAAACTTAACAAAAATTTTCACGAGGGAGACTAAATCGTTACAAACTTTAAACTACAAAGTCTAAATTATTAGATATTAGAGTTTATGGAATAAATTGTTATCAAATTGAAAATAAATTGACTAAATTGTTACAAACTAAAATTCAATGATTAAATTGTTATTTGAATGAAGTAATGGACCCAAAAAGTTTTTTAGCTTTTTTTTAGTTAAACATAGGAGTAGGAATTCAAACTTTCCATCTTAAGATATGCTTTGATATTGTCAAATAATACTTTTATTTATATTCATGAAAAAACTTAACAAATTTCAAAATTTGCAATTTTTTTTAAGGTTAGAGAAACATTTGGACCTTGTACTTTCGTGAAGGTAGCGATTTAGCGTATAAACTTTTAAAAATAACGATTTAATCTCTGTACTTTGAAATTAGTTACAATATGGTCAAATTAGGTTAAGATTTAGCAGAAGTTTGATGTGGCTGCCAACTAGGATCTATGTGGACAAATTAATTGGCCAAATATGCCGTTTGGTTTAATCTTGGGTAGGTTCAAACTTGAATCGGTTTAGGGCTAAAAAAATAGAAGGAAGGAAAAGCTTGATTTAACTTCCCCCACCCTTCACAATTCTCTCGTCTTTTCACCTAGAATTTTGATCATCCCCATCGTCGACATGGCCAATTATTGATTCCCAATGCGGTGGTAGCTGACGTTGTTGTAGTCTTCGAAAGAGGTCGAAGTCAAATCTCTGGAGGCGACACGATTCTTGCCAGGTTGTTGCCACCAAGTCGTTCTCTTATGGTTTTCTTAAGCCCTAAACTTATTCAAGTTTGCATCGACTCAAAGATTAAATTGAACTGCAGTTGGGCAAATAATTTGTGTACGCATAGATTCTAGTCGGTAGAACTTTTTGTTAAATCTTAATCTAATTTCTAATAGCAAAGACTAAGGTCCTATTTACTTACCAGGAATTGGAATGAGAATAAATCAGAATGAAAATCAATCGAAATGAGAATGTTTTTCATTTGATCCTGTTTAACATAAATTTTTTGAAATCAAAATCAAAATCAAATTTTTTTTGATGTTGTTTACTAAAACTGTCTGAAATAGAAATGGAAATATAACAATTACTCATTCTTCTTTCTAACTAATTACTGCTAATTTTTTTTCAAACTTAAAATAGTAATAAAGTTTAATTTATTTTATTTGTTATAACAATTTATTTAATATTATTAAATAATAAATAACTAAAATCATTTTAAATTAAAAGAACCACCATTTAACATAAAATATTATTAAATTTTAGTATTATAATAATTAATAATAATGAATTATATTTAAAAAAAATATTGATATTAATTAATGAATAATAAAAAGAAAACTCAAAACCAATTTCAGACTGCGAAAGACCAACTTTTCCCGCCAATTGGTCAACTAATTTGGCGGTTCGATTTCTCCTCGCCACCTGTTGCGCATATTCTCTTGCCTTCCTTCGTTTTCTTCGTTCTTACTCGGACTGTTCTTGAGCAATACAGTACCCCGTATTTTCTCCACCATTCGGACAACACGAGTTCAGTTCTCGTCTCTGATGTTCTCACTGATGAGAATTACACCGCTCGGAGCAGATCGATGATCGCTGCGCTCACAGTCAAGAACATGATTGGCTTCATTGATGGATCCATTCCTTGTCCATCAGAGCATTTCTCTCTCTTTCGTTCGCGGCTGAGGAGCCGGAGGTTTGGCTATTCGCTCTTAATCGAACTGAGTTCAACGAATTTCCATCCGTAATCTCCGTCTGTTATCGTTTCTTTACATTTTCTCTGATGCTCTGCCGCTCAAAATTTCCGCAGACTCGATGATTCTACTTTGCAAATTCTGGAATTTGTTTCCGTTTCCAAAGACGTGAAGTCGTTGATCGAAGCCAAATCCAGATTAAAAGAACTACTCAGATTTGAATCTCTATCTATCATTCGCGAAACCGTCGAAAAAACTGACGATCAAAAGCTTCTAGTCCTCGAATTTCTGGTTCGAGCTTTCGCTCTTGTTGGAGACACTGAGGCGAGTATTCTTTTGCATAATTATCTGTTTTGTTAGAATATCAGAAGTTCTGCCAATAGCTTCTCCTTCTTCTTCTTCTTCTTCTTATTATTTTTTTAAAATTTTGTTTAGTCCAGAACTATGTTCTCGTGATAAGGAAGCCGTGTGTTAGTCACTTTTGCTTGCTGCATAAATTATGGTGCCTCTTAAGATTTGTCGTGCCGAAGACCAGTGCATACATACATTCGTATATTTTAACTGCCTAGTTTTGGTATCTATAGTTTATACTAAATGATGATTTCGTTAGCAGATGTTGCCAATATCGATAAAATGTTTCTCTAAGTTCAGCTTCCACTTTTCATGCTTCTAGAGTTGCCTAGCTTTGAGATATGAGGCCTTGAGTTTTCGGGAAATGAAGTCTTCTAATCAGAAATGGCTTCAAGTTTCACACGTGGAATGGTTAAACTTCGCTGAGCATTCAATGCATTCTGGCTTTATTTCTATTGCCATTAAGGTAAGATAATATCTTCTGTTTATGTGAACTGCTTTAAGATTTTCTTTAGCTCGTTAGTAGAGGTGCCTCGCGTCCAATAGAAGTTCTATAGTATGTGCGTTGTACCAATTTATGTAGCGAGATGTGTGGCTCCATTAAATCCATAATGAGATATGAAGTGAGATTTCTGCTCTTCAATGCTTAGTCAAAATGTATAGGTTTTTTGGGAACTAAGAATTGGGCACTGCAATTTTGACGTTGTCACTTGTCAGTATGGTGGTGCTATGAATGTTAGTTCTCAGAGAAGAGCTCTGAGTAGAGAATTCTTAAATAGGAAAAAATAGCTCAGAATAAATAGTAATATTGAGGCTAAGTTTCAAGAAAGAGAAAGAGAACGTCTTCAAACAAGACCTATGTAAGGGTCTAAAAGGTGGAAGCTATGTTAATAGCACATGATCGAATACAGTAACTGACCTTAGGTGCCTAAATAAACAATATCAGAAGGAAAAATGATTCATGGCAATACAAAAAATCCTATTTCTTAACATTCCCCTGGAATGAGCTTGGTTTGTAAGTTGAGAAAAAGATGGGTAGAGAGAATCTCCGTCAGAATGTTAGTAAGTTGGTCTTCGAAAGGTTTGAATTGAAGAACAAGCTGCTTACTAATAACATGCTCATGAACAAAATGATAGTGGATCTTAATATGTTGGCAATAAGCACTAAAGTTATACAAAGTAAGATCGATGGTGAAAAGGAGAAAAACCTAACTCACGTTGCACGTCTTCTACTTCTACCTATTAGTGTAACAACATTGGTAAGTCTATGGTACTCCCTTAGACTCAACACACGAATGTGATAATATTTCTGTTTGGAGGAGCACTGGCTAGGGGATAATTTTAGGACAAGAAAAGTGCAATAGCTGCTGTAATCTTTCAACCATGTGAATAGCATGTGGTCCAAGTAAGCTACCTCAGGCTCCTCAAAATAAAACATTAGGTGTGCAGAAGGAGAAAATGATGCACTTAATATTACAACAAAATCCAATTTCTTAAAAATAAACTACCAGAACTTTTCTTGTCCGTAAATGTTGTGTGTTACTGAAATTACATGTTTTTCACTTCAGCTTGGATTATTTTCTTGAATAAATTTCTTTGCATACACGTCAATGGATCATGCAATGCTTCAAAATGCTAGGTTTTTTGTTGTTTCACAGATTGGGCATTTTCATAGGATGGCAATCTTGGTTACCTTCTGCAAGTTTAGGAGTACATAGGATCAATTTGTTGAAACTCTCGCTTGCTTATTGTTTTCTGGTTTCTGCAAGTTCAATTTTGAATTATGATTGAGGCTTTTCCTCACATCGATTCTTGTGGATAGCATAGCAACACTATCTCTTACTGTTACCACAACTCTTTAAGTCATTTAGACGATAGAACATGGAAATGGCTATTCAAAGCCGCACTTCTACCCTTCTATCAGGTCAAGTTGGATTTGATCAAATTCCATCTAGATGCGTGACTCTGTTTTTCACAATAAAATACGAGTCCAAAGGCAGGGTAAGAAAGGGTTTAGCTAACGAATGTATACCTTTCAATTTTAATTTTTCACATAATTTTTCCATCTCGTATATTCTATTTCAGTTCTGAATTCTGCAGTATTTAGTTAGTTTTCTCCTTCAATACAGTGAACTCATGAAGATTCATTTAGAGTCTCCTCCGATATGGTGAACTTACGTGCAGTTTTCTTTACTAGGCATATGAGCTTGCGCTGTCACGCCTTCAGCAGAGTGATACTGAAAACTGCACATCACACAGTTTGTCTAAATGCGTGGAAGTTATCGAAAAGATAAATAGACTCAAAGATCATGCTCTGAAATCAGCTGCTTCCCATTCTGGTACCGACCTTTAGTTGAGTTAAAAGATTTAAAGATCAAACCAGTCACTAAAATTGACTGCATACTAGATGCGCCTAACTTGAATATAAACAAGACAAATCTTTTAAGTGTTCCCGTTTATTGGCTAAAGGCCCTATTTTGGTTAACAAATTCACTGTCATGAAAGCGGTTTCCCTTTTACTTACTTTCTAACCCCCTTTGTTGTATCTTAACCTAACATCCAACTCATTAATCAGAATACTAACCTCAAAAATCTTATTATGCAGCAGGAAAGGAAAGAAAACGAAATGAAACTATTATGCCTTTTGGTTCTAATGCATGGTTTTAGTAACTCAGTCTGACATTAATAATAATTTTTCAAAAAACAAAACCAGGGCTCCTTGCAACTGTCTGACCCATTGCAAATTTTTATCTGATTAAATCAGTTCAGGCTCTCACATCTGAGTATTTGAAAAAGAAAGTAACTGAGAGGAACAGAAAGGATTCTTCATTCTGCACAAGAACTCCGTTTACAGCAAGCACTCTATTCAGAAGTGGCATCAGAAACCATAATGCAAGAAAGCTGCAAGAATATCAGGGTTTGCCGGAGTTTCCTAGTGAATCGTACAATCTCCAGTTTGGTGACCGATCCTAAATATAGTCTCCCTTCACACCCATCAGACTGGATAAATGACGTCCCAGGTTAGTTTTTCATGCAAAAGGGTAACACGAATTAACTGCTCTTATCATGGTAATAGTCATGTAATATCATGTATCCATCATAAAATTTTAGAATGACAGTAGCACTAGTGAATGAGTACAGAACTCTGATAGGGGTGGAAAATCCCGAATTCGCCACACTTATGCTAGGAGGAAAAAACACGAAACTTAGGAGTTGGGTTGATGTTATGCAGGGGGCTTAACTTGATTGCTCAAAGGGAGTGATGTTTGTAGAAAGGACGGTCAACTATTTACTAATCCGGTGAGATTGAGTTAGATAGGAGTTAACTGAGTAGTTTTGCGAGAGAATTAGTGTAGTAACTTTTATCTTTTCTTCTCTCAACGTCATTGAGATAATTAGAAGACAGTTATAATTATTTCAAAATTGTACTACACTAACTCTCTCTTCTAGAGACTTATTGGAGCCTCTATACTAATCTATATATATTTCTCTCCAGAAATATTTTGGAGATCGATAATAAATATCTCAAACAGGCTCTAAAAATATCCTAGCCTTGAGTAATATTCCTCGAGCTCTAATAAAATTCGAGAATTCCTTTTAATATAGATTGACTTCTCAGAAATATTTAGGATCATTAAGATTCCAACTGAGACTTTTTGTGAAAGAGGCACTACAAGATACTGGCATAAGCCGTTATTGGATCTGCTAATATGCCTGAATGGATAGGTTCACGACATGAACCAAGGACCGAGCTCTCCTTCTTCACGCTAACAAATAATGTCACAATTCACTGGCTCTTTCACCATAAATTTATTGCTTATATATCTTAAAGTTTTTCTCGATAATATCTGTGATTTCATTGGTAATATTCATGATTCTTGTTTCTCATTTCACGTTTCAAATTTCATTTTTCGTCTTTTTTAATAAAGAAGAACCGCATTTGATAACTATTTCATGTTTCTCGTTTTTTCTTTTTATTGAAAAAAGAGACAAAAGCACGGTTAACCATTTCTCGTCTCTTGTTCTCTACTGGACAATAAGCCCATTAAAGCTTTTGATGTTTTTGTTAGTGACTGTTAATTTGATGCTTCAGGTCAGGACGTGTCTGTTTCCTTCAGGCAATAGGTCGCATTGGCAAACTTAGTTCTTTCGTTACTGGGAATCGATCGCGGAAACTCGCTGGTAAAATAATAATGTTTCATGTTTGCAATGAATTCCAGTTGTTAAGTGTAGGTCGCCACTTGATGCCACAGCCCCTTCTGGCAGGTCCTTACTATCAAATATTCTTCAATATTCTGTTAATCCTATTTTTCAAAACCATAATCTTCGTGTGGTAAAATCCACTTGAAGTTCACATCGTGGATTTTACTTTTTTTTTTTTTAAATAAATGTAATTTTAAAAGATAAAAACAAACGAAACTTGGTTTGAAATTGATGGTGGTTTGGTCATGCGCCTGCAAAGTGGAGAAGAGGGAAAAATAGATAAATTTAACGTAATAAAATATTTAAACATTTAAATTAATATTTTAAAAGTCGTTGATTTTCCAAATTTACTTAAATGAATTTAGGTGTGGCGATAAATAATTTAGGTGTGGCTACCAGATCTTCGTGACAAAAACTACCATACTTTTGTAATTAGTTCCAAAAAATGTTTTAAAGTTTTTACTTTTTTTTTTTAAAAATTTAAACTATATTTTTTAAATATTTATTTTAAAAACTATCTGTATTTAGAATTTCTTATTTTAATTATATCATTTTGAAACTTTTCCCTCCCATGGAACTTGGAAGATAATGATGTGTCTATTTTCAAATCTTCCTAAGAAACATGAACGTTATGAAACATACCTTTAAGAGTACAAAATTTCGGAGTAGAAATGGTCATATAACAATGTAATTAAAGGTGTCTTGTCACCTCTAAAACACGACATGCTTCTTTGTGGAAAGTCAATGGGACTTGGCATTGATCATATTGGTTTTGGTTGGAGGGATCATGACAATAATATAATGGTGACGTAGGAGCGGGACATGAATAGCCTTATTTTTCCACTTGGTAAATGTAACGAAAAAGGTAATGTAACTGGTTGCGTCTATTATTATCATATCTAGAATTAACTTTTTTAAAAAATTAAAAGAAAACATTTAATCACGATACTAGGAATGCAAATAAAATTCTGCATTGAGTTAGAAATGACTACACCATGAATATACAAGTAAAAGATATATAACATGATGGGTGAAATCAAAAGTAAAAGTTATAGTCAAATAAAGAGGAGAAAATTGACAAAATAAGCCTCTTGCAGTGGCCTTTTAAATTTTTTAATCATCCTTCTTAAAACACAAGTTTTCTAATCATTTGCTGACATCACTTACTTTGTCAAATGACCTCCAATGCCACTCCTTACTTTGGGTACCAAAATTTTAGTTTTCCCTCCTCCTAATACGAATAGTCCGTTCCATCTTTAGCGCACTCACACTGTAGCATTCTTCGCTCGACTCAAATTTGACTGTCTTCACCTGCGATTGAAATTACATTTCTCTAGATCTCGTTATCTTTCTCCTTCGTATTTCCATTGCGACTCGCTAAGGTAACTCTGACCCTGTCGTCTTCAAGCGGTGAGACGAAGTGATTTTGGTTGCAGATTACAACGAAGGAGATTTCATCGTTAACTTTGGGTTAGTGCATTTATCTCTCGAATTGCTTAAGATTTTTGTTTTAATTACCACTATTTTAGCTATTGTTCGTAAGTTCTGTACAACCCCGACGTTGTTCTTCTGTCTCTTTTGCGATTTTTGTGGATTTTTTACACTGCACATCTAGGGCTTTCGAAGAAGAGGAAAATAATACGTAATCGGCACCAGGGAAATGAATCGATGGAGACTAAAATCGTGTTTTTGAAAACCAATAATACTGAGGGGGGGGGGGGCTGATGTTGAAATAGCCAGAGCCAAAAATGAGATCGAGAAATACAGTGAACATGAAAGGTCGAGAGCTAGAAAAATCGAGAGCTAGAAAGATCGAGAGCGAGACATATCGAGAATGAGAGAATCTTCATTGATTTACAATTATCGTGAGTGTGTTAGGAAGAGCGAAATCGAGAATCATCGTGATGGATACAGTGAACTTGAAAAATCGAGAGCTAGAAATATTGAGAGCTAGAACATCGAGAAACAGCAAGAGCTAGAAAGATCGAGAGCGAGAAATATCGAGAACGAGAGAAGCTCCATTGATTTGCAATTATAGGGTGTGAAATAGGTAGAGCAAAATCGAGAGCGGGAAACATCGAGATCGAGAAAAATTACAGTGTTTTACATTTTGTATTTGAACTAGTTGCGTGTTTCCCTTTCCCTGTCTTCTTAATCCGTGATTATGTATCATGTTCAATTATTAAATTTTTGAACTACTTGCGTGTTTCCGTTTCTCTATCTGCTTAATTTGTCATCATATATCTTGTTCAATTTGTTGCAGGTGCACAATGGACCATCAGTTGAGGATTAAGGAGAATGATCGCTTTTCAGCTCAAGCTACCAGCATGTCTCACTTGAGCAATGTCAACAGGCTTATCAAGGATAAACTCACAGCGGACCAACTTGATATGTTTCGTAGAAGAACAATATTTGGTCGATTTGTCGACTTGGAGATGATGTTCTGCAGTGGTGTAGTTCATCACTTTCTGTCAAGGGAGGTTGTTGGGAGCAGTGACGACAGCATGAGTTTCTTAATTGGTGGCAACGTGTTGACATTCTCGAAGGATCAATTCATGCTTATAACGGGATTGTGGCGGCTGCCTGGTAAGGTGGTCTAGAAAAAGATTGGAAAGAATAGGTTGCGGAGGAAGTACTTCAACGATGAAGCCTCCATGCTGTTCGAAGAGTTTGTGGAGGTTTACAAGCAGACTGATTTTGAGGACGACGAGGACGCCGTTAAAGTGACATTAATTTTGTACACGGAGCTTGTGATGATGGTAAAGAGCAAGAGCAAGTCGAAGGTTGACATCGACTTGTACAACCAAGTCGATGACTTGAACTACTTCAACCATTTGGACTGGGGTTCTGATGTCTGAAGTAGGACAGTTAACGGTCTGAAGCGTGCGATGAATGGAAAAGTTGCACTATACAAGAACAAAGTAAGAACGAACAAAAAGTATCTAGTAAAGTATAGCCTACCGGGATTTCCGCTTGCATTTCAGGTAATCAATACGTATGCATACTCGTTGTCATTGTTTGTGAAAACTTTTTTTAGGTGTGAGACTAAACTGAAATTTTATATTCAGGTGTGGATATACGAGATTGTCCCATCTCTCATCACTCCCGGTGTCAATAGCTTGAGCGAGACCGCCATTCCACGGATAATTCGATATTCGTGCAGTAGAGTCGTCGGTACAAAAGATCTGGGAGAGTGATCTATAATATGTTTATTGTTGTCTAGTTGTAATGGTATTTACACTTCCTTATGTTCTTGTGATTTACGTTCAGTTCGTCATATCTTATCAACTCGTGGAGACGGAGCTGGATAAGGACTACCAGAGGTGTCCATTGGACGAAATAGAGGTGGTTGATTTAAATGCGCTTGGGTGTTCCACCTCGGACAGTGATGATGGACACAATCCTTCCCCCATCACCGACAATCTTGGCGCCGAAGATGATCTCCCACTCGACGATGCGCATTCGTTGGAAACGAATGTACAGGCAATGCTGGATGAGTCTTCGGATATGCCACGTACAGAGGCCGCATCTGAAGGTGGACAACGGACACCGGTTGAAGTACTTCGACCAAGTACTTCTATTCGGTCGAATGTGGGGCAAATCACGCGGCAATCACCTCGAGCAACGTCACGCGATGCTTGCCCTACACAACGACACGACACCCGTCGATCGAATGATAGATTCGGGGCTATGGAGAGAAGGCTGGATCTTTTAGCTTCGGACATGGCGGAGGTGAAGACGGATTTGGCGGAGGTCAAGTCCGACTTGAGTGAAATGAAACTCATGCTTCAACGGTTGTGCCAGGTAGCCTTTTCCTATGACTTGGTATAGTTCGTATACTCTATGTATTCATTCAATCGAAGTGTTAATATGTTAGTTCGTTTGCAGATCGATAGGCGAGAGGTGAATATTGGTGTCTCTCCGTCGGATACAGTCCACGTGTCACATCCATTGGTATCCAATGTTATCCCCGAGCATGATGGGGATGCTGATGACAATCAACCTGAAGGTTCCTATGCTGGAAAGGAGGACGATGTGGTTCCTGTAGAAGCGTCGTTGCATGAAAAGGCAATGGATGGAGTATAGATGACCATACCCTTATCCGATCTTGGAGATGCAGAACTAGCCAACCCCGCGTGTATTGTCGATTCGGTGGAGTTGGATGTTGCAGTGGTGACACCCATTGTTTCGACAGAGATGGTGGAACTCAAAATGACACCACCAATAGTACAGGATCCACAAGCAGAGACGACGTCCGATCCAACCTTCGAGCCTCCTACCTCAACCAACATTGATGGTCCGTGTGGCATGATTCATGGGCCTCGTCAAGCCGAGCATATTGAGTTGGCCCTTACACCAGCGGATATGACCCCACTACTCAACCTATTCCCACACCTACACCAGCATATATGACTTCCACCCCTCAACCTATTCTCACCCTTACACCAGCTGAAAACCCCACCACCCGTCATCCGAGTGATCCCGTGGGTTCTACTAACCTCGCGTTAGACAAAATTCCTGAACCGTTGGCCATCGTGCACCAACCAACTAAGGAGAAGAACCCCCATCATGACAAAAAAGCCACCACAATCCGGTTTACAGCACCGCGAGAAGCCCCACTCGTTGTCAGCGGTTCCACTGTTAACGAACCCACTAAGCCGAAGAAAACCGAACAACAAACCGTTCCTAAGCAGTCGGCCAGAAAAATTGAGGTATGGTCCTGCACACCCTTTTCTAAACTTAACAAACTACGTACAACATAAAAAATTGCCTCTTCCTTGTGTTTTGTAGGTTTCGTATCCCAACGAAACAAGAAGGACCGAGCGTAAGCGGAAGGAAACGAAACCATTCAGTCCGGAGGACACGCGTCGGCAGAAGAAGAAGCAGAAGATGGTGGATGTGGATCCCGTACCTGCCAGCCAGGTTAGGCCATTTCGTCCCAAATACAACCCATTGCATAACTTTCCTGATGCCAAGTTTAGGGAGATGATGCGTTGGGTACGGGACCCTGGGAATGACAATATAAAGCGGCCGTCTACAACTTGGAATGTGCAGAGCGGATATTCCAAAAGATTCTTCATTAACATCCTCAATCCTAAGGAGAAGGTCGAAGACCCGGTAAGTGATACAACACATCCCATTACCGTATGCCCATTACTGCACTGTGTTTCACCAAACATATCTGCTGTACTCGTGTGTGCAGGAAGCTGCTGTCATTCTATATTTCATTATGAGGAAGCTCGGTAGTCGGCCGCACCTGTGCGTTCATAAGTTTTCTGTCCTAGACCCACTACAAATGGTAAGATAAGTAGTTCATTCATACACGCATAATATTTGTGTTTCGACGAATCTAATGGTGATTGTGTTGTGTGTGTGTGATGTTGCTGTTATGCAGCAAGTTATTGCCGCTGCAGGTGGTCCCTACGCACGAATCAAGGGGAAGGTCGTCCAGGACACGACCTATGCTTGGGACGAGTATAAGGAGTGCATGGATGCCGTGCTGGGTCTGGTGGAAGATTTCATTCCATCTTGGGTGGACGTCGACGTAGTGTACAACCCGCTTTGTATCAAGGATCACTAGGTCCTGGTTGCGATAGATATGACCCAGTCCGAGATTTTTGTATACGACTCATTGCCAGGCCACATTTCCACGTCGAAGTTGCTGACAGACATGCGGCCGTTGAGTCATACAATCCCATCGCTTTTGTACGCATGTGGGCTGATGGATACGGCCGATTGCAAGCTGAAGAAGACTCTGTAGCGTGTATACCGTCCTACGACCGACACGAGGCAGAAAGGTAGTATAGACTGTGGTATTTTTGCATGTAAATTTCTGGAATATCTTGTGTCGGGTAATAGTTTAGAAACGCTTGTTCAGGCTGAAGTGTCGCACATTAGAAGGCAGTATGCGACACAACTTTGGCATAATGAACCTTACTTTGAATGAACTCAATTTTTTTTCCATTGCATCTTTGAAGCTCGCTCTCGATGTAAATCGCTCTCGATTTTATCCACTCCCGATCTCGATCTTACTCGATCTAACCCGAACTAACTCGATCAAACTCGCTCTCGATGTTATCCACTCTCGATCTCGATCTTACTCGATCTAACCCGAACTAACTCGATCAAACTCGCTCTCGATGTTATCCACTCTCGATCTCGATCTCGATCTTACTCGATCTAACTCGATCAAAATCAATCGAAATCGCTCTCGATGTTATTCACTCTCGATCTCGATTTAATTCGATCTAACCCTCTCGCTAACTCGATCAAAATCGTTCTCGATGTTATTCACTCTCGATCTCGATTTAACTCAATCTAACCCTCTCGCTAACTCGATCTGACATGATCTCGATTTCGTTTCGTTATGTCCCCTCTCGACGCGCGCTTTCTCGATATTGTCGTTACAGCGCATGATCACGATCATTCTCGCTCTCGATATCGTTTTTTATTCATAGTCACTTCTACTTCTTTTCTTTTCACACACGTCGTCAGATGTATTTAATGCGATGTGGCTAATTGAACTACGTGGCAGAGTGTAATGGTAATAACATGTCATTCACCAATCCACTCGCATTAAATTTATTTTATTTTGTCAGACAATTTTCCCAATATGAAAAAAAAACTCATTAAACCCATCCGAGCCCCCCCCCCACTGCATTAATAAGTTCCTTTTCTTCTTCTTTTTCTTCTCCTCCTCCTTGCTCGGTTGTTGAAGCATCAGAAGGACATTGATTGCATTACACTTTCTTATCACGCTGTAAGCACTCTCTCACAACCATTAATGTGTATTCACGTGTTAAATTAACTATTCTGATGATTGATTAATACATCAGACTTTTCCCAACATTCTGTGTCACATTTTTTTTTAACTATCCAACACTCACTGAACTAGACAGGTACGTATTAAATAGCAACCGTTTGAGGACTCTGTGGCCTACATGTTTTGTTCGATAATCTAAAATGCATGTATGTATTTGCCCCCCCTTCTATAATGCAGAATGGAGATTGGTAAAAGTTTATTCATAAGATTTAGTGGTACGTGGGAAGACAACACAAATTCGTATGTCGGCGGTAAGCTGAAAGGAATAATTGTCCCACTTACAGTAACGTACAAAGAACTGAAAACTCGGTTGTACAGACTGATGAAAGTCGACCAGAATGGGTACGACCTGGTAATTAGGGTACCGTACCACTTGGCATGCGATTCACCGCCAATGTTCGTAACAGATGACGATGACCTCCGATTTGCATTAGTCCAAGAACAGGTTTCTAAAGTCCCACTATTTGTATCGACCGTCCCTCGCGAAAGCATTGACATACAGTCATCTAGATTAAACCAAGATGGAGAGCAGTCCATTCCTAATGGAGGATGTGTACCGGAAGAAGGTTCCACGGGGGTAGATGAGTGGGGGTTGAACGACGTATACATGCAGGACATGTACAGTTCAGACTGTATATATACTCAAGACTCGGAATTGGTCGCCCCCGCGACACGCATGCTTCCTGTAATGCACGTCTCATCAAATGAGATAAATAATACAGCACAAGTACAACATGCAAGTCCTCGTACGGTACATGTATTCCCATTTGATGAATTAAATAATACATCACAAGTACGACATGCAAGTCCTTTGACAGACCATGTTTCCCCATCAGTAGAACCCTCATCCAGTGACCCTGGTAATGTTGGTGATCACCAAATACCAGTACCTCAATCCCCAAGCACCGTGACTATAGAACAGGCCACAAGGTACAACCTTTTACCAGGCGGATCGGAACTGCACGTGGGTAAGATATTCGTTTCAAAGCAAGACCTGCGTATGGTGCTGTCAAATGCAGCGATGCGTTCTAATCGTGAATACAAGGTCAGTAGGTCAACGAAATCAAAGTTCGCTGTTCGCTGCATCGACAATACATGCAATTGGAGGGTTGCGGTCCACTCTGTCGGTAAATCTTCGATATTTTGTATATCAAAGTATGTAGATGCACACACCTGCACGATTGACAGTGTGAACCACGACCACAAACAGGCGAGTAGTTGGGTCGTAGCGAATCTTATTAAGGATAGAGTTGCTGGAACCGGTCGAATTTACAAGATAAAGCATATTAAGGAGGATGTCCGTAAAGAGTTCGGGGTGAACATAAGTTATGACAAGGCCCATCGAGCACGAGAGTTAGCATATGCTATTGTTAGGGGTAGACCAGAAGACTCCTACATGCATCTCCATGCGTACGGTGAAGCGATAAAAATAGAGAATCCAGGTACTATTTTCCACCTCGAGACTGAAGGTTCGCTTAACTTCAAATACCTGTTCATGGCATTGGGTGCCAGCATTAGAGGGTTTCAGTCAATCACAAGGTGTGTAATTATGGTTGATGGCACACATTTGAAGGGGAAGTTCAAAGGAGTGCTACTAATAGGTGTCGCCATAGACGGGAATAATCAAATATATCCACTTGCATTCGCGATTGTAGACAACGAAAGCGATGCATCGTGGAAGTGGTTTATGAAGAACTTGAAGGACATGATCGGAGACCAACAAGAACTTGTATTCATATCTGATCGACATGTAAGTATCACCAATGCAACAAGTAAGATATTCCCGGACCCATTCCATGCTATATGCACTTATCACCTAGGGAACAACATAAAGTCTCGATTCAAGAATGCTGCATTTTACAAATTGTATCAGGATGCAGCGTATGCGTATCGGAAGTCACAGTTCACGTACTACTGGAACCAGATACTATCGATTGGATCGGGTTCACTTGCCAAATGCTTACAAGAAATTGGGAAAGAACGGTGGGCCCGATGCTACCAAGTTGGTAGAAGATATGAAAACATGACGACAAACAGCGCTGAGTCGGTAAATGCCCTCCTTCGAGAGGCTAGAGAGTTACCTATCACTAAGATTGTCGAGTTCATTCGCGAATTGCTACAAAGATGGTTCCACGAAAGAAGGATTCACCGGTCCACCCAAAACACGTCTCATTCAGACTATGCAGAAGAGCGACTTGTACAGTTTGAGAAGTCTCGTCGCTACACTGTCAAACCAGTCGACTGGTGCATGTTTCATGTTGAGGACAGTGGCCTGGACGGGACGGTTGATTTGAATACCCGTACATGTACATGCATGGAATTCCAGTACATGAGGACTCCATGTTCGCACGCAATTGCTGCAGCGAGGCACAAGAATATAAATTGCCACACGTTGATTGATCCATGCTACAGTGTGGACTCCCTAATTGGTGCCTACGCCGAACCAATCTTACCGGTAGGCCACATGTCGGAATGGAAAAGGCCAGCTAATTACCAGCCTATTCCCGTCCAACCACCACGACTTGTTAAACGTGCAGGCCGGCGTAGAACGCAACGGATCGCCTCAACCGGTGAGCGACGTGTTGTGAACAAGTGTTCTCGATGCGGTACATCGGGTCACAATAGACAGACATGTACTAACCCAATTACGCAGGCACGGACATCTGGATGCATATATGAGGGGCGGTGTAAGTCAATCAGATAGTGCAGTTCCTCCTCTATGAGAACACCCAACTTCTGTAGTAGTATATATATTTGTTCTTCAGTATCTGGAATCTGTCTCGCTTTATGACTTATTTTGTCTCGCTCTTGTTGTCTCGATCTCGCTGTCTCGCTCTCGTTGACTCGATCTCACTGTCTCGCTCTCGTTGACTCGTTCTCATTGACTCGATCTCACTGTCTCGCTCTCGTTGACTCGTTCTCATTGACTCGATCTCGCCGTCTCGCTCTCGTTGACTCAATCTCGTTGACTCGATCTCGATGTCTAGCTCTCGATGTCTCGCTCTCGCTTTCTTGCTCTCGCTGTGTCGATGTTATGCTCTCGATCTCATTCGCTATCGTTCTTCTCCATGTATATTTATAATTTCGCAAAGATAACAACCTATCTTTCTCGCTATCTCGCTTTCTAAATTTCTCGACTTCTCTCTTTTTCGCTATCTCGCTATCTCGCTTTCTAAATTTCTCGATTTCTCTCTTTCTCGCTATCTCGCGTTCTAGACGTATGTATCCATACCCACTTATCTTATAATTAAGAGGTTAGTAAGACGGAGGGTGGTTAATTAATGCGCCCTTTCAAATCCTTAGTCCCAGTTGTCTTTCCACATTTCCAATGCAGTAATTAATTACTCTTCCTCTTCCTTCCTACTCGTTATCCCAATTTTCGATTTAATTATTTTTTCAATTTTCCATGAAACCAACCAATAATTTTTCTATATATAGATACCACAAAGTACACAACAATGACATCCAGAGTAGAAGTATCTATCTATCTAACATTTATTAGAAGCAAACATGTCAACATCTTACGAGTCGGACGGTTCCTCTTCCGAAGGAGCAACCAGTCCTATCTCAAACCATCCCTCCTCCTTCGCGGATAATGGAGTGCCAATTAACGGTCATCTTCAACAAGCACGGGAAGAAAATAACCAGCTCAGGAGAGAGCTACGTCGAACGCAACACAAGCTCAACAACACGAGATATAAGTTAGCCCAGGTTGAAGAAACACGAGACTTGCTGGAGGGACTGCTGAAGGAGGAGAAGGAGGAACGACTTCGTCTGGAGGACAGGGTGGATCAGTTACTGGCCCGTCTACGCCGTAATAATAATAATAATTTTTAAAATCCCATTTTAGTAGTAGCTTATGGTTGGGTTGTTGTTTTGTTTAAGCTACTAAAAAAAACTTTTTGTAATGGGATGGATGGATGGAGCCCCTGTTTCCTACTTTAATGAATCAATTATTATTATTTTTATTGTTACTGCTTACTTATTTTCTCAATATCCTACAGTCTTCTTTCTCTTACATGCTCATTCTCGTTCGTGATAATTTTCGTTGATTTTCGTTGTACTTCTAAAATTTATTTATCCTTATTGTCATCACGGTCGCTTACTTATTACTATTTCTTCCACATTATTATATATCCACTTATATTCTGTTAATCGTTCACGATGACGTCTCATTTTCGTTCAAGCTCATTCTCGTTCAAGCTTATTCACGATCCCTTTCGTTATCTGTTTTGCACTCTCGCTGCTATTTTCCACTGCACCCGTTTATTCTCAATAGACTGAAATCGAATAAGTATAAAAAAAATAAATAGATGCAGCCTTTAATTTAAAGAACATCAACTAACAATTGAAAGAATTAAATTTCATGTCTTTTCATCTCTCTCGCTCTCGTTCATGCACGCTCTCGATCAAGCTCATGCACGTTCTAGATGTACGCTCTCGA
Source organism: Momordica charantia (assembly GCF_013281855.1). NCBI lineage: Eukaryota > Viridiplantae > Streptophyta > Magnoliopsida > Cucurbitales > Cucurbitaceae > Momordica > Momordica charantia. The sequence goes on along the minus strand of NW_028275161.1, from coordinate 721,932 downwards.
TCAAGCTCATGCACGCTCTCGATCTCGATCACGATCGACCTCATTCACGCTCTCGCTGTACGCTCTCGATCAAGCTCATGCACGCTCTCGATCTCGATCAGATCTCCCTCTCGCTCATGAACTCTTTTGATCTCCTTCTCGCTAATGAACGATTTCGATCTATAACATACTCCAAGTAGCTATCCATATCCATTTAACGCGCTAATGATCTCCTTCTTCTTGCCTTCACGCCCTGTCCGTCAGCTTCTCTCCCTCCACGTCTAAAAATTAACAACCCAGTAAACAAACAAATAAATAACTTATAATGCGAACAAGCCCAACGAAACATTTCAAAACAAAGACCGATGGATAATGAAGTTTGAGCATCGACAGTTAGTGGCCTGTAGATGACAGAAGCAAAACAACCCTAATAGTGAGAGAGAAATGGAAGACCGATAGATGCTGGAGTTCAAGCATCGAGAGTTGCCTGTAGATGAGAGAAGCAAAACAAGGGAAAAAAATGAGAGAGAAATTGAGTGTTTTCAAGTAAGGGAATAGGGAAAATAAAAATTTGGTATATTAGGCCCCAAGTAAGGAAGGAGGGAAAACTAAAATTTGGTACCCAAAGTAAGGAGGGGCATTGGAGGTCATTTGACAAAGTAGGTGATGTCAGCAAATGATTAGAAAACTTGTGTTTTGAGAAGGACGATTAAAAAACTTAAAAGGACCCCTGCAGGAAGCTTATTTTGTCAATTTTCCCTATGTTGGTGTTCAGGTAGTTTAGACGCACTTGAACTAATTTCAATAAATATATTATGTAAAGGTCTCATACATAAAAATTCGGCCTTTTAAGTCCTATATTATCTCCTAAATCAATAACTACCCATTTAATATTATGGTCAATAGTTACCTATTTTTTTATTGAAAAAAGAAATAAAATCATGTTTGATAGTAATTTTTTTTCTCGTTGTCTAAAATTTTAATTAAAAAAATAAATTTTTTTAAAAATTATTTGTTTTATCTTATATTTAATTTTTTAATATTTATTATGCCTTTTATAAGTTAAGAATGATAAAATAATATTCTTATTTGAAAAAAACACGAAACAAAAACAAGAAACAAGAAACTTAATTTAAATGTTTTCACAAATTTGAAAACTTTTCTTAAAAATGAGAAACAAGATACATAAATAGTTACAAAACATTTTATATGTTTCTCATAAATTAAAAACGAAAAATATGAAAGAAAAGAATGAAAAGTTATCAAACGAGCCGTAATTAATCTATACGATTATGTTTCGGTCGTTCATCCTTGAAAGTTCTATTGAATAATCGTTTCTAAAGAAACTTGGAATTTCAGTTACTTGTACTTTAGGACACATCTTAAGTAGTACACTACACGTTTCTTGCAAATTTTTTAAGGGTTATTTTCTTCTACAATTCTTGAAGTTTCTTGGACTTGGCCATCCGATGGAGATATCGGTGAAAACATCGACGAGATGGACCAAAGAAGATGACCAATGCGCCTCATCGATTTCATCTGTTTCCATGGCGAAGCCTGTTGGCACACTCTCCCTAGATTCGCCATCACAATTTGTCAAACAAATACCATGTTTGATTAAGAGTTTGACCAAATTCGCAAAGCTATTCTCAGGCAAAGGACCTACTTGGTGGATGAGCTGATGTGTTAGCAAGTAGGAGACCTGTAAAAAAGATTAAATCCTCCTGCACTCAAATCAGTTGCTGGCCGATCTATACTCAAGAGAAAGTATAGTTTTGCTTACCCAAAAACGAGGTAGGAGGTCTCTAGCTATTTACTGACGGAGCTTCTGGCAGGACTTGTGACAAGCTTCCAACGGCTGTACGACAACCCTAGAATGGCATGTTGCTCTGGATTGTGTCAGGTAGGAGATCTAGATTGGCTCGTCTTCTAGATCAACTCGAACTCTTTAAAGAGGTTCGAGGTATAATCTATTCAACGTATGGATCTTCTGCTGACTCATCATCATCTCCATATCAGATGACGACATGTAGCTAGTGAGAAATCACCTCCAACGTACCTAATTTCTCTACTTTTCGATTTGGAATTTGATTTGGATTTTCTCGTTGATTCGTTAATTGATTTGATTTAATTTTTCTTTTGAAATAATGATTTTATGTTATTCAAGACTTTCTTGAAGGGTGTAAATCCTGCAGCGGAAACGATAAACACGTTCTTGAATTTTGGGTAACAAAACCCACAACACAAAATTGAAATACACGGGAAAGTAACTTACTTTTGAAGAACCTTTCTTCAAATATTCTCCAATGAATCCGTTCACTATCACCGATCTTCCTTGCTATGTCTCCGGTAAGGATGTGTTTGTGGGAGCAACAATTTAGAAGCAAAGGGAATTGATTGAGAGAGATTTTTTTTTTCAAGAGAAATGCTATGAACCTTTTTCTTTGAAATCCCACCAAAAACACTACTGCCAAAAACAAAACTGACATGACGTGGGGAGTTTTTATATATAACTAACTTCCCACCCCCGCAAAAGTTTTGCAGGGGAGTTTTATTTTAATTATATAATTAAGTTAATATCAATAATATATATTAATAAATAATTAACATTTAATTATTTATTACCAAAATAGAATCATATTCTAAAGAATTTCCTATAGTTGTAATGTACATCTTATGGACATTATTTTTAAACTATAGTTTTAATATGAATACTATTCATATTGATTTTATTTGAATCTCATTAAAAAAAAATTCTCATAATATATAGTTTTAATTTAGAATTAATTATATATTATAATGTATCAATATACATATATATAATCCCTTGAGAAATTTGAACATTTCAAAATTTTCCAAAAACAATTGATCCTCGTTTTATCCATTGTGAGCTAGCAAGGGGACCTAATGGACCTACAGATCAGAAGCTTCAACGATACGAGATTAATCAGTCAAACTCATTAACCGAGTTCATCATCATTCGTTAACTACATGTCACTCCACTAAAGACCTACAACTACACTCTTCTTACTGCAAAATGTTTTCGTGTCCACGGATATACGACCATTAATGGCAAATCAATCCTTCACGAGTGCTCGTAACTCAAGTTGGATCAAATTACCGTTTTACTCCTAAGTTACATCTTACTCCTTAAATACCACTGTTCCTCTAATGAACAACCCGATTATGGTTCAACTAATGACCGAAAGTCCCTTTCGAGCCAGTGAAAGTGTGAGGCCCCTTATTCAAGTCCTGGAGTCAGCATTTAAGAGAACACTCATTTACTCCCCAATTCCATCTCGTGAAGTTATGTTCCCAACTCCCCACTCGGTCTCGTCACCAAAATGGTAGGAATATTGAGTCGACGACTCGAGCCACTCTCACCCTATGAAATAGCAATTTATTAGTCAACGACGTTACATCTAAAGATCGACTATTTCGTTGTCCGGTCTTATACAAACTCATTGTATAGGATACCCTCACTCGCATTTCTCCACACGAACGACTTGGATTGGGTCGTCTGTAACATTTACAAAGTGGACCGTATCCATAGTATTACTAGGATAAGGTACCCAGCCTTATCCATATACTATAGACACTTTAGGTTATTCCCGAGACATTATCCACTTGTATATCAAGGGTATATCAAATATATACCCAGTATATATACTGTCTTGGTTACATGATAATAACCTTGGATGTTTAGTTTATTGGATTTAGACAATGCAATGCTATGAATGCAACAACAAATTGATTTAATAAAGTTTTATTGAATATAAATTTGTTTTTACATAAATACAAAATACAAGTTTAGGGCAACACATTCAACATTTCTCTAATGCGACAAGAGCTGTTGGGGCATTGACCCATATATAAACAGGGTCAAATCCACCATAGGCCTTTGGGGGATCGAGCCTTGGACTTTCTAATATGTATTAAATGTGTAGCCTAACTTATCAAATAATATATGTGGGTTAATTGTCGATTCCTTTCATTAGCGTACTTAGGGATGACAACAAATCCGCGGGACCCGACCTGATTAGGTCGGGGAATCCCGATTTGACTCGGGGCGGGGTCAATTGGGAAGACGGGATTCCCCGTTCCCACCCCATCCCCGTCCCCGTCCCGTTTAATATTTTATTTTTCTATTTTTATATAATAATAATAATATATATAAATTTTATAAATACTTTTTAAACTTAAAAAAATAATAATAAAAACTCAAGCTAATAGTCTAATTAGTCATTTTTTCTTCACTTCTTATACTAGTAATAAAAATCCTCAGCAGAACGGGGATGAGGGTGGCCCCCCGACCCCGTCCCCCTTGTAATCCCTAAGAATACTTAGTGCTATATATATATATTTGTTCATTCTATGTCAATTTTTTTAAAAAGAAAAAAATAGATATTTGTAAAAAAAAAACCATAAATTCGTGATTCTATATTATTTTTTCTTATAGAAAAATTGGAAATTTTCATTCTACAAATATGTCTGTTATTTTTTAAATAAAAAATATGTGATGATTGGATATTGAAATCATAAAAGTAGTTATTCCAAAAAATATATATATAAAATAATTTTTTTCTTTAATAGGTCTAGTTGGTGCAGCCATAATCCTGTTCTGAACATAAAAAATTATCTTCAATCTGCATATAGCTTTATCTTCTCTTTATTTCAAATTTCTACATTACCGTTATATATAAAAATAATATTTTTTAATAAATTATTGTATCGATATCTTTCTTTTTTCTTTCTCTATAAATTATCAAATTCTCTTTGAATTTTGTCTTAAGTCTAAAAAGTCAGCAAAACTCTTTAAATACTCTTTTTTGTTATATAATTTTTAATTGTATATAAAAACTCTTTCTTTCTTTATTCTTTTTATTTAAAGTAAATAACTTAGACTTATACATCTGATACAAGATAAATATTTAAAATAATTTAAATCTATGTTCAAAATATATGTAATTAAGTACGAAAAATAATTATTTTTCTAAATCTGATTCTCTTTCTTCGAAAATTGTATAGAAATCTTAATAATACTTCTATTGAAAGAACCATAGAACTTCTTAATTATGAGTTTGATCCATAATTTTTGATCCATAATTTTTTTAGGACTTTCTGAAATTTAGAAAATGTATAGTATATTTTCAAACTTTCAATTTTTTTTTATCTAATAGGTATTTGAATTTTAAATTTTTTGTTTAATATATCTGTAATCTATTAGATTATTTTTAAAGTTAAATAGACAAGATAAAAAAAATTAAAAGTTGGTAAACTTATTTGAAATTTTTAAAGTTTATGATAGTATTTAGACACAAATTTGAAAGCTAAAGGATAAACTTGTAATTTGTGCAACTTAATATCAAAATAGGTAAACAAGTATATATATATATATATATATTATGAATTTTTAAAATTAAATAGATGCCCACTAAATTGGTGGGAAATGCCATTTTGAATTTCTTTTATTATTTTAATTGTTTTGTTTATTTTATTTCCCCGACGTTGCCTCATTTCGTTCCTCAATTTTACAACACGTTATCAGCACGAGCCTCTGTCATTTCCCCTGTTGAAGGTAGGTTCCAAAGGTAGGTAATTTAATTTTTATTTTTCAAGTAATATGTTGTTTTCATATGTTAAATCCCTAATTTGAGTATTTTTTTTTTTGTGATAGTGTCACCATGACAAATTTGACCAAATTAGAATTTGCCGCTCTTGATATCAATGGCAATAATTATTTGTCATGGGTACTAGATGCTGAAATCCATCTTGATGCCATGAACCTGGGAGAAACCGTCAAAGAAAGAAATACAACCACAAGTCAGGAAAAGACAAAAGCCATGATTTTCCTTCGTCATCATCTTCACGAGGGGTTGAAAATGGAGTATCTGACAATAAAAGACCCCCTTGCCTTGTGGCAAAATTTGAAAGAAAGATATGATCATAAAAAAACAGTTATTTTCCTAAAGCTCGTTATGAATGGATGCATTTGAGGCTCCAAGACTTCAAATCAGTAAGTGATTATAATTCTGCACTATTCAAAATCAATTCGAAATTGAAGTTATGTGGAGAAAATACTGATAGTGATATGCTATAAAAGACATGCTCAACCTTTCATGTCTCGAATATACTCTTGCAACAACAATATCGAGAGAAAGGTTTTAAGAAATATTCTGAGCTCATATCATGTCTTCTAGTTTCTGAGCAAAATAATGAGCTATTGATGAAAAATCATGAATCTCGACCAACGGGAGCAACGCCATTCCCAGAGGCGAATGCTGTAAATTTCAATAATAGTGGTCGAGGTCGAGGTCGAGGTCGTGGTCGAGGGCGTGACCGTGGCTGAGGAAGAAATAATTTTTCATTTCGTGGTGGGCATTATAATCGTCCAAATTTTAAAAGAACCACACGAAATGTTGATCATAAAGGAAAAGCTCCACAAGATCAGAATTCCATAAGTGTTGAAAATAAGTGCTTCTGATGCGGTATGACTGGGCATTGGGCACATATTTGTCGTACGTCGAAACACTTAGTGGATCTTTATCAAGCTTCCTTGAAAGAAAAAGGAAAAAATGTGGAAGCAAATCTTGCCTACCAAGATGGTGATATCTTTGACGCTGCCAATATTACAAGTTTGAATGTGACTGACTTTCTTGAATCTCCTGAAGAACAAATTGGCACATTGAGCACAATGGATGGAACATCAAGTGCTTCTTTTGATTTTGAGAATATTCAGAACTAATGTTTTTTTTATATCTTTTATGTATGTTTTGTATTTCAAGTTTTTTTTTTTTTTCTTCTTCTTCTTCCTTCTTCTTATTGTAATTATTTTGTTTAATGAAGAAGCATGGACAGTTTTCATATATTGGATGACTCGAAAATGAGCAATGGTGATCTATGTCTGGCAGACAGTGCAACTACGCACACAATACTGAAAAGTAGACAATATTTTTCTAAATTGACAATGCTGAAAGCAAAAGTCAATACTATATCAGGTTCTGCAAACTTGATTGAAGGTTTTGGAAAAGCACATAATTTTGCCTAGAGGAACAAAATTTACAATTGACAATGCATTGTTCTCTAGTCAATTAAAGAGAAATCTACTGAGTTTTAAAGATATACGTTGCAATGGTTATCATATTGAGACTGATAATAAGAATAATATAGAATATCTCTATATTATATCTATTGTCTCACATAACAAACGTATATTTGAAAAGTTGCCTGCTTTATCTTTTGGATTATATTATACTCATATACGAGTAATGGAAACATATGCAACTACGAACATGAAGTTCATAAATCCAGATATATTTACCATTTGGCATGACCGATTAGGTCATCCTGGGTCCATAATGATGAGAAGAATCATTGAAAATTCACATGGACATCCATTAAAGAACCAAACGATTCTTCAATTTAATTAATTATCATGTGATGCTTGCTCTCAAGGCAAATTGATCATTAGACCATCACCATTTAAAGTAGGGACTGAATCACCTACATTTTTAGAACGAATTCATGGTGATATATGTGGACCTATTAATCCACCAAGCGGTCCTTTCAGATACTTTATGGTGTTAATAGACGCATCAAGTAGATGATCACATGTATGCTTATTATCAAGTCGAAACCTTGCATTTGCAAGACTACTTGCTCAAATAATAAAGTTACGAGCACAATTTCCTGATTATACAATTAAAAGTATTCGTCTTGATAATGCCGGTGAATTTACATCCCAATCATTTAATAATTACTGTATGGCAATTGGGATAAATGTTGAACATCCTGTAGCTCATGTTCATACACAAAATGGTTTAGCATAATCATTTATAAAACAATTGCAGTTAATTGCAAGACCATTACTTATGAGAGCTAAGCTTCCTACATCTGTATGGGGACATGCTATTTTACATGCAGCGTCACTCATACGCATTAGACCAACATCTTATCATAAATATTCCCCGTTACAATTAGCTTATGGCCAAGAGCCAAATATTTCCCATCTGAAAACTTTTGGATGTGCAGTATATGTTCCAATTGCTCCACCACAACGTACTAAGATGGGTTCTCAAAGGAGGCTAGGAATATATGTTGGATTTGATTCCCCATCAATTATTAAATATCTTGAACCTTTGACGGGTGATGTATTTACTGCACGATTTGCTGATTGTCATTTTAATGAGACAAATTTTCCAACATTAGGGGGAGAAATAATGAAGTTGGAAAAAGAAATTACATGGAATGCATCGTTATTGTCTCATTTCGATCCCCGTACAGATCAATGTGAACTTGAAGTTCAGAAAATAATTCATTTGCAAAATATAGAAAATCAATTACAAGATGCATTTATTAATGCCAAGAAAGTGACCAAGTCACATATACCAACTGCGAATGTTCCATTGAAAATTATTATCCCAATGCAGAAAGTTGTCATTAATGAATCTGCAACACGCCATAAGCGTGGTAGACCAATGGGTTCCAAAGATAAAAATCGTCGGAAAAGAAAAATAGTCAATAATCAAAATGACACAATTGAGAATGAGAATATTCCAGAAGAAATCCTAAACATGACTACTCATAAAAATATTGAGGAAAGTCAAGTACCTGAAGATAATAATGAGATTTCAATGAATTACGTTATGACTGGAAAAAGATGGAACCGAACTAATGTAGTTATTGATGACATTTTTGCTTATAATGTTGATATTGACATTTTATCTGAAAATGACGATTGTGAACCAAAATCTATGAAAGAATGTCAACAGAGAAAAGGTTGGCTTAAATGGAAAGAAACAATCCAGGCAGAACTTAACTCACTTTCAAAACGTCAAGTTTTTGGACCAGTAGTCCGAACACCGGAAAATGTTCACAAATGGGTATTCGTAAGAAAAAGAAATAAAAACAATGAGATCACAAGATATAAGGCAAGATTGGTTGCACAAGGTTTTTCACAAAGACCCGGTATTGATTATGAGGAGACATATTCTCCTGTGGTGGATACAATTACACTGAGATATTTAATTGGCATGACTGTGTTTGAAAGTCTTGACATGCATCTTATGGATGTAGTCACTGCATATTTATATGGATCTCTTGATAATGATATTTATATGAAAATTCCTGAAGGATTTAAAGTACCCAATTCTAATGCTCGGGAATTGTATTCCATAAAGTTACAGAGATCATTATATGGATTAAAACAATCAGGACGAATGTGGTACAATCGTCTAAGTGGATATTTGTTGAAAGAAGGATATAAGAATAATCCAATATGTCCTTGTGTTTTTATAAAGAAATCACAGTCGGGATTTGCCATTATAACTGTATATGTTGATGATTTGAATCTAATTGGAACTTTTAAAGAACTTTCAAAGGCAATAGAGTATCTTAAGAAAGAATTTGAGATGAAAGATCTCGGGAAAACAAAATTTTGTCTTGGCCTACAAATTAAGCATTTAGCAGATGAGATATTTGTACATCAATCAACTTATACAAAGAAAATTTTGAAAAGATTTTATATGGATAAAGCGCACCCATTAAATATTCCAATGGAAGTTCGCTCACTTAATGTTAAAAAAGATATATTTAGACCTCGAGAAGATAATGAAGAGCTTCTTGGTCCTGAAATACCATATCTTAGTGCAATTGGTGCACTTATGTATCTGGCTAATAACACAAGACCAGATATAGCATATTCAGTTAATTTATTAGCTAGATATAGTGCTTATCCTACAAAAAGACATTGGAATGGGATTAAGCATATATTTCGTTATCTTCGAGGAACGACTGATATGAGTTTGTTTTATTCAAACAAATCAAATTTTGATCTAGTTGGATACGCAGATTCTGGATATTTATCTGATCCACACAAAGCTAGATCTCAAACTGGTTATTTGTTCACATGTGGAGGAACTGCTATATCATGGTGATCAGTAAAACAAACCATAACAGCCACCTCCTCAAATCATGCTGAAATTCTTGCAATTCATGAAGCTAGTTGAGAATGTGTATGGTTAAGATCAATGACTCAACACATTCGTGAAACATGTGGTCTATCATCTAGTAAAAATCTTCCAACGATACTTTACGAAGATAACACAGCATGTATAGCTCAAATCAAAGGAGGATATATTAAAGGAGATAGAATAAAACATATTTCACCAAAAAATTTCTATACTCATGATCTTGAAAAGAATGATACTATTATCACTGTTCAACAAATTTGTTCGAAAGATAACTTGGCAGATATATTCACAAAGGCATTACCTACAACAACCTTTGAAACATTGGTGCGCGACATTGGAATACGACGACTCAAAGATCTCAAGTGATGTTTCCATGAGGGGAGTTAAATATATTGTATTATTTTGGGTTTATTAGATTATATGAAATATAAACTCTTTTTCCTTCACTAGGTTTTTTTCCCACTGGATTTTTCCCTAGTAAGGTTTTAACGAGGCATATTTCATATATACAATGGCCATCTAAGGGGGAGTATTATGAATTTTTAAAATTAAATAGATGCCCACTAAACCTTGCTTAGTGTCCAAATCTTGAGGTGTCTCATAATCCATGCTCCATATGTCCTCTATGTGTTTTTTTCATAACCCCATATGTTCCATTATCCATGCCCCATGTGTGGAAACCCTAATGCCCCATATGTCTCAATTTTAGACATTATTAGTGTCATTAAATCACATCACATGCTTTTCCATGGCCTATAAATAAGGTCAATGTGGTGCTCATTGTTAAGGTGAATTAGTGAGAAATTAGTTGTGAGAAATTAAGGAGAAATTTGGTGGGAAATCAAGTTTGAAAATTGGTGGGAAATGCCATTTTGAATTTCTTTTATTATTTTAATTGTTTTGTTTATTTTATTTCCCCGACGTTGCCTCATTTCGTTCCTCAATTTTACAACAATATATATATATATATATGTGGGTCAATGTGTTCGAAAATTATCTTTATATAAATTTAAGCCCCAAATAAAGTTCTAGATCTGACTATGGCCATATATCCACGATTCCATTAATGAATCTGTCATTGACGTTATCACTCCTCCCAATTGGCTCACCATAATTCCTCTTCTTCTTCCTCGCCACCATTCTCTATTCCGATTGCAGACAGCAATGCGCTGTCGTTATTGGGAGCGTAGACCCCTAAATTTGTCTGACATTCTATTTCATTGTTTTTTTATCATATATTTTTAATTTAATTTAATTAATTATTTTAGTTTTAATTCATAGTATTTTTCTTTCTAGAATTTTTGTTTACCTTTGTGGCAAATATTTTTCCTCTTGTTAACACACGAACATAAAAAAGCAAAAGTATTTGGTTTTAATAAGATTTTTTTCAGATAAAAATCTTTTCAATTAATATAAAATAAATTCTTACGAAGTTTTATATTTGATTTAGTGTAATTTGGATAAAAATAAAATTTTTTAATGATTTCATTAAAATGATAAGATTTCATTGATTGTGTAATTAATAAAAATATTTTTTCCATTTGACTCAAATGTTTAATATTTTTCTTAAAAACAGTTTTGTATTCACTATGAATAAGTGGTGATAGGTGGTGGTGGTTTAAGTCAACGGTCCGAGAACACATCACAGGGAAAAAAAAAAACCTACCATTCCTCTTTCATCTTGATCTCTCTCTCCCGGTCTCTCTCCTTTTTCTTCCTTGAATTTTTTATTCTTCTTTGTTTTCTCTTTTTGTTTTCTATTTTGCTATCACTCTCTCTATTTTACGTTTTTTTTCTCTGACTCTTAAATGTTCTTCTTAGACATGATATTGTCCGTTTTGTGCAGCTTTTTCACCCAAAAGGTCTCGTGGAGATAATTGTCTTCATCTACATTTGATGGATCATTCTCTTCTCTAATGGTCAATATAAGACTTTGTTTACATTACCCTTACAAACCCAACAAAGTGAACAAGTAAAAATCAAAGTTTCTTTTCAAGGCAGTAAGTTTTGACGTTTTCATCCAATAAAAATCTAAAATAGATTGGTTTAATTCGTCATATCTTGTTTTAGTCATGTTCTAATTATGAGTGTAATTTTATTTCATTCATACTTTAGGATACATTTTCTTTGTTTTATTTTATCTTGTTTTTGTTCTTGTTTTATTCCTTTATCCCTATTGCTAATTTATATATTATATTATTGTTATTTGAATTATTTGTAACATGAGATTTTATTGAATAGTTTCTAACATGTTTATCTAGATTAAGCGCATATGATTTTTATCAAGGTGTGTATAGGCACATTGTGCCAAAATTTATCGTGATATTATTTGATAAATATTTTAAATTTTATTAAAGATCTTCGATTCAAATTTTTCAAAAGGGAACTTTCAGATGATGGAACCTCAAAATATCCTATTTCAAGAGGCATTCCATTGATCTTGACCAAGAATTTATTTCTAATACATTTTCTAATGAGATTGTATATTTGTAGTCGTTATCTCGTTTATCTTCTTATTTGGCTTGAAAAAGTAATTGAAATAAATTGTTTGCATTTTTTGTCATAACAAAATTTATCTTTCGGAAATAAGAAGAAGATATATTTCCATTTGTAATTTTTCTTAATAATAGAAACTTTAAGGAAAAAGATATTTTTTATGATATTTCTAAAAATGAACAACCCAGATCTTTTTCTTTAATGTTTTCTAATAAAATTCCTAGATAGAAATGAGGGATTTAAGAGGTTGGTTGATAATGAATTTATTTAGGGAGGACCAATTAAATTAAAATAATTAAATTTTTTTCACTTTAAGCTACTAATAATTATCATAATTATTATTTATCTTTTGACATTGCCACCCATAATTGACATTTTTCTCTCCCTGTTTTTTTTAATCTTAAATGAGAACAAATTTTAACGGATCCGATGATGAACCATACACATGAAACTGTCATGTCATACTTCCGTTAAATCTAACATAATATTTAACGATAGGGACTAAACTATGACCAATTACAAAGTACAAATATTAAATAGTTACTTTTCAAAGTTAAAAGATTAAATCGTTACTTTTTAAAGTTCAAATATTAAATCAATACTTTTGAAAATTCAAAGACTAAATCGATCCAGTTAATGAAGGATCTTAAGACCCAACAACGTGATTTTTAACCACGTATATATTTTTTTATGGAGAATTTTTAACGAGATTAAAAATGATGGTTTAACTTTCATTTTAATTTAGAAACGGTAATTTTATATCGGATATGTTCATGAAATTTGAAAAATGTAAAATACGTTAAGGGTCTGTTTCAATACAAAATGAAAAATTTAGACCTATTAGACATATGGCGACATCATACATCTTAGGTTGATACATGAGTTAGTCTGAATAAATTGTCACATAGCATTGAGCTCAAAATTAGTGTCGGAAAATTAGATGCTCCAAAACAATTTCCCCTTCCACAGTTATATCTAATAAATCACAATCACACAACACAAATAAGAGATTGAAAGGAAAAGCAAAAAATGGCAGAAAAATTTATGCTGGTTCACCCCAACCGTTTATGGGCTACATCCAGTCTTCCGCTCAAATGCGAGTTTCAGTAATAAATCAAGATTGGATACAAAGTATCTCCCCAAATATTCACCATCACTAAACCCACGGTATACAAACTCGTTTCCACACACTGCCCACAACCACTCAAATCTTTTTTATTTGGATTCTGTACAAAATAAACCTTAGCAAAAGAATTCTATTTATAGGAGGCCAAATATCATAATCCTTGAAAAATAATATTATAATCCTTATAAGAAAACAATATTATAATCCTTATAAGAAAACAATATCCTATTCCTTGCAGGAATCCGTAGTAGTGTTGGAAATCATTTTCTTCCTAGAACACGAGTTTTCTGTTTTTGCTCCATTATCCCAACAATCTCCCACCTAGAGACAAAATATTGATATTGCCTCCCACTGCACCGACAATGTCCCATCATCTTGGCAACCCCGCCAAGGCTTAGTTCTGATTGCACCAACAGTAACTGATCAACAACTGCTCGACCCCAACCCTGTAATTGCTCCGAAATTGAGCAATCCTAAGTAATCTTGTCTCCTAGACACTAGAGACACAACCACATGCTCACACTCGATCTAAGTGGTCCCTGATGCTTCCTTCCTTGATCGAACCCAACGACCTTTGAAGGAAGATTTCCTCTTTCCCTTCCCTGATGCTTTATCCTGACATTCTACCGAACACCTCACTAAGCTGTTCCCCTTTCCCTTTCCTCTACTTCCCAACTATTGTATTTGAACTAATGGCAGATTCTCCTGAACAGTCCTGATTGTCAATGCTGCTAATTCTTTCAAGTCTTCTCTTGAAATATTTACAGTCCTATGCATAACCTGTCTATCTGATCCTCTGGAAACGCCAAACCTCAATACGTATACTAAAGCTTCTCTGTGGCCAACAACCACTACCTCGAATCCCCTTATGAGTTTCCACCTATTTTTTACAAACTCACTTAAATAGCCTTCGTCATCCAACTTCCCCGCTGATATCAAATTTATCTCGAAACTGGGTATGTACCTGACACCATGCAAAACTAACTCGGTCCCACTATCACTCCTCCGACGAACCTCCATAATTTCTCTAACCTTGGAGAGTCTCCCATTCCTTGTCCTCATCATGCCATGACTGCTTGTCATGGGAGACGTGTACCAACTCCTGTCTGAAGATACATGCACCGATGCTGCACTGTCCACTATCCACTCTAATGATGGATCCACAAATGTTGTGTCACTCTCAACGCATGCTAACATTTCACCTGACAAAACATTTGTATGTATTTCCTTGGCTTAATCATCTTTTAAGCTTCTTGCAGTGTTTCTTGAAGTGACCCTTCTTGTGGTAATAAAAACATTCAACCTCGCCGCTCCCACTCCTGTTGCCATGTCTCTACTGTTTCCCATAATTCATCTTCCCTTTGCCCTTGCTCTGAGCAACCAATGCTGACTCCATAGAGTTCTCCCATAGATAAGTGGATGTGAAATTCTTCGCGCTCCTTTTTCTACGAACCTCCTTCACATTTGGAGTGTCACAGATATCTAAAAATTTCAAACTCTTGTCCCCCAACGAATTCGATACCGCCATCTTCATCGTCTCCCAATTTTCAAGCAAAGAGGACAGCGGTTTTATAGCTTTCAGCTCATCTAAAAAAGTAATCCCTATCAATTCCAACTTGTTCATCATATTAGTAACCTCATTCATGTGGGAGTTCACTGAGGTACTATTGTACAATTTTATGTCCCTTGTGCAAGAATACACAATTGTCGTAGCAAGTAATAAAAAGTTTGAATCCACAGGGATTAACAGCTACGCACCTCAACAAATGCTTAAGAAAACTAACAAACTATAAAAAACATATAGAACAAATGAAACTGGTGGAATTTAACCACAGCAAGGTAAAAACAATTTACTTAAGCAGAAGCCAGAACTAATGCAAGATCCTGATCGATTATCACGAATACACAAATAAATGTCTAACTACTGAAGTAAAAGGGTAAGGGGGAAGAGTCTATGTGACTTCTTGTGGGCTTATGTAAAAATGCTATAGCTTTTATGATGATGGAAATACTGGCCAAACAAACACGGAGTCTTTCCAAACTCCCCAGATTTTCTGCTATTCAAGTTCTTAGACAAACTTGCCAGCATATCATTTCAGTTTATAACCTTGCTAGGTGAATCCTATTCTTAAGTACTCACTCTCTAACTCAAGTAGATCTAACACGAGTTAGAGATCTAACACGAATTGAAGCTAGATACATCTTATTACACTTTTCCAAGAATTAATAAGAAGATATTCCAACATATTGATCAAACATATTGAAACTAATAAAAACAATTTCAACTCAATATTCTTCGTCATTAATATTATACATCACAGATATCTAAAAATTAAAAGCCTCAAAGTTATGATTGAAACTAGTTACACGGGTGTGTACCTCACTTATTACAATACAACTCATTGACTCAATATATTTTAATGTCAGAAGGGTATTTTTGAAATAAGTTTAAAATTGAGGGTAGAATGGAAAATTTGAAAATAGGAGAGTATAATTGAAACCAACCCAAAGTCGGGAGAAAGTATAATTTAAGGAAGATATTTTGGAGAAAAAAATTGTACCCTTGTAAGGAAGATGCGGCGTGCGGAATTATAATAGAAACGGTTTAGACGAGAGAGAGAAATGGGTTACAGTTGGTTCCTGAAGAGCCCAAAGGAAGAAGAACAAGAAGTTCCAAACGGCGCCGTAAAAGGGGATTTCGAAGCCTTTCTGGAGGACAAGCTGCCGCCGCCGCCACCGGAGGCGGAGGATAACTTCTTGGCCTACGGCGGTCCTCCGGATTGGGGCTTGAATTTCGACTACGAGTACTTTCCAGTTCCAGTACTCTCTCAAACCAACATAGTCGGAGCCAACGAGGAGGCGGCGGCGGCGGCGGCGTTCGGTAGAGTCTCCGACGACGGCGATGGCAGGAAGAAGGAGGAGGAGGAGATTTCGCTGAAGTTAAATCTAAACTATGAAGAGGTTTTGGAGGCATGGTCCGGCCGTGGGTCTCTGTGGGCCGCCGCCGACGACTCTTCTCTTTCAAACTTAACCAATGCCGCTTATGTAAGTTCCGCTTACAAACTAACTCATCTCTCAAAAAAAAAAAAAAAAAAAAAAAATCTTATTTTTGTTTGATATATAATGTTTTTCTTTAAAATAAAAAAAAGTATAAATATCTGATAAATGTTTAATGGTGTATGTAAGTTCCGCTTACAAACTAACTCATCTCTCAAAAAAAAAAAAATCTTATTTTTGTTTGATATATAATGTTTTTCTTTAAAATAAAAAAAAGTATAAAGATCTGATAAATGTTTAATGGTGTTTATAGTTGATTTGCTAGTTTTTTAAATAGTAAAATACACATTTGATTCTTGAGTTAGGTTTTTATTTGGTATAAGTTTCAAAAAGTGACAGTTTGATCTAAACTTTAAAAAATTGTTCAAAATTGTTTTTTAAATTATTTGACCGTTAGTTAACTAATTAAAAAATGAGGTGACATAATTGAGTTGAAAAATTTTAAATGAGGTTGTGATATTAAATACTTTATATGATTTAAAATTTTCAAACTCAATTATGTAACTATTTTTTTCGTTAGTCAATAAGCTCAAGTACCCTTTAGAACCATTTTTTAAAGATCGGGGGTTAAACTGTCACTTTTTGAAATTTAAGGGCCAAATAAAAATTTACCCTCAAACTTAGGACTAAAAATTCCCCCTTTTATTTTTTTGTCTAAATTAGGTTTGTTTCTAATCACCGTTTTCCAATTAATTTCTTATAAAAACATTAACCTTTTAGCTAAATTTCAAAAATAAAAAGTAATTTTTAAAAACTAGTTTTTCGTGGGTTCTAAGAATTGAGTTATATTAAGAAATACTAGAGGACAAAACAAATTAACACATGTATTAAAATAGTGTATATAAGCTTAATTTTCAAAAAAAAAAAAAATTGTTATCAAGTGTACATTTTTGTTTTGTTTTGTTCTCTGAATTATGGAATTAATTTTATTTTGGTTTTTAAATTTTCAAAATATCTTTAAAAATAAAAAATAAAAATATATATAAAATTATCATTTGTGTGTTCAAAATTTGGTATGAAGTAGATGGGAGAGGTTCCAAGAATAGAAGAAGAACGAAGAAGAAGAGTATTGAGATACAAAGAGAAGCGCCACAACAGATTGTTCTCAAACAAGATAAGATACCAGGTTCGTAAGCTCAATGCAGAAAAAAGGGCAAGAATAAAGGTCAACAATATCACCAACTTCTTTATTCTTTTTCTTCTTTTGGGTCTAGTTTCCATTTTCGACTCACCGTTTTTCTTCACAGGGGCGTTTCGTGAAGACGGTTTCGTGAAAAAAGATCAAAATATCTCGACAACGTGAGCATAACATAACTAGTCAAGACATTTATCTTTTATTAAAAATGTTATACGTTCGAATTCCCACATCCACATTGTTGTTGAACTAAACGAAATATCTCAATAAAAGTATCTTAAACTTTTTATTCCTTGTTTTGTGAATATACTTTCTTTATCAATATTCAATGATGTCATCTCAAAACCACCCATTTACAAGGAGAGTCCTGACAGTTTTTAATTGCCATAAAATTTTAAAAATTGGAAAGTAGTGTTTATGAAAAAAACTGTGCCCACAATTTGTGATTATTTGTTTTTCTCAATCTTTTTTTTATGGTTTATAATGGTCATCCAAGCTCAAATTTATAGTAGTAGTGCTGATCAAAAGATCATGGATTCAATCTATACCTCGTATATTTGAACTAGAAATATTTTAAGAAAAGTATCTCAAATTTAATTTTTTCTTTCGCTGAAAATGTTTTAACAAAAAATTAACTTGGGCATAACTTAATATATATCATCGACTAAAATGTTATAAGTTGGAAAATCTACCCGTTACCAACTAAAAAAAATATCTCAACAAAAGTATCTCGAACTTTTTCTTTTTCATTTTTTGTGAATATACTTTCTTCATTCTACTAGTGAAAATATCTCAAGTTTTCAAACTTTTTCTTTTCTCTGTAATACTGAGAACTTTTTTCTGCGGCTTTCATTGTCGTGGACCTAAACTCCAATTTGGCCATTAAAAGATACGCTCTGAATTGACCAATTATTATAGCTATTGGATTTGCCCATCACGTTTTGGGGGTGTTTGGAACAGATTTACATGCTCTTTGATCGGAATG
This sequence comes from Momordica charantia, assembly GCF_013281855.1. Lineage (NCBI taxonomy): Eukaryota > Viridiplantae > Streptophyta > Magnoliopsida > Cucurbitales > Cucurbitaceae > Momordica > Momordica charantia. Next base: position 703,183 of record NW_028275161.1, on the reverse strand, counting down.
CCATTTTTTTTTTGTTTGAGTTTGTATAATTTAAATAGGGAAACTTAAATATGTATAATTTATATTTGAATTTGATTCATGACAAAATTAGCTTTTAAGATTTTAAGTCAATATATTTTTGTTGGGTTGACATTAATTATTCTTCTAAAGGAAGGTAAGAAGGAAAACTGAATTTCGTCGTCAAAAAACTATCGCGACGGAGTAACGGTGATAACCTTTTTGGCGACGAAATTCTACCCTTTAACGACGAATTTCGTCGTTGTCAAAATCTAAAATTCTTGCGGCGAGAACTCCAAATTTCCTTTCTTTTTTTTTTTTGGATAAATTATTTTTAAGAACATGTAGTTAAAAAAAACAAATAGAAGGGAAATTGTAGAAAATAAGACAAATTTTAGGTTTAGACTTTCATATCCATCTTTTCATTCATAGACTACTAGGATTTTTGTAAGCGTGAAATGCCTTTGTTGTCCTTTAAAAAAAAAACCCTAATTTTCAAGACCACCCACACATGTTTAAAGCATGCTTTGGACCCTAAAAGTTAAAAGAGATTTTTTCTAAAATGGCAGGAACGAAATTTCACACTTAAAAAGTCCTAATAATTAAAGTAGTCTACAAATAAAAAGACTTTTTAAAACCTTACAAGTTACACGTGGTCTTTATTTTAGACAATTTCTCCTAATAGAAATACGTAGTGAACCATATGGATCTCTTAAAAGTATGGTTCTAAATATCCGTCGACACATCTATATTTCCATCGACATATTCATATTTTTATAGGTTCGATATTGACATAAGGGATGAATTGACATTTGTATCACAATACAAGAAAATCGACAAAATAGGAAAAAAAATCAACAAAATGTCACTAATATATACATGATATTTAATATTAATTATTTTTAACTAATTTATAAATAGAAAAACGTTTATTTGTTAATTTAAAATATTTTTTTTCGATTTTTTTGATATTTCTAACTTTTACAAAAATATTCATCGATATCGACATTTTATTGATATTTACATCGATATTTCCATAAAATTGAGATCTCAATATTTCCATCGACGTCGACATTTAAAATCTTACTTAAAAGTGGATTTGTAAAACACTCTCTAAGAAATCTTTACCAATAAATCGCACTCTAAAAGGAGAAATCTTTACCAATAAATCGCACTCTAAAAGCACCTTTTATCTTTGAAAGAATTAAAGGTTTTGGTTCTTTTTATTTTATTTTAGAAAGTAAGTTTCTTGGAAAAAAAAGTTGAAAACAAAACAAAACAGAGAAGAGTAAATATTCCTACCATGAAGTAAGAATTGTCCATGCTTTCTAACTTGTTATTAAATTTATATATATAATATGAATAAATTAATAAAAGTAAATCGTTTAAAAATGTAATATAAAACATTTCTTACCAAAAGAGCTAAATAGTGTTGGAGATTTTTGTAGGGGATTTTTTGTTCCTTTTAAAATATAACATTGTAAACAATTTTAGTAAATTTGAACTATTTTAAAAAATTT